>NC_091461.1:117453364-118053364 GCF_027789765.1 Dendropsophus ebraccatus | reverse complement strand
CTCTAGAACACAATCATGGCAGATCAGACTACATTTTCAATATATCCAGTTCCATTTAACAATATACATGTATAATTTGCATAGAAATTTGCATCCCCTTTAAATATATTAAATTACATCTTTTCTCACCCGTGAGTTTTGGCCTGTATGATATCCCAGAGCTCCGGGATTTTATTAGTTACAGTCAACAAGCTAGTTATCGGATACACTCCTACAATATACCTAAAGCTGGGGGATATCAGCTGTGAAGTTGGCAGACTGGGGAATGCTGTGTGAGCTGGCTACTGACAACACACAAAAACACAGAAAAATGCAACAGCTCACCGCAACAGCAAGATACAGACCCACCATAGACATGAAAATAATTAAAAGCAGCCCCCCCAACTGCCCAAAAAATTCCCACAAAAATAATGAGTCTCTTGGTTACTATTTGCAAACAGCGTAAACTGCCTCACCACGATAAGGTGGACTCATATCGAGGCAGACCCTACACTGTATGTACACTATGGCCTCTCCATGGCGTATAATACGGCTATGCTCTGGGCATGCAAGATCCGTCTAATACCTGCAAAAATAAATACTGACAAATGTTGTCCTGGTGTGAGCTGGCTACTGCCAGATGTTGGCCTGTTGGCCCGAAGTGAGATGGCTACTGCCGGATGTTGGCCTGGTGTAAGCTGGCTACTGCTGGGTGTGTGTCTTTTGTTGGCCCGGTGTGAGCAGGCTACTGCTGGGTTTGTGTCTTTTGTTGGCCCGGTGTGAGCAGGCTACTGCTGGGTTTGTGTCTTTTGTTGGCCCGGTGTGAGCAGGCTACTGCTGGATGTTGGCCTCTTGGCCCGGAGTCAGCTGGTTACTGCTGGATGCTGGCCTGTTGACCCGGTATGAGCTGACTACTACCGGCTGTGTGTGTTTTGTTGGCCCGGTGTGAGCTGGCTACTGCTGGGTGTGTGTCTTTTGTTGGCCCGGTGTGAGCTGGCTACTGCTGGATGTTGGCCTGTTGGCCGGGTGTGAGCTGACCACGGCTGGATGTTGGCCTGGAGTTAGCTGGCTACTGCTGGGTGTGTGTCTTTTGTTGGCCCGGTGTGAGCAGGCTACTGCTGGGTGTGTGTCTTTTGTTGGCCCGGGGTGAGCTGGCTACTGCTGGGTGTGTGTCTTTTGTTGGCCCGGTGTGAGCAGGCTACTGCTGGGTGTGTGTCTTTTGTTGGCCCGGCGTGAGCTGGCTACTGCTGGGTGTGTGTCTTTTGTTGGCCTGGTGTGAGCTGGCTACTGCTGGGTGTGTGTCTTTTGTTGGCCTGGTGTGAGCTGGCTACTGCTGGGTGTGTGTCTTTTGTTGGCCCGGTGTGAGCAGGCTACTGCTGGGTGTGTGTCTTTTGTTGGCCCGGTGTGAGCTGGCTACTGCTGGGTGTGTGTCTTTTGTTGGCCCGGTGTGAGCTGGCTACTGCTGGGTGTGTGTCTTTTGTTGGCCCGGCGTGAGCTGGCTACTGCTGGGTGTGTGTCTTTTGTTGGCCCGGCGTGAGCTGGCTACTGCTGGGTGTGTGTCTTTTGTTGGCCCGGTGTGAGCAGGCTACTGCTGGGTGTGTGTCTTTTGTTGGCCCGGTGTGAGCTGGCTACTGCTGGGTGTGTGTCTTTTGTTGGCCTGGCGTGAGCAGGCTACTGCTGGGTGTGTGCCTTTTGTTGGTTACTAAGTTGTTGGATAGTAACATTTCCAGGATAAAATAATTTGTTCTCTCGGTAGGAGTGTCAAGATAAAAGGTGACATGACAAATGGCTTTCCTGTACGCTGGGGTAGCAGTGAGCATGTAGCGGCAGAGATCAGGAATGTTAATGACCACGATATAGGGTTTCTACCTATTTATGTTGGCATTTGTTGATCAGTACATGTTACATTGTTGCAGGTTTTTGTCTCTTTGTGGACAATCCAAAAGCATCTTATCCCTATGGCCGTTCATTGGTAACCTCTATGACTGGTATAAGAGTCATTAAATGTCCGTCTTTGTATTTGATTTGAATACTATGTTCTAGTGTAGTCAGGTTTAAGGTATTTCCAGACTCTCTTGATATGATACATTCTATAATGTGGCTCACACTGTGTTTGTACAAAAAAGCAAAATGATATCTGATTACCATATTGCGCCATGGCCTTTACCATGTGTAGTGTGTAGAGAAAAGTGTGGTGTAGAAGGCCAAAATAACCCCCACCCACCTTATACCCAGGTATAGTTTGGCCTAGGCTATACTATACCCCTCCAGGCCAAAGTACTCTCGGAGTGTGAAATACCCTAGGCCAAACTATACTCCAAGGTGTAAAATAGCCTAGGGAAACTATACCCTGTGGTGTAAAATACCTTAGGCCAAACTATACCCCTCCAGGCCAAACTATATCCTGAGGTGTAAAATAGCTTAGGCCAAACTATACCCCTCCAGGCCAGAAAATACCTCAGGGTGTAAAATAGCCAAATTGTTTTTTTAATTGATTTAGTGCAGAATGCAGAATCAATATTACAGCAGTGCACGATTTTGCCGAGAAGGCCATGCTTGGTTGAAAAGCGTACTTCTGTAATATTGATGCATTCTGCACTAAATCAATGAAGATAACGATTTGGTGAGTGCCGGGCTTTTCTCTACATCTTGCTGGTTATTGCCACAACAAGCACCACCGACCACTGGAGTGCCATCCTCACCTTCCTACTACATTTAACTTTTGTAGGTCTTGTCTATGGGCCGCTTCTGGGCCCCACGCCAGTGACTAACCCTGAGCTGCCACACCAGCTAATGGATAAGATTCAATGCAGAACTGTAGTCAGACTATAGGGAAGAAGAAGGAGAGGAGAACAGTATAGGGACAGGTATACATATCCAGTATTCATGATGGAATCCTTACAGCGATTGATGGCTGCTGTGAGTGCAAGTGATGTGGGAGAGGTGGGGGGACCCATTTCAGCCAGTAAGAGTTAATAAGACTTGTCCCCATACTGTGCTGCCTTTGCTCTTCATCTAAACCTGAGTGTGCAGCATTTGATTAGCGGTGGCTGAAGAAGTTGGATGCCGCCCTAGGGAGTCCTGGATACAGTCATACTCAGGATCAGTAATGTAATGTATGTACACAGTGACCCCACCAGCAGAATAGTGAGTGCAGCTCTGGGGTATAATACAGGATGTAACTCAGGATCAGTAATGTAATGTATGTACACAGTGACCCCCCCAGCAGAATAGTGAGTGCAGCTCTGGAGTATAATACAAGATGTAACTCAGGATCAGTAATGTAATGTATGTACACAGTGACCCCCCCAGCAGAATAGTGAGTGCTGCTCTGGAGTATAATACAAGATGTAACTCAGGATCAGTAATGTAATGTATGTACACAGTGACCCCCCCCCCCCCCCCCCACAGCAGAATAGTGAGTGCAGCTCTGGAGTATAATACAGGATCAGTAATGTAATGTATGCACACAGTGTCTAGCGTTTTATGCAGTTTGTATCTAGCTGTATGCTATCTGACCTCTGTCCGGCACTACAATTACTCACACATTACCTTGGTGCTATTAGCCTCTAGGCAGAAATCTTTCACCAATTGGTTAACCTGTTATTGTTCTAAAACCTCGGCCTGGTTCCTATTTCCTAAAGATGACTGTGCACATTAGTGTCTGGACTGTCCATGTAGCCGCTCCATTTACATTGTCTTCATCGTTTCAGCGAGACACCTCTCCTTATTAATGGCTGATGAGAGAAGTCGCTTTACTGATAATATTAAAGGGCTTTAAAGTAAAAGGAAGAATAAAGAAAATCTTGAATTTGTTATCCCCTCTCATCTTGTTCCAAGCGTTTGTACTGATGTACTATCCCAGACATAGTGCGCTGTAAATCACGGCCCATATATGCAACACCAGATGCTCAGCATCCACCAAATCAAGTCATGTTCACAACGGGCACAGAGACATATTTAGTATTTTTTAAATGACCTTTGACTTGTTTCCAACTTGGTGAAACTAATCCATACAGATATAACTGGAGCCGCAGTCTATGGGGCATTGTCCAGGTTAGTGGTGACAGACCTAAATAAATACGTAAACTATGGTGTTTGGCTCCAGATTTTTATTTTATTTTTTTGAAGGTTAAAGTAGAACTCCTGCTGAGCGTTTCCCTTTAAAGCGGTACGAAAATCTTTTTCTTTCAAATCCACTGGTTTCAGAATGTTATATACGGTAGATTTGTAATTTACTTCTATTTAAAAATCTCCAGTCTTCCAGTACTTATGAGCTGCTGTATGTCCTGCAGGAAGTGGTGTATTCTCTCCAGTCTGACACAGTGCTCCCTGCTGCCACCTCTGTCCATGTCAGGAACTGTCCAGAGCAGCAGTAAATCCCCATTGAAAACCTCTCCTGCTCTGGACAGTTCCTGACATGGACAGAGGTGGCAGCAGAGAGAACTGTGTCAGACTGGAGAGAATACACCACTTCCTGCAGGGCATACAGCAGCTGATACGTGCTGGGAGATTAGAAGTAAATTACAAATGTATATAACTTTCTGGCTCCAGTTGATCTGAAATAAAAAAATAAATTGCTGGAGTACACCTTTAATTTTAATAATAGAAGGTGATAGGCAGGATTGTACAGTAGGGGTGTGAATAAGGCATACACATCCCTCAGGGTAAAGCAGTGTAAAACATTGACACCTGACTGTACCCGACTGTATAGCCACTCCCAATATTAAGTCCACGCCCATGTGACTATTTACTGAATTGTCAAATCATAAACCTTGGGAATGGGAGGCAATCATAAAATTGCAAAAAGCCATGTGATCAGGGGATCCTTATCTGTTCAGGTGAAAACTTTTATTTAAGTATTGTATTGCACCCCAAAAGTTATACAAATCACCAATATACACTTATTATGGGAAATGCTTATAAAGAGCTTTTTTCCATGCACTTACTACTGCATCAAGGCTTCACTTCCTGGATAACATGGTGATGTCACTTCCTGGATAACATGGTAATGTCATGACCCGACTCCTAGAGCTGTGCGGCTGTGGCTGCTGGAGAGGATGATGGCAAGGGGACACTGAGGGACACAGGGCACTGGAGGGACACTGAGCATCTCTCTGCCATCATCCTCTCCAACAGTCACAGCCCGCATAGCTCTGGGAGTCGGGTCGTGACATCACCATGTTATCCAGGAAGTGACATCACCATGTTATCCAGGAAGTGAAGCCTTGATGCAGTAGTAAGTGCAGGGAAAAAGCACTTTATAAGCATTTCCCGTAATAAGTGCATATTGGTGATTTGTATAACTTTTGGGGGACAATACAGTACTTTTAATAAAAATCTTCACCCGAATTCTCCTTTTAATGATAGTAACATCTCATTTTAGGGGGTTAGCTACAGGTCCCCTTTAGGTCGTATAGGTCCCTCCTCTTGTCTAACTGTAATAAATCTGACGCTATTTTATCTATCTAATACTCTGTCTGTGGTATTAGTAAATATGGCTCATGGTTTCAATTAAAAGAAGGGGTTCAATTAGACTATAAACAGGTTCTGTTTTTATTACCCCAGAAACAGTGCCAGCCTTGTCCATGGGTTGGATGAGGTATATTTTGGATGAGGTATGGTTGGATGAGGTATATTTAAGTGATTTGGACTGCAATACCAGACATAGCCCCTAGACAGGGGTGGCGCTGTTTCTGTAGAAAAGCAGCCCTTTTTTTATTAATCTTATATACACCATTAAATGGATTTGCTTATTTGAGTTCTAGTATTTGAGGAATCTACTTTTACTATATATTTAATTGTACATATGCAGAGTTGACAGTGTTTTATTCTCTCTGTAGGGTCCTAAAGGTTATCCGGGACCACCAGGCCTGCCAGGAGAGAAGGTATGTGTCTATATTTTATTAACAGACTTGATTTGCTTATATTTTCTTAGATTTATTCTTTTCAGTATATCCAAGGTACCTGAAAGTAACGTCCGATTGTCACATTGCGATACTAATTCAGTACTTTCACTTTTTAGGCCGTATTCACACAGGGCAGGTTTGCATTGGTTTTGTGAAGTATCTGCACCTAAGAGCCGCTTCATCTTCCCTTTTTGGTGTATGATGTTTGTATGTCGGAAAAAAGATATGTCGCCGTATACTGCAGCATATTCCCAGAGGGCCCATCCAGTCTTGTGATTTAAAGGGGTTGTCTCCATAAACCAGCCTGTCTCCACATTGGTCATTAGGTCAAATAGATAGGGACTTCTCTGTGAGCCAGAGGGGAAAGCTTCACACAGAGTGGTTTCTTGCTCTGTCAGACCCCCAGCATATCTGTCTATTACACAAAAAGACTCTTTAAGGTTTATGTTGTCCTATCCTCAGAGTAGCATAATCTAGTGACAGAGAAGCTGAACAGAATGATGGATCACTTACGTTGTTCTGTGCAGCTGATCCAGAGATCTCCTCCTGAATAACATGAACAATACGTAGTCCTCTACATTATGTGCGTAAGCACGGTAGTCCTGAATATTCATGAGAAGTAGAAGTAGAAAACTCTGCCCACCAGCTGCTGATTGGCAGTTATCTATCTATTCTGTGTATAGGCAGACAACTGTCAATCAGCAGCTGGAGGGCGGGGGGAGGGGTGTGGCAAGAATCCTATTCTCCTGCAAATTAGGAGAACGGTTAAACAGAAAGATGTAAGTAATACACCGATCTCTTCAGCATTTCTGTCACTTGTTTATGCCGCCCTCCTTTAAGGCAGTATACACCTATTGACAGATTCCCTTTAACCTAAAAAGAACTTGTCACATTAAAGGGGTATTCCGCTCACACATAACAAGTATAGCTGTCCATGGTGAGAAAAACAGCCTATTCTTACCTCTTCACGTTCCTCTGGTATCCTCCTATGGCATTTTCAGGTCCCAGCTGAGACGATCCTACACCCACATTTCCAATCTGTGTGTCCTTTGTATATATCTGATTCTTTCATTAGCACCAGTTGAGGACATCATACTCTATACATGTAAGGGGGGCTTGGCATCGTGGTTATTGTACACGGTCCCTTGTGTGTCTCTGTTTTTTTCATTGATTTTATTTAGAGATGAGCGAACCTCAAGCATGCCCGAGTCGATCAGAACCCGAACTTTCGGCATTTGATTAGCGGTGGCTGCTGAAGTTGGATAAAGCCCTAAGGCTATGTGGAAATCATGGATATAGTCATTGGCTGTATCCATGTTTTCCAGACAACCTTAGAGCTTTATCCAAGTTCAGCAGCCACCGCTAATCAAATACCGATCGTTCGGGTTCGCTCATCTCTAATTTTATTCTGTGTGTCTTCACTTGTAGTCTTTTTGTACCATCAATAAAATGTATTCATTCACATTATGGTTTAGTGTTTTGGATTTACTAAGGAAGTGCCACCCAGTATTATTGGCATGTCTTGTCCTTTATAGTTGGTTATAACTCCAACATTTCTGAGACAGACTCGTCTATGAGTGACAGCCTGCTCAGCCAATCACTGGCCACGGCGCTGTGCCGTCTCAGTCAGTGATTGGCTGAGCTGGCTGTCACCCCCAGACAAGGATTGTTCAGCTAGGACCCAAACATACTGTATAATGACATTGGGGGAGCGCAGAAAGGAAGGAATGGGCTATTTTTTCTGACCGTATTTGAAAAGATATGTTTGAGCGGAATATCCCTTTAAAAATACAGGTGAATCTGTGGACAGCATAACATAGAGCAGGAGGAGCTCAGCAGATGGATATAAAACTTTGCTTATATAACTCCATATAACTAGTAAGATATTTATCTAACTATCATATCATTCTGAGCTTAGGAGTCCAGTGGGCGGTCCTGCTAAGTAATTGCCAGTTAACTTTGTATGCGCTAATACAGGGAAGACCATCAATCACTAATTAGAACCCACTGGACTCCTAAGATTTCCAGATCAGCCGCTTACTGGCCTGGAAACAGGCAGGTGTCATGGCAGGAGTCAGAATTTCTGCCCCGCCATTCAACAGGCGCAGGTCCCGCTGAATTTACAAAGAGATGCGCACCTCTTACTAAATGCGTTAGGATGAATGAGGGTGGGGCTTTATTTAAAGTGGTACCCCAATGATTTATCAGTCAGTTAGTGTCAGAAAGTGCCAGAGATTTGTAATTTACTTCTATTAAAAAAAAAAAAAAATCTCCAGTTTTCCATGACTTATCAGCTGCTGTAACTCTTGTATTCTTTCCAGTCTGACACAGTGCTCTCTGCTGCCACCTCTTTCCATGTCAGGAACTGTCCAGAGCAGCAGCAAATCCCCATAGAAAACCTCTCCTGCTCTGGACAGTTCCTGACATGGATAGAGGTGGCAGCAGAGAGCACTGTGTCGGATTGGAAAGAATACACCACTTTCTGCAGGACATACAGCAGCTGATAAGTACCAGAAGACTGAAGATTTTTTTAATAGAAGTTTATTACAAATCTGTATAATTTTCCGACACCAGTTGATTTGAAAGATAAATATTTTTGCTGGAGTACCCTTTTAAGACCGACGTGAAAGTAATAAATATCCTCCGATGACGACATCACAATCTGCATTCATCGGTATAACTCTTTTTATATATTTTTTTGTTTTATTGAAAAATGTCTGTGTTTTTTTTTCCGAAAAAAAAAAAAATGCTTTTAGCAACTTCCAGTATGTGCTATAACAAGTCGAGGTGTGCTTCAATTAATATCCAAGAAGAGGTTATTAGAATGGATTGGCGAGCAGCTGTTCATCGCCTACAGCCCTGTCTCATATTTGTGCTGATAAAATATATTAGCACCAATGTAGTTGTTAATCTGGAGCATGGATTACAGCGGTCCTGTGGGGCCGGGACGACTTCATAATACCTGCCATGTGTCATCAATCTCTGCACACTGTGCTGGAAAAGCAATGATCCCCGCCGCTCTCAGCTGCCGCTATGTCACACGTCCGCTCTCGCCTTCTAGGGTGGGTTTGTATTTTGTTACATAGATAGTTGTGATTGAGATCTGTTATATGACACCTACAGAACATATAAGATCATACTTACCTTTAGATACAGATGAGTTGTCAGCTCACCATACCGGACTCTTGGAGTTAGCAGCGGGTTTCTTGGAAGGAGCACGTGGATGGCTTGGGCCGTACGTCTGCAAAGTCCATGAGAAATAACGGAGAGAATCCACATCTTCCATAAAACTTATTAATCTTTACTTCAGCACATGAAAACTAGATTCAAAGTTTATAAATTCACGCTGACGTGTTTCGGGAACATCCCTTAATCATGGCAGTCATGTTGCCATGATTAAGGGATGTTTCCAAAACATGTCTGGGTCAATTTTTAAACTTTATATCCAGTTTTTATGTGACAAAATAGAGATAAATAAGTTTTATGGAAGCTGTGGATCCTCTCTATTTATTCTTTATAACCTTCAGGTGCCTGTTTGGGGTCCGACAGCTGGAACCCCCACCGGTAATTATTATGAGGGTCCTTACTGACCTTATTTGAATAAAGCGATATGCACACTGACAGATTGTTTCCCTATGGGAAAAGAAGTAAGATTTTTTTTTTTCCTTACAGTGTATCAGTTGTTTTAATGCTGTGTGACAGGAGAGCTGACCATAAAATGCAAGCACCCCCAGGATTCTCTGCTACTGAATGTGGATATGCAGCAGCTGTACACATGCACAGTAAAGACTTGTCCCGCTCCGTGCAAGCTCAGGAATGGCTGTCAATCAATACCAAGCCATGTCTCTGAGCATGCAAAGAACTGGGACTTCCTGTGTTTTGTCACTTTTTTCGAACAGAGAGAAGACCAAATATTGTCATGGATGGAGTATGAAGTGCAGTGTGACAGGAAGGGAGACACCTAGTGGCTATATGTATAACATTGATTTAAACATAGAAAACTAAAAAAAAAAAAAAAAGATAGTATATTCACCCCCCCCCCCCCCCCCCCCCATACATTTCTGCCCACAGCTTAGGGTGCACAATATATAACAGATACATGTTTCCAATGTCCATAACATTTCTGGTGAATTTCTCTATTTTGCTGGAGAGGCTGCAGTGATGGACAATTGCACAGATCTTTTGCGGCTGAGACTTTTTGCAAATAAATGGGCAGTAAAATGCAGATAAGTCTAGAAATCTTTATGGAAAGTTTTGGGCTTTGATGTTGAGTTTTTGTTCGCGTTTAGTAATTGTGTTTTATTGCCAAAATCTCCATCTTCCATGTGTCAGCGACGCGTTCGCACCACATCAGCTTCGCTTATATCGGTATTTATGAGAAGGGCCTGGAAAAAAAATCCCTCACGTCTTTAAAACCAGCAATTTTAATAATTACCGTCCTAATAAAATCGGAATAATCGAATAATAGGACTGGTTATAGAAGGTCGTAAAACATCTGCAGTTTACGGTCACGGTATACAGACCTCTCGCAGTTCTGATGAACCAAACTTAAATTACTGTGGAATCCCACGGTGATCGACAGTGATCTAAGCAAATTTAAAAACGCAATATATTTGCACAATTTTTGCACAAGCGGATGGAGTTAGTGAAAGAGGTGTGGTCAGAAAGATTTCCAAAGATCGAGGCCCCCTTCACACTTCCATGGTCGTTTTTACAGTCAGGAAACACTGATCAGAAAGCTTCAGGAAACCATCAGTATTTCCTGACCATAAAAATTGAGCTATACTCACCTGCTGCAGCGGTGCTCCTGACCAACTTCTCTGTATGTCTTTTGGCTTTGCAAGCACGCAAGTGACATCACTTATGCGCTGCAATGCTGGGGGGAGGAAGCGGCCTCTTCCGGCTAGAAGTATAATGCTGTCTCCGGCCAGAAGAGTAATTGACAAGGCTTGGAGCCAATGGCTCCCGGCCTTGTCAATTACTTTTCTAGCCCAAAGCAGCATTATACCTCCAGCCAGAAGAGACCGCTGTCAAACACAGTGCTGCATTTAACTGCATGCACTTTTAATTAGAAGTGTGTACAGTTAAAGAGCCAGCGTCAGCACCCGGTGGCACTTGCCTGGGTGGTGGCGCTGGCTTGGGCTGCCTATGTGGGCATCCAGAATTCTAGAAAGTTTACGGTTGTGCACCTGGAGCTGTCCAGAATTCTAGATGTTCTAGTGCCGTTGGGTGCTGGCACTGGTTCTTGTCTTGTCTTTTTTTTTTTTTTTTTTATATATTTTATTGGAGTTTTACATGACAGAAAAAAGTAGTAAAGATAACATTGTCACGACAAAAATTGTCAAAACTTTTTACATGTAAAGAACAATACAATGCAGTTCTGTATTCTACGACATGCATGAGCAAATCCGTAAGATAAGAAAAACGGAAAGGTCGGTGCTGCAGTGCATCAATACTCGTTCCCGAGCAGCAAGTTGTGACTTAACATTAAAAGAGCACTGACCATAAACACAGAGCACTTAATACTGAAAGTAAGTATTATGTAGGAACGTTAACCCAAAACTAAAACTAAAAACTAGAAACTAGTTACATGTACCTTAGCAGCGAGACATTTTTATGACTCTAAGGGGGAAGTATTGGTTCTTGTCTTTTTAACTGTAAGTGCTCCTAATCAGTGCAGTCAGTTAAAGCGACTCTGCACCCACAATCTGCCTCCCCAAACCACTTGTACCACCGGATAGCTGCTTTTAATCTAAGATCTGTTCTGGGGTCCGTTCTGCAGGTGACGCAGTTATTGTCCTAAAAAACAACTTTTAAACTTGCAGCCCTGTGTCAAACTGGCATAGACTAGAGTGTTTGTGCCCCATGCCTGCAACACCCCTCTGTCCCTCCTCCCCACCCTCTTCATCATTAGGATTTCTCCTTATCATTACTTGTCTGTAAACTGCACATGTGCTGGATTGTTAAAGTCCATGTGCAGTGTTCAGACAAGTGGTGATTAGAAGAAATCCTTCTAGGGGCATCCCTAATGGTGAGGAGGGACGGAGAGACGGTGCAGGTCAAGGGAACACACACTCTAGGCCATGCCAATTTGACACAGGGCTGCAAGTTTAAAAGTTGTTTTTTAGGAAAATAACACCACCACCTGCCGAACGGACGCCAGGACAGATCTTGGATTAAAAGCAGCTATCCGGTGGTACAAGCAGTTTGGGGGGGTCAGATTGTGGGTACAGAGTCGCTTTAAATGGGGGGATGAGTTTGAAAGGGCCAGGAGCCACTCCAGGCATGATGGGAATTGTAGTTTTGCAACAGCTAGAGGGCCGCAGGTCCCGTTTCCTGTTCTATAGGGTATAGATGTTTGTTTCCCTGAAGATATTGATGGCATACTGCTGGGATCATCGTGACCCCTGCCAAACATTAGAATGAAATGGCGGTGGGGTTAGGACAGCGGCATGCCACTTTACTGCCTGTCAGCCACATGATAGGCCCATTATAATCAATGGCCAACCATGCGGCTGCCATAAAAAGCCTCTAACCTACTACAGACTCCTCATAACCTCTAATTTTGCCAGTAAGTACAACTCCATGTTTACACCGCATAACTCCATGTCACTGTCTCCCAGTAAACACTCCAGGAAAGAAAAAAAAATCCATAACTCTCTTGCCGACATATTTCAGCAGAAATCATTTGTAACAGTAGCTTGAAGATTTTATATGTTATTTTCCATTTACATGTCTGCAGTTCACTTATTAAATCAACCACATTAACTGAGGCTTGGCCGGCGCATTGGAAGTAAAACAAGATGCCAAGATTCACAGAACCAGTCACGTTATAGACGGCACCGGGATGCCAAAGTTTTACTGGTGCATATGTCTCGTAACCTCGAAGTTCACACATACTGAATCTTCTTCATCATCAGCTTTAATGGAAGTGCCTGGGATTATAGATGGAGGTTGTTCAATACTTATTGGTATATGGATCGGAGTCAAATTTGTTCTTAAAGAGACTCTGTCAGCAAGTTTCTGGTGTCCTATCTCAGGGTAGCATAAACTAGTGACAGAGAAGCTGAACAGCATGATGGATCACTTATATTGTTCTGTGCAGCTGATCCAGAGATCTCCTCCTGAATAACATGGACAATAAGTAGTCCTCTCCATTATGTGTGTGAGCCCAGTAGTCCTGGATATTCATGAGCACCAGCACACTCTAGCAGTTAGCACTTCTCTATACCACAGGTATCAAACTTAGGCCCTTCAGCTGTTATAAAAGCTTTGGCTGTCCAGGCAGCTGGGGGAGGAGTTAGTGGCATGGCCAAAAGCACATTCTCCTGCATATGAGGGGAATGGCTGACCAGAATGATGTAAGTAATACACAGATCTGTTCAGCATTTCCGTCACTAGTTTATGCCGCCCTCATTTAAGGCGGAATGAAGCTAGTGACAGAGTCTCTTTTTTTAAAAATCACAAACCGTAGTGAAACAAAAAACATTTGCATTCACATAGAGGCAAGAAACTGGATGTCATCAGTAGGGATCAGCTAAAAACTGACATGTTCACTTTCCCTGCAGCAATCCTGCATGAAAAAATAAGGTATTAATGGGGTACTCCGAAGGGTAAAAAAATGTTTTCAGATCAACAGATGTCAGAACCTTATAGAGATTTGTTAAGTTTGTAAATTATTCAAAATCTCCAGTCTTCCAGTACTTATCAGCTGCTGTATGTCCTGCAGGAAGTGCTGTACTTTTTCCAGTCTTACACAGTGCTCTCTGCTGCCACCTCTGTCCATGTCAGGAACTGTCCAGAGCAGGAGAGGTTTTCTATGGGGAGTTGCTATTGCTCTGGACAGAGGTGGCAGTAGAGAGCGCTGTGTCAGGCTGGAAAGAATACACTGCTTCCTGCAGGACATACAGCAGCTGATACCATGCGACCATCAGCCGTTATTATATACATTGTGTGAACCAACGGCTGTTGTTTCCATAGACTTTAATATGAATTATTGAAGAATGATTTACATTAAAGTTATATTACAGCGTGTGAACATTGCCTAAAGCTCATCATCTTATACCCACTCGTGTTGCCGGACACAGTGTATAAGAAGGTGCATGGGAGTCCCACCTCTGCAATGCATTCTGGGAAATGTAGTAACAGCTCAACCAGGAAGTGCAGAACTAAAATCGTAAAACAAATAGATTTTTGATTTTGATGTTTCAGAACTGGGGCAGACCGGTAACCATGCTATTCTCTGCAGCAGGTTTATTTTGTTTTACCCCTTTTAGTATTATATGTAGAAGTTAATGTAAATCTCTTACAGTCATGGTGGAACTGTGTGCACGGGACCGGTCCTGATCTCTATGGTATTCCCGTGTTGTTTGGGGGGGGATTATTAGAATGTAATTAGAGGCATAGTGTACAATGAATAGACCGCAGCATCTGAAAAGGCCAAGTGTTCCCATATGTAAGAGTCTGTCTGTAGTGGGAATTGTTCATATTGCACCACAGCATTTCCTATCCAGGTGCTGCTTATTACACACAAAGCCAATTCATTCCTACTAATTACCGCTAATTGTTTTATTTCATCTTCCTTCTAGGGCATTCCTGGGCTGGATGGCGACGCAGGGGCACCGGGTTTCCCTGGCAGGCAGGTGCAGTAACTGTGCTTAACCATTATGGGCTGAGGATGAGCAGCCATACCGGGGTTTTCTAGCTGAATAAAATCTGTATATCGGTACAAAACAACAAACTGAGGCACAGTATTGGGAGCAGATCCAAAGACTGAATGGATGAATTCTGTCCTTTACTTGTGTCCATTGGGGCTGTGGTTACAGGGTTAGCAACATTTAAGGGGAACTCCAGCGAAAATCTTTTTCTTTCACATCAGCTGGTGTCAAAAAGTTATGTAGATTTGTAATTTACTTCTATTTAAAAATCTCAAGTCTTCCAGTACTTATCAGCTGCTGTATGTCCTGCAGGAAGTGGTGTATTCTATCCAGACTGACACAGTGCTCTCTGCTGCCACCTCTGTCCATGTCGGGAACTGTCCAGAGCAGGAGAGGTTTGTTATGGGGATTTGCTGCTGCTCTGGACAGTTCCTGACATGGACAGAGATGGCAGCAGAGAGCACTGTGTCAGACTGGAGAGAATACACCAGGACATTCTGCAGCTGATAAGTACCGGAAGACTGGAGATTTTTAAATAGAAGTAAAATACAAATCTATAGAACTTTCCGACACCAGTTGATTTTAAAAGAAAAAGATTTTTTTGCAGAGTACCCCTTGAAACTTCCCTTGACTCAGAACCCCCAAACATATCTGCTCCAAGAGGGCCCACAATCACACAATGGGCAGTTGATGCGATCACCATTTAATAAATAAAGAGAATTTGTACATAAAGTCACAGATAGGTGGCGTTGTAGCTATGCAAATCATGCTAGAAATATTAAATATGTCTCCCTTGGTTGTCAACAAAAGGTCTTCATTCTCAAAAGCTGACTGAACTTCAACTTACTAGAATGTGTGACCTTCAGATCTGACAATGATGCCGGTCTATCCTGGTAGATCTGGTTCTTTAAAGCGACTCTGTACCCACAATCTGACCCCCCCAAACCGCTTGTACCTTCGGATAGCTGCTTTTAATCCAAAATCTGTCCTGGGGTCCGTTCGGCAGGTGATGCAGTTATTGTCCTAAAAAAATACTTTTAAACTTGAAGCAGTGCCAAACTGGAGTATCTGTGCCCTAACCTTGCACCACCCCTCCGTGCCTCCTCCCCACCCTCCTCCTCATTAGGAATGCCACTGAACCATTTTCTCCATGCTGAACATTGCACAGGTCCTTAACGATCCAGCCCATGTGCCGGGCTGACACAGGTGGGGAATAGGAGGCAATCTGCCTGGAGCATTCCTAATGATGAGGAGGGCGGGCAGGAAGGACAGAGGGGTGGTGCAAAGTTAGGGCACAGATACTCCCGTTTGTCACGGGCTTCAAGTTTGAAAGTATTTTTTTAGGACAATAACTGCATCACCTGCTGATTGGACCCCAGGACAGATCTTGGATTAAAACAGCTATCCGAAGGTACAAGTGGTTTGGGAGGGTCAGATTGTGAGTACAGAGTCACTTTAAGAAACCCCATAGCCAGAAGTCACATGGGGTGAGATCAGGAGAGCGAGGAGACCGCACTTTTGGAGGGGGGAAAAAAACTGATCACGTGTATCTGTGAAAGCCTCAATTTATGCAAACTAAAAGTTATTACTGCTACAGCGCCACCTATTGGTGACTTGTTTGAACAAAAAATTTCAATGTAATAAATGGCCAATTTTGGTCTCATTTAGAGCAGTTGGCAAAGTTAATTTTCACTTACCCTGTACTTGTATACAGTATATAGCCACGCGTATTACTATATAGTCATTATTACTATGCATTTAGACTTTTAAAAAATTTTGAAAATTTTCGAGGCCGAGAGGAATCGTAATGTGTCTGACATTTATTAATGGAGTTCATCTATTCAGGTTAATCGTACCTTAGTTGCCAATCATACTGCTAAGGGAAGGTTTTAGGTCTCAGAGAAGGGTCCCGGCTCGTTGGCTCCAAACTTTGACAAAACTTTCCCCTCTGCTCTTGATTGACAGTTCCAGCAGTCTCCTGCGTCATACTATATCCTAACCAGCAGGATACCGCAGGAGATGTCAATCAAGAGCAGAGGTGAGGGGTTGTACCCGAGAGCAAGGAAACTTCCCTGGTTAAGAAGTGTTTACAGATTCTAGCTCAGGCTGGAACCCGGCTACAGCCTCCAACTTGTTGTAAAACCAAGAAGCTAGCCCAAACTAGAGCACAATGAAGTCAGAACTTCATATGTCATACACGTGTGTGCCTCCTTACCTTTCTTCTTGGCTTTGCATATCAGGAGGTGACGGGTACGAGATGCTCAGCTATGAAAGAAAACGTGATTTTACACGACTCTGTCGGAAGCTGTTTATGATAAATGTGCCCCCCATTGGTTGTGATGGGCATTGCAGCCTCTAGAACACAGGTGTCAAACTCGCAGCCCTTCAGCTTTTGAAAATAGTTTATATTATTTGGGTGCTGATCGCATTATCTATTTGGGATGTCACACTACCTCCGCTGTCCACTGTAGAAATCTGTGCACCCTATGGTAGCATGTAGAGTCCACATACAAAGAACGTGCCACAGGTAAGCTGATCACTACTATCACTACTACTATTAGCATAGAGCATGTGAGCGGATAGGCATAGTTATCCCAGCAGTATGATTGCCAACGCAGTTATGATTAAACTTGAGTCCTCGGGTCCAATTTAGTCATTTTTATGTCCCTTTAAAGGGCGTCCTCTGGAGAAAATTTCAAATCACCCGGTGTTAAAAAGTTATGTAAATTTGTAAATTATTTCCTTTAAAAAAATCTCAAGTCTTTCAGTACTTATCAGCTGCTGTATGTATTATGTATTATCTCCAGTCTGACACAGTGCTCTCTGCTGCCACCCCTGTCCATGTTAGGAACTGTGCAGAGCAGGAGAGGTTTTCTATGGGGATTTGCTGCTGCTCTGGACAGTTCCTGACATGGACAGAGGTGGCAGCAAGCAGAGAGCACTGTGTCAGACTGGAGAGAATACACTTCTTCCTGCAGGACATACAGCAACTGATAAGTACTGGAAGACTGGAGATTTTTTAATAAAGTAAATTGCAAATCTGTATAACTTTTTGATGCCAATTGATGAAAAAAAAAAATTCTCTTTACTGTGTTTTGATGCACGAATGACAATGCCTGAAATATGTCAGATTTTTTCGTACTTGGAAGTATTGCCCATTAAATAACCCAAACGGCCTTCCCCCTTTTCCGATGGCAAAACAACCAATAAAGCTGCGACTCTTTGCGGGTTAGTGGTTTTCATGATGATTTTACTAGAGACGAGATGAAAAGCTGCTCATTGTATACAAGAGAGAATAACACAAGTGTCTCAATAGGAAGCTAACAGGCTGTATCTTTTTATAACAGGGCTTAGCAGGACCAGAAGGAATCCCAGGCCCTAAAGGGATTAGAGTAAGTTTCTGCATTTTTTGGCATGTGTGAAGTGTTGAGATGTGATGATCGTGTGTGATGTGGTGACTGATAACTACAGAATGGTCGGAAAGGAGGAGAAGTCTCCATTCAATTACCTGCCAGTGGGAAATTATACAGGAGGAGGGGGATCCATAGGTGCAGGCCAATCCTATCTATCATAGAGCTCCTATTAATGGAAACATACAAAAGAAAAATATGAAAAAATGATTTTCTGCCTTGGGCATTTTGTATGTGAGAAAGTTTTCTTGCTGAAGAAAAACTTTGAAGCGTGAACGAGATCATGTTGAGAAGTTGGTATCTTCAACTTGTAGGTCGCAACCATTTTGTTAGTCTAGGTATGCAATAGTTTGAAAGATGCAGCTCGGGGAACGCTCTTCAAGGTCAATGTTCTTAACATGAGCTCCAGTTTGTACATACAGATATCTGTCACAGATGGACCAAAAATATACTGCAGAACCATGTGGAGATTCACCTCATTGTAATCAATAAAACTGATTATCAATACCCCCCGAGATCATATAGACCCCCTGAGCTTAATTTACACCCCTCAGCCTGATTAATGCTCCCAGCCCCATATGCACACCCCTTGAGCTAGATTCACATTTCCTCAGCCTCATATTCACACCCCTTGCAACTGATTCACAACTCCTCAGCCTTATATTCACCCCCTGAGCCTAATTTACACCCCATCAGCCTCATATTCACCTCCTGAGCCTGACTTACACCCCATAGCCTCATATTCACATCCCCTCAGCCTCATACTCACATCCCCTCAGCCTCATACTCACATCCCCTCAGCCTCATACTCACATCCCCTCAACCTCATACTCACATTCCCTCAGCCTCGTATTTACACCCCTTGCTCGCGATTCACACCCCCTCAGCCTCATACTTACATCCCCTCAGCCTCATATTTACCTTCTGAGCCTGATTTACACCCCTCAGCCTCACATTCATGGCCCCTGAGCCCGGTTCACATCCTTTGGCTGGGTTCACACTACGTATATTTCAGTCAGTATTGTGGTCCTCATATTGCAACCAAAACCAGGAGTGGATTCAAAACACAGAAAGGATCTGTTCACACAATGGTGAAATTGAGTGGATGGCCGCCATATAACAGTAAATAACGGCCATTATTTCAATATAACAGCCGTTGTTTTAAAATAACAGCAAATATTTGC
This sequence comes from Dendropsophus ebraccatus, assembly GCF_027789765.1. NCBI lineage: Eukaryota > Metazoa > Chordata > Amphibia > Anura > Hylidae > Dendropsophus > Dendropsophus ebraccatus. The sequence goes on along the minus strand of NC_091461.1, from coordinate 118,034,225 downwards.
CATTAAATGGCGGCCATCCACTCAATTTCAACATTGTGTGAACAGAGCCTTTCTGTGTATTCATTCCACTCCTGGTTTTGGTTGCAATATGAGGACCACAATACTGACTGAAATATACGTAGTGTGAACCCAGCCTTTAAGCTCATATTCACCCCTAAACCTGATTCACACCCCCACAGCCTGATATTCACCCCCTGAACCCAATTCACCTTCCTCAGCCTCATATTCACTCCCTCAGCCTCATACTTACAACCCCTCAGCCCCATATTTACTCCCTCAGCCTCATACTTACATCCCCTAAGCCTCATACTTCTATCCCCTCAGCCCCATATTCACAGCCCCTGAGCCTGATTCACACCCTTTATGCTTATATTCACCCCCTGAGCCTGATTCACATCCCTTAGCCTCATATTCACACCCCTTGAGCTGGATTCATGCCTACAGTCTCATATTAACACCCTTCTGAGCCAGATTCACACCCTCCTAAGCCTGATTCACGTTCAGGTCTTTCTCAGCAACACATTGGGCTGACACAAGGCATCCATATCCTCATACTTTTTTAAGATACTGATACTATTGGTCCATGTTACACATCACTAGAAATCTTAGTCCAACACCAGCAATGGAGTAAGATGGCTGCCGCTGACGTTCCGAACACAAACGCTCAGCATTTGATTCCCCTCACTAAGGAGACCCGAGGAACATGGATACAGCCATAGGCAGTATCCGTGTTTTTCGGGAAGCCCTAGGGCTACATCCAACTTCATCAAATGCCGAGCATTCAGGTACAGAGATTGTTGCCCAACATGTTGACACTTTTGCTCAACACGAGTCAGGATAATGGTAATGAGACTGATTTACTACATGTCTTTCCATCATTTTTCTTCTTTGACCCCAATCTGGCTGTTTTTATTGGGTTGGTTCTATTCTCAGCCCTTGCGGCCTGTGTTGGAAATAGCAGCACCCACTACCGTGCCTTTGCAGACTGGCGTCCTTCTCAGCGTTCATATATAACATAATACGTCAAAAAAATGCAGAGGAACATGGAGATGTCACTGGATCTTGGTAAAACTCCTACATTCCCATCAACGTAAAATAGCTCTAAGTAGCCAGTGACAGATGTACCACCAGATACATTCGCTCTTGTACCATAAATACCATCAGTTAGTCATTTCCTTTCTTAGAAAGGAGACCTATATGTCACAGAGCAGAGGCAGACAGTCCCTCATCCTTGCTGACTAATCTCCCGTACAATGAATTTACCATCGCTCCACATTGCACATTGCCAACCCTACGACATAAGGGAGATGTCAATCACCGGATTAGTTAACTGTGCAAGAAGAACGGAAACCTGAGCAAGTTATGGCAGCCCTGGATTCTGCATGTACAAACACAACAATCCGATAGTGGACGGAGAGAGGGATTATTCTCCATCGAGAAGCTTAGTAACATATTTGTATTGGGGAAGTTGTCTACATACAAGTGACGATTAACGTTTCATTTCTGCCCCGAGCTTGGCGGCTCCAAACCACAGCAGACGTTGCCGGGCAGAATAATTCTATGTATGACATATCTCCTGTATGAATGATACACCTCTAACAAGTCCACTCACCCAGCAGATGTTTCTTGAAATACCTCCAGGTTATTTTCATGCATGACTTGTGTACTCCATACTATCTTTTCCAGTAGAGCTTTGACATTGTCAATTGTCAACCCTCGAAGAAGTGGAGTTGTTTTAGTAGATCAGTGATCATAGGCTGTGCTGTATTTTTTATGTAAAAAGAAATCCTGTATTTATTGTAGGGCTTTATCGGAATACCGGGGTTGCCAGGACCTCCCGGACCTGAAGGAGAACGAGTAAGTTAATCTGTTCTTTTTAAGTACTAAGCAGGTGCATCACTAGTTTCACCTTCACCATTTATAAGTTATTGAAAGGCAAAATCTTAAGGGCAAATTTTATCTTAATCTTAGGGTTTGACAGGACCAGCTGGAAAGAAGGGACCCAAAGGACTCCAGGTAAGCACAATCTTCAAAGAGATTTATTAAATATTGCAAAGTCTTGGAGAAAAATCTTGGTATAATCCATATGTTGGCAGTCCGTAGTGCAGTGCTCGTGAACAGCAGAACAAGGTACAGTTGATAAATGGGTTTCGGCACTCACCAAAATTCTCTGCAAACGGTTTATTCACATGATGCAACAATACAGCAGAGGGCGCGTTTTGGCACGATAGAGCCGACAAAGGCCATGCCGAAACTCTCCCTTCGATGTATTGTAGCATCATGGGAAAAAACCCTACCCTATAGTGCCGGAACCCATTTATTCACTGTACGTTGGATAAAAATCTTGCCTTTTTTTTTTTTCTTTAAAGAGGACCTCGTAAACATTGTAGGCTGAACAGGCCATCTAGCTCCTAACTTCTCAACATGTGATAAATCATCTCCAGGGGGTACAGGTATTGTCTATAGAGCAGATCTACTGTACTGATGCAGGCAGCTGCACCTTATGAATTTGCTGCACACCAGAAGCTCAAAGGGGTTGTCCAGGCTTAGAAACACATGACCGCATTCTTCCAGAAACAGCACCTTTCTTATCTCCAGTTTTTGTGTGGTTTTGCAACTCTGTTGCATTAAAGTGAATGGAGCTTAACTGCACTAACATCTGAGATGCTTATATCATAAAGTGTCTGATCGCTGTGGTTTTCGCTGACTCTCACCTATTAAGGGAATAGGGTCACCACCTTCTTCATCATTTAGCACCATACATGGAGCTTTCTACAATATGAAATATGGGACAACCCAGGGGCGTAGCTAATGTCTCCTGGGCCCTGGTGCGAGAGGCCAACTTGGGCCCCCCCCCCCCTCCTTTCACGACCAAGTGATGCTATTGTTGTGTGTGTTTGTGTATATATATATATATATATATTACACACACAGTGGTGCCTTGGATTATGAGCATAATTCGTTCCAGGACCGTGCTTGTAATCCAAATCCACTCTTAAACCAAAGCAAATTTTCCTATAAGAAATCATGTAAATGCAGACAATTGGTTCCGCACCCCAAATATATTTATTATTCTGTACTGTACAGTAATGGAGAGGATGGGAAACACAAGGGCTGACAGAGACTGCAGGGAGCATGAAGGAATGAGCAGGGCAGATGTGGGCACATACATGCAGCACTCTCTGTCCGGGGAGAGAGGGGTTACAGCTATGGAGAGATTACCCCCCCCCAGTCCTGTCCCCTGATGTAAGCCCCAGCCTGAAGGGGATCTGCTATGATTTGGAAGGTGTTTAGAGTACAGTGCTGTAGACCCCGCTATGCAGGCCATGCCCCTTCTCCACTCGCGCTCCCACCCAATACAGGAAGTTCTTAAACCAAAGCAATGTTCTTAAACCAAGTCACAATTTTGAAAAACTGTGAGCTCTTAAACCAAAACGCTCTTAAACGAAGTTACTCTTAAACCACGGTACCACTGTATGTATATATATATATATATATATATATATATATATATATATATATATATATATATACACACACACACACACACACCAAGACAGATATTACCTATTACCGCCATACTGTTACCGACCAAATCCTGTATACTGAGACCAATATTACCAGTAATACCAGTATATAGGGAGGAAACATTACCGCCACACCACAACCACTACCATCACCACCATATTGTTACTGACCAAATCCAGTACACTAAATCACCTCATCCAGTCATATAGAGGTGGCCCCAGCTCTACACAGGCTCTATACACCATATATATTACTGTGCAGTTATATCAGGTGACTCACAGGAGACGTCTTTTCTGATCGGAGTTCTTTCCTTTTCATCATCTTCTCCATCCGTCCTAGGCCGTTATGAGAACTTCTCCGAGCCACGAATCCACAGAATCTGCCAGACAGACATATTAGTCTCCTCACTCTGACACCATCTCCATCTCTCTACACATCTGTACTGTCCCCTTTACACCCTCATTTAGTGGGTAGCCCTGACTCTGTGACCTCCTAATAATATATGCCCCCCTCTGTGTATTCCCTCTCCCCCTATGTTGCCCCCCCAAATAGATGGCCCCCTCTACCCCCTCCCTTATAGATGGCCCCCTCTACCCCCTCCCTTATAGATGGCCCCCTCTACCCCCTCCCTTATAGATGGCCCCCTCTCTCCTCCCCCTCCCTTATGGATGGTCCCCTCTCCCCCCACCCTCCCTTATAGATGGCCCCCTCTCCCCCCCCCCTCCCTTATAGATGGTCCCCTTCCCCCCCCCCTCCCTTATAGATGGTCCCCTTCCCCCCCCCCCTCCTTTATAGATGGTCCCCTTCCCCCCCCCCTCCCTTATAGATGGTCCCCTTCCCCCCCCTCCCTTATAGATGGTCCCCTTCCCCCCCTCCCTTATAGATGGTCCCCTTCCCCCCCTCCCTTATAGATGGTCCCCTTTCCCCCCCCTTTATAGATGGTCCCCTTCCCCCCCTTCATAGATGGTCCCCTTCCTCCCTCCCTTATAGATGGTCCCCTTCCCCCCCCCACCCTCATAGATGCCCCCCTCTTTCCCCCCACCCTCATAGATGGCCCCTCTTTCCCCCCACCCTCATAGATTGCTCCTCTTTCCCCCCACCCTCATAGATGGCCCCCTCCTTCCCCCCACCCTCATAGATGGCCCCCCTCTTTCCCCCCACCCTCATAAATGGCCCCCTCTTCCCCCCACCCTCATAGATGGCCCCCTCCTTCCCCCCACCCTCATAGATGGCCCCCCTCTTTCCCCCCACCCTCATAAATGGCCCCCTCTTCCCCCCACCCTCATAAATGGCCCCTCCTTCCCCCCCACCCTCATAGATGGCCCCCTCCTTCCCCCCACCCTCATAGATGGCCCCCCTCTTTCCCCCCACCCTCATAAATGGCCCCCTCTTCCCCCCACCCTCATAAATGGCCCCCTCTTCCCCCCACCCTCATAGATGCCCCCCTCCTTCCCCCCCACCCTCATAGATGCCCCCCTCCTTCCCCCCCACCCTCATAGATGGCCCCCTCTTTCCCCCCACCCTCATAGATGGCCCCCTCTTTCCCCCCACCCTCATAGATGGCCCCCTCCTTTCCCCCCACCCTCATAGATGGCCCCCTCTTTCCCCCCACCCTCATAGATGGCCCCCTCTTTCCCCCCACCCTCATAGATGGCCCCCTCTTTCCCCCCACCCTCATAGATGGCCCCCTCCTTTCCCCCCACCCTCATAGATGGCCCCCTCCTTTCCCCCCACCCTCATAGATGGCCCCCTCCTTTCCCCCCACCCTCATAGATGGCCCCCTCCTTTCCCCCCACCCTCATAGATGGCCCCCTCCTTTCCCCCCACCCTCATAGATGGCCCCCTCCTTTCCCCCCACCCTCATAGATGGCCCCCTCCTTTCCCCCCACCCGTACAGGCTGATAAAAAAAACAAAACTTAACTCACCTGACATCGCGCTCCCACGTTGATTCTCACTCCTCCTGGTCTGTCCCCGGCTGCTGCGCGGCTGCCGGGGGTGTCGCGTCTTATCCCCGGCAGCGCGCGCATCCCAGAACTCCCTGCGCGCCGGAACCGGAAGTCAGGGCCCAAGGCGCGCAGGGAGTTCTGGGATGCGCGCGCTGCCGGGGGTAAGACGCGACACCCCCGGCAGCCGCGCAGCAGCCGGGGGAAGACGGAGCCCGACTCTTGTGACCGCAAGCAAAACAATGCTTGCGGTCACAAGAGTGATTGATCGGGGGGCCCCGCGGGCCCCCCTTGTGGCGGGCCCGGTCGCGGCGGCGACCCCCGCGACCACGGTGGCTACGCCACTGGGACAACCTATCATTTCATCACTGTTATTAACTATATTGGCTAAATCACTATTGCTTATCTACTACTCAAGAGAGTATCAAATAAGGGTCAAAAGACCCCATTGTCTCACACTGTTTCCTACTCCTCTTTAAAGGGAATCTGTCACTAGGTTTATGCTGCCTTAAATGAGGGCAGTATAAACTAATGACAGAAATGGTGAACAGATCGGTGCATTATTTACATCATTCTGTTCAGCCGTTCTCCTAATATGCAGAAGAATAGGATTATTGCCACACACCCCTCCCCTTGCTGCTGATTGACAGTTGGCTGCCTGTACACAGCATGGATAGATAACTGCCAATCAGCAGCTGGTGGGTGGAGTTTTCTGCTTCTCATGAATATCCAGGACTACTGAGCTCATGCACATAATGGGGAGGACTACATATTGTCCATGTTATTCAGGAGAAGATCTCTTGATCATCTGCACAGAACAATGTATGTGATACATCATTCTGTTCAGCTTCTCTATCACTAGTTTATGCTACCCTGAGATAGGACACCATAAACCTACTGACAATCTCTTTAACAGGGAAACTACATGATGTAAGCAGTCACTAGGTACAAGGATATCTGTCTTCAGATGGTTGGTACATAGACAATATGGCATTGCCCCATATAATACCATATTATCATCATCGGTAGTATTTTGATCCCATTTATTTATGTAGTAGGTGCTTTGAACCATTGAGAAGTACCATGTATGCACTAAAAGGGAGATCGAATCCCTCAAATCTTTCTTGCTACCAATTCAGATTCTTCTCGTAGGCGTCCCGGGCAGAGACGGAGGCCCGCTGATCATGTCAACCGCAAGATCCATACGAAAGCAACAAATAATCAGATTATTATGAACACATTAGGCATGGTTTATCTGCCTTGCCAGCATACCCAGAGGGTAATTCTGTTAAAGTTTTACTCTACCACAAATTGCAGAAAATGAGTTTTGTGTACAAGCCGATCCAGATACATAGACTCAAAGCAGATACTTGGGCTCTGCACAAGTATAATCACCCAGGACCCCCATGCCAAGTCTTGGTAAGAAATCCTCATCTTCCTGATGCAAAAAGCCAGCAAATTAGCAGAAATTCCTCCTTGTCCAGCACTTGTCCCTCGTTTTGCTACAGTGCCCTGACCCCTTAGTATACAATTACACAGTGGGCATTTGTATTAGGCTGAAAGAACCTGAGACAACGTTTCTTGCAAAGGATTTTCTTACAGCCATCCAGATATGGACAAGTGCGGCTATTCACTGCCTCCATTTATCTCCAATCAATCAATAAAACCTGATGCACTCGGGATCATGTAGCCAACGAGGGACACGGGATACACAGGATAGCAAGAGGGGCACGGGATACAAGCTCAGTGAGTCATTTCGTTCACAAAAATAGACTTAAAAACACATGCAGACGGTTGTAAAGAAGAAAGTGATGCACCAGATTGCGGATTTGCAGTTGACCCAAAATGCTGAAATTTACACAAAATTACATTGATCCCAAAATCCCATCTTTGGCCGAAACAAAGTCAGTCCCGCTTTTCGAAATAGGTTGTAAGTTTAACAAATTGATTGGAAAATGTAATTTCATACAGTAAAGAAAAGAAGAAAAAAAAAAAAAAGAGACTTTCCGCCAGGGAAAAATATAGTTTTCCGGAAACTCACGATGAAGCCTTCAGCGGCAGACTTTCTGCATCCCATAATAGTCCAGCCACCAAGGGGACCATTTTCCTCAGACGTGCTTCCTAAACACGTTATCCGGTTACAAGGATCAGGAAAGCGCTGCAACTGGTCGGCTTCCAATTTCATTACACCTCGGAGTTATTCTAGTATGAGTTACGGGACCTATTTAGAAAAGTAAAGCACATGTACACTTTCTATGACATCATTTGGCCCTGTTTATAGAGCTCGGAGCAGAAAGCCAGCGGCATAGTAAACATATGGTATTATAAAGTCTCTGAACTTTGCCAAGTTGCAACATTTACAAACTAAATCTCCTCCTTGTCCCGGCCAAGTGCACAAAAAATAAAATGACTGCTCAATGGTAAGCGGGCTCCTAGTGTTGGCAGCGGACACATGTTCTGCATACCGAGCAGCTATTGCTGGTCACTAGATTAACTGTACTAAACCAGTTTTGTGTTCTTGAGTCCATAGTATATTACTGTAGATACAGAGCTAAAAACAGTAGAAGACTGGGTTCAGACTTCCTATTTTAGTTCATCTTTTTTAGTCAGCATAAGCCAAAACCAGGACTGGAACCAACACACAAAAACTTTCATGGAATAATTTTTACCTTTTTTTTTTGTTTTCTACCCACATGACCATAATACTATGGGTAAACCTAGCCTTGGGCCAACTGATCGTACTGGTTTACCCCTTTCTCACCCCCAATCCTGCGGCAGCTTATTGAAGTGGCCATGTTTTAGATGTGTGGTTTTTCGACACATCTCGTTCGGTCAAAACAGATTGTTCTGACCAAAGGAAATATTATCTTAAGTGCTACATAATAACCCAGATTTGGCAGAATTTTTATTCTATGTCCATATTGAATGTCTTCTTTGAACACCATGCTTTTACATCTGCATACTGTATTTCCATAAAAATAACACACAGTCTTTTTTTTCTCTGAAAGTAAGAGCTAGGGCTTATTTTTTGGGTAGGTCTTATTATTCAGAGAAACGCAGTACACCTATCCTGTAGCTCTACTCTATGTGGTAGAAAGCTACTATACTGTATGTCCTACTGTTGTTGAAGAAAATGTCCGGCCCTAGCTAAAATCTAACAGCCGGCAAATTTAAAAACCTGTGCTTACCCGCCTCTGTGCCTGCAATCCGCCACGTGACCAGCTCCGGGACCCCCATCGGAAGGCATTTTTCCCCCGAGTTGTGATGAAAATGCCCGTCCCGGCTGATGGACTGTCTGCTCAGCTAATCAGTGACTGACCCTTTATTATTCCCAGTTCCCCTGACATAACCCCCCCCCCCCCCCCCCGCAAAAAAAAAACCCACAAAAAACGGAGGCTGGACTTCTCCTTTAAAGCGAATGTACCATCAAGTACATTTGCTTTAATTTGACTCACAGCTAGATCGGCGCCGTCACAGGGAAGCTGGTGCTGCAGTCTATTTTTTGAATCGCAGCCCGGTTCCCGTGTACAGCGCTGTTCTATCCATGGGTACCGGATCGGGGCTGAAGCCCTGGAGGCGAGCCAGCCCACCCCCAATGGTCGAAATCCCCCGCTCCTCTATGAAACAGCTCCATTAATTCTAACAGAGCCGCATCATAGAGGGGCGGGGAATTCTGCCCCTGGGGGTGGGCCGACAGTGCTTCAGCCCCGGCCCAATACCCGTGGATAGAACGGCACCGTACTCTGGAACCGGGCCGCAGTTCAGAAAATGGACCGCGGCACCAGCTTTCCTGCACAGGCACCGTTCTACGCGTGGGTCAAATTAAAGCTAATGTACCTGATGGTACATTTGCTTTAAGCTCCTATACTGTAAGTTCCCCTGTAGTAAGGCCTCTATACTGATTACATCCCACCTGCTGTAATTTTTTTTTTATTAATGAGATGGAAAAACCTCTTTAAAGGGGCTATCCCAAGAATAAAAGAAATAAATAAAATAAAAATAAAAGAAATAATTACCTGGTTGGTGGAGGGTGGAGGTGTGAACGCTAGAACCCTCAGTATTCACATGCTCAGCCCCCGCTCCAGTCACTTGCTATGGCACTGCTGAAGATAGATGAATCCTTGGCTATCTTTGGAAGTGAATAGAGCAGCAGCTGAGCATGTCTTGAGACTCTAATCAGATACTTGTCACTTATTCTGTGCAGAGGTGATACATTTTATTCTTAGGATAATCCCTATAAGAGTCTCTATCTTTATATTGGTATATTAGCAGGCTGCACTGTTCATGGAGAGCACAGAAGTGTTTTTGGCCCTTGACATGTTTTTGTTCCTTTTTAAAGATGAACTTGATCCATTCTAATGTTATAAGTAGAGATGTTGCGACGTGAGCATGCAACCCTAAGGAGTCCTGAAAAACATGAATACTGCCTATGGCCTATGGCTGTATCAATGTTTTCCCAGACTCCTTAGGGCTGCATTCAGTGTCTCTTTAGCCACCGGTAATCAAACGCCAAACAATACGACTTGAGTGCCACTAAGCAGTATTCTTTAAAGTGAATGTACCACTAGGTACATCGATTTCGTTTTTTTACATTAGCACGTCGGCGCGGGGATGCCGGTGGCACGTTCCTTATTTTGAACGGCCCGGTTCTCCTACACGGCTCCAGTCTATTTCTGAGCCCCGGCCTGTCCTGGAGCACTGGGGGCAGGCCCGCCGGCCCCCCAGTGTGATGAACCCCCCCTCCCCTCTGTGACACGGCTCCATTAGAATCAATGGAGCCAGGTAGCAGAGGGGAGGAGAAATTGTCACGCTACGGTGGGCCGGTGCTCAGGAATAGACCGACGCTGTGTGTGAGAACCGTGCATTGGCTCAAAAGAAGGACCGTGCCACTGGCATTCCCGCACCGGTGCTGGTCTATTCATGGAAAAAACCAAAGCCATGAATCTGGTGGTACATTCGCTTTAAGATAGTAAGTGAACGCTGGGCAATAAAATACTTAGGGACTATAGGGACCAGTCGTACTGAGGATATCCCGCCCAAAGCAGAATTTCCGTTTGTGGGTGGAATCACTAGAGAAGTACTGACAAATACAAAGTGTACTGGAAAAAAAAAACACATTATAACAAAAAATGCAGAAGTAAAGATTTAGCGCACATGTTTTATATAAAAGCTTCACCTTAGTTCATGAACTCGGCAGCGTGATTCAGACATTCCCAAATATCAATGATCTGTTTTCACATAAAAGAATTAAGAAGCTATAACTAAGAATGCAGAGTTGGGTGTGTCATGTACAACAGTAGCGCGTCTTAGCCACAGCTGGCCTGTGTCTCGTGAAGCACTTAAAGGGCCACTAAGCCTTAAAGACATGACGGGGCCATATGAGAAGGATCCGGCCTCTGCAGCTATGTTTATGCTCCTTGCTGTGATGGTTTACAGTCGTATCCAGGTCCCAGGGCCTGAGGCAGTCCAAGGGCTCTTGTCTAACATGAGAGGAATTATAGATGGCACGTGGTAGATGGGCCTGCTACAGATTAGAAGTTCTTCACAATAAAGCTCTGTTGAATAAAATTTAGTGGCCTTTCCCATAGTAGCTAGTGTTAAACAAAGTTGTCGAACTGTTCGGATTTGGCAACTTTCTCTGAATCCACTGAACACTTAGCATTTGACTCCCGGCATCTGGTGATGTTGGATGCCGCTCTAAGGCTGCCAGGAAAAAATCCATAGGGTGTATCCATGTTTTCCAGGACTCCCTAGGGTGGCATCCAAACTTTCCAAATGTATGGAGTTAAAGGGGTTGTTCACCAAAAAGATTTTTCTTTCAAATCAACTAGTGCCAGAAATTTGCAATTTACCTTTGCTGAAAAATCTGAAGTCTTCCAGTACTTATTAGCTGCTGTATGTCCTGCAGGAAGTGGTATTTTTTCCCAGTCTGCAGAGCAGAAAAGGTTTTCTATAGGGATTTGCTGCTGCCCTGGACAGTTCCTTACATGGACAGAGGTGGCAGCAGAGAGCGCTGTGTCAGACTGGAGAAAATATACCACTTCATGAAGGACATACAGTAGCTGATAAGTACTGGGAGTAAACTATAAATCTCTGGCACTTTCTGGCACTAGTTGATTTCAAAGAATTTTTTTTTTTTTTAAATGCAAAGTGTTTGGATTCGGAGAAAGTTGCTGAACCCGAATAGTTCGGCAACTCTGCTGAACACTCGGAGTAACTTCTAATAAACTATTTATTCATAGGTGCAAAAATCATGTATATTTACAAAGCGTGTGTGATTTTTTTTAATGACTAATTATCCTGCTCTACATTCTTAGGGCCCTATTCCACCGGACGATTATCGTTCAGATTATCGTTAAATCGTTCGAATCCAAACGATAATCGTTCGGTTGAAATTCAGTTAACGATTAACGACCGAACGAGAAATCGTTGATCGCTTTATAAGACCTGGACCTATTTTTATCGTTGCTCGTTCGCAAATCGTTCGCATTGAATAAGACATCGTTCGGTCGTTCCCAGTAGATACGAACGCAATAGTGAAAAAACGATCGCAAATACGATCATAAGTAACGATTATCGTTCCATGGAAATGAGTGAACGTTTTCAGGTCTTTCGCAATAGCGGTCATTTGAAATCGTTAACGATTATGCGAACGATAGTCGTCCGGTGGAGTAGGGCCCTTAGCACTCTTGTTATTTTGTGATGCTTTCCGATGTGCCTCTTTGCCCCAGTTTCTACTGTATACTTTCAGCACTGTCTTGTGTATGTCTGTAATCCTCTATTTTCAAAAAAAATCTTTAATAAAATAAGAGTTAAAATAATTATCCTGCTCTACATTAAGTCCTGGGTGTGTCTGAGTACTCAGAGTGATTGTTAGAACCCAGAAAACTGTGATAAAGGTGAAGCTTGGTTCTGAGGTCTAACAATCCATCAGCATAATTTATAGTGAATGTCATTCCTTTATGATAAGTGGGGGTCCAACGTCAGGGACCCCAATGGATCATGAGAATGGAGCTGTTGAAGCTCTGGTGTAGCATCCTGTCCCCTTCTCTGTTTTGGGGTCGGCCGCTGTTCCCTGTATAGTCAGGTTGCTGGGAGGGAAATAATCAGGAGGGGACCCAGCACTGTGTAGCCTTCATTGTCACAATCAATCAGCAACCATACATTTCTGCTATACCTTAGCTATATAACATCCAAAAAAAAATCACAATTAAAATGGCATCCTAAAATTAAGGAATGTGATGCTTTGAGGCACAAATCACCCAATTTAAACTTTTTCTATGCTAGGCAAATATCATGGACTTCACTTTCCATCACTGACATGTATCATGGACATCACTTTCCATCACTGACATGGGCAGGAGGCAAAGGGTCAAATGGCCGCTATAAACAGCGGTGCAGCTCCAGTTCTCCAATGTAAAATCTGTTACTGACCTCTTGTCTACCATGTATAGCAATGGTGTCTTGGGATCTGACTTGGGATCCTAGGTGCAACTCCTACCTCTGAACCACCTATAGTTATGCTCCCGACTAGAGATGAGCAAACCGGGTTGGGGTTTGAGTCCATCCGAACCCAAACGATCGGTATTTGATTAGCTGGGGCTGCTGAACTTGGATAAAGCTCTAAGGTTGTCTGGAAAACATGGATACAGCCAATGACTATATCCATGTTTTCCACATAGCCTTAGAGCTTTATCTAAATTCAGCAGCCACCGCTAATCAAATGCCGAAAGTTCAGGTTCGGATGGACTCCAGCATGCTCCTGGTTCGCTCATCTCTACTCCCGACCATAAGGGCTATTGCCTAGAGGAGTGATGGGGAACCTTTGGTGTTCCAGCTGCTGCAGATGTACATCTCCCATCATGCCTGGACAGCCAAAGCCAAGCTATAGCTCTCCAGGCATGATGGAAATTGTAGTTTTACAACAGCTGGAGGGCCGAAGGTTCTCCACCCCTGGCCTAGAGTGACTATGACTGCAATAAGAAACTACAGTATAGGAATCGTCTATACTACAACTCCAATCAGTCTGTCAGATGCATTGTCCTTTAAATCCCACCTATAACCAGCAGCAGAATCCATCTTCTGTCATCTTTGACCTTGTTTACCTATCACTTAGTGAGATGTGTCGCTTTGTTATACATGATATGATCTTCAGATACTTAAATAGGAGTAAGGGGTGAGGTCGGAGCTGTTGAAGTGTGAAAAATCCATTGAGATCATCCAGAACACAATGGAAGCAGCCCCTTTTTTCATCTCATGAAGCGTTTATCTTCCTTTGATGTTCTAGGCTCCGGGATTATCCAGGATTAGCAGCCAAATCGACCAGTTGTAGTATAAAGAAGAAGGAAAGGTTTCAAGAATCTGGAATTAGTTTTAAAGGGATAACTGGTTAATACAACCTCTTTATAGGTCCGATCTGGACCCTTCCTCTGTCAGCCAGGGAGGAGTGGTTATTACAGGGGACCCTAATACATGGCTTCAATAGAAAGAAGAACTTAAAGGGGAACTCTGGGAAAAAAAACTATTTTCTTTCAAATCAACTGGTGTCAGAAAGTTATACAGATTTGTAATTTATTTATTTATTTTTAATCTCCTGTCTTCCAGTACTTATGAGCTGCTGTATGCCCTGCAGAAAGTGGTGTTTCCTTTCCAATCTGACACACTGCTCCCTGCTGCCACCTCTGTCCATGTCAGGAACTGTCCAGAGCAGGAGAGGTTTTCTATGGGGATTTGCTGCTGCTCTGGACAGTTCCTGACATGGACAGATGTGGCAGCAGAAAGCACTGTGTAAGACTGGAAAGAATACACCACTTCTTGCATGACTGACATACAGCAGCTGATAAGTACTGGAAAACTGGCGATTTTTTTAAATAGATGTAAATTACAAATCCGTATAACTTACTGACACCAGATGATTTGAAGGAAAAAAAAAGTTTTACAGGGGTAGCCCTTTTATGTGTAATCTGATTTTATTGGCAACCATGCAAAAATAACAGATACAAATCAAATAACGTGCAATAAATTGCGACCTGCAAGTCGCATGGCATCCGGTTTTCTATTATAATAAAAGAACATAAGTATAGAAAGCTAACAATTATACCAATATGCCGCTAAAGGTGCCTGACGACACCAAAAGAAGCAATTTCGGGTAGCCCTTTTAAAGGCATTATCCAGGCTTAAAAAACATGGCTGCTTTCTTCCAAAAACAGCGTAACTCTTGGTGTGGGTTTTGCAGCTTAGTTCCATTGAAGTTAACAGAGCTGATTTGCAAAATCACCCAGACTGAGGACACCTGTTTTTGCAAGAAAGTAGCTGGAGGGACAGTTATGCTCTATCCGCCCTGGCGGGGGCGCTGTGGAGGGGACAGGCAGGGAGCTAAATGCTGAGGAATGCTAATAATATTTTCTTATTAACTAATCGGCTTTCCGTGTACAAATTCAGGATTCAGATCTAATGCGAAAGCAGTAATTCTAGTCCCTCTAACTACTGAGCTTTGCCACATCTGACAAACTGAGCTCCCCCCATCTATTCCCTACAGCTGGTCGCAGGCTGCACAGTACACTGAGACTTATCAAAGCAAATAAAATGATGTCATCTGTAATGTGCAGCCCGAGGCAGGAAGCAAACTAATGCAGCTAACATACTGCAGATGACACTGGACGCTCATTCTCTACTGTTCGCTTCTATTCGCGGACATAGACATCGCTTTCTGCAAGCTAACATTAGGTGTAGGGCTGGTGAGCTAACATTAGGTGTAGGGCTGGTAAGGTAACATTAGGTGTAGGGCTGGTAAGGTAACATTAGGTGTAGGGCTGGTAAGGTAACATTAGGTGTAGGGCTGGTAAGGTAACATTAGGTGTAGGGCTGGTGAGCTAACATTAGGTGTAGGGCTGGTAAGGTAACATTAGGTGTAGGGCTGGTAAGGTAACATTAGGTGTAGGGCTGGTAAGGTAACATTAGGTGTAGGGCTGGTAAGATAACATTAGGTGAAGGGCTGGTAAGCTAACATTAGGTGTAAGACTGGTAAGCTAACATTAGGTGTAGGGCTGGTGAGCTAACATTAGGTGTAGGGCTGGTAAGCTAACATTAGGTGTAGGGCTGGTAAGCTAACATTAGGTGTAGGGCTGGTAAGCTAACATTAGGTGTAGGGCTGGTGAGCTAACATTAGGTGTAAGACTGGTAAGCTAACATTAGGTGTAGGGCTGGTGAGCTAACATTAGGTGTAAGACTGGTAAGCTAACATTAGGTGTAGGGCTGGTGAGCTAACATTAGGTGTAAGACTGGTAAGCTAACATTAGGTGTAGGGCTGGTGAGCTAACATTAGGTGTAAGACTGGTGAGCTAACATTAGGTGTAAGACTGGTAAGCTAACATTAGGTGTAAGACTGGTAAGCTAACATTAGGTGTAAGACTGGTAAGCTAACATTAGGTGTAGGGCTGGTAAGCTAACATTAGGTGTAGGGCTGGTAAGGTAACATTAGGTGTAGGGCTGGTAAGGTAACATTAGGTGTAGGGCTGATGAGCTAACATTAGGTGTAGGGCTGGTAAGGTAACATTAGATGTAGGGCTGGTAAGGTAACATTAGGTGTAGGGCTGGTAACATTAGGTGTAGGGCTGGTAACATTAGGTGTGGGGCTTTACGCATGTAAAGCATTGGTCTGACAAAGACTAAAATACAGTGGTACCTTGGTTTAAGAGTAACTTGGATTGAGACCATTCCGCAAGAAGAGCTCACAGTTTTTCAAAATTGTAAGGGCCCTATTCTACCGGACGATTATCGTTCAGATTATCGTTAAATTGTTCGAATCTAAACAATAATCGCTCGGTTGAAATGCAGTTAACGATTAACTACCGAACGAGAAATCGTTGATCGCTTTATAAGACCTGGACCTATTTTTATCGTTGCTCGTTCGCAAAACGTTCGCAAATCGTTCGCATTGAATAAGACGTCGTTCGGTCGCTTGCAATAGATATGAACGCAATAGCGAATAAGTAGCGAAGAAAAAACGATCGCAATTACGATCATAAGTAACGATTATCATTCCATGGAAATGAGTGAACGTTTTCAGGTCTTTTGCAATAGTGGTCGTTTAAAATCGTTAACGATTATGCAAACGATGATCGTCCAGTGGAATAGGGCCCTAACTTGGTTTAAGAGCATTGTTTTGGTTTAAGAGCTCCCTGTACTAGGTGGGAGGGGGGGCGGGGGAGGGGCATGGTCTGCATAGCGGGGTCTACAGCCCTGTACTCTGACCCAGGAAGTCTCCCTCACCTTCCAAATCATAGCAGATCCACTTCAGGCTGGGGCTTACATCAGGGGACAGGTCTGTGGAGATAATCTCTCCATAGCTGTAACCCTTCTCTCCCCCGACAGAGAGCGCTGCATGTATGTGCCCACATCTCCCTGCTCATTCCTTCATGCTCCCTGCAGTCTCTGTCCGCCCTTGTGTTTCCCATCCTCTCCATTACTGTACAGTAACTTATAATATTGCATATTCTGCTTTTTCTAAATGTTTGTTTCATTTGTTTTACATGTTCAGAATAAAAAAAAATCATTACTTTTGGGGGGTGGAACCAATTTTTGAGATTTCAATAATTTCTTATAGGAAAATTAGCTTTGGTGGTAATTTGCTCGTAATCCAAGGCATCACTGTATAGGAGAATCATGTGAACATCACAATCCTGGTAAACAATTATTCTCTATGGGGAAAGAACACAATCAGCCTTGTAGCTACGGCAGAGCTTGCAGCCACGTTGGAAAGTTTTTTATTTGCCACTTTAGCATTGCAAAAGAGATTTTCATAGGATTCATGCGTGACCATACACATAATAGCTAAATATCCCCTGTGTATGGGGGTGTGCTAACTCTCCCACAACAGATGATATTGAAGGGGGGAGGGGGGGGGAAGGTCAGGCATGTTAAATTATGATGCTTAATTAAGGAAGACCAATAGGAATCCAGCCCGCCCCCTTAGCGCTGATCCACCCCCAGTTGGCCCACCCCTTTCTAATGATGATGAATGGAGCGGGCCGGATCAGTGCTATGGGGGGCGGCCAGTGCTCCTAATAGGTCTCACCAGACCGTGGAGCAAACTACTAACTGCTTTGGAACGGCGCCAAGTAAAAAGAATCATACCTTCCTCCTCAGGATCTCCTTTGCAATAGGGACATATCAGCAGATTATATTCGTCTAACCTTCTGATAGTTTCCCTTTAAGTGACCAAGACAGATGTCTATGTGGGGGTAGACAAGTGGATGGCATTGCGCTGCTTTCTTGATCCTTTTATTGGTCGGGGTCCGAACAGGAGACAATGAACCCAAGTAACATGATTTTGTTTTAAATTTCTGAATATTATATTAGATATTTATTAACTAACTAACCAAACTATTTCCCTCTATATTTTCAGTTATAGTTGTGTCCAACCTTATCCGTTTTTTGTTTTAATAGGGTTTTCCCGGAGACTTTGGTGATAGGGGTCCGGCCGGTCCAGATGGAAGCCCAGTAAGTGAATGAATGGTTCAATAATACCTACACCAGGGATGGGGAACCTTCGGCCCTCCAGCTGTTGCAAAACTACAATTTCCATCATGCCTGGACAGCCGAAGGTTTAGCTTTGGATGTCCTGGCATGATGGGAATTGTAGTTTTGCAGCAGCTGGAGGGCCGAAGGCCCCCCCCCCCCCCCCCCCGACCTACATCTCCAATGACACCATGATAGCACGTTGGCTGAGCTGTGTATACAACCTGTACATGTTCTGAGGCATCATGACCGTATGATACTGAAATCCAATGTATAATGATTATTGCACAGTGATTTGTCATGTCAGTACCACGGTGGTCCCATTCCCTTTATTGTAAACCAGCACAGTTACCAAAACCTCCATGAATCATCCATGTAGTTTCCTCCTAACACAGTTCACTTTAATGTCCGATATCCCTGCAGATTGTAAGGCGTGAAGCGCCTATCCCTCCCATTATAATCAGAGGAAAGGCACATAGGCTCATTTATCATGAGCAGCTTTCCTTGTGATCCTCACTATGTAATCCTTATTTGCATTTATGACATTGCATGCTTAATATCAGGAGAACTTCTGTTTATGGACACGTCATTGAAGTTACAGATGGGATTTTTTGCATGTTGCGTATTTTGTTATGTTACTGCGGATTGGGAAATGAGCCGTATAAGATCCTAAAGCTATCGCTCACATCGCTGGCTTTGTTCCCCTTGTGTAGCTAATATGGTTTTGCAGATATTCATGATGGTAGCCCAGTCAGGGTTGTCCCTATTGCCTCTTCTATTGGGTATTAAAGACCTGCACAGGACTACCCTCTTGCTCCATTAGCGGAAAAAAAAAAAGTTAGTAAGAAATTGGCCAAAGTGTCCTTCTGATCTGGATATGGAAGGCTATAGGTGCACAGACCAGTACTAGAGGGGGCGTCCTTAGCTGATGGAATGGAGTCTCCCTCCTGGTAGTGGTCAATTACTAGAAATGAGCGCTACTGGAGCGGATCGCTCTGCATTTGATTACCAATGGCTCAAGAAGTTGGATGCGGCCCTAAGGCTACATGGAATACATGGATACGGCCTATGGCTGTATCCATGTTCCTTGTCTAGGTTACCAACCACCGCTCTGCTCTAAAAGCCTTGGTCTGGCTCCAAGTTCTTAGCAGTATTGGATTTGTTTTTTTTAATTCAAATCTTTATTTTTACAATTTTATAAAAAAATTTACAAAAATATTTTACAAAAGGGATGCAAATATAAATACAGATTCAACAATGTGTACATTCCAAGTCCGCATGACATAACAGCATAACAGTGACCAAAAAGGCCAAAAATTCATTCAGTCTATCCATTACTAAAGCATTCACCACGGGTAAAATTATATTGGATTTGTTGATGTGTATTATCTCTTGTGATTTTGCAGGGAACGGTCGGCAGTTCTGGTCCTCCTGGCTTTCCTGGCTTGAGAGTAAGTATAATCTCCTATGGCCATTCAGTAGTATTGCATGATTTTTATTATGCTGTATATGAATATACAATGCCGTATTGTTTCATAGGGTAAATCTGCATGAATACTGCAGGAAACATTTGTCAGAGATGTGCAGATCAGAGATGAGCGCAACTTGAGCAGTCTGGTGCAGTCTGTCCAACATTGGTAGTCTCTGCATTTGATTACTAGTGGCTAAAGAAGGTGGATGCAGCCCTAGAGAGTCTGGGAATACATGGATACAGTCTATGGCCTATGGCTGTATACATGTTTTCCAGGCAGCCTTAGGGCCACATCCAACTTCTCCAGCCACCGGTAATGAAATGCAGAGACTTCCGAGTTTGGACGGACTGAAGCATGCTCGCTCGAGTTGTGCTCATTTCTATTGTAATTTTTTTTTGCTCTTTTAGGGTCTTTTCACATGTCAAACGACGTCTCTATGAGAGGGCTTGCACGTCTCTGCTCAAAGAATTGACATGTCAATTCTTTGAGCGGCGAGGGGCAGAAACGGAGGCACGCAAGCCCTTCCATAAAGACGCTGTTTGACACTGAGGCAGACAGGGTTCCGAGGTGGATAGCTCCGCCGCGGAATGCCACCGAATTTGCTCAGTGTGAACAGACCCTTAGCTGCAGGTTTTGCCTTTTATCCAAAAAAATCTATGTAAATTGTTTATAGGCTATAGAGGGCTTATCCTAAGATGAAATGTTATCCCCTCTAACCGCACCATAGGGGATAACTAGCTGACCAGTGAGACTGACTCTAACCACCACTAACCATGAGAACTGATGCGCATGCTCACCCTCCTCTCCAATCATTCTTGCAGGAACTGCACAACATTGGCTAGGTTCAAAACTCCCATAGAGGGTGAATGGAGTGGTGGCCAAGCATGTGCCCTATGGCTGCATTTACTCTATGAACAATGTGTGATAGTCCAAGACATGGATTAGCTAGTTATCCCCTGGTCTGTGGAGAACTGATAGAATAATTCCTTTAATCATTTCCAAAGATGCACTGAAGCCTGTAAGAAACACAGAAACGGACAAGCAACCGAACTTGGCTGGTTATATAGTTCCCATAGGCCTTAAAGAGGTTGTCCAGCGAAAATCTTTTTCTTTCGAATGAACTGGTGTCAGAGGTTATATATAAATTTGTCATTTACTTCTATTAAAAAATCTCAAATCTTCCCATACTTATCAGCAGCTGTATGTCCTGCAGGAAGTGTTGTTTTATTTTCATTCAGGCACAGTGCTCTCTGCTGCCACCTCTGGCAGAGACACGAACTGTCCAGAGAAGGAGAAGTTTTCTATGGGGATTCCCATAGAAAGCCTCTTCTACTCTGGAGAGTTCCTGTCTCGGCCAGAGGTGGCAACAGAGAGCACTGTGCCTGAAGAAAAAGATTTTTTTGCTGGACAAGAGGATGGGGATGGGAAACCAAGAGATTCATGGCCACTCTGCACAGTATGGGAACACCGGGTGCAGGTACAAGATGCACTGATAAAACAACCATCTTACCAGTATCCATATACTGGGCCTGATTCTGTGGCTCCATTTTTTATGGCCTCTTGTCTTGATGATACTGTGATGGTGCGCACAGTACACCTCACCATGAGATATTGCACATTTTCGGTGGAGTTGTGTAATACTCACTGTTGGTGTCCTGCCTGCTCCTTAAAGGATCTCTCATGAAATAACATCTCTCTTCCTGTACACAGCGAGGCTTGCCAGTTGGCATTGCGCCTCTTCATTTCGTTGGACAATTGACACAAATCAGCCTGGAACATTTTGGTAGTCTTTAGACAAAAAGAGTGTTCCCGATCTGCCAGCACTAAGCCTCCATCCCAGCTGTAGATCTCGGGAGCCCGGTGATTTATTGCACAAGGTTAGCCGCACTTCTCGGCTACTGAATCTGAATGGCTTGTGAAATAAATACTCCAGCTCCATGCTGACCCTATGGAGTGCCAAGAATCTCGTGAACAGGAGGGGGTGCTGGGAGACACTCAGTAAAGGCTTATATAAAACAGCAGGGGCTTTCGGAGACCCCTTTTGAGGTAGAAGTAACCAGGAATAAAACATTCGGAATTCATTAAGTTTACTGTCTTTTTCTTCCGTCAGTGGAAAGCCATATATGATTGCTGTCTGGATGCAGATATAATTCCGAGTTCGTCTTACTTCTTATGTCATGGACTGGAATCGATAGAAATAGAGGCCAATAATCTATAATGAGAATAGCAGAATTGTGTTGTCCATATATACACATATAGGGGGACATTTATCAAATCTCTCTCATCCACCATATACTATCTCCGTCCATCATATACACATAAACTATCTCCATCCACCGTATACACACATACTGTCTCCCATCCACCATATACATGTATACTGTTGTCTCCCATCCACCTTATACTATCTCCATCCACCATATACACATGTACTATCTCTGTTCACCATATACACATATACTGTCTCCCATCCACCATATATACACATACTGTCCACCCACCCACCATATACACATAAACTATCTCCATCCACCATATACACACATACTGTCTCCCATCCACCATATACATGTATACTGTCTCCCATCCACCATATACATGTATACTGTCTCCCATCCACCATATACACATGTACTGTCTCCCGTCCACCATATACACATATGCTATCTCCTATCCACCATATATATTTATACTGTCTCCCATCTACCATATACACATATACTGTCTCCCATCTACCATATACACATATACTGTCTCCCATCCACCATATACATGTATACTGTCTCCCATCCACCATATACATGTATACTGTCTCCCATCCACCATATACACATGTACTGTCTCCCGTCCACCATATACACATATGCTATCTCCTATCCACCATATACATTTATACTGTCTCCCATCCACCATATACATGTATACTGTCTCCCATCCACCATATACACATATACTGTCTCCCGTCCACCATATACTATCTCCGTCCACCATATACACATGTACTGTCTACCACCCACCATATATACAGTATAAACATGTATACTGTCTCCCATCCACCATATACACATGTACTGTCTCCCATCCACCATATACATTTATACTGTCTCCTATCCACCATATACACATATACTGTCTCCCATCCACCATATACATGTATACTGTCTCCCATCCACCATATACATGTATACTGTCTCCCATCCACCATATACACATATACTGTCTCCCATCCACCATATACATGTATACTGTCTCCCATCCACCATATACACATATACTGTCTCCCATCCACCATATACATGTATACTGTCTCCCATCCACCATATACACATATACTGTCTCCCGTCCACCATATACTATCTCCGTCCACCATATACACATGTACTGTTTCCCATCCACCATATACATGTAAACTGTCCCCCGTCCAATATCTCATCTTCATTGAACTTTATCAGTATTTAGAGCTTCCCGCAATCCAACAATTGATCCAGTCTACTTCTCTCTTTCTTACCATACTGCACTATAGAGAGCAGAGGTCCCCAACCTTTTCTTACATTGTCACTCTGAGTATTAGAATGGTAGCTTACTATATAGATCGTCCGGTGAGATAGCAGCGCTGCCGCTCTTATTACTGGGTGAGGCGGCCAGCAGACTGTCGCTATCATTGTTAGCTGATCATTCTCTTTCAGCATGAGCCATTACTCCAAATGATAATCGCCCAGAACGTCTGGTAATCGGCAAAGTACGGACGATAATCGTTTCATGTAATAGGGCCTTAAGTGTGCAGTTTCCTAGCCGTGCAATCACAGGTTAAAGAGGATCTATCAGCAGGTTAGACGAATCTAACCTGCTGATATACCCCTAATGTGCCTGGGGCACGGAGGAGAAAGGTGTCTCTGTTATCTTCATCCTCTGCGCAGTTCCTGTGCTGTTAGCAGTATAATCCTTAGTCCAAAGCACCGTTAGGAGTACCAGCCTGCTCCTTCTAATGATAATCATTGGACAAGGCAGGGCAGTGCTCCTAACGGTGCTCCGAACCAAGGATTACTCTGCTAACAGCAGAACGGGGCCGAGGAAGAAGGTAACAGACATACCATCCTTCATAGCGCCCCATGCGCAAAGGTTCTTCTTTAAAAGACGCATTGCATGATGCATGATGCATGATGTCATTGGGTTGTTAGTGTAATGCAGGACAGGACAGGTCTCCCAGAGCATGCAATAATAAGTGATGTGATAACATAGACAACAGAGAGGACCCCTGTACAACACTCTACACAGCGCCCCAGCTCTCCAATAACTACAACAGCCTGTTAGTAAAGACGACATATACATTGTCAGTCACCATTATTGTGGCTGTCTGGCAATATCCTGACAAATTTACATTTCTTGTACTATAAACAATAAGTAAAATGTGGGAATCCCTGGTACGGTCTTATATACAGTCCACTGGTAGAAACTACTGTAATCCAATGAGTTCCTACAGGGTCCAGTGCTCTCCCACTGACTATGACATGTGGATGGATTACAATAGCTTATTAGCCTCCCCCCGAGGGTACAAGTATAATAAAGCAAATCATTGTTATTGGCTTTTTGGTTGTCACTTTTACTGATTGGAATGGAGAGGATTTTTCTTCTGTAAGAATTCTTTGCTCCCCGACCCATCCTGTATGTTTCAGTCGCTCACATCTGAGGACATCATGTAGGCAGCAGCTGCTCTACAGGGATCTTACAATTAGAAAAACTTTGAAAAGTTTTGAAGCTGTGGAGCAATGAGGAGGCTCAGCAGCACCACCTGTTGACTGAGAGATACTGGATCAACTCTACAGTACAGACAAGATCTTGACATTGTGCTAATGTGACCTAGAATATTTTTCAGGACGCTGTGGATTTTACATTAGATTAAACTTTTCATTAATTTTTTTTTAACAAATTATAATTATAGCATTAGTTGTTCTTTATATCTGAAAAATATAAGTCATATATATGTGAAGTTTCTTTGGTAAGACCTCACCACATTTGTTAGCGCACCTTCCCATATGATGGACCATCTGAAGCCACTCTGTATGGAAGCACCAGATGCAAGAAGCTGGAGTTGTTGCACCCAGTGCTGCTTCCTGCAGTTCATGTCCTCATGTAGAGGCACATCACTAAGTCCTATGGACAAGACCGCAGACCTGTCAGCATGTCAAATTGGAAAATGCAGCAACATCCTCAGTGGAGAGAAATTATCCTGGTTTTCTGGATATGAAAATGCACCTTCAAGGTTTATTGAAACACTACAACATTTTTGTGAAATGGACTTGGTTTGCGTTGAAACCTGTTCCAGTTCTTTGCAACTGCTAATGTGATGGCTTCCTGTCTCACTGCTGCCCACTTCTCCCTACTTCCTGTTGTCCCCATAGGAACTTCCTGCTCTGCTAATCACTAACCGAGGTGGGTCACTACTGCACTCAGTGAATGGATGAGAGGGCAGTTCCCGTGCCGGAGGAACCCTTTAAGACGTCTTTCAGACAACTTTAACATGGCTGCAAGTCATAACCAATCCACAGGTCTAATTACCCAAACTGAAAGCATCATAGATCCCTACGATGTCTCCATGTCGGGTATTAACCCTACAGAGGGTCCTGGAATGGAGCCATAATATAGATAATATTATTCTCAAACCAGTGTTGTGTCTTTGTCGATTCCCAGACACACTAATAGGAGAAGCTCGGTGAAATTTTTTATCAAAGTATTTTATTGCGCCCCCACACCCCCCCAAAAAAAAAAAAGTTTTGCAAATCCCCAATGTACAGTTATTACGGGAAATGCACATAAAGTGCTTTTTTTCCCCTGCACTTACTACTGCATCAAGACTTCACTCCCTGGATAACATGGTGATGTCACTTCCTGGATAACATGATGATGTCACTTCCTGGATAACATGATGATGTCACTTCCTGGATAACATGATGATGTCACTTCCTGGATAACATGATGTCACTTCCTGGATAACATGGCGATGTCACTTCCTGGATGAAATGCTAATATCATGACCTGACTCCAAGAGCTGTACGGGCTGTGGCTGCTGGAGAGAATGATGGCAGAGGGATGCTCAGTGTCCCTCCAGTGCCCTGTGTCCCTCAGTGTCCCCCTGCCATCATCCTCTCCAGCAGCCACAGCCGCACAGCTCTGGGAGTCGGGTTGTGGCATCACCATTTTATCCAGGAAGTGACCTCACCATGTTATCCAGGAAGTGACATCACAATGTTATCCAGGAAGTGACATCACCATGTTATCCAGGAAGTGACATCACCATGTTATCCAGGAAGTGACCTCACCATGTTATCCAGGATTTGACATCACAATGTTATCCAGGAAGTGAGGTCTTGATGCAGTAGTAAGTGTATATTGGTGATTTGTATAACTTTTGGGGAGCAATACAATTCTTAAATAAAAATTTTCGCTGCACTTCTCCTTTAATAAACCATCCATCCATCGACATGTGAAAGATTTTTTATCTAAATAAGGACTGATAGGACACAGGGGACTCCATGAAATCCAAGTCTACTAAGAGAGTGTTCTGTGTCCAACCTCAATTACCCCGGTACGGCCAAAAACTACAATGACTGTGGAAAGTCCAAAGAACAGAAAGCTTCTTTTCTACAGCTTCATTACCCACATACTCTGATATCTCTACGGAAGATCGCAAATGTCTATAGTTTATTACATACATATTATTTTATTATCCCTCCTGGTCATTTTGCTTGTCAGATTTGGAAACTTCTCAGTCCAGGCATTTGAGTTTATGGTCATATTTCGGACTGTCGTATGAAAGACGAGGACCCGCTTAGCCGTCACCTGACTTCTTATAAAGAGAGCATAATAACAGTATATTAAGCAATTATTTGAAGGAATTCTCCATGAATGCTGGCAGTCACTGCAAAAGCTTAGTCTCATAAAACTACAAAGTCCTGGATACATGACAGCATTACCCAAAAAACACTGCCCCCCCCTAATGCTGGAGCAAGCTTAGAACCCATAATACTCTTGTTAATATTGCTTTTTGCATTGCTTTATAGGGAGAAGTGGGGCCCGCAGGAGCATCGGGGCCGCCTGGGATCCCTGGTCCTCAGGTACTTTGGAAACCATCAGTATTTTGGCACACGGTGATCACATGATTTGAAAAATTTGATAGCATTTTTTCCATTCTAGGGCATTCCAGGAATTATGGGGCAACCCGGACTGAAAGGTGATAAGGTGATCTAAATATTTCTATTATCAGTGTGAATATTATGGCGTAGAAAATCCGCACTTGTAAAGTTAATCCAGTTTGCTGAAAGAATAATTGACGACCAAGTTGCCGTGTTAAGAGCGGCCTGGCAGAATTTAGGAATTTTAATTCTTTTTAATTCCCGAGAATTTATCCAGCTACCGCTGCCAGAGAACCTTGTGCATTTCTCAGCGTCATTGTTATTATATGACTTATCATGATATATTATTTAGGGTGAAGCCGGATTCTCGGGGGAACCGGGCGAGATGGGCTATCCGGGAGATAAGGTACGTTACATGGCACAGTTATATGGGGATATTCAGGAACATACGTGAAGATATTATGGCTGGTATCTCATGTAGATTGTTGACCATAAGGCTGTACAAACAATGGCTGTTCCGTGTGAAAGGTCGATGTTTAATGCTACCAACGGCCGAAATGAAAGGTGGAGTCCAGTGTCGGACCTTTTTTCCAAAGAGCTTTGGTGGGGAGGTAGGTGCATTTTGTTATGTTCAGCCACCTGCTCCCCGGCTCCAGTGCTGGGTCCCACCTTGGCCACTGAGTGGGGCTGACACGTCACGACCTGGGTCCCCACTCTGCCCTGGGGGGGGCAGTGGAATTCCCCTTTAATGATCATCAATTCTGGCCATAGGTAACGTTAAACATTGGCTGTTAACATGAAACGGCCATTGTTTATACAGCTTATGAACCATAACCCATTGTTCTGCATCTGATTCGTATAGTTTATAGTTTTGTTTGACATTTAGCAGATTGTTACCACTGTTGCTCAATGTAAATAGGGCTTCGTCTACAATTGTTTTCTGAAAATGCAGAAATGTACTGGATACTACTTGTTACCTGATACTACTATAAAATCGTCTTGGATTACAAAAAAAGCTGACATAAAGTCTTTTCTTGTTGCAGGGTTCAAATTGCCCTTTGTGCCGTCTTTGGGGTAAAAAAAAACCCCAATGTTTTAATCCGGAGTAGATGTGTCAAAGAGGTGGGGCTATAGCATGGGTCTCCAAACTGTGTCCCTCCAGCTGTTGCAATACTACATTTCCCTTCATGTCTGGACAGCCAAATCCACCGCTTTAGCTGTACGGGCATGATGGAAATTGTGGTTTTGCAACAGCTGGAGTGAGGCAGTTTGTAGACCCCTGGGCTAGAGTGTCTGTGCCCGAGGCCTACGCCGCCTCTCAGGCCTTCCTTCCCGCCCTCCTTCTATTAAGGATGACCCCGGCACGACTTTTCCTCTTCTGCACTGTAAAAACCATTGCAAGCGGAAGAGGCCGGGGCAGTGTGCCCGCTCTTCTGCTCGCAAAGGTGTATGCACAGAGTTTTTTTTCAGCGCCAAAGAGGAACAGTCATGGCCAGGGGTGTCACTAAAAAGAAAAAGGGTAGGGAGGAAGGCCTAAGAGGCCTAAGGCCATGGATGCTCGTTAACATTGCTACTCTGGATTAAAACATTGTTTTTTACTCCAAAGATGGCACCAGGAGCAATTTTAACCCAGTGAAGGGAAAGGACTTATGTAACCAATGTTACCTGTGGTATTGGGGGGAAGGGGTGGGTGGGGAGTGGATGGATACAGATTAAGTTTAAAACGATTTGTCACGAAGAGCACATATCCCCTAGGAGAGAAGTGTCTCTTCACAGGAGGTCCAACCACTAAAACATCCTGCAATCTCAAAAACTTGACTCCCAAATCTCTCTTCTCTGTGGAACGGGAGTACGCGTACTCAACTGAGGCTCCATTCATTGTCTATGGGAGTGCCGAAGATAGTTGACTTTGAGGAGCTCTGTTCTCAAGATCAGACACTTATCTCTATTCATGGGATCTGGTGCCTTAAAGGGGTAGTCCAATCTCAGCTTATCTATGGGATAGGGCATACCAAGCTGATCACTGATCAATTACAGACACCATAGAGAGATGTTATTGGACTATTTTATTTATCATGTTATATAGTTTTTAGGTCTTACACAATATTTTTCAGTGATTACGTCTTTTTCCTTAATCAGGGTGCCGTGGGTTTGCCAGGACCTCCCGGATTGAAAGGAAAACCAGGACCCCCGGTATGTCAGCCTGTTTTGGTTTGCAAGTAAGATCACAATAAGAATGCTATTGACATATTGTTATCATGAATCATGTGTTCCTTTTCGGCATTCTAGTCCGCTGTACATAGTGAGCGCGGTGTGGGTGGAGAGCGATCACAAAGAACTGCACAAATAGCCTCCTGTGATTTAACTGGAGACGCTACACGTACATTGGAAAGCCCCTTGGCTAGCAGACAGTCTATTATAGTCATTTACCAAGCAACATAAGCAGACACGCCAACAGTCCCATCTTGGGAAATAGCAGAAGAAGGGGCAATTCTAGGATTGTAGACCTGGATAGGATTAAGACGTTCTGCAGTTTGTTTGGGGGAGCTGGATAGTACTGGTGCTCCTTGGTATACAGAGTGTTACAAGCTTCATGGGAATCTAATCTGCAGAGAATTCATTTTACATTGACAACTACTTACCATAGCTTCCCTTACAGTCACTGACTGAGTATTATATGTTAAGCCAGGATCTTCCTCAGAAGGTGGAGTAACCCACCTGTACACAACTCCTTCAGGATTTTTGCCCCTTGTCAGTACAGTGAAGGACTAGTGAAGTCGTTTGTCTCATTAAAGGGGTACTCCGGCGAAAACATTTTTTTTCTTTCAACTTGGATGGTTTTAGAAAGTTATATAGACTTGTAATTTACTTCTATTTAAATATCTCCAGTCTTCTAGTACTTATCAGCTGCTGTATGTCCTGCAGAAGGTGGTGTATTCCCTCCAGTCTGACACAGTGCTCTCTGCTGCCACCTCTGTCCATGTCAGGAAATGTCCAGAGCAGGAGAGGTTTAATATGAGGATTTGCTGCTGCTGCTGCTGTGGACAGTTCCTGACATGGACAGAGGTGGCAGCAGAGAGCACTGTGTCAGACTGGAGAGAATACCCCACTTCCTGCATGACATACAGCAGCTGATAAGTACTGGTAGACAGGAGCTTTTTAAATAGAAGTAATTTATAAATCTGTATAACTTTCTGACACCAGTTGATTTAAAGTGACTCTGTACCCACAATCTGACCCATCCAAACCACTTGTACCGTCAGATAGCTGCTTTTAATCCAAGATCTATCCTGGGGTCCGTTCAGCAAGGGATGCAGTTATTGTCATAAAAATAACTTTTAATCCAGCAGCGCTGTGTCTAACGGCCGGGGCTTACATTTGTATATGCATTAGGCTGGCACAACCTCTCCGTCCTTCCCTCCTCCCCACCCTCCTCAGCATTAGGCAGATTGCTTCCTATTCCCCACCTGTTTGTATAATGAACATGGGCTGGATCGTAAATACACCTGTGCAAAGCTTGGAGAGATTGTGTGTACAGAGTCGCTTTAAGGGTACAAACCCACTTGACGTATTTGCTGCGTGAATCAGTCTTAAAAATAAGCAGGCAAAACGCAGGTTGGCTTTATATGATTGTTCTGCGTTAAAATACGCAATTGCGTATTTTTGAAGCGTGAAGCTTGTTGTTAGCAAAGCATCAGTTGTTAACAACCTGTGCGAAAAACGCATGTAGCTTTATGCTTCAAAAATACGCAATTGCGTATTTTAATACAGAACAATTGTATAAAGCCAAACTGCGTTTTGCCTGCTTATTTTTAAGACTGATTCAATTCAAATACGTCAAGTGGGTTTGTACCCTAAAGGAAAATTTTTTTTACGGGAGTACCTCTTTAAGATGACTGCCAAATTGGTATATGGAGTCTTACAATCAGTGCAATGCTTTGTGGGAAATGAATTAAAATCTTTAGAGGTAAGACTAATTAGCCAAAAGAATGAAATCAAACAAGAAACACTTCTTAGTTGAAGTATGGAAATTAGCTCCCCTCCAGAAAGAAGAAAATGGTGTCTTTACTGCCACCTATAGGTAACTGCCCTGTAGGTTAATATCTAACCCATAAAAGAGCCTTAGAACATGACCTGGATATTAGCCAAACCAGACAATCCTCTGTAGGCAGCTGTTTTGCCATTCTTACCCCTATCAGTATGGAGCAGAAAGGGAAGCCTTTGATGTGGTGATGGGGACTAATGGCGTTAGACTTCTTTTTGCTGTTTATGCTTTTTTTGCCATAAAAAACCATAGTAGCCGGATGTTATGACATTTGTAAAGGTCATGTATCCTTGGAGCCGCTTAGTTATAGAATCAGACCAGTGTACAGTTCATTCCTATAGCACAGGTCATCTATAGTGGCTTCTGTATACTGTATTGTGATACTCATTTTCATATAAGAAGTTTGTTTAAAGGGGTACTCCAGATGAAAAAACTTGCTTTCAAATTAACCTGTG
The DNA here is from genome assembly GCF_027789765.1 of Dendropsophus ebraccatus. Taxonomy (NCBI): domain Eukaryota; kingdom Metazoa; phylum Chordata; class Amphibia; order Anura; family Hylidae; genus Dendropsophus; species Dendropsophus ebraccatus. The sequence continues at coordinate 118,003,132 of NC_091461.1, read as the reverse complement.
TCAGAAAGTTATACAGATTTGTAATTTACATCTATGAAAAAAAAAGTCTTAAAGGGGTACACAGGCAAAAAAAATCACTGATTTTCTTTTAAATCAGCTGGTTTCAGAATTTTGATTTGCTTCTGTTTAAAAATCTCCAGTCTTCCAGTACTCATCAGCTGCTGTATGTCCTGCAGGAAGCGGTGTATTCTTTCCAGAGTGACACAGTGCTCTCTGCTGCCACCTCTGTCCATGTCAGGAACTGTCCAGAGCAGTAGGAAATCCTCATATTAAACCTCTCCTGCTCTGGACAGTTCCTGACATGGACAGAGGTGGCAGCAGAGAGCACTGTGTCAGACTGGAGAGAATACACCACTTCCTGCAGGACATACAGCAACTGATAAGTACTGTTTTACTACATGTCTTTTTTAACCAAAAAAGTTGAGACATGACAAAGATAAAACATTTCTCCAATTATACTGCATGGAAAGTGCGGCGTTTAAAGAAAAAAGTCCAGAATTTCTAATAGTTCTTTATGCATTTTAGGGAAAAACTGGAGATCGAGGACCGCAGGGATTGCCAGGCCCCCCTGGACCAGAGGTAACAAATGCAGCTATATATACTGTATCCATAGAACAAATTGTTACTCCACCCTTGAAGGGCCACTACGGTTCACAGCAGAATTGTCTTTTCCTTTTTCCTGCTCCACCATCAGAGCAACACAACGAGGAAAACAGATATACAACACATCCCATTGACTTTATGCCTAAACCAAAATTACTTTTGTTGCACTGGTGGTGGGACTACTATTCCTAGTGCACTGATCTGACCCTAGCTGCTGATATTCAGAGAGGTGGGCCGGCCAGGGTGGATTGGTGCACTGGGGGGTTGTAGTCCCGCCCCTAGTGAACCAAAACGCCTGACTGTGTTACACGCAGGCTGTGTAAACATCCGGTACATCTTTGCACTGTCTAGTCTAATTTGCTTACATTATGCCAACAACGTGCACATACTTTGGAGCACTTTGCTACACACTGTAACAGTTAAAGTGTACCTGTCCTTATAAAAAACTTTTGACATGTAGAGACATAGAAACTCGTCAAAAGTTTTGATCGGTCCGGGTCTGAGTGTTCACACCTGTACCGATCGGGAGATAGAGTGGGGATAAGATGCGCTGCAGCGCATCCTCTCTCCGCTCTAAATTTAAAAAACGATTTGGACTTATAACGGGCTCCTAAATACAGGGTGGTCCAAAGGTAGGTGGTCAGTATCTGTAATAAGGTTATGAAGGGGTGGAATTATCAAACAATGGTGTAAAGACTTTTTGGAAAATGAAAGGTGGAATCTGATTGGTTGCAGGGGGCGACTGAGCCAGTTTCACAGATCCACCTATTTTCTGTCCACCCTGTATAAATGATCATATAATATAGTTATGGTGACAGACATGCATAGGAATCCTCTATGTGACACTTCTGTTCTCCATCGCCATGTATGACATTGTTCTGCCTTAAGGGACGTCACACAGATAATGTGGAGTAATGAAGTGTAAGCTCCGTTCTGCTGCTCCATACCCTTTCTCAGCATTGATGGATGGGATGTATGATGGCTTATGGGGCTTTGTATAAATAATCTGCTGATAATTCCGCGTATGTCAAACATGTGCATGTCAGTATCGTTTACATTCCTTAAAATATCCCTGATTAGTTTCATTCAGCCAAGTTCTCCTCCCGGGTCATGTTAATTTGCTTATTTCACACTCAAAAAAGTTGGTATTGGCGTGGAGACCCTGGCCTCAAACTCCGCCTCTGCTTGTTTTCCCATGCACTTTTTAGTTTTCCCACAGGGTTTTAGGCTGGGTTCACACCGCATTTTGCAGTCAGTTTTTTCATCCACTTTTTTGCAAAAAAGAAAACCCAGATGTGTTTGTGTGCATTTGTTTTTATCCGTCTTTGACTTTCATTATAAAAAAAGGATCAAAATGCATCTTTTTTTTTTTTAAGTGTACACAAAAACGTGGTCAACCACATTTTTGTAAATGTTAAAAAAAGAACGGAACAAAATGGACGCACACAAACACATCTGGGTTTTTATACATTTTTTTTGTCCATTATTGCAAAAAACGCATGAAAAAACGGACTGCAGAAAATGTAGTGTGAACCCAGCCTTAACATACGACTGGGAATATGTATATTTATATGGATATCTATATGAATATGTATATGTATTTATTTATATTTACATTATATATATATATATATATATATATATATATATATAGATATGTTTTAAGCCAATAGACAAATATATCAATAGGCAAACAATATCATGGTAGTTTAATAGCATCAACCTATTAACCCTTCCACACAGTGACTAAATAGCACCAAACAGTACCCAAATAATAGTGATATATAATTCCCAACAAGAACAGCACCATGCAGTGCTAAAAATAGTGCTATACAGTGCCCATAAATAACAGTACTATACGGTGATATACAGTGTCCAATAGTTCTACCCAAATGCTGAAAAAATAATGCTATAAAATGTCCAAAAACAGTAGCCTATGAGGCTGAATTAATAGTTATATACAATACTATAGTAATAACCTACAATGTCCAGAAATAATAGATCCATAAAGGGCTAAAATAATAGTGATACAGAATAAATAATATTGTCATACAGTGATAATCTAATAGCCACCTACAGTGCTGAAATAATATTTTCATACAGTTTACATAATAAGGCAGTTCACACTAGGTATAAGTTAATTAAACAACTTGTGTAGCTGCTATTCATTGAATATCGGCCACACAGAACTGTCAGTTCAGACAATGTAAAGTCTGGCTCCGGCCGCACTTTACATATCGGCTATGGTGATTTGAAATGCGGACACAGCATGCTATTTATTAGATCTCTATGGTAGTCAGTCAAGACAACAGAAAAATTATGATTTTTTCCCTTCCTAAACTACAAATAGTCATTGATAGTGATGTTTACCTGAAGTCACTGTCTGTATGTAACTTTATGAGACTTATATTGAGTAACACAGAGTAGGTGACCTCCCACCCACGCAGCAATTTCTGCTACAATTGAAAGTGGGGGCCGCAATTAGCATCTGATCGGAAAAGTAGTTTAGCCTCAACACAGTAATACAAGGGGGAGAATAAAAGTTTTCTCTGGAGTGTCCCTTTAATGCACTTAGGCCCCTCTAGCGGTGATTGTAGCTTTCTCTATGCTAAAAGAAGTGGATCTGCTATTGCTGTACATATATACTAAGAAATGATCCATATAAGAATCATGAGATTTTAACAGGTCACTGACTATGCAAAAAAGGGTAAAACAATCAGGAAGCAGATGTAAGAAATTGAAGCTTACAAGCAATTTTAAGAAACTCTGTAATAGGGTTTATTAGGCAAAAAATCCTCTTTCTGTACTCAAAAAGTGTTTCCTACCTCTTCCCACACCCACCTCACCTCTTATCTGTGCATTATCAGGCAAAGCCATCTTCATTACAGAGGAGTAAAGTAAAGACTGGTTTGCTGTGTCTATTATAACCTATGGAGGGGGGAGGGGCCAAGGGGGATGAGTGATCAGGGAGGGCAGAGAAGCAGCTGTACTGTTTGGAGACTGTCTAAGCACATAAATCGCTGGATTCACAGGTCAGAAAGGTCCGTGCAGGTCTGGGAGCTTGGTGAGATAAGATTGCAGGATGTTGTGCTGTGCAGTGCTTCCTTTTCTCCTCTCTGTTCTCACTCCTCCCCCTCAGCCCCTCCCCTCTCCATAGAACATAATGGACACAGAAATCCTGTTTCTTCTGAAGTGAGGGGGGAGGTAGGAAAACAGCTTTTTGAGTACAGAAGGAAACTCTTTGCCTAATAAAACCTATGACAAAGTTTCTTAAAATTGCTTGTACTATTGACACTTTATTTTATACAGCATTTTGGCCCCGTTTAGATTACTTAACACTTAGGGGTGAACATTCATAACATTTTGCTTATTATTGTTACAACATTTTACTTCCTTTAAAAAAAATGAACTATACTTTTTGTGGGTTTTTTTTAACCTAGGGTTTTCCAGGAGACATTGGCTTGCCAGGGTTAAATGGACCTGAAGGACCAAAGGTAAAAATTGTGTTCCTTGGAATGTGTGTACGGTATGTTTGTGCTCTCATTTACACCTACGTTCCTGCCAAAATAGGTGTATTTTCCATGGCATTTTTCCAAACTGTAATAAAGCCCCTAACAGCTGCCAGCTCTTGAGGACGTTGCTCGGTGTAAGCTGTGGATTTTCAGGACTGTGATGTAAAAGCCGGTGGTAATAAGTCTTTCTTTTTAGGGTCTTATTGGAGACAGAGGGCCTCCGGGTCCCCAAGGTCCAAAAGGTGCAGAGGTAAGACCACCTGCCCCCTCCTCTAAAAAAAACCCAAAACAATAGTTAAAGTGTCAACTAGCATCATCATAATGTCACTTCCACACGTTGTGACAATAAAATAAAAAACAAATAGCTTATATTGCAGAAGTAAGTAAATCTATAAACCTAGGCACAAATGCCAAAATTAAGGGCAGGATAACCATTTGGACTTATGGGAAATTGCGGCAAGTCAATGGTTTCTTTAAAGGGGTTATCCAGCGCTACAAAAACACGGTGACTTTCTTCCAGAGACAGCACCCATTGTCTCCAGTTCAGGTGTGTTTGCAATTAAGCTCCATTCACTTCAATGGAACTGAGTAGCAAAGCCTGCACCCAAACTGGAGACAAGAGCGGTGCTGTCTCTGGAAGAAAGTGGCCATGTTTTTGTAGCGCTAGATAACCCCTTTAACAGTTACGACCCTCCTTTAAGTTTAGGGGCAAGGCCTACAGGAAAAAGACAATAGTGGTTAGTATCTACCAATAAGTAATCCAAGCAACAACAATCAGGGAACTGGAGACATGGGTTATAGGTGTCCAAAGCTCATTGATGCATTTGTGGAGCATGGTCATTTGTAAGGCAAAGAATGGCCACTAGATGAGGTCTGATCTGACAGAATGGGTCAGCTACAATAGGACAAGTTGCTGAAAACCATCCTTCTGTCAATGATAGAAAAGCATCAGAACACACAGGGCATCACAGATTATTGTGCATTATGTAGCTGCAACTGCTCAAAGCCCATGCTGTCCTTGCTCCGCTGCTAAAGGTGTCTACAATTGGCTCATGAGTAGTGTTGGACGGACCTGTCAAATTGTTCGGGTTTGGCAAAGTTCTCCGAACCCGAACACTTGACATTTGATTCCCTACAGCTGCAGAAGATGCAAGCCGCCCTAGGGCTGCCAGAAAAACATGAATACCGCCTATGGCCTATGGCTGTATCCATGTTTTCTAGGACTACCTAGGGAGGCATCCTACTCCTGCCGCCGCCATTGAGTAGACTCAACACTACTCATGAGCATCAAACCTAGACTATGGAGCCTGCTCTGATGGATCCTGTTTTCTCTTATATCATGTGGATGTTTTTGTGCATAGACATCACTTACCTTGGGGAGAGATGGTATCAGCAGGATCTGTGCCAGGTCACATGGCAGTAATTGTTCACGTGTAGTTTACAGAACAGTTCAACTTGGTTTCCAAATTCCCCAGATCTCCCACCTTACAGAAAATATAGGATCTGCTGCTGATGCCCTTGTGCCTGATACCATAGGACACCTTCAGAGGTCTTGAGGAGTCTATGCCTTGAATGGTCACATCTGGTTTAGTGGCCCTGTACAGGGACTACCAAATATTAGGGAGGAAGTTTTCATGTTATGGCTTTATGCCAAATCTATCTATGTATTTATTCTAAACCAAGAGACATAATACCAAGAGCTTTAATACAAAGTGGGTCCTGGTTAATGTATTGTATCTTAGATTGTATTTTTCTGCGTTACCCATTTAGTATTTATGTTTTGCAGGGAGAAGAAGGACCTCTGGGACCTCCGGGTGGTCTTGGACCAGTTGTAAGTTGACTGGATACCTTAGTGCTGTATTATGTCTATATAACAGTAGGGCCTCTCATACATAGATCAGCAGTGTCATACAACAGCTCACTAGGGTCCGCCTGCAGATGTTACCATCATGGGAGTCATCCATGGTCTTCAAAGATGCTTTTTCATTCTTACAAAGGAGTTTACTCGGAAATCTGGAACAGATTGATGGCCGTCCTTACTCAATATCCCTTAGTTACGTAATTATTAGTTGTTATTAGTTATTTAGTGCTTTTTGTTTCTCGGTTGGATACTCAGGCTGGATTTCCTAACTTCTCCTGCATGAGGACCACATGTCCTTCCTGTTGAGCTGTTTTTATCCTTCTGGATACTCATGGAAATTGAGAATGAGCAAACATATAAATATAGATCAAAGCTGCATTACCCAACATAGAAACGTGAATTACCTCCTCCTGTTTCCGGGACTTGTTTAATTCTTTGGCTTCAACTTATCTCCTGCAATAAAAAAAGACCTAATATAAGACGACGCTATACAAGGTCCCTCCCTCAGTACAATCAGCTTCTCACTTTATTGTTTCAGTCCTTGGTGGAGGACAGAATTATTACTCTTCCGGTTGACCCATTTAAGTCTAGTTTGGTTTCAGATTGGGAGAATGGTGCAAAGAATAAGGTCTAAGGGCACTCAGCTCCTAAATCGGCTGCTACTAAGACCGTTGTGGGGGTCAGATAATCTCTCCAAGACATTTGGGTCAAACAGCTGAAATTCAACATGCCCAACCCTTCTATACCCCGACAGGGAGAACCAGGATGACCCATACACTTTGGAAGTTGTCCAAACCTGCTACCTCAGCAAGTTTGGCCAATATTTGTCTTAAGTATATGGGGACCTTAAAGTGTTCTTGTTACAAAGAGAAACTTTTGACATGTCAGAGAGACATCGGATGTAAAGAAGTCCAACAGCATCCATAAGTTCGTACACAAAGTGTAAAGATTTTATTACATCACCAGGCAAGAAGCAGAAATGTTGTCTTCTGAGGAGACGTCCCCCCTAGACTTGCATTAGGCAGCTGTCTCCACTCTTGACAAAAAGCCGGGAGAGGACCACACCGAGCAGAGATTTCTCCCGACTTGTTCTCCCTATCTGTCGCAATCTGAATGCACAGACCCTGACTAAGCAAAACTTTTCATGTCTCTCTGTGAAAATTTTAGTTTCGTGACAGTGCCTCTGGAAGAGACTGTTCCTCCTTTCCTTACCCTCCAGGCCCGAAAGACACATGTAAAGGTTAGAGATTCATGGCCATCTCTTATTGAACCTTAGGGACAGCCCATCTTGCACCTAGCTTCTGCCAAGGAACCAAAAGTTGAGGTTGGTTTCCCCAGATGAGCAGCTGGGTGGCGGAACCTGATAACTACCCAAAGACCCCTAGACCTTCTAGAGAGATCACCCTTAAGTGCACTGCAACCTGGTAAGATCCTGTGATCAAACTGTGACATAAAGAATATACCAGGATATGCTCTATGGATATAGACTGTAACTCTTGAGGAACTAGAAAATGTTCTTATACTATCAAACTCCTTGCTCTATATCCGTAAACAACAGGGCTCTGGGTGACTTGAGAGATGACTTTGATGCAGCTGATTCTCATTGAAGAGACTAATGTTCAGGTGATGCAACATGGGAAAACAGTATGCAAATTAGCTTCACTCCAGAAGGAAGAAAGCTTTTCCTCCTAAACGCTACCACTGTCTTGCTTAAGTCTTCATTCTTTCTGGTGATAGATCTCGTCTGTAGACGTCTACCATGTATTGTACATAAACATCACATTTTCACGTTGTTTGAAGTCCCGCAGTGAAGCTCACCAAGTCGTAAATATCACAGTCATGGTTATGGTTTGTTATACTCTGCAGTGGTGACAGGGAACACGGAAACCTCTCTGGTTATTATCATTGGTTTTATTGTGTCAATGGCAGGAATTAATTTCCCATAAAACACATGGAGCTAAATCTTGATCTTGAATTGATTTAAAAGACTAAAAGCAAGTTATTTACCAGACAATATAAACGAAGACGGCGCTTTATAAGCCTCAGGGGCTAAATGAAGTGTCTAGAAGACATAAAGGCAATTCACTGCTCATAGACAGTCACACAATGCCATTGTCTAAGAGAACCCAATATAAATACCACGTACTGGGTGCCCCCCCGCCTGGATGCCAGGGTCACATGATTAGCTTGCATTCAATCACATGCCAGACTCCCTTAGACGCAACTTCTTGTAATTTTTCTTTCTTTAGGCTGATGGCAATAAAACTTCACTGTCATTATAACTTTTAAAATCTAAATCAACAGTAGATGTGAAAGAAAGCAAGTTTGCAATATACATTCATTTATTTTTTGTTGTTATCATGCTGTAAAACAAAGCTGAACTTAGCAGAAATCCAGGTCCAGTCTCCTGAAGGCAGCTATACTTACTGTATCCAGGTCTAATTTCCTGAAGGCAGCTATATAACAGCTATACTTACTGTATCCAATCTCCTGGAGGCAGCTATATAACAGCTATACTTACTGTATCCAGGTCCAGTCTCCTCAAGGCAGCTATATAACAGCTATACTTACTGTATCCAGGTCCAGTCTCCTCAAGGCAGCTATATAACAGCTATACTTACTGTATCCAGGTCCAATCTCCTGAAGGCAGCTATATAACAGTTATACTTACTGTATCCAGGTCCAGTCTCCTGAAGGCAGCTATATAACAGCTATACTTACTGTATCCAGGTCCAATCTCCTGAAGGCAGCTATATAACAGCTATACTTACTGTATCCAGGTCCAATCTCCTGAAGGCAGCTATATAACAGCTATACTTACTGTATCCAAGTCCAGTCTCCTGAAGGCAGATTTTTAGACTTGTTCTGGTTGAAAAAAAGAGACTATACCCAAATTCGGGCCAGTACAGAGACACAGCTCAATATGTCTGACAATTACATGACTTCCTTCTCTCCGGAAGCGCTCAGATGACCTGGGATACACAGGACTTCCTGTTTTCTGACTATCTCCTGTTGTTTTTTTGTGTTTTTTTTTTTTTTTATTATTAGAAAAAAAAGAGTTGGAAAACAGCAAGTGTCGTGTTTTCCATGATAAACAGCAAGTGTCGTGTTTTCCATGATAACTAAAAACAAATAGTGAATGTAAATAGAAAAATTGCTTTATACCACATCTACTGATAATTTAGATTTTGAAAGTTCTAAAAACAGGGACACTTTAAAGGGAATGTGTCACCTATATTTTCTTTTACTGATTAGAGTCAGATACTAAAACTTCTTTTTTCATTTTAATCTGTTTCTATTTTCTGACTATAATTTTTAAATTTCATTTTTTTGTTCAAAATGTATTTTTATTAGTACACCAGATTCATTGTACATAGTATAACATTGTTTTAAATTCATGGTATACTCATTTTTAGAAAAAGAATAATACATTAAAGTGTATGATAACGAAGCCACAGTGTATGAATAATCACATGAAGAGTTACAAATTGTAGGCTCTCTAACTTTTAACAAACTAGACCAACCGGTCTATATCTGAAACACAACCACATTTAAAGGGGTAGTGCGGCGCAAAAAAATTATTCACAGAATAACGCACATTACAAAGTTATACAACTTTGTAACGTATGTTATGTCTGTGAATCGCCCCCTTCCCTGTGTCCCCCCACCCCCGCACGTGTACCCGGAAGTATGGTGCATTATACATTACCTGATCCGTTTTGAGGGCCGTCCGCCATTTTGTGCCAAACCTCATCTTTGGACGGACGGCCGAATCCTTGCCGCCGTCCCCCCTCCGCCGCGTCACAACTGTGCTCAGCCGCGATTGGCTGAGCACAGTTATGCTCAGCCAATCGTGGCTGAGCGGTTGATGACGCAGCGGAGGGGGGGCGGCGGCAAGGATTCCGCCGTCCGTCCGAAGATGAGGTTTGGCACAAAATGGCGGACGGCCCTCGACACGGATCAGGTAATGTATAATGCACCATACTTTCGGGTACACGTGCGGGGGTGGGGGGACACAGGGAAGGGGGCGATTCACAGACATAACATACATTACAAAGTTGTATAACTTTGTAATGTGTGCTATTCTGTGAATAATTTTTTAGCGCCGCACTACCCCTTTAAGTAAGCAAAGGAAGAAAGAAAAAGAGAAAAAGAGACTGAAAGAATAAAGATAAAAAAGAGAGAGGGAAGATGTTAGGGATGGAAGGTATCGGGGCTGGGACGGGAAGCAAGAGGGACGTCCAGCAAGGGTGTCACTAAAGTACATGCTGGAAAACATGACAGGGCCTATCCAGGAGCAGTGGGGTTCGTGCTAGAGGCATCCGGGCCTGACACCCATATTGTGAAGGCCGAGGAGGATTTAAATTCCATCCATTCACCCCACGTTGCCGTGAACTTCTAATGAGAATTAAGTTCCTCAGCTCTCAACTCCTCCATTCTCATTAAGAAGTTCAGTGCATCCACCCACATTACCCTAGACGGGGGTAGTGGATTTTCCTAATCTGGGCATGACTTGTCTTGTGGCAATCTGGAAGAAGCCTAGCAATTCCGTTTTAATTTTGGCTATGGACCCAGGTAAAATGGAGAGAAGTGCCATCTCCGGTGTCACTATGATAGTCAGAGAGGTGACGTTGGCGTATAGAGCCTGTATATCTGTCCACAAAGGGGCGATAAGGGGACTACCATATGTGAAGCATAGTTCCCACGTCTCAGGTGTCAGGTACCACCGTGTAAGAATTTTATAATTGAGCTCTTATACTCTGCTAGCAATGGATAATTTATGCGTGAGTATCCTGGATGTGGAGCACTCTTCAGTGGGCATAGTACGTCCTAGTTCTCTCTGCCACATCTCCTGGAAACTCAAAGGTGTGTCCTCTGCCCCTTCAGATATAAGAATGCCATACACCAACTGAATCTTATGCAAAGGAGCCTCCTAAGCCATGCATAGTTTTTCAAATGATGTCAGAAGAGCTGTCAATACAGTGATGGGTGCTAGAGATCTAATCATACTCCTGAGTCGGAAATAAGAGAGCCACATACCTGGGCCCACTCCACTCTCACCTCTTATTTTTGTTAGTGACCTCATCCCTAAGGCGGATAATACATCTCTAACCCTAGGCAGTTGAATGTGTGATGTAGGGAATAGTGTATGGTCGGATCGAGACAGGTTGAGATGTGGTTTCCCCAACAGTGGGGTGAAAGGGCCTGGAACATGAACCAGTCCCAGTGCAGAGGCAAAACCTCTCCACGCTTGGGATAGGGTCGTTAATAGTGGTGAAATTTGAAGCTTCCGGGTTAGGTCACCTCCCGGGATCCAAATAATACCCAGGGACAGGAGAGGGTCTAGAGTCCGCTCAACCCACACCACCCACAATTTGGAATCTTTATGGTAGAAACGATCTAAAACACAGGTGGCTATAAATGCCCTGTGGTAGTGTAAAATCTGGCATGCCTGTACAACCTAGTTCTTTGAAACAAGTGAATTTAAAATGGCGGAGTCTAGCACTGGACTGCCCCCATACAAATTTGGAGGCCAACTGGCGAAGTTGTTTTAGATAGGTACTGGGTAGGCATAGGGGAGCGGTTTGGAAAATAAATAATAATTTAGGTAGAGTGTCCATTTTTAGCACGCTAATTCTGCCAAACCCTGAGAGTGTCAGTGAACTCCAATTTCGGAGGTCCTTTTCTATCGTTAATAACAGGGGTTTGTTATTTAATTTGTAGAGCCTAGATGGGTCAGCAGGGATGTGTGTGCCCAAATATTTAAAGGAGAAGTTTGTTGGAAATTTTTTATTAAAGTATTGTATTTTCCCCAAAAAGTTATACAAATCACCAATATACACTTATTACTGGAAATGCTTATAAAGTGCTTTTTTCCCTGCACTTACTACTGCATCAAGGCTTCACTTCCTGAATAAAATGGTGATGTCACGACCCGACTCCCAGAGCTGTGCGGGCTGTGGCTGCTGGAGAGGATGATGGCAGAGGTACACTGATACCTCTGCCATCATCCTCTCCAGCAGCCACAGCCCGCACAGCTCTGGGAGTCGGGTCGTGACATCACCATGTTATCCAGGAAGTATAGCCTTGATGCAGTAGTAAGTGCAGGGAAAAAAGCACTTTATAAGCATTTCCCGTAATGAGTGTATATTGGTGATTTGTATAACTTTTAGGGGACAATACAATACTTTAATAAAAAAATTTGCCGGACTTTTCCTTTAATGGAGTCACTTCTCCAACAGAAAGGGAATTTCTCTTTTAAGGAAGATACCTCATTAGGGGGAGGGTGATGTTCAAGATGTCCGATTTTTGTAATTTGACTTTAAAATTGCTGAGCGCCCCGAACCTCTCGAATTCCTTCAAAACGTTCGGGAGGCCTACTTGTGGGTCAGTCAAATAAATGAGGAGATCATCAGCAAACAAGGACAGTTTATGTTCCTGGTAGCCCAACATCACCTTCCTGACTGAGTCATTTCTTTGTAGAGCATTGGCCAGGGACTCCATGACAAGTATTAAAGGAGAAGTCCGGCCAAAATTTATTTTTTATATGTTATTACTTATGGAAAGTTACAATTTTCTAATGTACATTAATTATGGGAAATGCTCATATACTGCTATTTCCCTTAATTTAGTGTATCAGGAAGTGTTAGAATTCTCTCCGAACCAGTGACGTCACGACGAACGGTGTAATTCCTATGGAGTGTCCAGCAGGGGGCGCTCTCTATATAGAAGTCAATGAGTACCATTGACTTCTATATATACTGCGCCCCTGCTGGACACTCCATTGGAATTACAATGGATGTGTGTATGTAATGTAATGTACTGTACTTTGCGATTGAATACATTTGCTGGGCACCGAGCAGGGAGGGAGAGAGGTGCCATCTACCTCCCCCCTCCCTGCTCGGTGCTGGGAACATATACACAGTACTACTCCCCCATTATCTGCAGATAATGGGTGAGTAGTACCTGTGCTATCTTATCGGCGTCCGCTCCGCCGCCGCCGCTCACACAAGGGCCGCCCGCTCCGCCGCCGCCGCTCACACAAGGGCTGCCCGCTCTGCCGCCGCCGCTCACAGAGGTGCCCCCTCCTCCTCCTCCTCGAAACACTATGGTCGCGCTGACTCCCCGCCGCCACTCACACTATCCGGCCATCCGCCGCTCTCTGCTCCTGCAGGCCGGCCACGTCAGCCCTCACCCACCCCGGCTGGGAGCACGGCGCTCTTGGTGCTTCCTGGTGTCCCAGGCCGGGGTGGGTGAGGGCTGACGCAGCCGGCCTGCAGGAGCAGAGAGCGGCGGATGGCTGGATAGTGTGAGTGGCGGCGGGGGAGTCAGCGTGACCATAGTGTTTCGAGGAGGAGGAGGGGGCACCTCTGTGAGCGGCGGCGGCGGAGAGGGCGGCCCTTGTGTGAGCGGCGGCGGCGGAGCGGGCGGTGATAAGATAGCACAGGTACTACTCCCCCATTATCTACAGATAATGGGGGAGTAGTACTGTGTATATGTTCCCAGCACCGAGCAGGGAGGGGGGAGGTAGATGACACCTCTCTTCCTCCCTGCTCTGTGCCCAGCAAATGTATTTATTGAATACATTTATGGGATACTTTGGGGAGCAAGGACACTTGCTCCCCAAAGTATTCCATAAATGTATTCAATCGCAAAGTACAGTACATTACATTACATACACACATCCATTGTAATTCCAATGGAGTGTCCAGCAGGGGCGCAGTATATATAGAAGTCAATGGTACTCATTGACTTCTATATATAGAGCGCCCCCTGCTGGACACTCCATAGGAATTACACCCTTCGTCGTGACGTCACTGGTTCTGAGAGAATTCTAACACTTCCTGATACACTAAATTAAGGGAAATAGCAGTATATAAGCATTTCCCATAATTAATGTACATTAGAAAATTGTATAACTTTCCATAAGTAATAACATATAAAAAATAAATTTTGGCCAGACTTCTCCTTTAAATTTCACTTTTTGTAAATGGTTATGGGGGCTGCCCTATTGCCTGGGCTGTTCTTAACAGCATTTAATGACATGTTTTACAACAAGACTCATGGACATAGATGACAATAGACAGCCTCTGTCCCTTTGAGATGAATGTGAAACATTACTGAGTGCGCTGTGACTTCTGAAGAGGTCATTCCACAGGGAGCTGATATTGTCTCCTCTATCTACTGGTGTCACATGACGCAGCAATGAGCCTACAGCAGCCTCCTCTTATCACCACAGGCACAACAGGAAGTATCAGCTTAGTTTTAGCCCCAGTGGTGAGAATAAAAACTGCAACATATCAGGAATAATTGATTATATAGATCGAAAAATCTAAAATTATAAAAATTTCACCAAGAATTCATAAAAAATTTGTTTAACATAAAAACATTACTTATACAATAAGTCAATAAGTCATCTGATGACACATTCCCTTTAGGTAGCCAGCGGCTGTCCAGGCATGATGGGAGTTGTAGTTTTGCAACAGCCGGAGGGAAGAAGGTTCCCCATCTCCGCTGTAGACCTCTAGAGCAAGTAGCCTAATACTAACAAAATGTGCATTTGTTGTGAGGCTTGAAACTGTACATAGGAACCATAGCTCCCAAAACAAACACAAGGTTATCGTCTGTTTTCGGGAGGAGAGAGGGGTTGAGGTCTTCTCAGATTAGATGTACTCTACAAATATTGCTTTTGGACTGAAAATCTTTAAGTGCTTAAAACCTTCTTGACCACATAGCGTGCACATGGCTAAATGGTTTGACCCTCAGTAATGGTGTCAGCAATTACCCAGTGCTCATTCCTGGGATGACCTGTTTGGCTCGGCTCCCTCTAAGCGATTCATAAGATTTTAATCCAATTACATCATTATCATACAATAAAAGCATATTGTAATGTGAACTTTTTGTTAGAAGATAAGTTGATTTGCTGCTGGTAGGACTCGAGCTGTTCTGCAACTTTCTCTGAACCTAGACGATTGGTATTTGGCTGGAGAGGTTTGATGCCACCCTAGGGAGGCCTATGGCTGTTTCCATGTTTTCCAGGACTCCCTGGGGTGGCATTCAACTTCTGCAGCCACCAGGAGTCAAATGAGTTCAGGTTTGGAGAAAGTTTGGCAAGTCTGCTCAACACTACTCTGAAATGAAATGTGGGAAAGTGTGTAGAACAGGACTGGTCCCCCAGAGAGAGAGATGCTCTTTATTGCTGCTCTTCACTCTGGCTAAGATCCTAAATGATGGACTTTATTCAGTTAAAGTGGTACTACGGGTATAGGTAAACAAAAACAGAGAGAGCAGGGGGTTGTGGGAACATAATAATGATACTATTCACATTCACCTGCCGGTCTCCTGTGTGTCCTGATCCTGTGGTGTTACAGCCCGCTCAGCCAATCAGTGACTACCTCTGCACTGACTTGATGAGCGGGTGGATCCTATGGTGTCATGATGATACAGGAACTGAAAGATTCAGGAGACTGGATGGTGTTAGTGGTGGAGCTGCCCCTGGAAAGGTAAGTATCATTTTATTATTATATCCCCCCCCCCCCCCCGCCCTCTCTACTTAAATTGCTCTACCGGAGTTCCAAGACCCCCCCCAAGGTTTTTTTTTTCTAAGTGACAGAGACTCTATAATAGCCACCAGAACAAAAGATCTGGAAAATTGCATAAGGGTATGTTCACACTAAATGGCTATGGGTGTATTTTCTGCATGTCACATGTCCCACTTCTCTGCAACACTGAAACCTAAGCAACAAGAAGAGTCCTGTTTTAAAGGAGTCAGGTGGGCGGGACTTATTGTAAGACTCCTCCTGATTGGTAGCTTGATTGAAGGGCAACTTTTTGGGTGTATAGCTGTGATAAGTCATATGAAACGGTATCATTTACCCCAAAAAATCTTTTTTCTCTTTCTAATTTGTTGTTAGGGAAGACCGGGACGTAAAGGCTACGCTGGAGAACAAGGCCCCGAAGGCTTAAAGGTGATTTATTTGTTACCAAGAAAGTGCTGCTTCCAGACAGGCTGAGGATGAGCTCACCATCTGGGACATTAAAGAGCTTCCTCATCCTCCTCTGCAGCCTTTCTGATGTTAATAGAGGTTTATAGGCGCCCCAGGCTTACGGGAAATCAACATCTTTTATATTTAATTAATATTGCACTACTACAAGTGGGCCTCTTCCACAGCAGATCTTACATGACATTTTATTGATTTTGGGGTGAATTTTAGTGCAGGTTTTTCTGTGTTAAAAAAAAAAAGGAAAAAATATATTAAATAATGGAAAAATGCATGCTGTGCGCCTCATTTATATTGATAGATATCATGATTTTTTTTATTTTTTTCTGTGGTGATGGGTCAAAGAGGCGGAGACCAGTGCATCTGTGTTCTAGGCCTGTGGCAACTCTTTCTTCTTGCTACCCGCCCTTCTTTTTAGCTACGCCCCTGGGGCAGGCAGGGTGGGCAGCAAAAAGAGAGAGAGGCTGCAGGTCTAGAGTACAGATGCTCTGGTCCCTGCCTCGCTCCGGAATGCCAGCAACAGGAGGAAACCATTAAAGCTACTTAGGGTACTGGTGGTTTGGGGGTTACAGTACAGATTTGTTCTGACATTTTGGCTCCCTACAGCCACCAGTAGAGGGAGCTTACAGCTGTTTGTGTATTAAACACAATAGTAAAAGAGTATGCAGTAGGATCTAATACCTCCCTCTAGTGGTGGTTGCAGGCAGCCTAAATTATTTTGTTGTTTTTGTCAAAGTATTTTGTGGATATACAGTTGTGTAATAAGTATTTCATGTAAGTGTTGTTTTTGTATGTTTTTCCTCAGGGTGAAGTTGGAGATGTAGGAAAAATTGGAAAAATTGGGGAAGCAGTAAGTTTTCTAATAGTTATTAGTTTCTGTTATAACTTTAGTGACCCTCATTATTTCAGTTCATGATAAATATTTTAAATTTCATAAACATTTCCCATACACAGATGACATATTCCCTGCAGATAGGCTCAGTTTACAAGGAGCAAAACTGGTCCGCCACAGAATCCCGCCTGCTTCCCTGACATAATGTCAGTCTATGGGAGCCTCGTGCGCCTCCTCTCTCTACACTGAAGAATGAAAGAATTCCGCCAGTTTTGCTTCGTGTGAACGGAGCCATACAGTGCTCTTAGGTTACTGTATTTAAAACTTACATTGGTCTTTCCTGGACAGATATAACTTGAAATCACATTTAACATACATTGTCAGACACTGCCCATCTGCAGTGTGATGTAGGTCATTTGATACATGAATATGTGTGTCTGAGTAATATGTTCTTGGATTTTAACTTGGTCTAATTTAAAGTGACTCTGTACCCACAATCTGACCCCCCCAAAACCACTTGTACCTTCGATTAGCTGCTTTTAATCCACGATCTGTCCTGGGGTCTGTTTGGCAGGTGATGCAGTTATTGTCCTAAAAAAGAACTTTAAAACTTGCAGTCCTGTGTCAAATTAGCGTAGCCTAGAGTACCCATGCTCTAGCATTGCACCACCCCTCCGTCCCTCCTCCCCGCACTCTTCACCATTAGGAATGCCCCTGGAACATTTTCTCCTATTCCTCACTTGTGTAAACACTGCACATAGACTGGATCGTTAAGGTACCTGTGCAGTGTTCAAACAGGTGAGGAATAGGAGAAAATGTTCTAGGAGCATTCCTAATGATGAGGAGGGATGGAGGGGTGTCGCAATCCTAGGCCACGCCAATTTGACACAGGGCTGCAAGATTAAACGTTTTTTTTAGGACAATAACTGTGTCACCTGCCGAAGGAACCCCAGGATAGATGTTGGATTAAAAGCAGCTATCCAAAGGTACAAGCGGTTTGGGGGGGGGCAGATTTTGGGTATAGAGTCACTTTAAGTACCTGGACCCATTTGGGCATTACATAGCAGTCCTGAGTCATGAAGTTGTGTGTAGTCACTTCTTCCCCTGCTGCAAGCAGGCCTCAACCTTATCTGAAGTCAAGCTTAGGGGGCTGTCAATTATGAAACAAAAGGCGTGCTTGCATCAGTGGGACTCATGGAGAGCCCCAGTGACTCCATTTTAACTGGAGCTTAGGTAGCAATGTTTAATTTATTCTTCTTAAATTATTGTCAGATTTAACAAAGTGTCCAATTTACAATGGTCGTCTCAGAGCAAATTAATATTTTACTTGAAGAAGCATCTAAGTAGCTAAAATGCTGGTTACAACAATTCAAAATGTTTTCCAGTCCAATATGTTAATTTGGGTCTAGATTGCCAAATGGATGGTCACTATTGCTCAGTTCTCCATAGAGAGAGCCCTCTGATTCAAGTCCCATTCAAAACTAAAGATGCCAATACACCTTATACTAAAAGGGTGCCATTGATGGGTTGGGCCAACTTGTATAGCATCCCCCCGATAATGTTTGTGAAAAGGAGGGAAATGCATGCTGGATTTTTGCTACCCGACCCTTTTGTTCTGGGAGGTAACTGGCAGCCATAGGAAATATGAACATTGCACTGTGCTGAACGCTCATGTGTATGGGGAAGTCAGGAGAGGTAAATGTTGGCCGAATACTTAGTCAACTGACAGTTATTAAAACTGTATGGCCAGCTTAAAGGGAATCTAGGTGTATGGTGTCTTAAATGAGGGCAGTATAAACTAGTGACAGAAATGCTGAACAGATCAGTGTATTACTTACAACATTCAGTTCAGCCGTTCTCCTAATATGCAGGAGAATAGGATCCTTGCCACACCCCTTCCCCCGCCCTCCAGCTGCTGATTGACAGTTGACTGCCTTTACACAGCATGGATAGATAACTGCCAATCAACAGCTGGTGGGCGGAGTTTTCTGCTTCTCATGAATATCCAGGACTACTGAGCTCATGCACATAATGGAGAGGACTAATTATTGTCCATGTTATTCAGGAGGAGATCTCTGAAGCTGCACAGAACAATTAGTAAGTGATGCATCATTCTGTTCAGCTTCTCTGTCACTAGTTTATACTACCCTGAGATAGGACCCCATAAACCTGCTGGCTGACTGACTCTCTGTAAAGGGAAACTATCAGCAGGTTAGAACTATCTAACCTTCTGATATCTCCATATTGTGCATGAGGCTCTGAGCATCAAGGTAAGTTTCTTACCTTCATACTTGGTGCCGTTTCCATGAAATTAGGAATTCATCTCCTATGCTTAATAAGTCGTTTTGGTGCACTGGGTGCAGGACTACAATTATCCTCTCTGGCCGGCCCGCTTTGATATCCATTAGGAGGGGTGGGCCACCTAGAGGTGACTGTTCTGCCCCCATTGCACCAAAACTATTTTTTAACGTAGGAGATAAACCTAAAATAATGGAAACAGTGCCGAGGATGGAGGTAAGAAAATTACCCTTAGATTCTTCTTACTGGCAGATAGTTTCCCTTTAAGCAGTGGTGACCACCATGTCTATTGTCTATTAACATCACTGCAGTTTATAGATTTTCGGGCAGTCACCATTGCGTTCGATGGGGCATAAACCTGAGCACTTTTCCCATTGAGAAGCCATTGGTGTGACAGTCTAGGCTCTCACTAACATATCAGACAGCACCACTCCTACCTTGTTGTGTGGCATTGCAGTTCTCATCAGTCACACAAGCCAGCTCATCCCATTTTTTTAGTCACATATATTTTAAATGTAAAAATATTCCAAATAGATATCAAAGAATAAAAAGTTATAGTTCTATGTGATCGTGGTCATTTTTCCGCATCAGCGCTCAGACTCTAGGAAATGAGAACCAGTTGTCACCTGTACAGAATGTGTGAGATGGCTGACATCAATAGCCGAGGCCCATAGGCGGAGGCGGGCTGCCATCTTCCTGTTTTTAAGGAAAAATGTTTTATCTGCACATTTTAGGTATGCTAAAGCTATCACGAAGGCTTTGATCAGAGGAGCGGTCCTGAAAGCTTTATCTGCACAGGCGGTAATAGGGGCTGGAGAAGGACGCATTAGTTCTGTTCCAGCATGCTGCCTATAGAACATATGGGGGCACTTCTATTGCTATGATCCTCATCACAGTCTGCAAGGTGATGACATGAAGTTGTATTTTAGAATTATTTAGTAAATTTTCCCCCAGCGCAGCTGTAAAATAATGCCATATGCTATAACCTTGATCTGATATTTTGACGTGAAGTGGGTGGAAGCCAGATGGTGGATCTCTATGTAACACCTGTACCCGCATTGCAGCTTCATCACTTCATTGTCTTATTGGACTTATTCCATTGCCTTCTTCTACTTCTCTATCTCCTGCTTCTCCCCCTTAAAGGGACAATGTCATCAGAAAATGACTTATTGTATAAATAAGGTTTTTATGCTAAACAGATTTTTTTAAGAATTTTTGGGGACATTTTTTCAAATTTTCAATTTTTCTATCTATACTATAAGATAATCCTGAGATCTTGCAGTTCTCATTCTCACCACTGGGGCTAAAATTAAGCTGAGACTTCCTGTTGTGTATGTGGTGATAAGAGGAGGCTGCTGTAAAGTGATTTGTACAGCATTGTAGCGTCATGTGACACCAGTAAAGGAGACAATAGCAGCTCCCTGTGGAATCACCTTTTCACAGGTCGCAGAGCGCGCTCAGTAATGTTTCATATTCACCTCAAAGGGACAAACTCTGTCTATTGTCTTGTAAAGAATGTCACTAAATGCTGTTAAGAACAACCCAGGCAAGATGGGAGCCCCCATAACAATGTACAAAAATTGTAGATTTTTGTCAGAAAATAGAAACAGATTAGAATAAAAGAACAAGTTTTAGTATCTGACTCTAATTAGTAAAAGAAAATTTAGGTGACACATTCCCTTTAAAGTCTCCATATACATTAGATAGAACTATTTTGATGGTTGTACCACCGTTGAATGATGGTATTGCTGTCATATAGTTATATCATCCATTACATTTTATAGGAGAAATATGGAAACCAACACTTTCCAGTAACTATTCCTTTTTCTTCATCAAACTATTTCACATCAAGGTCTCCATGATGCAGAACACAGGCAGCACACATTTCAGACTTATAAATAGCCATCACAGTGGTTGTTGTTGATCAATAACACCAGGCGGAGGATGAGATCTGAGATTATTCTGTCCTGAAAGATTGTTCATGGACTTCAACTTTAATCTACTGTGCATGGATACTGTAAGGGTGCCCATACAGCTTCAATTAAAGGGGAACTCCGCCAGTGTTTATCTTTCAAATCAACTGGCTTCAGAAAGTTATATAGATTTGTAATTTACTTCTATTTAAGAATCACTAGTCTTCCAGTACTTATCATCTGCTGTATGTCCTGCAGGTAGTGGTGTATTCTCTCCAGTCTGACACAGTGCTCTCTGCTGCCACCTCTGTCCATGTCAGGAACTGTCAAGAGCAGCAGCAAATGCTCATAGAAAACCTCTCCTGCTCTGGACAGTTCCTGACATGGACAGAGGTGGCAGCAGAGAGCACTGTGTCAGACTGGAAAGAATACACCACTTCCTGCAGGACATGCAGCAACTGATAAGTACTGGAAGACTGGATCTTTTTAAATAGGAGTAAATTACAAATATATAACTATAACTTTTTTAAACCAATTGAAAAATATTTTGTCGGAGTACTCCTTAAAAGATTGATCTGAGAGTAAAGGCGGGTTTAGATTTATTCTGCAATCCGACAGCGTTCCCCTCCGGCACAGTAGATCCATTCATTTCAACTGGACAGTTCAAAGCATGCAGCACTTCAATTGGGACGCCCGATCGCGGGACAGGCAAGATGGTGGAACAAACGTGCAGCCTTCTGCCATCCAGCCCTGTTGGTTAATGGAAACATCCAGGTTGAAAGTCTGATGACAACTGATGCTATCTTGCCGTTGTGGTATCAGTTGTCATCAAAAGAATGATGTTGGACCGCCTAGTATATGTAAGCCATTCTAATGTGACACATGGCCGTTCAGTGATCACTAGTTCACCAGAGATGGGAAGATGAGAGCATTTCCTTTCTTTATATGTATGAATAAAATCTGTTAAACAGGCTTGGGATGGATCCACCATGAGGTTTTCCGTATAATGAGAAGGTCAGGCCTCAGATGCTCCTGAACAATTGTACGCTTCTCTTAGGTTTAGTCACATGGACTTTTTCTTCCCCTGGTTGATTCATTTCTCAGAGACCATTACAGTATCTGTAGGAAGAAGCACGTCTCTCTGTCTGGTAAATTTATAGCCTAGACGTGGTACAGCGATGATTTCCTGACACTTTCACCTTTGAATATTTTTTTTGTTATTGATCTTTGTCTTTGGTATTTTTTGTTGGTTTAGAAAACAATTTCTAAAAATATCTTAAAGGAACAGTCTAGATAAACGGGGAAATGGAGGATTATAGGGTAACTGAAAGGCCCCAACTCCTCCAGCATTTTACTAGGCTTAAAGGAGAAGTCCATCAAAAAATTTTATTACAGTATTGTATTGCTCCCCAAAATTTGTACAAATCACCAATATACACTTATTACAGGAAATGCACATAAAGTGCTTTTTTCCGTGCACTTACTACTGCATCAAGGCTTCACTTCCTGGATAACATGGTGATGTCACTTCCTGGATAACATGGTGATGTCACTTCCTGGATAACATGGTGATGTCACTTCCTGGATAACATGGTGATGTCACTTCCTGGATAACATGGTGATGTCACTTCCTGGATAACGTGGTGATGTCACTTCCTGGATAAAGTGGGGATGTCACGACCCGACTCCCAGAGCTGTGCGGACTGTGGCTGCTGGAGAGGATTATTGCAGGGGGACACAGAGCACTGGAGTGACACTGAGCATCCCCCTGCCATCATCCTCTCCAGCAGCCACAGCCCGCACAGCTCTGAGAGTCGGGTTGTGACTTCAACATTTTATCCAGGAAGTGACATCACCATGTTATCCAGGAAGTGACATCACCATGTTATCCAGGAAGTGAAGCCTTGATGCAGTAGTAAGTGCATCCTTTAATGGGGGAATTTACCAAGACTGACTTACCAATACCCTGGTCTGGAGCTATGTGCTAATATGTGTATAAAAATTGGCTGCTAGGCTAAGGGGGCATGAATCAGGCTTGGCTGGTTGTGCGATTATGAAGCTGCGACAAAGACCCCCTAAGACTAGCATTTGCAGTCTGTTTTACAGTAAAGTTCCCTTCTATCTGCCTGTTTCATGTAAAGTGCAGACAGTGAACCAAATAGTAAACCCCCTATATCTTGGATATGGGGAGCATAGCATACAAATATTTCTGCATGGGTCAAAATGGGCTTTTTTATTTTATTAAATATAATTTGTATGCTGGTGCAGATGGTACAGAGTGCAGTTGCCCCGCAGCATTTAAAATGAACCTATGACTTAGTTTTTCTGACCCGCCTTCCCTCATTTAAAGGGGTTTTCCGATTTGAAAATACTTGTCCTCTATCCACAGAATAGAGATTGCAGGAGTCTGACCTCCGTGCCCCCGGGGATCTCTCTATAGGGACCCAGCCTATAAAGAAATTCCCAGAGGACATGGAAGTTGGATCCCCCCACAATCTCATACTTATACGCTATCCTCTGCTAGGGGATGTAAGTGATACATCCTTCTGTTTCGCTTCTCTGTTACTAGTTTATACCACCGTGAGATAGGACACCATAAACCTACTGACAGAGTCAGTCAGTGTTAAAGTTCTTAAACCACCTTATGTGTGACAGGTACTATAAATGATGCATGGTAGCTGGGGTTGCTATTACAGATTTTGCTTTGGGACCCAGTTACACCTCAGACTTGCTACTTGTCGGGGCCTGGAGGCTCTTATGTCATACGTTGTCAATTGAGGGGGGTATGCTGGTACAGATTTAGTTGTTGGTCCCTAAAACTTCCCATCACATTAAAAAACAATACTAATATAATGTTTAAAGGGTAAATAAAAAAAACTATATAATGATCACTTTGTGCAGAACTATGTGAGAGGTGGGAGAGAACGTCCCTTTATAGCCGAAAATCTGGAACTTAAGTTATTTCAAGACAATTTATGAATGAAAACAGATGACGGAAGCTGGGGTGAATTATTGGAGCTCTGACTCATGTAATATAAGAATCCGGCATTGTACATGAGGACACAGAAGCTGCTGCCGTTAACTTACTTGTCGGTAGCGGAGCTGACCCGTTTTACAATGAGAAAGGCTCGGCAAATGTTGTTACCTGCCCTCACCTCCAGGGGGCAGTCTAAAGAAAACGTGTAGCACTAAAGGTCACTGCAACCATCCCGGCCATGATCAGTCGGAGCTGTAACACACCGTGTACAGTAGGGATTGTACAACTCTAATTGGGGATTTATTGAAGATTTACGTTTGGACGCAGTTTAGACAAAAGAAATCTGTTTTTGTTTTTTTGCTTTTTTTTTTTTTTATAAAAATTAGCTTTTTGTTGAATAGTGTGATGAAAAACACATAACTTTGTTTGGTTTTGTTTACTGTGTTGCCTTTGTTGGGGGTAATTTTGTTTATATGCTGTTTTTTTTTGTTAATCCTGTAGGGTCCTGAGGGGTTGCCGGGAGAATCTGGACCAGCTGGAGATCCTGGAGAAAAGGTACAAGCTGTAAAATGGGATGTGTGATGTTTGTAGTGTGTCACTGGTGCATAGCAGGGGAGGGGGGGTCTCATAGTAAAGAAGCCAAGAACTGCCCGAAATCATCCAGATTGCTCATTACCAGTTGGTGAAGGCCATTATTAGTATCATAGAGGTGGGTTTTAGTAGGGCAGAATGATCCACAGTAACACCTGGCACCCGCAACAATCAGCTGGATCTCCGGGTCCCCTACTGAATGATCCCACCTCCATTTCAGAGACAGACTTGTCTCAGCAGTGACAGGGCACTCAGCCAATCACTGGCCGCAGTGCTGTCCCATCTCAGTCACTGATTGGTGTGTGAGCTGTCACTGCCAGGATGAGTCGGTCCCGGAAGTGGAGATGGGATCCTTCAGCCGGGGACATGGAGATGTCTCAAGAGGACACACTGGGGGGGCACAGAAGGTAAGAATAACATGTTTGTTATGTTCTTCACCGGGACAGCAACATATCAAGTTTTACACAGCTGGAATACCCCTTTAACAGTGCCAGGATGTGTTCTGCATTTTTCTATAATTTGCACAAAAAAAGTGTTTTTTTTTTGCAAATCACTGTAAATTCCTAAAGTTTTTGCTGCATCCTGAAAGTCTAAAAAGGGTAAAAAAAAATAACTCTTAAACCCCCCTTTTCTAATGACAATGAGAAGACTCTGGGGCTCTGTCTCAGTTTATACAGCAAAGCTGAATGAGCAGCAGGAATGGGATATGTAAGCTTATTGTGTGCCTCAGTGGTAGCAGTGTATGAAGGGGAATATATTATACTATCTTACATAAAAACACCACAAGAATGACAATACGCTCTCTTTATAAGACGGTGTAATACGTTCTACATTTGGATCGGCTTTACTTCGTAATATTCAGATATTTCAGTTTTGGGAAATACAACATCTGCAAAGATTATTACGACCCAGGAATGGCATGGAATCCGCCTGTAATGATGATGTCTCATACAAACAATCTTTGAAGGGGTAGATAAGGATTTATTGTAGTTTCTGCTCCGATCGTAACTCGGCAGCTCAAAGAAAACATGGACGGAGGATAGAAATTCCAGAGCCATAAATTGTTTTTAAGTGGGTATAATTATGTAAGTCCTGGAAACATGGCCACAGTATTATGGCAACATGATGTCGAGGATTGTAGGCATTCTTTAGTCTAATTGTATGTCGCCAGGAATCTGTATGTGAGTAGAAGCCGAGACATTCATTACAGGGGCAATTATGTCAATGGTTTTGGGACTGGTGGTGGTTGGACCAACACCAGTCACCTTATTATCACTCATCCTGTATGAGATATAGATGGCCCCTTAATACACAGGACTAATGTACTTTATTACTAGTGTTGAGTGGACCAAAACTGTTCAGGTTTGGCAACGAGAGCATGTACGACATTATTATACATTATTTCATTTTTTTTCAGGGAGAGCGTGGTAATCCTGGTCCTGAAGGTCCTTCTGGTGAAAAAGGCTCACAGGTATAAATATATATAAACCGTCATGTGATGAAATTAATACGGCTCGGGGGGGGGGGGGTACCAGTTATCAGTAAGAAGATCCAGCTGAAGGTATGGAGTATTATACGCAATGCTTCTTGGGAAAGAAATATGCTAATTTGTTCCCTCGCCACCTATATATTGCAACCCTGTGTCAGTGTCCAGTTCTTAAAGGGAATGTATCATCATCATTCCCTTTAAAACTTGACGATTGCTTTTTATGTTAAACATATTTATGTTAAAAAATATTTTTTTTCAAATCAACTGTGTCAGAAAGTTATAGAGATTTGTAATTTACTTTTATTTTAAAAAAATTAAGTCTTCTAGTACTTATCACCTGCTGTATGTCTCGCAGGAAGTAGTGTATTCTTTCCAGTCTGACATAGTGCTCTCTGCTGCCACCTCTGTCCATGTCAGGAACTGTTCAGGGCAGTAGCAAATAGAAAACCTCTCCTGCTCTACAAATCTATATAACTTTATCAAATCAGTTGATTAAAAGAAGCCAGAATACCTCTTTAAATTCACAAGATCACTGTGATCATTGTCAAAAATGTCATTGTGTTGTGTTTTTTGTGACAATGTGCAAAGTCAGCGGCGTCCTCCTCTGGATTCATTACCGTTATCCTGTAGTCCCATGGAGATCATATTGCATCTGGCCCTGTTTTCCCAGCAGCGGTCAACCACCACCAGTAATAGGGGAAGCATTCCACACGAGCTGCAATGTACAATGTTATATAATGGATACTAGAGCGGCAGAACGCTTCATGTGCCATCTGTGGCTGAGCGAACACATTTCCTCTGGCAGAGAACGCTCACTGACAGACTGGTACCAGAACGTTACGTAAAGATTGTTTTGCGGTTTCGATGGCTCTTGCAGATTTTCCGACTTTTTCTGCTGAGCTTTTCAAGACCTGAAATAATTTTTCCATCATTACCATCTTATGCTTTAAACAGTTGCATTGACCACCAGGGTAACATTACGAGACTTATTTCATGGAAATGTAATTTAACGTCTCTCCGTAAATGGCTGTAGGACATATAGAGCTGGAAGAATTTGCAGAACAGCAGAAAATTGTGAAGCTGGAACCAAGAGACTAAGATTTCCTCCAGCCCCTATAGGCACTACCTACAGAGGGTTCACCACAACTATGCACACTTTGCACTTGAAAACATAACTTTTGCTTGTTCAAAACCACAAACGTTAAACACTCCAGCCTGTACCCAAACTGAGAGTATGGATGTCTTCATCTGTAGACAGTCTGTCGCTCCACCACAGAGTGCATATCGTAGTATGCACAGGGAGAAACACAATCCGCCTGCACCAAAACATTGTTTTTGTTCTGCAATGTGCATAACAGACTTGAAAAAAAACCTTGGTCAGTTGTAGAGATGAGCGGAGAAAAAAAAACTCCACCCATTTGTAGGTGAGAAGTTTGTAGAAAGTTTGGTTTGGTACCAAACTTTTTGTAAATTTTTAATGAGTTTGTAAAGATGGTGGCTGCACAATATTATACAAAAAGAAAGGTATGCTCACCTGTCTGCGTTCCTACGGTGTCCTGCTACAGGTCTCTGGTGTCAGCCCGCTCAGCCACTCACTGACTTAAACTGAACAGCGCAGTGACCAACAATTAGCTGAGCGGGCTGGAGACAGCTGCAGGGGGACACTGGGGAAGCACAGACAGGTAAGTATTGATGAGCTAACTTGCTGATCTGCACTAAAACAGCTATTCACCTGCAATCGTTTAGCTGTTTTAGTCGGTTCATTTAGGGTTCGGTTCAAACGAGCCGGAACTTTGCGTTAAAGTTCTGCAAACCTGCCGAACCGAACTTTTGAAAAGTTTGCTCATCTCTAATTATTTGTATCATGTTTTATATTTCCCTACTTTCAGCCAACATCCGGCTGCAGTGTTACCAGGCAAAAAAAGCTCCATGACACCAACCTAATAGACAGCCTGTGAGTCCTGCTCCGCCTGCCCACACTTAGTGATTGACAGCTCTTCCTGTATACAGACTCGTATAGGAAAAGCCAACAATGACTCCACATGGGCGGGGAAAGTGCTACTTGCAGGCTGTATATATCAGACTTAGCATTTACTAAAGTGGATGAAACCTTAGGACAGGACCACAATCTGTCCCTCAGTCCTAGTCTACCCTCAGATAGTGGCAGACTCTTTATACAAGTGACTATAATCATCTATAATGTACTATATGTCAGGGAATACAGCATATGCTACCAGTATGCCAATGTAGAGCCCAAACATAAGCTACTCTATAGAAGTGAAAGTAGTCTTGGTCACATGATGCTAGGAAATACTTTAAAGGATTTGTATAACATTTTAGGAAACAAACTTTGCAACCTATATAGTTTATATAAACTGCAGGAGTTTCACCTTTTTCTCATGTCATTTTAGGGCTATCCTGGACCCCCTGGCACACCTGGACCAGTTGGTCCACCAGGATTACCAGTAAGTAAAAGACCTTATCAGAAGTTGACCATTTTCTTAACTATTTACCAACCACTTACCTGGGCCGTATTTGCAGCTTGTGCTGCCCTAGATATCTGGACTCCATGTGCAGCAGAATTTTTCAACCATTTGTCACTAACTTAAAGGGGCTGTGTCATAAATCAAATGTTAGCAACAGTGCAGACACTTTCCCATAATCCACCTTGCTTTCATGTGAAGTGGAAACCAACTCCTGGAACTAATGGAACAGATCGGGTGACTGGGATTGAACTGAACATGAGTGACCCAACTTAGTGGATGCCAGGCAGGGGCAACAGGTTATCAAACAAAGCAGACTTATGGCGGTTAGTAAGTCTATAGCTCTCAAACGATACAAAGGGCTAGTTCACAAAAAAAAAACAAAAAAAAAAAACACTGTGAGAACTTGGCCTTAAAATATGTTTCATATTACATAATACATCAGTTTAGATCTAGTTTCCTTTGTGACACCGCCCCTTTAAGTGCCGCCCTGAGCGCAGGCCCTGGGGTGCTTGGGGACAAATATGGTCTTGCTGGTTACACACTATAGCCGGATGTACAGTACTTGGTGGTTATCTCTGACATAACAGAATTCTGTATTTCTACCACAGGGTCCTGCTGGGCAAAGGGGATCACCAGGAATACAAGGTCCAAAAGGTCAAAGAGTGAGTATGAGCTTATCCATACAATGTGGGCCATTGTTCTACAACCCATGGCTCCGGAGCCCTTTGTCAAACGTTAGCAGTGAGCTATCTGGATATACAATGAACCGTCTGGATATACATGAATTGTTGTCCGTGACGTCTCCATACACAACTAAAACTAATACAGGGAGGACAGAGGTAACAATGGAGGAGAGAGAATGGTGATGTTTAGGGAGTGAGAATACACTGGTGAAAACAAGATCTCTCTCTACCGGGTGGCGCTACACTAGGTTTCTGTATCTCCCCTACCATAATATTATACCATTATTATTACTCCCTCTGCCTATAGTGACCCTATGAGTTATATGGGTAAAGCCAGGGTGGAAACAAGTATGTTCCCGCAGCGCCGACAGTACGCAGATTTATGTAGAGGCGCACCTAAATTCAGCGCACCTAGAGTCTGCTCCCCACGTTCCCTGCACAATCTTTCATCTATTACTGTAAGTCAGAATGCTCAGGAGACAGCTGGAAGCCATCTCTAGGGTTAGCGGTGGCCGGTTTGTAAGACGTAATTGAAGCCCTGATGTATTTGTTTATGAATTTATTCTGAGACTAAAGAGAAAATTTCTAATTAGTCGCAGAACGCGAGCAAAACGAAATGACCTTCTCCGAAGCCGCACAAATCAAATGCTTATGAGTGAGCTATAAAACTAGAAGTGGCCTTGTCTATGTGTAAGCCATGCCGAGATCGCATCTAACCCAGATGTGCTGCAGGAAGACACGTCAGCGCCAGAGGGGCCGGATACATGTGATCATGGGAAACCAGGGAGGAAGGGCCAAGAAACATTCTCTATGGTTGAGTACCTAGACAGGCTGAGAGTATGGGGGCAAAGCTTCTGCTGTGCGGCTGTGAAGTACTGCTCCATCATAGATCCTGGATAAATGAGATGGGTAGTCTACAGCTGGGGAGAAAAACTGGCGGTCTGCAGCAGTTGCAGAACTACAATTCCCATCATGCCTGGATAACCCCTTTAAGTAAGCAGCTGCTGCAATTCCCGAGTTACATGTTTTTCTAAAAGCCAATCTATAACCTAGATATGAAACTACATTTCCCATCATGCATCTCCCTGATTGGTCTGTACTCGCCCCCTTAGCTTTCTTTCCTGCCCACTGCTGTCATTACTATTGCACAGTAAACACAGGACTGTTTTTTTCACCGATTTTGCATCACATCACAACAATATGTATTCCATACTAGCTGGTGATGCAGCAGAGCTGATGCACGCATGGTGTAGCTATGTGCTGCATAAGGGGCATCTGTGAGGGGTGTAGTGTAGGTTTAGATCTCTGCTTGCTGACTGTTAATAAAAACATTCTAGTTCCATCCAGACTCTAAGAACTTCTATAACACTTACAATATACAGAGCTGTGACACAAAGACAGGTAGATATGCCTGCATTCACTGACAGCTAGCAGAGATAGAACTATACATTTTCATATTAAAGAGACCTAGGCTCAGGGACACATGTCTATGGAACAAGTCTATGGAAGCAGCACCAATGCTGATGATGCAGATGATGTTTCCAAGTGAATAGACAGCTAACCCCACCACCAGAGAGGGGATCACATGTCCTGTATCTACAAAGGGAGGGGGGAGCTGAGCGTGGTCAGAGTGCACCCAGAGTAGAGGATTTTAGACGTCCAGAGCAGATAACTTTGAGAAAAAACAGGGAAAGGGTGCAAGTGGCAGAGATTGGTCAATGAGTGAGATGGCTGATTTGACCTTTAGTGCATCTCAGTTATGTATCTTAAGGATCAATAGAAGAACTCAGACGTCATTGTATTCATGGTTTATGATTATTAAAGGGATTCTTTTACTTAGAGGGTTTCTATCATTTAAACAAACTTCTGACTTGTCATAGCCACATGTGAGAGGTTTATGTTGGTCGAAGTCGGGGTGCTGAGACCCCACCGATTGTTAGAATGAAGGGGCAGATGCGCTCAGCAGCAACCGCTCTTCCTCTTCATCTCAGCCTCACTGCTAAGGTAGCGGTGGACAGAATTATAATGGAGCCCTATGGAACTTCTGGTACAGCAATTACTGAAAGTTCCATAGGGCTCCATTATAGTTCTGTGTACCGCTACTTTACCAGTGACAAGGAGATGAAGAGGCAGAGCGGGTATTGCTGTGTGCGTCTTACCTGTTCATTCTAATGATCGGCGGGGATCTCGTCACTCGGACCCTGACCAATACAAACCTCTGACATGTGGCTATGACATTGCAGAAGTTTGTTTAAATGATGGGTACCCTTTAAAACGAACAGGATAGGGGACAAGTAAAAGATCGCAGGGGATCCGACCTCTGTACCCCCCACGATCTCCGGTTCAGCCCCCGGGCTCCATTGTTTTGAGTATTGGGCTGAGTAATAGGACCATTCATCCAATGATCACCATTATTTATAGGTTAATAATTCAAAGAGAGAAAAAGTCATCACCAGCGTCATATTAGAAATGGAGTCCAATCTGAGGGCATCATGTAAGGGTCCTTTACAGACCAGCAACCACTCTTTTCAGGGGCTTCCTGCAATGGGCATAAGGAGGGGGACCCAAATAGAGGTTTCCCAATAGAACTTACAAACAAGGCTGTGCAAATAGGACAATCCCTTTAAATTTTGTTAAGAGATACTATAATAAACACTGTATATCGATGGCTGTCAACTTCCTGCTTCACTGTCCTGCGGTAGAATAAAACCAGAAAAGTGCAACTTAAAAGTAAAGTTTTAAGCCTAAAGTAGAACAAAATTACTCTGTGGGATGAATATAGCTGCATGTAAGGGAAGAACCACTCTCCGCACTTCACGCCCTATGACTACCTGGCCCTACACAATCCCTGTATCACCCACATGACCAGACTAAAGAGCTTTATCACATTCCATCTCTATATATAACCTACATTTATACGCTAAAACACTGCGGACAATTATAACTTTGCTGTGCCGGAATCATAAGTTTCATTCTTACAGTCCAGAAATATACTAAGAGGTTACCTGGCTCCATTATATCTGCCACCCAGGCGGGTAATTAGAATGTGAGCGGCCGTGGGACACAGACCATCCGCAATAAGTATATTCTAAGCTCGGTGCTATGTAATTTGCCGACTGTGCAAACCAATCATAAGAAGCGATGCTGGATCTGCTATGCGGATGGCACGACTCCCACCATCCACTATAATACCACTTAGAAAGGGCTAAACTGGTGATTCTGCCATTCCTTCCAGTCTAGGATCAGGTCCAGGTGGCTCTTACAGAAGACTATACTAGCAGTAAATATTATGTTTAGTCCTTCCTGACACCTATAATAGCTACTGATGATAATGAGAAGATTACCGGGTGGAAAGTGGCAGATTTGGTGTCCTACAATTTGTCATGAGATTGTTTGCTGCATGTTCTGTTCTAGCTCGTCAGCGGTAATCCCATCTTTCCTTTCCAGTGATCACATTCCCTGTCTGAATAAACAAACATATGGGGCGATTTATCAATGCTGTCACTATTGCTGGGATGGAGAACCTTCGGCCCTCTAACTCTAACAAAACTACAGTCCCCATAATGCCCTATAACTAACTCTGATATGTGGCTAGTAGTTTTGGGTGGAGTTGACTGTTCAGGTTTGGCAACGTTCTCTGAACCCAAGTGCTCGGAGTCCTAGAAAACATTGATACAACCACTGGCAGCATCTGACTTCTTCAGCCGCCAGGAGTCAAATGCCAAACTTCAAACGGCAATTAGGCGTGAAGAAAGTTGCCGGACTCAATTCGGCAAGTTTGTTCATCACTATTTACTATGTAGTAAAGGGCTAGATTCATCAGGGCTGGTGCTGAGCATTGTTCAACCCACTGAATCTATGTATTTATTTAATCTGAGATGTAATTTGCATAACTGTGGTTGTCATTCTTAAAGGGACTCTGTCACCTCCAACCCAACCTCCTCAAATCCCTAAACTAAAGTCATCTATAAGTAGCATAAAGGATGCCAAGTCCAAATCTGTCATTTGTAGCTTTCTAATTTTTTGTATGTCACCGCTGTAATCCTATAAACTGGGCATGTTGATGCATAGAGAGGACGACTCAGCTCAAGAATATAACGGAGAGGACTACTTAGACTCCTTCATTTGTGGCTTATAGGAAAGGAATACAAGAACATAGAAACATAAAAGATTCAGATTTAGAATCAGCATTGTATATTCAACTGATGTATCATCTACTGATAACTTAAGTTTAGCGGGTGTTTTGGAGTTGACGGAGTCCCTTTAAAATTCAACATGCCCAATACATCCTCCTTACAATACCAATTGTTTATGGTGGATTGTTAGGACACCCCTATACAGAAAATTCAGTCTGGTACTGTTAAAAGATGATCTGATGAGAGTCAGGATAGTCTAAGCATAATATAGTCATCTGTTCCTGCTAAGATTGGTTTGGGGAGAGTCAGGACACCCCCATAAATAACATAGTCATCTGGTCCTGCTAAGATTGGTTTGGAGAGGGTCAGGACACCCCATATATAACATAATCATCTGGATCTGCTGAGACTGGTTTGGGGAGGGCCAGGACACCCCCATATATTACATAGTCGTCTGGTCCTGCTGAGATCGGTTTGAGGAGGGTCAGGACCCCTCATATATATATAATATAACATAGTCATCTTTTCCCATTAAAATGCTCATTTTTCATACCGGTGATAGGGCTGGTCCATAGATGAATGTTATCATACTTCCACATTTTTAGGTGATTTCTCGAATTCCATTTGTCTGATCATATTACATTTTATTCAAATATCAGAAAGTATTTAGAGTGATAACTAGCCGATGGATAACAGGAGACGTGAAGCACACATTCACCATTCATCCAGGGCTGCCATACATACATCATCATTTCCATCAGAACTGAAGAGAATCAAATGGAAACACATTCTCCACCATCAGGATAAAAGCAGCTAGGGATGTATGAGGTGTATGAGCCGCTCATGACTATGTTACCTAATGGTGCCCAGTCCCCCCAGTCATGTCTCCGTCTATCATGCACTTTCTTCCATCCACGTTCCACAATCAGATGGAAAGTTACATTCCTGGAGAACCTGTATGAACCTGCTAACTAATAATTACACCTCTCCCCATGGAATTTCTCTTCTTCATCTTCATCATCCATTGTCATTTTAACCATTAGGCTGCTGGGTTGCTTTAATACTCACAATGATATGTGGACCGAGCGGGGTCCTTAAGCTAATGCAATGAAAAATGAGGATAAAATAAAATAATTCCCCTCCACTGGAATGTGATATACTGGTCTAGTTATTTGCTTTATGAGGTAGAATGGTTTACATTATCTATGTGTGTATATATAGTTAATAAAAAGAAGTCTGTCGCTTTAAAATCTACGTCAATTAGTTTGATCATCTAGAAAGAATATCTGTCACATCCAGCACGTTCATAGATGTCAGTATCAGTGGTGTAATGCTTCAATCCCCCTGTGGTGGCGCTGCAGGGAATGTGAACGCTTTCTAGAAGGTTTCCCTGCAAAGTAATGATGACTGATACAAAGAACTATTAGTTTTAATGCTTAAAAGAATTAATAATTTAAGAAGATGTTGTCTATATAGTGCTTAAACTTCATGTTTTCATTGTAAATCGGTGGTATAGAGCTGCTGGATTTTTGTTTTAGGGTCCAAGAGGTCCTGACGGTCCCCCAGGAGATCAGGGCAGCCCAGGGTTAAAGGTAAGCAAACTATTAATTGTAAGAAAATCTATCATCTCATTATAGCTTGTATGGTATTACTATTATTACATATTAATATTCCTTCCTCCAGGGTGAAAGAGGTGAATCTGGGAAAAAGGGACCGCCTGGACGTATTGTGAGTAGAACTCTAAATCCACATCCAAATAAAAAGCTATCTATCTATCTATCTATCTATCTATCTATCTATCTATCTATCTATTATAAGACCTCTATTAAATCCAATGGGCACCCAGTTCTTTAATACAGCTCCATGTAATACTTTGTTATTCTTGATGGACATGAGCATTTACATGGTTATTTCCCTGTCAGTCTCCATTCTTTAACCCCCCATGATCATGTGAACTATAGACTGCTGTATATTTTCCCATTGTCATGGCTTCTGATATATCTGTATAAAGTTTCTCTTTTATATACTTACATAGGGGAAGGTGGGAAATCCTGGAGAAAGAGGAGAACAAGGAAAACCTGTAAGTAACATGTGAAATGTGGCAGATGCTGACAGATCATGTAATGTTTTTTTGCTATTTATGTTAAAAAGGAGATATAATAAAATGAAATCGGTATAGTAACAGGTAGCTATAATATCTACTGAACTTCTTCCATTTACAATGCAGAAAGACAGAAAGATAAAATTCTGGCTATCTGTGGCCACCACTAGGGGGAGTTTATCGCATACAGATTTCTGCTAATATGTTTTATGGTTGTAAACATTAAGCTTTCTGATTACAACTCAACTCAACATGCTGGGACACACAAAGAGTTGCAGTTTCTCAGCCTCGGAGCTAATGGTCAGAGACTGTTCTATCACTCTTGGTATATCATAGTGATTGCTCTTTTTTTTTCTTTGAATTTAAAGGGCACAGCGGGTCCATCAGGAAGCGCGGGAGACGTGGGGCCTCCTGGAGAAGCAGTATGTTGATTCCTTATACTATATTACATAAGGTTCTTTTTATTATCGTTTCTAATGCACCAGAATATTCACACAATCTTTTTATAATAGGCAAGGAGAGAACTTGTCACGGTGGCAAGGAGTGGTATGTTTGCCCACCCCTGAATGCACTGTTACACGTCTTTTCAGTTAGGTAGGACAAGTGTGTGTAGCATGGTGTCGTACGCTAATGAGCTTAGAGTTCAGGCACTTAAACGGTTAACGTCTTTACTGAAGTAGTGCAGTACAGAGGTATAGTATCTATATCATTTGCAGAAGATCCCATTAGGGCAGTAAACATAGTTTATGAATCTCAAGAACCCAATAGATGCTTGCACGTTGAATAATACACAGCTGGCTTGGCTGGAATACAAGAGGAGATAAGGCTTGCTATGTTCAGGCACAGCTTGGTCGCTGGTAGAGATATGAGTTGACACAGTCTCTGTATACTTTAGACACTTGTAGTAGAGTAGACCTTGACAAGAATAATTTAGAATAGCCTTGACTTTAAGAAGTTGTAGTATTGGGAGTCTGCAGGCTGCAGATTGGGGACCTATTCAGACACGAGGTACTCCGCTGGGGCCGTTAGAAGAAAGTCCTGTATCCAAGGGAATAAAAATCTGCCTTAGCTATCCTGTAGGCATGGAGTGACACAAGATCAGGGATTACAGGACCACCCAGTGGGAGAACAACCCGTTGGGGGTACCCCTTAAGAACCTGGCGTGTTGGCAGTAGAGACTTGACCTTTGCACTTAGCTTGACTACTGTGTTGTACAATACCTCAATATACTTGCATAGCCTTCAGAGGTAGAAGATATAGCTTCCCAGTGTGAACAGGTTTGGTCCTGCTTTTTATCCCAGTCCATCCTTGAGGTGCTTTAGCTGGAAATGGCTAGAGTGTAATTGGACATAAAGAAATCAGGAATAGTCCTGTGACAGGGTCTAGGCCTCAGGCCAAGGCCTAGAAGATTTTCTTAGCGTACACTCTGTAATAATCATTAATCACTTCTGGACACACTCTCCTCACTGACATGAAGTCCCACCCCACTATATATATATTTATCAGTGGCATGAGTCATATGATCAAAAGAGACATTAATATACCCTTTAGTAGTTTTACCTTCAGCCGTGAAGACATAAGGTCCAAATCACAGTGACACCTGGTGGCAGGCGCCGCATTCTACAGGTCTTCAGCCCCGAATCCTATAACACATAGTACCAATCAATACATGCTGCTACATTAGCTGTGGACACCCACTCTGGGATACCAATACACAGCTATCAACACACCACTGTGCCAACCGACTAATACACTGCTGGGCCAACCAATACACTGCTGTGCTAACCAATATAACTTTGTGCCAACTGATACACAGCTGTACCCACCAATACACCACTGTGCGACTACATATGTTCACTATATGCTGCTTCACTGTGCCAGGGAATTGCAGCTCCCTTCAAGTGAAAGGGGCCTGTTGATGTTTCCCACACAGAACCCCATACACATTGGAGAAAAGTCATGCAAACTTGCAAATTCAGTAGGACTGGTGAGTTGTCTAATATGTATGGCGGCCTCTGGACTCTAGAAGAAAAGGATTGGGCATGTTATATTTCAACTGATCCGACCTTATGTTCTTAGTGGGCTAAGCCTCCGCTAGAGGAGTCCAGCGGCAACTTCCATCCCCCTCTGTTCAGAATACATGGATACCCACCTGAGCATTGATGTGTATGCAGTGATCAGGACAGGTATCTGGAAAAGAGATAAACGTCATAGTGTGGTGCACGTCCCTTGGTGGGTAGTGCCTGAGTCACCCACAACCCAATAGCCTATGGTAGATGTAATAGAGGACAGATGGAACAAGTGTTCAGCTAACAGCTACTGTATGTGTATGGTTATCCTAATGCCAAATCATTGTTACACCCCCTCCTTTCTTAAGATCAGTGGGGGTCCTAAAGGTCTGAACCCCAAAGATCATAGGTTGGAGATATGTCCTAGTAACAAAAAAACTGTGACTGTGCACAGTTTATTACCATTATGTGATGCTTTCTCTTAACGCTTTTGGTTCAGAATTTTGTGCAGGTTCCTTAAAGGGGTACTCTGAAAAAATGTTTTCAAATCAACTGGTGTCATTAAGTTATACAGATTTGTAAATTACTTTGATTTAAAAATATCCTGTCTCCCAGTACTTATCAGCTGCTGTATGTCCTGCAGGAAGTGGTGTATTTTCTCCAGTCTGACACAGTGCTCTCTGCTGCCACATCTGTCCATATCAGGAAATGTCCAGAGCAGCAGAAAATCCCCATAGAGAACCTTTGCTGCCAATAAATGAGAGTTATTTAAGAAAAAAAAGACAATGTATAACTATAAAGCAGAACAATAGGTAATAGGCACAAAGAGACATATGTTTTTTGTAAAGAAAAAAAAAGACATACAAAAATAAATAAATAAATAAACAAACTCCGCATTATTGGCATCAATGGATCCATAGCAACTCAAACTATAAAATTATCACATCACTTATCCCACATGGCGAACGTCGCTAGAAACAATCCTATAAAACTGCCAAATTTTTTTATTTGCCTTGCATAACAAAAGAATTTTAAAAAAAGCCATATGTCGCCTAAAATGCCACCAATAAAATAAAAACTGAAAAATCCTGCAAAAAGTTCTCGTACAGCTCCGCCAAAAGAAAAATACAATGATGAATAAATATTAATTTAGAATTAATATATATATATATATATATATATAATATTTTAATTGTATAAAGGGATTACACTATAAACAATAGTATAATAGTATAAAATATAACGCTATCATCAGATTCATCCTGCACTGTAAAAAAGAAAATAAAAGGGGGGGGGGGGGGGGGATTTTTTATGTTCAACCAGTTAAAAAAAAAAAAATTATATTATTAAAAACAAGCTCTAATTCACCTCCCTCGATGGAAAATTTATGGTATTTCTGTAATTATAATAACCCAAAGAATGAAGTTATTTATGCCACATAGTGGACTGCGAACATTTTAAAAACAATGGAAGAATTCTTTTTTTTTCGCTATTTCTACTAAAAGTTAAAAAAGGTAATCAGTATACTTAAAAAAATACAGTTACAGTTACTTAAAATAAGAAAAACAGAATAAAACAAAATATTCATCCTGAAAAGGACTAACCTGTCCTGCACTGTCTGCTCCTGGCTGTGACCACAGTGTAGATCTGGCTTGGGTGGCTCTGATTGATGGGGGTGCTGGTTGTCGGCACCCCTCCAATCAGTTATTGATAGGCCATACATATGTGAAATTGGGGAAGGTCCAAGTAGGCCGGTCTCAGAGGAGTTAAAGTGAATCGGCGTCCCGCACATCTCTAAACCCTACATGTGTGCTTTTTGTTGAACAAATGCTTTTTTAATCTCCCATAAGTGTCATGGAGGTGAGAACTAGGGCTCATTATTAAAAAAAATTAATATTTGAATTGTATAAAGAGATTACTCTATAAAAATAGTATAATAATATAAAATATAATGGTATCATCAAATTCATCCTGCACTTAAAAAAAACTATGCCTTCAACCAAGCCCTCTACATATCAGAGTCTTGAAAAGGGGTTGTTTACCCCCCAAAAATTTTTTTCAAATCAACTGGTGCCAGAGATTTGTAATTTTCTTCTATTAAAAAAATCTCAAGTCTTCCAGTACTTATCAGCTGCTGTATGTCCTTCAGGAAGTGGTGTATTCTCTTCAGTCTGACACAGTGCTCTCTGCTGCCACCTCTGTCCATGTCAGGAACTGTTCAGATCAGTAGCAAATCCCCACAGAAAACCTCTTCTGCTCTCCAGACTGAATAGAATACCACTTCCTTCAGGACATACAGCAGCTGATAAGTACTGGAAGACTTGAGATTTTTTTACTAGAAGTAAATTACAAATCTCTGGCACCAGTTGATTTGAAAGAAATTTTTTGGGGGGTGAACAACCCCTTCTCTGGGCCCTCTTAGCAATTTTTAATGTGAACTGCAGCTGACAGATTCACCTTAAAGCCCTCATATACATCAGACATGTGTTAGAGGAGCCTGACAACATGATGGGCTGACCATCTAACGTATATATGGGAGGACTCCTGACTCTCCTCCAACAATGTCAGGGGAAGGATTGGGCATGTTAAATTTCAACAATAGAATCCATTTGTTCTCTATCTGACAGCTGGCCCTTCCCTACCAATTTTGTTCCCATGTAAGGCGGGATCAGAAGAGATAGCTTTCAGGCCCATAGCATATATATATATATATATATATATATATATATATATATATATACACAGTGGTACCTTGGTTTAAGAGTAACTTGGTTTAAGAGCGTTTT
Source organism: Dendropsophus ebraccatus (assembly GCF_027789765.1). NCBI lineage: Eukaryota > Metazoa > Chordata > Amphibia > Anura > Hylidae > Dendropsophus > Dendropsophus ebraccatus. The sequence goes on along the minus strand of NC_091461.1, from coordinate 117,962,854 downwards.
GATATAAGAGCTCACAGTTTTTCAAAATTAAGACTTGGTTTAAGAGCATTGCTTTGGTTTAAGAGCTCCCTGTACTGTGGGAGCGCGCATGGAGGAGGGGCATGGTCTGCATAGCGGGGTCTACAGCCCTGTACTCAGACCCAGAAGGTCTTCCTCACCTTACAAATCATACCAGATCCACTTCAGGCTGGGGCTTGCATCAGGGGACAGGACTGTGGAGGTAATCTCTCCATAGCTGTAACCCCTCTCTCCCCGGACAGAGAGCGCTGCTATACTGTGCCCACATCTGTCCTGCTCATTCCTTCATGCTCCCTGCAGTCTCTGTCCGCCCTTGTGTTTCCCATCCTCTCCATTACTGTACAGTAACTTATATATCACAGATTCTGCTGTTTCTGAATGTTTGTTTCATTAATTTTACATGTTATTCAGAATAATAAATCATTATTTTTGGAGTGTGGAACCAATTGTCTGCATTTCTGTGATTTCTTATGGGAAAATTTGCTTTGGTTTAAAAGTGGATTTGGATTACAAGCACGGACCCGGAACGGATTATGCTCGTAATCCAAGGCACCACTGTGTGTGTGTGTATATATATATATATATATATATATATATATATATATATATATACAACCTTTTGTTATCAGATATCCAGAATATTCCCAACACATATAGCACAGCCAGCTTTCTGACCCTGAAAACCAGATTGATTGGTCTGCCATTTGTAATCCTGTTTTTTGGTTTCTTAATAATGTAAAGAACAATAGCCCCTTATGAGGAATTCACTAACTTTCGGGAGTAATTCGGAGCAGATTGACATAACCCAGTGAAGCTCCTCTCTGCAGGATTATACCAGATGTTTATAGTTTGTTCAATTATAAAGCGAATATACTTGGGTTCAGACCATCAGACCCCACAGACTTGTACTAAATGTATCAGCTCAAGCAAATTACAATGTTCATTTTAGTGCTAAAGGAACATTGTCTGAACCGGGGAACTAAATGGAATCTCGCAATGAGATACATTAGGACCTTAAAATATTTCACTCTCTGGTTTACTAATATATTCTATATCATTTGTCATAAATGTTAGGGGCCAAGGGGACCCCAAGGAGATGCAGGACCACCTGGAGAAGCAGGACCAGAGGTGAGTTCCACCTTTTTGACTACTTAGCAGTTTTTAGAATGTGTTATATAATAGTATTGTATACAACAGGTAAATTATAGTCTATTACTCACCCTCTTCCAGAATGAAATAAACCAACCAACCAGAAAAATGCACCATGCTGCCTGCACCACATTATCAGGGTAGTCCCTGGTGGCTTCTGCCTGTCCTATTGGTCTGGATTGATAGATATTTCTTTACACCCCAAGTAGGAGAGATCTATTAATCAAGACTGGTGGCGTGGGGAGAAGCTACCAGGGACCACCCTCATAATCTGGTTCCATTTAATAGGTGCATGTCTCCAATGGCTTTCCTTACATCAAAAATTGAAAGCCATGCTTGTGATGGGAAGGTGTGCAGCCTTAGTAAGCTATCCTCCAGAGTTTCTCTCCCTCCTGTCCACTATTTAAGTTGCTGTGTAACTCACTCCTAATTAACACTGAGGAAGCAGAGATTCTTTCTTATGGATTTATCTTCTCTTTCTCTGAGCAGCAGCTAAATGGCAGGAAATTTATAATGAAGACTATTTAAAGTTGCTTAATACAAATAAACAATAAACAACAAACAATTAACAAAAAAACAATAAAAAGGTCAGTGCAAAGGTGTCCATAACCTTTAAAGGGGTTCAGCCATGATTAAAAGTAATCCCCTATCCACTGATTACTGAATGAAGTGGCAGTGTCTATGCTCGGCCTCTGTTCTGCTTCAGCACAATACTCGGCTATCTTTAGAATGGAGTTAAGGCTGAACTTGTATGCTGCTGCTCCATTCACTCAGAGGACAAAGGACCCATGTCCTCGTGATTGATCATGGTCCCATACTCAGTATCCCACCTTTCATCTATTTCATCATATTGGCCTGGGTTTGGGTAACTGTAAGAATATTTAGGCTGTATTCATGCTGTAACATTTATTTTATATAGGGATCACCTGGAACTGAAGGGAGTGTTGGTCCTCAAGGAGATCCTGGCATGAAGGTGAGCCATTCTGCGTCTTGCCTTGTAAAGGTTTCCTCTCTGGGAGTCAATAACGCAATACAAGTTTGGGTGTATCAGATTATACCTGCCTCATTATGATTGGTCACAATACCAAGCTGATCCTAAGCTTCTCGCATTGGGTTTCCATGGCTAAGGACCATGCACAATTCTGAGCATCAGCTGCAATGCAAACCTCTGATAGACTCCATGTCTGGAACAATAAAATCCAGATGTCTGTTTGTTTCTGACATAAAGAAGCTTATATATTGTCAATTACAAAATATCTTCTTTCATTTATCCTGCAAACTCTAAGAATATATTATCTTACCAATTTATCTTGGTTGTAGGGAGACCTCGGAAGTATCGGTAACACAGGGGCACCAGGAGAACCGGGCATCAGGGTAAGTATGAAGTATGGCTGTCGCATGATGGGAAACCTTAATTGGAAATCCAAATAATCCGATCGGTGATCATCTAGATGTGTGCCCACAGATCACTCTGTTTATCTTAACCTATAAAACCATTTCCCTTTGATTATAATGGGAAGTGGGCAAAAAAAAAAGAAAATTCTATTAAAATCAATGAGATCTTAAAAAAAAAAAAAACACAAAAAACCACCTCCAAATCAGCACCAAAATCCACACCGCAGAGTCCATGCTGATGTTGAGGTGGGAAGAAATAAAGACTTGAACTGAAGCCGCTAAGTAAGATGGCAGCGATGTATTTCCATCATTGAAGTCTTGTGATCAGTTTCCAGCTCCTTGGGGGCGGGCACTATAGCTGTAAGGGAGTCACTCATTGGCTAAACTAGACTCAGATTAGGGACAATTGTTGTACATAATGCCACAAGTTACAGCACTGGATTATAACCTCTGTTCCTCTATAGGTATACTGTATATGCCAAGCAATGTCAATTTTAACTTTAATTTTTATGGGATTAATAGGGGCAACCAGGTCCTGCAGGTGAAGATGGTGTTCAAGGAAAAGATGGTCCAAAGGTAACAACCACTTTTCAGACCATGACTCCTTTAACAATTTGGGGGGTCTCTCAGGTGGGACCCTCCATTGCTGCTTTATGATAGAAAACTGCTGTACAAACTATGAGATTTACTAAGGGTGATGGGACATTAATGAATCTCTCAGTTTTGGTAACTAAAGCCCTGAGGTGCAGGGTTCTCGTAAACCAGATAACGTTAGTAAATCAGGGCCAATATCTCTGGATACTGTTGCCTGTGACTATTATTACATTTATTATCATATATTTCTGCACCTAATGTTCCAGTGTTTTATATATTTGTGGTTTCATGAAGGGAGAAGCTGGTGATCCTGGTCTACAGGGAGAGTATGGAGAGAAGGGGGAAGGAGGAATCCCCGGCATCCAGGGATCTGGTGGAGAACCTGGCCGAATGGGATTACACGTAGGTTTCTCTTCTCTATAACCAATCATTATATCATTAATATTTTGACCACAACAATTAAAGCTGAAATAATCTGTATATGGATGGTTGGTTTTTTTTAATCTAAATTGGTTTAATATTTTATTGCTTATTAATGTAAAGGGAACCTGTCACATTGCAAATGATATGGAATCGATCAGCATCATATTACAGAGCAGAACGAGCTGAGCAGATTGATGTATATGTTTAGATAGATAAGCACAAAGAGAACGTGGAAAAAGCGGTGGCTTTCCTGGCACAGTCCTTCTGGACCTGGAGTCTGATGTTTGGATCACTGGGTTTCTTCAATGTTACCGGACACTGACTCCACGTTTTGGAGAAAAAAGTTCTTTATTTGCATTCGGCTATGCGTTTGGAGGCGCTCACCCTCCTCTTCATCAGACCTGAGCCAGGAAAGCCACCGCTTTTTCTACTTTTTGTTTGTGCTAATTCTGGTGACGGAACTCCTGATCGAGTTAGGCTGGGTTCACACTACGTTTTTGCAATCTGTTTTTTTTTTCATCCGTTCTTTGCATCTTTGTGGGGAAAGATTACTTGTTAATTCTCTTTTTAATGCTTACGAGTCCAGTGGCCTGTCCTATCACAAAGTGACTCTGCCCATTAGGCTCCTAAGAATAGAGACTGCAGAGATTTCAGTTAAAAAAGTTATACTGAGTGTTTTCCCACAATGACTTATATTAATTTGCTCAGCTCTTCAATCTGTGTCAGAAAGTTATACAGACTTGTAATTTATTTCTATTTAAAAAAAACAAACTCAAGTTTTCAAGTATTTATCAGCTGCTGTATGTCCTGCAGGAAGTGCTGTATTCTTTCCAGTGTGACACAGTGCTCTTTGTTGCCACCTCTGTCCATGTCAGGAACTGTCCTGAGCAGGAACAACTCCTTAAAGAAAACCGTTCCTGACATGGGCAGAGGTGGCAGCAGAGAGCACTGTGCTTTTCTCCAGAGTACCCCTTTAAATTCTTTAAAGGGACTCTGTCACTAGACTTGAGGCCACTAAACCATGAGCATGCCCTTATGCAGTTGAGGTTTGGCTCCTGTTTATATCACTCTATAAATGTCATGTACCTTTACAACAATTCTAAGCAGTACTGTTTTATTCATTTATTCATGGCGTGTGTTAATCTCTTTGGGTGTATAATAATAGCGGTTGCTTTATTAACAAACAGGGACCAGAAGGCAAACAAGGAAACCCAGGTCAAAGGGGCCGCCCTGGCAAAAAGGTGAGGGTACACCAGCAAAAACAGTCAAAGGCTTCATTCACATCTATTCCATTTGCTGCAAAAATCACATAATGTGCATCCCAACAGATCCTATTGATTTTAATAGGGTTCATATTGTTTTCTTGCAGTTTGAAAGAGCATTGCCCATTAGCCTCTTCATTCTGGAGGAAAGCTACTTTTCCCATGTGTCATATGCCTCCCTATGCACTGTGCTTACTCCCCTTCCCCACTCCCCCACTGCTGCTCCCCACTGTGGTCCTCTTCTTCCTCCACCTAGTGATGCTTTGTGCAGCCAAGAACTGGTCACTTGGCCCACTGATTGGCTGACTTGGCATGAAACATTATCAGGAAGAGGAAGAAGAGGACAGCAGTAGGGATTGTAAATCTTGGCTGCAGTCTCAGCTGGGGAGTGGGGGAGGTGAGTATGCCGTTTTAAGTGCATAAGGAACCATATAACAAATAAGAATTTTCTCCCAACAAATCCCTTTAAAGTGAAGCTCCACCAGATCAACTTTGGCTATATAGCAGCTACATTTAGAGAACAAGGTGATAAAAGGTTCAAGGTTCACAGCCTAGAAAACATCTTGGGTTCCATCCAAGATGATGTAGTGTCTTGTCTTATAAAATTCCACATCTCGATATGTAAGGGTGTGTTTCCATGTTCATGGTTTTTTTTGAGTTTTTAAAGCCAAAGCCTAGAAGGGATTCATAAAGAAGCGACGTCTCACTCTTTCCATTATACATGCTCTACATTTATGATCCGCTCCCGGCCTTGGCATCAAAAAACCTTAACGTGGGATCACGCCCTGAGCAAGCTTGTCATATGGAACACCTTGATAATTATTTATTTCACTAAAAATGACGGCGTTCTGATAATGTTCCCTACAGGGGGACAAAGGTCACATGGGGCCGGCCGGAGAGCCTGGAAGTATAGGTGACAGAGGAAAGAGCGGAGAATCGGGGCCGAAAGGATCGCGGGGCACTAGAGGACCACTGGTGGGTATTTACCAATGTGGAAGAAATCAAGCACCATTGATGCAATCAGACGTAACAGAACAACAAAGAACAAAAAGCAACACACAACCGGCTGTTTGTCTCTATGATATAAACTCTGTATTTAGATCAAAGGACGGCAATTACTGCGAGAACCAAAGACTTTCTTACTTATAATTCCGGGGGGCATAACCACTAGAGCGGCCCCTATCTCATTGCAGGAAGATGTCTTATTTACATCAAGAGGGAGAAATAGAAAATCCTTTGCCAATCAGACGCCCAATTATCAAGAAGACAACAAAGCACCAAGCGCTGCGCCATATGTAATTGTCATTTCCTTGTGTTTGGACAGGGGCATTTAGGAGCCATGGGGCCAGAAGGAGAGCCTGGAATCCCAGGATATGGGGTATGGACTACTTCATACTGTTTTGGTTATTATTTTGCTTTTAATGAAATAATTTAAAGGGGTTGTCCAGGCTTAGAAAAACATGGATGCCTTCTTCCAGAAAAAGCACAATTCTATTTGAAGTGGCTCCCTTGAAGTGGATAGAGCTGAACTGTAATACTACACACAACCTAAGGACAGGGGTGGGGCTGTTTCTGCAAGACAGTAGCTGTGCGGGGTACTCTGTGAGAAATGTTTTCTGTCAAATCAACTGGTGTCAGAAAGCTATACATATTTGTATTTAATAATAAGTCTTCCAGTCCTTATCAGCTGCTGTATGTCATGCAGGATGTGGTGTATTCTTTCCAGTCTGACACAGTAAACACCTCTGTCCATGTCAGGAACTGTCCAGAGCAGTCGCAAATCCCCACAGAAAACCTCTCCTGCTCTGGACAGTTCCTGACATGGACAGGGGTGGCAGCAGAGAGCACTGTGTCAGACTGGAAGGAAAAAAAACACTTTCTGCAGGACACACAGCAGCTGGTAAGTGCTGGAAGACTGGAGATTTTTAAATAGAAGTAAATTACAAATCTATATAACTTTCTGACTCCAGTTGGTTTGAAAGGAAAAAAAAATCACCAGAGATCCCCTTTTAATGATTTAATAATTGGTCAAATAGAGGACCAAAGAGCTGTAATAGGGGAAGACAAGTGTTATGTTAATGTCCTTTTATTAATGGTGCAGTAAAGGGGTCTTATGGTGTTACCTTTTGTTGGGTAGAGGCTTGAAAAATATTAGCACAGGTGCCGACGTCTAAGCCGATGTGAGAATAGTAATGAATATGATATTACAGTAATACTGAAAGGTAATCTGTATATATGACTTACCTGTATATTTCTGCACAGGGTCATCAAGGTCAGACAGGACCCCCAGGACCACCTGGACCTAAAGGAGAAAAGGTAATACATGTACATTATGTCTGATGTGGTGGGGTATATGCCGGAGCTGTGGGCTTATAATGGACGCCGGCGTCTAATGTGAAGAACATCAGGAGATCTGATAGAAAGGCACTAATACCAAGCACTATTACCAAGCACTCGCATTTCTAAGAGAGAATCTCTCATTACTTTCATGCTACCTGAGCTGTCCTCAGAGGATTCTCTCCCCACCCTGCTGTTGTGTTGTTTTTTTTCTTTCATTTTTAAAGAAAAATTGAAAGGTTTTTTTTTTTTCTTTTCTTTTTGCATTGTAGGGTTATCCCGGAGAAGACAATACGGTTATAGGACCACAGGGATCCCCAGGTGAACCAGTAGGTTTTTCCCTAAAGCATTTTTGTTTTAGGAGCTATATCCTCTTCTATAGACCATATACAGATCATACATGTAACACACTATATTACATCTATCTATCTATCTATCTATCTATCTATCTATCTATCTATCTTCTATCTTCTATCTTCTATCTTCTATCTTCTATCTCCTATCTATCTATCTATCTATCTATCTATCTATCTATCTATCTATCTATCTATCATCTATCTATCTATCTATCTATCTATCTATCTATCTATCTATCATCTATCTCCTATCTATCTATCTATCATCTATCTACCTATCTATCTATCTATCTATCTATCTATCTATCTATCTATCTATCTATCATCTATCTCCTATCTATCTATCTATCTATCTATCTATGTAGAAGATGGAGAGTCCACAGCACACCAGCTCAGGTAGTAAAAAAATGTAGTTTATTCCAAAAAATAGTGAACAAACAGATGCAACGTTTCGATAGCCTCTCGCTATCTTTCTCAAGCATGCATAGAAACATTGCATCTGTTTGTACCATATTTTTTGGAATAAACTACATTCTTTTACTACCTGAGCTGGTGTGCTGTGGACTCTCCATCTTCTACTTGTAGACTCCCTGGCCTGGGGACCTAATTCCTATAGCACCCGCCACATTGGTTTCGGAAGTGCGGCTTATATCTATCTATCTATCTATCTATCTATCTATCTATCCTATCTATCTATCTATCTATCTATCTCCTATCTATCTATCTCCTATCTATCTATCTCCTATCTATCTATCTCCTATCTATCTATCTATTATCTATCTATCTATCTCCTATCTATCTATCTATCTATCTATCTATCTATCTATCTATCTATCTATTATCTATCTATCTATTCATCTTTTCAATAAAAAATAAAATCACTCTTAAAATCACTCACCCCACTTAAAGGTACACCTGGGTCACTCCTCTCACCGTCTGCATATTTCATGTATTGTTTCCCAGTAGTATTCCCCATCCTGTGGCCCTACAGCCATTGCAAAACCACAACTTGCAGCTGTTGAGGCATGCTGGGAGTTATAGTTTTGCAACAGCTAGAGGGCCGCAGATTGCCACCATTGCCGCACCACTTCTTGTACAGTGATGATAGATAGTATGTATAGTATGTATGGTATGTATAGTATGTATGATGGAAGTGTTCATGACTTCAATAATGTTAACTGGTGAATAAAACACTAAATATATACTTTTCCCTGTAGGGTCCTCCTGGAGAACATGGAGACCGAGGCGAACCTGGAGATGAGGGCTATAAGGTGATATAAATATGCACAGTTACAGCCATTAGTATATGTCACTGAATGGTTCAGGCTCCTTCATAGCAATCTATGAGAATAAAGTGATACAATGTCACCTTTCTTATATAGGGAATAATTGGTGTCATTGGACCAAGGGGCGCTATCGGACAGCAGGGACCTCCAGTAAGTCTCTATCATTCTTCTATAATACTTTCCCACTACTCATCTATAGACCGGAGGGGAAATAGGTCTTACTGGTCTAATGGCATCAGTGGTGTAGCTGCAGGGTCACAGGGGTCGCAGGGGGTGCAGATCCATAAACCGGAGCGGAGGCGAAAACAACTGTGTGTTAACCTATTGCTCTCAATAATGATATTGCTCTATGCTGTTCACCAACTAGGGTTAGTGTCCCAGGCCTCACAGATACAAAGTCTACAGGGGCCGCAAAGGTACATGAGACTACAGGGGCTACACAGGTATATAAGACTACAGGGGCCGCACAGGTATATAAGACTACAGGGGCCGCACAGGTATATAACACTTCAGGGGCCGCACAGGTATATAAGACTACAGGGGCCGCACAGGTATATAAGACTACAGGGGCCGCACAGGTATATAAGACTACAGGGGCCGCACAGGTACATGAGTCTACAGGGGCCGCAACTGATTCAGCCTCACATCTTGCAGCAGCTTATCTCACCATGAACAAAAGGATATATGTGAGTGTATTTATTGGAGACAGGACATCTATAAGACCATAGAAGGGGGAAGGACCAAAGACAAGCATTTGCATCAGGGCTGTGAACCTTTAGCTATTCCTCTGCTAACCTTGTACTGGATGGATGGATGGATGCATCCATGGTGGGAGCCACAATCTTACATAGATCATAGAACTAGAGATGAGAGAACCGCAAGCACGTTGGGGTTCATCCGAGTGTGCAGCATTTGATAACGGGCGGCTGTAGAAGTTGGATGCAACCTTAGGAAGTCTTGGAAGATATGAATACAGCCATAGGCCAATGGCTATATCCATGTTTTCCAGGACTCCCTAGGTCTGCAACCACCGGTAACAAATGCCGCACGCTCTGGTTGGGACGGTCCCCAGTATGCTCGAGGTTCGCTTATCTCTACATAGAACGGCTGCATGGTCTATAGGCCATTGTGCTGATCTGCACTATTTAACATTGTGATTGATATTTTAGGGGGAACACGGTGAGAGAGGCGACCAGGGACAGAAAGGAGAGCGAGGATTTGTGGTATGTATTTATATGATTATTAGGATTTCTATTATTCTGGATTTGGAAAACAAACGTTTGAAATCATTTTCATGCACAGTTCAGAGACTTTAACCTCCTGTTAGGTTCCCATAGGGTCAGGGAAGCCGAGAATGAACAGGATTTTACTTGCCTTTATCCTCAGCGCCGTTTCCTTGCCCAGGAGGTGGTGCACTGATCCGCCCTGCCGGCCCTCCCCTCCTCTTGAATATAGAGGCAGCGATCTGCAGTGACGTCAGTCTGGTGCTGCCCCAGTATTCATGAGGAGGGGTGGGCTGGGTTGGTAGTCCCGTCCACAGTGCACCAAGCTAATTCACATACTGATTAAATTGAAGATTTTGCGAAAAGGGCATCGAGGCTGAAAGTAAAATAATTATCATCCTCCTTAGCGTTCTGTGCACCTGTTCTGTGAGTCTTCTAACCTGCTGTTGGTTTCTTATTCAAGGGGTACTCCCATCTGCACTGAAGGCTTCCCAGCCTCCTCAGGCCTGCCTAGGGCCATCGGAGATCTATAAACAGCTGAAGCAGATGAATTTCTCACATTGCTCTAATCAGAGCTGCACACAGTGAAGCCCCACAAGAGCGTTGCGTAGCTCACCCGCTTTATGTGTTCTCGGCTTCCAGGCTACATGCAGTTGCCATAAACAGGCCAGAGGGGGCCGGGAAGCCTTTAGGGGAGATGGAGGATATTCCTTTAATTTCTTATTTTTATTTTGGTAAAATACTGAAAAGAGCAGAGCAGTTCAGATTTTTCAGATTCAATTTTTTTTTCTTATTTACAAGACGTAAAAACATAATTCCTTAAGGCCACGTGCTCCCACATTCCGCAAGTTCTCATTAAGGCTCATTGATTGGGCTGTTCACACTGTCCGTTTTATGGATCTGCAAATATTAGGGCCGTAACTGTGGCACGGATTTATCCAAAGAAGTCTATGGAAGTGTCTGTAATTTGCGGATGTTAGAGAAGTAACGTTTGTAATGTCTGAAAACATTTCGGATCACCTTAATTTGATCACTTTCCCATTTTTGCATTACTGATTACAGATGCACTCCGGACAACTTTTCTGTGGATTGTGGACATTATATACGGTCCTGAATCACCCGCAGGATTCTATTGGGCATGGAGACCCTTCAGGTGTCCGTGCCAGAAAATAGGCCCAGAGGTTATAGGACCTGTCCTTTTACTTGTCCATAATTCCAGCACAGATGCCCCATAGACCTCTATGAGGGAATCCAGAATTCTGGACAGCTCCAGATGCGCATCCAGAAACTGTCCGGAATTCTTGTTGCACTGCATGGTAACCAGGGCCAGTGTCAGCACCAGTAAGTGCCGCTGGGTGCTGATGGCTTTTAACTGTAACCTAATCAGGAGCGCATATCCCATCTCCTGTCAATCACTCTTCTGGCCAGAGGCAGCATTTTGCCTCCGGCCACAAGAGGGCGCTCTCTCCCACCTAGCACTGTGGCACATGAGTGACGTTACCCATGTGCTTGCAAAGCTGGAAGACAGAGGGAGAAGCCGGCTGGGAGCACAACTGCAGCCATGCAGCAGGTGAGTATATACCTTTTTCTCCTCCATTTTTACGGTCAGGAAGCACTGATGGTTTCCTGTATCCTCATGAAAGGCTTCCAGGTCCGTGTTTCCTGATCATAAGAACGGCCAAGTTCTATAACCTGGAGGTATCCACAGGGCTCCCTTTACATAATTGTATTTTTATTGCACCTTTTATGACCTATACCGTATAGCATTGCAGTTCTTTTCATGGTAGCCGACCCTCTTAGCCTAAACTCTACAAAACTTTATATTTCAGGGCGCAAAGGGAAAGAAAGGAATGAGAGGAGCAGCTGGCAAAGCGGGAATTCCTGTGAGTGATGTGGATATCGCGTATGACAACTTATCTCTCCTTTCAATTGAATATTATTATAACATCAGTTTCTTCTCCCCGGTGATCCCACATGCAGTAGTCGCTGGATTAGGACCAGATGTTCTGTGCTTTATCTATAATCAGAAGCCTGGAATATTTTACCAGTGAGAGAGAAATGTAACTACATGATGGATGACGCCTCTGATCCTTTACCGTTATATAATGTACACAGCCACCGTAATAATGACTACACCATAGACAGGGCTCCGTATACAGCTAGTGGGGCCTATGAGTATAGAAACCCTCTGGACATGTAACCAAATAGCTGTCAATGCGCATTCTCATACATCAGGACACATGTATCATTGCTAAGAGCCGGGCAATTCTTCCATTTAGTAATGTGATACTGGAGTTATTTCTATACATGACCTCCTTGCAGAAACTTTAATGTAGTGTGATACTTACAGGTTCACTATATACAGGACCTGAAGGAAATATACAGAGCAGAGTGCATGTTTTTGTAATACATGATAGTTCATATTCCTGCTGCTACTAGTACTACCAGTGGCATAGCTATCAAGGAGGCAGACCACACAACTGCTATGGGGCCCATGCAGCATGGCCCCCGTACCAACGACCCCTTCCCTTCCAGCACAGCCCTCATGGCGCAGCAATCACCTCAGCACCCCCAGGATGGCACTCAGAATTTCCTGAGAGAGCCCCGCTCTGATGGAGGGCTCTGACCACTTTGGAGTTAGTGGTGATACATTTGAGAAATAACCTGTACTCGCGTCTATGACAATCCGTTTATTGCTGGGCAAAGGCCAAGTGACAAGTCCATTAGTACAGGCCCCGGTTAAGTTGCTCTTACCCAATCTGCTGGCCTGACTGAAGCTCCTGGAGGTTTCAGGGCTCAGAGACAATCAGGATAGCTCCTCGGCATGGATAGGATGTAGTACCTCTGTGGTATTCTCACCCAAGGTGTACTAGCCGGACGTGGGATACAGGAACGCTTGAGAAAAACTAGCAGGCTGAGCATACACTACTACTCACTACACCTGATTTCACTGATCTGCCCTGTTCTGAGCTTGTTCTGGTCTGAGCACATGGCCCACTCCACCTCTGCTTATAGACTTTTGTCAGGTTAGCTATTGGTGGAGAGAAACCTGGGGAGTTGGGAAAGTATCTTACAGGGATTGGTGGACAAGCCAATTAACAGGCGGCAGACATGTGCCGAGTCACATACACCATGAACCCTTCTGCTACAGTTCCCTTCAGCTTGTGCTTCCAGTAATAGAAAATACACAGTGACATCTAGTGACCAAAATGCAGTATGACCTTTACCATCCACCGAATACCCATCAATACATTACCCTAAGTACTGACCTACATGTACACAGAAACAGCAGTGGCACGTGGGTTCTGGGACACTACTACTACCCATACACAGCCTCATATTTCCTGCCTTATCCAATTGGGCGATGTGTGACCAACAGTAATGGCCCTATAGATAATTCTTTTAGTCCTGCCAGCATGATGATTGAGGCTTGGTAATGGAGCACCGCTCTGTGTTTATTTACAGGCTGTTCATCTAAAACAGGGATGAGGATCCTGTGGCCCTCCAGCTGTTACAAAACTACAATTCCCATCATACCTGCACAGCCAAAGCTTTAGCACTGGCTGTCCAAGGATTATGGGAATTGTAGTTCCCTTTACAGCTGCTGCTGATGTATATGTAGATTGAGTGCAACTGTATCCACCTCAGTAAAGCCCTTTAATATTGCCGGAACCCTCCATTATATGTGGGTATAACTTGTCCTTTTTTTATTTTTATTTAATTTAAGGGAAAACAAGGTCCACCTGGATTAAGAGGTGCAGATGGATACCCTGGGTCTGATTCTGTTGTTGGGTTTCCTGGAAAGCCTGGATTGCTTGGAAAACCTGGGTTACGTGTGAGTATACAGAACAATGGGCTCAAGGAATTGTAGATGTTATACTTACTACACAGACATGTTTTTCATATAAGGGAAAGTTAAAAAAAAAAAAAAATGGTTGTTTAGTGTTAGTTGGGGTCAAGGGGGTGGGCAGTGTGAATTTACATAATTAAAAGCCATCGGTGCTTTATCTGACCTCTTACTATGCGGCTGCCATAAAGTGAGTAGTTTTATTCACAGGATCAGTGGAAACTATCCCACCACTCGGACCCGCACCTATCATGAGAAAAGAGGTCGGTTGTCTCCTGTGAGAATGGAGTGGCCACACATGCTCGACCACCTAGCCAGTCCTATAGACAATAAATTATGAGGTGGTCGAGCATGTGCACTGCTGCTCCATTCATTTGGAGGACTACAGACCTCCATTCCTGTGATGGGTGGGGATCCTAGCACTTACTATGTCTTTATTGCAGGGGCTGTTTACTATGTGTGTATTGCAGGGGCTGTTTATTATGTGTTTATTGCAGGGATGTCAGCTATTTGCATGGAATACACATAAACACACATGACTTCTACAGTGCAGAATAGAAGGGCCTCAACGTTCACATGTTGTGTGTGTTAAATAATATCAAACCCTCTAATGTCATCCAGAAATCATCCCCCGGCTGTTTGATGTAGCCATAAAAGAGAAAAGTTATGGAAAATCTTCTTCCTTCTGACTTTTCCTCTGTTTTGTTGTTTGTATTTGGAAAAAAACCTTAGAAAATGAAATGTTCGCCAAATGCATAAAAACCTGAGTTTTATTAGACGATAGAACATGTGCGGAAAACCATGTCCAGTTTTTCTTTCCGACCTTTCCTTTATTTATAATAAACTTGTGAAGAACATTTCTTTCTAAAAATGAGAAAAACATCACATCCAGATATGTCCTGGAGGTGTCCTCTTCTGTGAAAGAACAGTGGAACTTTTTCTCAGAAAGAGCACCACCGTTGTCCTTAGTCCGTGTTTGGTATTACAGCGCAGCAGGGGTGTACCTAGGATTCAAGGGGACTCCATTGCAAAAAAAACCTGTATGAGGTCCTGTATGCACCGCTCAACCAGACCAGCATATATACTCAACCAGCACAGCCCTCTGCAATATCTCGTTCTGGTGCGGCCTGACGGTGTCCTGTGGGTGCTGGTGCAGCCGGCGGGTGTGCAGGGGGTGCAGGTGCTGGTCCAGCCGGCGCGTGTCCAGGGGATGCGGATGCTGGTGCGGCCAGCGAGTGTCCAGGGGTGCATGACGGGTGCTGGTGTGGCCAGGGGGTGCAGGTGCTGGTGTGACCGGTGGGTGTCCTGGGGGTGCGGCTGGTGACTGTCAAGGGAGAGCCGTACTGTGGAGACAGATCACGCTTAGCCAGGGCAAGCCCCAGGCCCCATAGCAGCTGTGTGGTCTGCCTCCATGGTAGCTACGCCAGTGCTGCACAGTTACATTCTAGTACAGGGATGGGGAACCTTCAGCCGTCCAGCTTTTGGAAAAACTACAATTCCCATCATGATTGGACAGCCAAAGCTTAAGGGGGTTATGGAGCACAATGCAGGAGTTACCATCATAATCATCATCCAAAAGGTCACTAAATCTGTAACATGCCCCTAGAGGAGTTAGTAGTTCCATTATTACTTTGCATCCATTTAAAGGGGTATCCTCAGGATATGGGATAACTAGCTGATCACAAAGGGTTTAACTGTTGGGACCCCCATCAGAATGAAGCGGTGGGCCCATTCCATTCATTCCCTATGGGAGCTGCAGAAACAACTGAATATAGTGTTCAGCCGTTTCTATTAGCCTCTATTGAGAATAAATGGAGTAGTGGTGCTTGTGTGACTTGCCATTCCATTCCAAAGGGAAACAGGGGTCGCGTTTATTAAGATTACTGGTGACCCCAGTGGTTGGACTGTTATCCCCTATACTGTAGATAGGAGATTGTCATGTGGGAATACCCCTCTAACTGTCCAGAGCAGCAGCAAATACCTATAGAAAACCCCTGCTCTGAACAGTTCCTGACACGGACAGAGGTGGCAGCAGAAAACACTGTGTCAGACTGGAAAGAATACACTACTTCCTGCAGGACATACAGCAGCTGATAAGTACTGAAAGACTTCAGATTTTTCATCAGAAAGCAGCAGTTGAGAATGGGGGGAAGGAGACTGAATAGATAATGACAATTATGAAATGAATTGCTAGTCTCCCAATGGGCAGCAAAAGTTATGTTTGAGTGTAATACCCCCTTAATAGGGTGGCTCCAACCATGTGGGTGATTCCTACCCTGTAGTAAGTGCAGGAAAAAGTAACAAAACAGTGAAATCACTTGTGATCGACTCCACAACACTTAGACATAGAAAAGACACCAAAAGTAGAAACACTTCAAGGCTTTTTTCCTGTCAAGAAGTACAGCTTCATCAGGGAACGGTCGGTGTCTGGTAATTAAATGCCTCAAAAAGGACACAAAAGTACCTACATAGTGTCCGTATAGATAATAGTGGGTGCCACCACCATCAGATCATAGTGTCTGATGGTGTATTCATCAAATCCAAGTCATTCAAGAACGCTGATATATAGTAGACATGTATGCAATCTTCAGAGGGGCTGTATATCCCTGATAAGAAGATGGAAGATGTAACGTTCTATATTTCTATTACTATAGGGTGAAAGTGGCAGCCCGGGTCTAGATGGACTGGCTGGTTTACCTGGCCGACCGGGGCCAAAGGGTTCTCCTGGCCCTCAAGGAAGTGAAGGAATGCCAGGACCGAAGGTATACCACCGCCATCCATACACACATTACTTACTGTTCTACAGGATATTGTGACAATTCCAATTAATTCCATACATTTTTCACCTTTTGAGGGGGAGACAGGACTCCGTGGTTACCCGGGGAAAGCAGGCTCGAGGGGGTTAACTGGAGCTGATGGCGATCAAGGACCAAAGGGTGAAAGTGGCCTAAAGGGGCTGCCGGTAAGTGTCCATCACTTCTTATCCACTTAAGGAATCATGCAATACATATGCAATAATAAGATTTGTTTGTACACAGGGAGAAGATGGTGATCAAGGTCTCATGGGGTTCCAAGGGTTTCCTGGCCCAAAGGTACAGTATGACTCTTGTCTAACCGTGTGAGGAGTAGTAGATGGTAACATTCTGTAGTTTCAACATTTTTAGATATTTATGTTACCTTTTTTCCTATGTTTTTAGGGTCCTTCTGGTGGTATTGGTCTAGTGGGTATCATCGGTCCTAAAGGTCCTCCTGGTCAAGCTGTAAGTGTTCTTTATTGTATTAGACTGTATAGCTGCCCAGTAGGTATAGGGGCCCATTGCCACCCTAAAAGCATCTACAAGCTTTGATATTGGATGAAAGAACTCACGTCTACTAGTGGGCTGTTAGATGAATAAGAGGGGACCTCCATATTGAGTTACTTGAGGGCTAGGGGCTTATAAAGGGTCATTGCCGAGGGGCCACATACTGTCTGTGTCCACCTCCTTGCGTATGGGTTATGAAGGAGGAAAGCCCCAGACCCCCACGCCATCCACTAATAGCATTGTCACATGTACATAAACCCTGTGGTGTTGGGATATTCTGCATTGTGTTTACTTATACTATCTTATCCTTCCGTAAAGGGAAACAGTGGTCCTGTTGGCCCTGCTGGAATCATCGGACCCTCAGGCAATCTGGTGAGTAGTGAGAAACCTTCCTCCGCTGAGATCTGGACCCTTTGGTGTCAGTTTCTGGAAATCTCTGACACTGCATCCTATTACAGGGATGGAAATCTCTAGGCAGTGCCCAAGGGGTTTTCATGTCCCGGACCCATTGTTATAGTGATCTGACTCTCTGACGTGTATCTATGACATATGGGACCCCCATCTAGTGTTCACCTCTATATACGAGCTGTCTCCATTCCTGATATGACATTGCTCATAAAGTAATAACTTTGGAGCACTTCTTCTTATAACTTCCGTTCCTCTGTTACTCCCCCTGAATAATAAAGCATAAATTGACAACTGGGAGTTACCATTCCACGTGTCAAAGAGGCGTGTCCCTACATTACATCCATATGCCCCAGTAGGACTCTTTAAGGATTTTTTTCCCTCTTCATTTTGACAAGATGGGGCAAAGTCCCTTTAAAGGGAATGTGTCACCTAAATTTTCTTTTACTGATTAGAGTCAGACACTAAAACTTGTTCTTTTATTCTAATCTGCTTTTATTTTCTGACTGTAATTTTTTTTTTATTCACTTTTTTTTACAATGCTATGGTGGAAACCATCTTGCCTATATCCAAGACTCATGGATATAGATGACAATAGACAGACTCTATCCCCTTGATATAAATGTGAGACATTACTGAGCGAGCTCTGTGACCTGTGAAGAGGTCATTCCACAGGGAGCTGTTATTGTCTCCTCTATCTACTGGTGTCACATGACGCTGCAATGCTATACAGATCACTTTACGGCAGCCTCCTCTTATTACTACAGACACAACAGGAAGTCTCAGTGGTAAGAATGAGAACTGCAAGATATCAGGATTATTTTATAATATATATAGAAAAATGGAAAATTTGAAAAATGTCACCAAAAATTTGTTTAACACAGAAACATTATTTGTACGATAAGTCATTGTCTGATGACACATTCCCTTTAAGCTTTGATCCCACATAGAGTATTAATCCATATAACTGTATATCTACACATCTGTACTCTGAGGAATACTGGAATCTCAAACCTAGTATTAAAAATGACAATGTGTAAATAATACCACATGTGTATATACCGTATACATCATGACAGGCCGAACATTTCCAAGATAATATAAATTGAACCCTTCAGCATGATAGTGATGGGGCCGGGGATGGAGACACGCGCCTCACATATCCGCTGTCTGGTGCTATCACTCAGCGGCCACAATCATGTCACATTTAAATCCAATGAAGTTTATAGCTGCCTGTAGCATTGTGCCCAGGTGCAGGGTCGGTCTTGGCATTTCTGGGGCCCCAAGCGAAGTTATGTCTGGCCCCCCCCCCCCTCGACACGCGTTCCAAAACAATAGACCGCTGTGTGTTGTCCCCAGTAGTATATACCCCTTGTGTCCTTCCCCCAATAGTACATACCCCTTGTTTGCTTCCCCCAGTAGTATATAGACCCCTGTGTGTTCCCCCAGTTATATATAGCCCCCCCGTGTGCTCCCCCAGAAGTATATAGACCTCCTGTGTGCTCCCCCACTAGTATATAGACCCCCTGTGTGCTCCCCCACTTGGATACAGACCTCCTGTGTGCTACCCCACTTGGATATAGACCCCTGTGTGCTCCTCCAGTAGTATATAAACCCCCTGTGTGGTTCCCCCAGTAGTATATAGACCCCCTGTGTGCCCCACCAGTATTAAATAGACCCCTTGTGTGCTGCCCCAGCAGTATACAGACCCCTGTGTGCTCCCCCAGTTATATATAGACCACCTGTGTGCCTCACAAGTAGTATATAGACCCCCTGTATGTTCCCCCAGTAGTATATAGACCCCCTGTGTGCCCCACCAGTAGTATATAGACCCCTGTGTGCTCCCCCAGTAGTATATAGCCCCCGTGTGCTCCCCCACTTGGATATAGACCTCCTGTGTGCTCTCCAAGTTGTATATAGACCCCATTCTGCTGGCCCAAGTTGTATATAGACCCCCTGTGTGCTGCCCCCAATAGTATGTAGACCCCTTTGTGAAGCCCCAGTAGTCTACAGCCCCCCTGTGTGCTCCCCCTGTTATATAGCCCCCCTGTGTGCTCCCCCCATTTATATAGACCCCCGATGTGCGCTCCCCCAGTTAAACAGACCCCTGTGTGCTCCCCCTCCCATACAGTATATAACACAATAAAACAAACACTTATACTCACCTGGGTCCGGGCGTCTCCTCTTCTCTTCACTCTTGTGGCTGCAGGAAGGGTTTTCCCTGCGATCACAAAAGACCGCACTCCCCTTGTGCTGGCGCCGATGCTCCAGTGATGTCACTGGAGCGCCGGCACCACAAGGACAAAGCTGCCACTTGTGACCGCAGGGAAAACCCTTCCTGTGGCCACAAGAGTGACTGACAGGAAGGGAGCCAATGTCTCCTGCCCTGCCAGTGCTGCTGCATGTAACTATGAGCGCTCATTACGAGTGCTCATAGTTACAGTTCAGAGGGCAGTAGCGAGCGGGGCAGCGGCCCTGTCCAGCGGTCTTGAGCACAAGAGTGGGGCGTGGGGGCCCCCCTGGATGTTGGGGGCCCCAAGCGATCGCTTGGTGTGCTTGGTGCCAAAGACCGCCACTGCCCAGGTGTAAGAAGGAGGCTGTAGCTATTAATATATGGCTGTGTCCATAGAGATCTGTGCATGTATCCTGTCCATAAAGATCTGTGCATGTATCCTGTCCATAGAGATCTGTGCATGTATCCTGTCCGTAGGAATCTGTGCATGCATCCTGTCCATAGAGATCTGTGCATGTATCCTGTCCATAGAGATCTGTGTATGTATCCTGTCCATAAAGATCTGTGTATGTATCCTGTCCATAGAGATCTGTGCATGCATCCTGTCCATAGAGATCTGTGCATGTATCCTGTCCATAGAGATCTGTGCATGTATCCTGTCCATAGAGATCTGTGCATGCATCCTGTCCATAGAGATCTGTGCATGTATCCTGTCCATAGAGATCTGTGCATGTATCCTGTCCATAGAGATCTGTGCATGTATCCCGTCCATAGAGCAGCCATGCGAATAAGATATAGTATTGACGTTTATTAACTTTATGTCTTCATTTTCAGGGAAATCGGGGCGAAAAGGGATCGAAAGGCGAAATGGTAAGAAAATATGCTCTAGGATTTGCCATCTTTTTCTTGTTTGTGGTGGTCAGCACAGTAGTAGAGTAGTGCTGTGCTGGTATAGTGCTGTACTATTGTAGTGCTGTGCTGCTATAGTGCTGTACTATTGTAGTGCTGCGCTGTACTATTGCAGTGCTGTCCTGCTATAATGCTGTACTGTTACAGTGCTGTGCTGCTATAGTGCGGTACTATTGTGGTGCTGTGCTGATATAGTGCTGTCCTGATATAGTGCTGTAATCTTGTAGTGATGTGCTGCTATAGACCTTTACTATTGTAGTGCTGTGCTGATATAGTGCTGTACTATTGCAGTGATGTGGCCCCTTCACTGTTTTCCTTTTGCAATGGCACTCATGCCCTTTCACTGTGCCTTATAAGTGCCGCAGTCCTTAATTCTTAGGATCAGTAGGGTCAACCTCTGGGACCTCACAATCATGCAATCATGTTATAAGTTGAGAATATTCCTTTAAAGGGGTACTCTGGTGGGAAAAAGTTTTCAAATAAACTGGTGTTAAAAAAAAAAAAAAAAACTACCCAGAGTTGCTACTGTCCAGAGAAGTATCAAATCCCCATAGAAAACCTCTCCTGCTCTGGACAGTTCCTGACATGGACAGAGGTGGCAGCAGAGGGCACTTTGTCAGACTGGAGAGAATTCACCACTTCCTGCAGGACATATAGCAGCTGATAAGTACTGGAAGACTGAAGATTTAGATAGAAGTAATTTACAAATCTGTAACATTCTGACACTAGTTGATTTGAAAGCCTTTTTTCCCAGAGTACCCCTTCAGTATTGGGGTATAAACTGGACTGCCTTTAAAACAATTGGATAGGGCAGCGGGCCAGGGAGTAGAGCACAGATTTTGGGTCAAAACTATTGTATCTTTTAACAAATCTGTTCTGTATTAGAAGTTTTTTTTTGTGTCAACCAAGTTGTAGGGTGGTCTGTGTATAGTTACCGGAGAATGAGCTGTAAATGTCACCCCTATAACAAGTATCAGTGAGTGATTCCGGAGCATTGTCACCTGACAGAGCTCCTTATAGTATCTACAGTATCTGGTGTCCTGCACAGTGGGAGATAGCTGCAACACTCAGATAGGGGGAGCAAATCAATAAAGAAGCTACTACATGCTCATAAAGGGTTAACCCGGAGCTGAGATCACACACTGCAGCCCCCATTACGGCGTTCTTGGGGTTAGTACATTGTGTCCGCCTGATGTAAGGGAAGCTTTGTCCGTCCTGGGGAGGGCAGCGTAGGAGCTGCGCAGCGGGAACTCTCAGCATCCATCAGGTTAACCCTTTGTGGTACATTACATCTCTATTCACTCCTATTATGTAAACTTGCTGTTCTCTCCCCCATTGCCTTTTATAGAAATTCTGTTTTATTTCTAGGGACCTCAAGGACCCCCAGGAAACCCAGGTCTACCTGTGAGTATAATATCATACCGATAGCTTCATGTGTGCACGTATTCAGCCAAGAATCCCAGATTATTTCCCAGCATGCTATGCTGTACCTTATGTCCCGTGAAATTGTGGACAACATGACAGAAAGCCAATGGTTTCCAATAATAATATAAAGCCAACTTCCCCTGTTTCCAGAGGTGCAACTCACCCTGACATGTAGTACCGCCCTGTACTGTAGAGAGGTGCTACTAGACAGGGATTCCATCAATGGAGAACAGCAGGATCCTTCACATGTGCCACAGATCCTGACTGTCTATGATTCCGTATGTCGTGGGGGTTCGTGTTACAGTGGATCAGAGCCATTGTTGCAGCTGTAAAAAAAAGAACTGTTTAAAATGGCAAAACAATTGTAAACCTGAGATTTCAAATATCTATTTTAGGGTCCGCGGGGGGAGCCAGGACCAACGGTAAGTGTAAGAGATGTATTCATGTCAAGTATAGAGTTCTGCATCCATCATGGTCACACATCGATTGAGCCCATTAATTTCTAAGTAGAGTATATACCACAGCTCTAATGTGTATGGGGGGATGTCTGTAGTTTCCATAGAGGTCCCTAACCTTTAAAGGAGAAGTCTGGCAAAAATTTTATTAAAGTATTGCATTGCCCCCCAAAAGTTATAGAGATCCCCAAAATACACTTATTACAGGAAATGCTTATAAAGTGCTTTTTTCCTGCACTTACTACTGCATCAAGTCTTCACTTCCTGGATAACATGGTGATGTCACTTCCTGGATAACATGGTGATGTCACTTCCTGGATAACATGGTGATGTCAGAGCTGTGCGGCTGTGGCTGCTGGAGAGGATGATGGCAGAGCGATGCTCAGTGTCCCTCCAGTGCCCTGTGTCCCTCAATGTCCCCCTGCCATCATCTTCTCCAGCAGCCACAGCCCGCACAGCTCTGACATCACCATGTTATCCAGGAAGTGACATCACCATGTTATCCAGGAAGTGACATCACCATGTTATTCAGGAAGTGACATCACCATGTTATCCAGGAAGTGACATCACCATGTTATCTAGGAAGTGACATCACCATGTTATCCAGGAAGTGAAGCCTTGATGCAGTAGTTAGTGCAGGGAAAAAACACTATGTGCATTTCCGGAAATAAGTGTATATTGGTAATTTGTATAACTTTTGAGGGGTAATACAATACTTTGTAAAATTTTTATCAATCTGCTGAAAAAGAAAATGCTACTAAAATGAATTAAAAAACAAATGCAGGAATCTGCACACCCATGAGTAAAGGCTTATATAGTCAATCCAATATTCTCTGACTACCAGCAAAATTAAAGAGATTACCCAGGATTAGAATAAGCACAGCAGAAAAAGCGCCATCCCTGTCTTCAGGTTATGTGTGGTATTACAATTAATTCAAGTGTCCCCCCCTCACATAGTTCTGCCACATGTTCCCCAGGGACGTCACGTGTCTGTGCCCGTTATGGACAGTTTGTGCTTCTTTTTTAATTTTTGCTTTTCCATTTTATTACATAGAAAGTGATTGACGTAAACTCGGCTATTCAGGCCCTCATGGAGTCGCACGCAGCTTTGCAGATGGAGGTGAGGAGCAATCATTGCCATTTAGCACCAAACCACATTCATTTATTACACAGAATCAAATATAATGACATAGCTTGGGATAACTCGAGGAATTATTATATGCAGTATGCGGGAATATAATGTATGGTAATAAGATGCAAATTCTTAACTTTTATTGGTTGAAAAGTATTGTTAGGATTGTCCCTAGTGATGTCATGTGACCAGCTGCTACTACTGCTATGGTCTAAAACCGTTCTGATCTACAACCTTGGAAGGTATTGTTCTGGCTAAGGAGAGCCGGACGGTGTCCATATTCTTGCAGGAAACGCCCCCTGAGAAAACAGTATGCAAATGAGTTCACATCTAGGTAATAAAAAACCGTCTCTCTGGTGTCAGCTATAAGAAATATCCTATAGGTGGCGCTAGAAGCACAGTTTTCTTCCTTCTGGTGGACAGATAATTTTGCATACATTTCTATTCAATAGTGTCATTAGTTACTGTGGGGATTTTCAAACTGTTGTCATAAAAAAAAATTGCAATAAATTTCTAACGTGTTTTTATTATGCTTTTTTCCCCATAACCTATTAACCACCTGAACTAATGTTTTGCATGAACGTGTTATTCTGCGTCTAATTCTCTGTCTGTAACATTGTCATTCTCTGTATCATCTCGTCTCCATGTTACCCTCTGACCACATTGTTACCGACACGTTACCCTCTGACCACATTGTTACCGACACGTTACCCTCTGACCACATTGTTACTGACACGTTACCCTCTGACCCCATTGTTACTGACTCGTTACCCTCTCACCACATTGTTACTGACACGTTACCCTCTGACTACATTGTTACCGACACGTTACCCTCTGACCACATTGTTACTGACTCGTTATCCTCTCACCACATTGTTACTGACACGTTACCCTCTGACCACATTGTTACTGACTCGTTACCCTCTCACCACATTGTTACTGACACGTTACCCTCTGACCACATTGTTACTGACACGTTACCCTCTGACCACATTGTTACTGACTCGTTAAACTCTGACTACTAACATGCAGAGCTATCAAAATACTGAAGTAACCATACTAGACTTTAGCACGGAGGTCTTTAAAACACTCCATTACCTTACGGATTTAATGCACAGTATAAAGAACCCCCCTGGGACCCGGGATAATCCAGCTCGGATTTGTCGAGACCTTCTTCACTGTGAACGGAAAGTGACTGACGGTAGGTGCACCAAAACGTGTGCATGTTAGGAGGAGGGGTCCTAATGTACTGACACTGCATCGGGGCCCATGGCCTTGAGATTACGCGTTGACCATTGAAAATAGATCAGAAAGCGATTTCTATGAGAAATGTGTAATGCTTTATTTCACCTGTGGGTGGCGCTGCAGGGTAACAGAACCCTTACTGCCACACTTCATTATAAATTACAGCTGATCGCTGGTGGTCCCAGCACAGAGATCAGCTGAATGTCAAGAAACTTGTTGGGATTGTTCAAATAGGAGAACCTATTTAAAATATATATTGGACCTAAAATAATATGGTATGACACACACACATCTATATATAATATATCCTTATTATATGGGGTTTTCCAAGTTCACAAAAACATGGCCGCTCTCTTCCAGAAACAGCACCTCCGCTGTCCTCTGTGTGTGGCATTACAATTCAGCTCCATTCACTTCAATAGAACTGAGGTTAAAAGCCCCACAGCCAGAGGACAGGGGTAGCGCTGTTTTTGTATGAAAGTAGCTGTGCTTTTTCTAATCCTGGATAACCCCTTTACCTTGCATATTGTATAACTTGTATATATAACTTGTGTATGGAGCAGTCTCAAGAGGTAAATCTACTCCATACGTAGCGGGTTGGGTGCTATCTGCAGTAGACTCCCGCTACTATTGACCAATACCAGGGATCACACTGATGCCATTTAAAGGGGTATTCCAGGAAACACCCCCCCATCTCCGTATCTGGCTGTGCCAGCTCTGTTATGAATAGAGCCGCAGGTACGGCATGTGACCCGCGGCTTATTCATTCCTGTGGAGCCGACGGAAAGAGCCCTCATTAGGAATGAATAAGCCGCGGGTGTCACATGCCGATGGTGCAGTATTCCCGCACTCTTTGCACCAAAACAGCCTCATTGGCATATGGATTAAACTATAAAGTACATGAAAACGGTGCTGTGGATGAAGGTAAAAAACTTGTCTTCATCCTCAGCGCCCCCGGCACTATAGGGAGATGTCAGGTTAGTTGCTCCACATCACACTCACTGGCTGTATACCATCCGTATTGTATCTTCCAGGAAAATATTGGATTGACCCCAATCTTGGCTGCCCATCAGATGCTATAGAAGTGTTCTGTAACTTTACAGCAGGGGGACAGACGTGCTTATCACCCACCACTGTGACAAAGGTAACGGAACCTGGAAATCTACGGCCAACCACAAGGGGAGGGACAAACCTGTAAGAGGCCACCAAAACTGAGAGAGTCCTGCAATGTCTACCAGCCCCCTTCCCCAAAAGTGAGAGTCCTGCCACATCTACCAGCCCCCTCCCCCCAAAACTGAGAGTCCTGCCACATCTACCAGCCCCCTCCCCCCAAAACTGAGTCCTGCAACGTCTACCAGCCCCCTTCCCCAAAAGTGAGAGTCCTGCCACATCTACCAGCCCACTCCCCCAACTCTCGAAGAGTCCTGCCACGTCTACCAGCCCCCTCCCCCCAAAACTGAAAGAGTCCTGCCACATCTACCAGCCCCCCCCCAAAAACTGAGAGTCCTGCAACGTCTACAAGCCCCCTCCCCCAACTCTCGAAGAGAGTCCTGCCATGTCTACCAGCCCCCTCCCCCCAAACTCTCTTATGATCCATCTATTCCCATCTATTATTTAATGTACTAATTCATCTTTTCCATTTAACCAGCTGGAGTTCAGCGTTGGCAAGGTGCAGATGAATTTTCTCCATTTGCTGAGCTCTGAGGCCGTTCACACCATCACCATCCACTGTCTGAACACACCGGTCTTAGGGACAGATGTCGGTGGGGGGACGCCTCTCACCTTTAAGGGATGGAATGGCCACAAATTTGAAGGAAAAAATTTACTTGAAAGAAACGTTCTTCTAGATGAATGCAAGGTAAGACACACAGGTGCAAGGAGGAAACCAGAAGCAAGTAGGAAGACGTCAGGAGAGAGAAGTGTGACAGCACCAGTGAGCAGGGACAGGCCATACAATGCAGGACAAGGACTATTCTGTATGGGAATGTTTCTGTATGTACACACACACTCACCTATGCCTGGTCCCCCACAGGTGCCGGTCCCTTCCAGTCCCGCAATACTTATCTCTTCTGTTTCTAAGACAAAAATTTGAAGCCAATCACCGGCCGTTGTGGTGTCCCGTCTATACCAGTGAATGGCTGAGCTTTCAGGCTCGGACTTGTCTAAGAAACTATATATACATGTATATAATTTTTTAGGGACACTGGAATACCCTGTCAAAGGGGTTGTCTTATTAGGGATAGTGTTTTTAGAATGCCACAATAGGCTTCCTATCAAACAGCGACTTTGGAGTGGAAAGTGGAGATGATCCTCTTGCTCTCTTGTTGCAGGTACAGGACGGCAGCTGGCACAAGACAAAATTCAAGTTTCACACCCTAGAGACGAACCAACTTCCAATCGTTGACATCTCCAAGTTCACCCCCCTCCAGAGAGGACAGCATTATTTGGAGAACGGTCCAGTCTGCTTCCTCTGATCTCATGTAGACAACCAAGGGACAGCTGCTAAGTGCAAGTCTCTTTTCTATAAAAGAGCATATAAGGGAAGGTAGCAGTGTCGCCACTGCGTGACTATTACAGACCATTGTGTGGGCAATCTTCTAAAGAAGCCGGAAGAGACTTCCTCCTAAGAAGGACATAATTTCACAGGAGATAAAGAACTTTGATATTGATAGAGTATTTAAGTTTTTTATTAATCTTTTTTTTTTTTTTTTAATCAAAAACTTTATGTAAACCTGAGACAAATAGAAAAGCACTGTACAAGTTGCCTTCGAGGAAGCAGTGGGCTTGCTGAGGAGCAGTACTGGTTACTACTCTGGAAAGTGCAATAATGTTTTTGAAAAATAATTTTTTTTAATATAAGGAGTAACTCCGAATTAGAGGAGAGAACAATCACCTGCCCGGGCCGGAACACTTACCTTGGCTGATTCTGGTCCTTAGCAGACGTATACCTCTCATGAGATGGTACCCTACCTCTTCCGTGTTGCCTGGTGCTCATAAGAAAACAAGGTGCTCATGGCTTAAATGGAACCAGTCCGATTGCTTCCCGTCTGTATGTACTGGCTACATCACTCGTTCTCTTCCGTACATTTCAGGAGACGTTTATTTATATGAAAGGATCAATCTATTTTTTGTCATAGCCCCGCATAGCACAATGTATATGGTGCCTATAAGTCATATTTTCTTATTGTACAAAAAAAAGTAAAAAAAATTTAACTTTAAATAAAGTTTAGCCTTGTTCAGGATGTATTTTTTCCTCCTCCCCCAACATCCGATGGCATCCACGTTGTTAAAGTGTGTATATATTTTGTAACATGTATTGAAATTTTAATACAGCGGATATTTTATAATGCTGATGTTAAGTTATAATAATTGTAATCGTTTCTGATGTTTAGATGATGTTTTTTTTGTTTTTTTTTTTTGCAATATTAATTGGTGCTATTTTTTATTTAATTCAGATTGGTCTCCAAAAAAATAAATAAATAAAAATCCACGTTTCGATTTAAAAAAAAAAAAAAAAAAAGGAAATGTGGTCCGCAGAAGATGAACCTTATGTTAATTTGGCTTTCAGTGCGTATTGTTTGTTTCTACGTGTATATTGTAACCTATCATCATAGAATGAGATTGTCAGCCGTCTTTTACCACTGTAATAAAAGATCTGCCTTAGTGTTAATAAAACAGCGCTGTACACTATGAGGACCGGCCTCTGCTCTCTGTGGTCTCTATTGAAGTATAGCCATATTCCATAGTGCTTATAGATGAAGTATATATGGCTCCCAGACAGTTCTTGCACTGAATGGGCACCATGCAGAACCCAGACCTGTGGTGATCAGCTGATCACTGGGCCGGATTTTTCAGGAGACAGACCCTTTAGGGTGCGTTCACATGTACAGGATCCGCAGCAGATTTAAATGCTGTGTTCAGTTATTTAGATCAAATATGCAGCAGATCCGCACCATCAAATCCGCTGCGCTACGGTGTGTGTGACCTTCAAACTTATTTATGATCTGATTAAAGTAGACCTTTTGATCTGGTGATGAATCAGCTTGGAAGGTATGTATTACAGCACACATATTATATTACAGCACACATCCTATATTCTTATTTCTTAATTGTTACCTCTTAACCCCTTCGGGACCAGGCTAATTTTCATTTTTGCGTTTTCGTTTTTTCCTCCTTGTGCTTAAAAGGCCATAGCACTTGCATTTTTACACCTAGAGACCCACATGAGCCCATATTTTTTGCGTCACTAATTGTACTTTGCAATAACAGGCTGAACTTTTGCATAAAATATGCTGCGAAACCAGAAAAAAATATATGCGCAGTGAAATTTAAAAAAAAACACAATTCTTTTTCTTTGGGGGGGGGGATTGTGTTTTTACGCGGTGTGTCCTATGGAAAAAGTGACATATTTTATAAGTTCCTCAAGTCGTTACGATTACAAGGATATATAACATGTATAACTTATATTGTATCTGATGGCCTGTAAAAAATTCAAACCATTGTTAACAAATATATGTCCCTTAAAATCGCTCCATTCCCAGGCTTATAACGCTTTTATCCTTTGGTCTATGGGGCTGTGTCAGGTGTCATTTTTTGCGCTATTATGTGTTCTTTCTATCGGTACCTTGATTGCGCATATACGACTTTTTGATCGCTTTTTATTACAATTTTTTTGGATTTGATGCGACCAAAAATGCGCAATTTTGCACTTTGGGATATTTTTGCGCTGACTCTGTTTACCGTACGAGATCAGGAATGTGATTAATTAATAGTTCGGGCGATTACGTGTGCGGCGATAGCAAACATGTTTATTTATTTATTTACTTTTATTTATAACCTGGGAAAAGGGGGGTGATTCAGACTTTTATTAGGGGAGGGGGCTTTTTATTGACAACACTTTATTTATTTATTTTTACACATATACTAGAAGCCCCCCCTGGGGTTAGGGTTATTACCCCCTGGGGTTAGGGTTATTCCCCCCTGGGGTTAGGGTTATTCCCCCCTGGTGTTGGGGTTATTCCCCCCTGGTGTTGGGGTTATTCCCCCCTGGGGCTAGGGTTAT
Organism: Dendropsophus ebraccatus; assembly: GCF_027789765.1. Taxonomy (NCBI): domain Eukaryota; kingdom Metazoa; phylum Chordata; class Amphibia; order Anura; family Hylidae; genus Dendropsophus; species Dendropsophus ebraccatus. The sequence continues at coordinate 117,932,796 of NC_091461.1, read as the reverse complement.
TCCCCCTGGGGGACTTCTAGTATATACACTTTGATCTCTCATTGAGATCTTTGCTGTATAGTTATACAGTAAAGATCAATGAGATCGGCACTCGTTTGCTTTCGGCTGCTGCAGCCGAAAACAAACGAGTGCCGAGCCGGGGACGGTGCCATCTTGGAGCAGTCCCCGGCCGGCTTCAGTAACTGAGATCTCCCCCACTAGACACCAGGGAGCGGCTGAATCTGGTAATCTTTGACAGCTGCCTCCGATTATCTAATTAGCGGGCACGGCGATCGGACCGTGCCCGCTAATAGCCGCGATCCCGGGCTATATGAGGCACCCGGGATCGCGGCGGTCCAGAGCGGGGTCGCTGCGCGGCCCCGCTCTGAACACCCGCACGAGGACGTACAGTTACGTCCTCGTGCGGGGAAGAGTTAAAGTGTCACTGTCGTTTAATTTTTTATTTTTATTTTTTTGCAGAAATCAATAGTACAGGCGATTTTGAGAAACTTTATAATTGGGTTTATTAGCCGAAAAATACATTTTCATCATGAAAAAAGAGTTTGAAGCTCTCCCCCCTGTCTTCATGGTTGTCTACGGAGAGGGGAGGGGTGGATGGAGATGAGGCACCAAAACAGAACAACAAAGAGTTAATTTACAGCGACATCACCAGGCTATCTCCTCTGACTGACCTCTCTGACCTCTGAATACCGGCTTTCATGCATTTCCCGCTGTGTAATCCTTTGTTCTCTGCTCTCTGCTAGCGACTAATCTCCCTCCTCCCCCCTCCCCTCTCCATAGGTTACACAGGGCCTGACTGATGTAAAAAAGACGAGATTTCCTGATAATGAGCAGTGAATGAGAGAGAGGAGGGAGGGGGGGACCTGGGGAAAGTCTTTTTGAATGCAGATAATGGCATAATTGCCAAATAAACCCAATTACAAAGTTTCTTAAAATCGCCTGGACGATTGGTTTCTGCAAAAAGAAACACAACAGTGACAGTTAATTCTATCTATGTGTACGGAGATAACTATATTAGGAGAAAGCATGGTGGAGTCTTTTCTCGTCTCTTACACTCAGGATTAGTCAGGCTAGGCCTATTCTCTATAACTAATCTTTACCACTGTAGATAGCAGCCAGAATTGGTGGAAGACCAGGACTAGACTGAGCACAGTTTTTTCTGTAAGTTTTAGGTTTCCTTCAGACACTAATTTTGCACTCCTTTATTCTGGCTGGATAAAAATATCCCCTGAATATGCTGGGAGTGTGATAAACTGTGACTGAGCCTAAAACGTACACTAAAGGGTGGAAAAAACACCATGTGGGGGTGACTTGTCATATTTCCCTATTGATGCCAAGCTAACCTCTGGCCATTGTGTTTTTAAGAAATAATTTCTGAGCAAGACATCAAAACCACATTGTGAGAAAGTGCGGCATAAAGCATGCTCTATAAATATGGACTGGCATACTAATGAGTTATCAGCTGGCTGTAACAATCCGATCGGTGGGCACAGCTGGCACCGGGCACTTTTTTCTCTTCATTTCACGGCTCCTGTTTCAGTGAAATTCTGAAATCTCCCAACTATGACCATAATATACGGGGTTCATCAGAAGATTCAGAACAACACAAACACTGTCAATGAACAAGATGCTTGACCCTTCTGAGGGGCCGAGAAGCTCTGCTTCCATCAGAGGACTCATCAGGGCGGGCTGTAGCAATATTACTGCCGGCTCTTAGCCGATCTTGCTGTGCCACGATGGTTTTATTATTCTACACAACAACCCAACCCGACTATTCTCAAGTCATGGGGCGGCTCTAGTCACTCAGCAGAGGAATCATTCTCCATACCCAGCAGCCTCTGTTATACCGCAGCTGGAATAGTTGTCAGGATCTACTGAAAGAGAATCGTCCAATATGAATATGTCTGAGTTGGACAAGTGACCATCAGGCTGTTTCCCTATTAAATATTTTCAGAGGCGTTACTACCACTGTAGCAACCATAGTCAGGGCCGCCGATAGGGCAGTACAACCGGTACTGCCGTATGGGGCCCGGACCCTTAAGAGACATGGGGGGGGGGCCCGGCGGGCCCGCCGGCCGCCGCCTCCCGCCCGACCGCTACCCCCCCACCCCGACCGCTACCCCCCCACCCCGACCGCTAAGCTAGGGGGGCCCGCACGGCCCCCCTTGCCACCTGGGGGGGGGGGGGGGGTTGTGCCGCTTCGGTCCGGTGAGCTTCCGGCACACGCTGCCTCTATCACTGGCCGGAAGCTCACAGCTGCAGCCCTGCGGTCCTTCTCTCCTGCTCGGCAGCGGCGCACGTGACGTCATCGCGCCCAGCAGGAGAGAAGTTCCTGGACCGCGGGGCTGCAGCTGTGAGCTTCCGGCCAGTGATAGAGGCAGCGTGTGCCGGAAGCTCACCGGACCAACGCAGCATGGGAAGGGGGGACCTGCCTCACCTGCCTCTGCTCCCTCACCTGCCTCTGCTCCCTCTGCTCCCCTGGCTCCCCCGGCCGCTCCCTCTTCCCCCCGCCTCTCTTCCTGTACCCCCCCCCCTCCAGCCTCTCTTCCTGTACCCCCCCCTCCAGCCTCTCCTCCTGTACCCCCTTCCAGCCTCTCCTCCTGTACCCCCCCTCCTGTACCCCCCCTCCAGCCTCTCCTCCTGTACCCCCCCTCCTGTACCCCCCCTCCAGCCTCTCCTCCTGTACCCCCCCTCCTGTACCCCCCCTCCTGTACCCCCCCTCCAGCCTCTCCTCCTGTATCCCCTTCCAGCCTCTCCTCCTGTACCCCCCCTCCTGTACCCCCCTCCAGCCTCTCCTCCTGCACCCCCTTCCAGTCTCTCCTCCTGTACCCCCTTCCAGTCTCTCCTCCTGTACCCCCTTCCAGCCTCTCCTCCTGTACCCCCCCTCCAGCCTCTCCTCCTGTACCCCCCCTCCAGCCTCTCCTCCTGTACCCCCCCTCCAGCCTCTCCTCCTGTACCCCCCCTCCAGCCTCTCCTCTTGTACCCCCCCTCCAGCCTCTCCTCTTGTACCCCCCCTCCAGCCTCTCCTCTTGTACCCCCCCTCCAGCCTCTCCTCTTGTACCCCCCCTCCAGCCTCTCCTCCTGCACCCCCCAGCCTCTCCTCCTGCACCCCCCAGCCTCTCCTCCTGCAACCCCCAGCCTCTCCTCCTGCACCCCCCAGCCTCTCCCCCAGCCTCTCCTCCTGCACCCCCCAGCCTCTCCTCCTGCACCCCCCAGCCTCTCCTCCTGCACCCCCAGCCTCTCCTCCTGCACCCCACAGCCTCTCCCCCAGCCTCTTCTCCTGCACCCCCCAGCCTCTCCTCCTGCACCCCACAGCCTCACCCAGCCTCTTCTCCTGCACCCCTCAGCCTCTCCTCCTGCACCCCACAGCCTCTCCCACAGCCTCTTCTCCTGCACCCCCAGCCTCTCCTCCAGCCTCTCCTCCTGCACCCCACAGCCTCTCCTCCTGCACCCCAAAGCCTCTCCTCCTGCACCCCACAACCTCTCCCCCTAGCCTACCCTCCTGCACCCCCAGCCTCTCCCCCAGCCTTTCCGTCAGCACCCCCCCAGCCTCTCTGTCAGCACCCCCCAGCCTCTCTGTCAGCACCCCCCAGCCTCTCCTCCTGCACCCCCTAGCCTCTCCACCAGCACCTCCAGCTGCTCTCCCTGCCCCCCAGCTGCTCCTCCTGCCCCCCATCTTCTCCCCCTGCCCCATCTGCTCCTCCGCCTGTCCCCCATCTTCTCCCCCTGCCACTCCAGCTGCCCAATCTTCTTCCTGCCACCCTAGCTGCCACCTATCTGCTCCCCCTGCCTGCCACCCCAGCTGCTCCTCCTGCCCCCCATCTACTCCCCCTGCCACCCCAGCTGCTGCCCCCGAGCTGATCCCTCTGCCCCACATTGCTCCCTCTGCCCCCCCAGCTGCTCCCCCTGCCCCCATCTACTACCCCTGCCCCTCTCACCCCAGCTGCTCCCCCTGCCCCCCATCTGCTCCTCCTCCTGCCCCCATCTACTCCCCCTGCCCCCAGCTGCTCCCTCTGCCTCCCCAGATTCTCCCCCTGCCACCCCTAGCTGCTCCCCGTCACCCCAGCTGCTCTCCTTCCCCCTGTCACCCCAGCTTCTCCCCTTCACCCCAGCGGCTTCCCCTGGCACACCCAGCTGCCTCCCTTCCCCAGTCACCCCCAGCTGCCTGCTTGCAGACTAGTTGTGGTCGGAGAAGTCTTCTTGATTGCTGCGCCAGATGGAGAAGAAAGCAAGAAGCGACGGCAATCGGAGAAGACGTCACCGGTGAGTCATTAGTAACTGCACTGTAATCACTTCTATAGTGTGCAGAGCCTGTGTACCATTGGGGTCTAAATGGGTCAGTGTATTGTTTGCAGTAGTGTACTGACACAGCCCCGCAGTCACTACAGTACACTAGCGCAAACTTTTAAACTAGGACCCAACTACAACAGCCGCAGGCACTACAACTCCCAGCATATGCTGAGGGCTGCAGACTGTCAGTAAATGCTGGGAGTTGTAGTGCCTGCAGCTGTTGTAGTTGGGTCCTAGGTGCATTATACACTGGAGGCTTTGTAGCATATAAGAATACATAGATCTGTGGGGGCTCAGTGCGGTGAAGTGACCCCAGAACATCACTAATAGGGGATAGTGGTAGATGTTTTTGTTCTATCCCTATTAGTGATGTTCTGGGGTCACCTCCCTGCACTGAGCCCCCACAGATCTTTGTATTCTTATATGCCACAAAGCATCCAGTGTATAGGACCCAACTACAACAGCTGCAGGCACTACAACTCCCAGCATGTACTGACAGTCTGCAGCCCTCAGAGTATGCTGGGAGTTGTAGTATAGTGTAGACAGATGTATTGCTGGACCTTCAGGGCTGATGGTTGTCACCCACAGATTGCAGCCACCAGGAGCCTCTGCACACAGTGATTTATTACAGGGTTGTCCTCTCAGAGACTACAACTCCCAGCATACCCTGAGAGCTGTATAAATGTAGGGATTTGTCACAGATACAGATGAATTCAGGAAAGGAGCGGGTCAGCATGTCGTGTCTCACTGGTTCTATATTGGTGGGCCCCAGGTGCCCCAGTCCGACACTGGACAGAAGCGGCCCCCAAACTAAGACGTCCCCGGCTCCTTCCTTCCTCCATCACATTTGTTTGATGAGAATAGCGGGCATCAAGCAGAGCGACACCCAAGTGCCAGGGTATATACCATGCATGTACAGCAACGTGGGGGGGGGGGGGGCGCCACAGCGTGCAAAGTGCCTAGGGCAGCATAAACTCTAAATACAGGCCTGGCTGCCGGCACTTCATACCAGCAGCCTATGGGAGGCCGGGCCGTGACCTCTCCGGCAGGCGTGATCATGTGACGTCATCACGCCTGCCGGAAGTCCCGTCCCTGCGGCTCGCAAGATGGAGCCCGAAGAGGAGGAAGAGCTGCTGCCTGCACAGCGCGGATTAGGTGAGTAGGATGTTTGTTTTTTTAGGGGCACCTCTGGGGGCATTATTAGTTCGAGGGGGGCACCTCTGGGGGCATTATTAGTGTATGGGGGCACCTCTGGGGGCATTATTAGCATATGGGGGCACCTCTGGGGGCATTATTAGCATATGGGGGCATTATTAGTTCATGGGGGGCACCTCTGGGGGCATTATTAGTATATGGGGGCACCTCTGGGGGCATTATTAGTATATGGGGGCACCTCTGGGGGCATTATTAGTATATGGGGACACCTCTAGGGGCATTATTAGCTCATGGGGGCACCTCTGGAGGCATTATTATCTCATGGGGGCACCACTGGGGGCATTATTAGTGAATGGGGGCACCTCTGGGGGCATTATTAGTATATGGGGGCACCTCTGGGGGCATTATTAGTATATGGGGGCACCTCTGGGGGCATTATTAGTATATGGGGGCACCTCTGGGGGCATTATTAGTGTATGGGGGCACCTCTGGGGGCATTATTAGTGTATGGGGGCACCTCTGGGGGCATTATTAGTGTATGGGGGCACCTCTGGGGGCATTATTAGTTCATGGGGGCACCTCTGGGGGCATTATTAGTGTATGGGGGCACCTCTGGGGGCATTATTAGTATATGGGGGCACCTCTGGGGGCATTATTAGTGTATGGGGGCACCTCTGGGGGCATTATTAGTGTATGGGGGCACCTCTGGGGGCATTATTAGTGTATGGGGGCACCTCTGGGGGCATTATTAGTGTATGGGGGCACCTCTGGGGGCATTATTAGTTCATGGGGGCACCTCTGGGGGCATTATTAGTATATGGGGGCACCTCTGGGGGCATTATTAGTATATGGGGGCACCTCTGGGGGCATTATTAGTGTATGGGGGCACCTCTGGGGGCATTATTAGTATATGGGGGCACCTCTGGGGGCATTATTAGTATATGGGGGCATCTCCGGGGGCATTATTAGTATATGGGGGCACCTCTGGGGGCATTATTAGTTCATGGGGGGCACCTCTGGGGGCATTATTAGTATATGGGGGCACCTCTGGGGGCATTATTAGTATATGGGGGCACCTCTGGGGGCATTATTAGTTCTTGGGGGGCACCTCTGGGGGCATTATTAGTATATGGGGGCACCTCTGGGGGCATTATTAGTATATGGGGGCACCTCTGGGGGCATTATTAGTTCTTGGGGGGCACCTCTGGGGGCATTATTAGTATATGGGGGCACCTCTGGGGGCATTATTAGTATATGGGGGCACCTCTGGGGGCATTATTAGTTCATGGGGGGCACCTCTGGGGGCATTATTAGTTCATGGGGGGCACCTCTGGGGGCATTATTAGTATATGGGGGCACCTCTGGGGGCATTATTAGTATATGGGGGCACCTCTGGGGGCATTATTAGTGTATGGAGGCACCTCTGGGGGCATTATTAGTGTATGGGGGCACCTCTGGGGGCATTATTAGTGTATGGAGGCACCTCTGGGGGCATTATTAGTATATGAGGGCACCTCTGGGGGCATTATTAGTATATGGGGGCACCTCTGGGGGCATTATTAGTATATGGGGGCACCTCTGGGGGCATTATTAGTATATGGGGGCACCTCTGGGGGCATTATTAGTGTATGGAGGCACCTCTGGGGGCATTATTAGTGTATGGGGGCACCTCTGGGGGCATTATTAGTATATGGGGGCACCTCTGGGGGCATTATTAGTGTATGGGGGCACCTCTGGGGGCATTATTATTGGTGAACATATACAAATCAAACAGCCCCCCAGACCCTCGAAATTCAATAACCCCAAACGGGGCATTGCCTAGTACTCAACAGCATTCTGAATACAGGGGAACCCCTACCCCACTCTTGTATGTTGTAGTCTCCATCATAATGAGCCCCGCTGGGCTTGTAGACACGCTATAAATTGTACGTTGCAGGGGTGAATATAACGCACTGCATACAGAGCACAAGAGACGGCTATACAAGTAAGTGTCTGTATGGGGACATTTACATTGCACCTTGTTCACATTTAGTTTCTACAATTTTATAACTGTATAACAGAGGTTACATTTTAAGCCACTGGGGAAAATGGGGAATATGAGCCAGTTCTCTAGAATTGATCGGAATCAAATTATACCTCCCAGCAAGGCGTGGGGCGAACACACTATTTTTTTTTTATTAATGTGGGGGGCCCAGACACTTTGGTTGTATGGGGCCCCGAAATTCCTGATGGCGGCCCTGACCATAGTGGCCGCTACGGGGCCCACCACTTCACGGGGCCCATCCCTATAATACACTAGGCCTCCTATACAACCAAGGGAGACACTGGTGGAGATGCCTGCCATCGGGGCACTATCTACTGGGGGGGGGGGGGGGGGGAACCGGGGGAGACGCCTAACATATTCTGTCTACTGTGCAGAGGGCTAACAAACTGGGATTATCTACAGTGGGATGGGGGTGAGCAGGGGGACCAATTAAAAGTTTGCTGTGGAACCCAACCCTTTCTAGTTAGACCCCTGAACATTTCTTCAACATATTTACATTGAAGTGAATTGCAATACTACACACACCCTAGGACAGGGATGGAGCCAAAGTTCCCTTCTGGTTAAGAGAAGTTGGTGTCGCTCAGTGTCCAGTACTGACACTCTGGTGAAGGATCATTCCTTTCCTTTTTAGAGGTTCATACTCAGAATCTGCCACTAATAGTACACCAATCCTGATGGACATCATTTCGTAAACTAATATATTTAGTAAGAAAGGCGGGGCTATTGCACCGCCCCTTCTAATGATTGTCACTATAGGGGGGTCGGCCAGATCGGTGCTGGGGGGGGCCTGTAGCCGTAGTCCTGCCCCCAGTGCTCTTAACGTTTTACTAGGCAGAGAACGTCACAAACAACTGCACAGGAACGGCACAGAGTATAAAGGTAACAGACATACCCTCCTCCCCAGCGCCCTGAGCCCACTAGGGAGCCATCAGTGGGACTTATAAAGGTCTCATGTAACACCTCCCATTCCTGCCCAACATATTAGCGGCTGCTTATAAATACAGCTGGAAAGTAATCCTCCATAATAGAAGATAGAAGCATATAGAGGGGATTGCTCCCAGGTACTATAGCCACCTAATATATGCTTCAGTAACTGCACATAGGCTTCCTGTATATCTATGTATCTCCTGTATAATGCATTGCAGTGTAACCCGACCCTGCTGCACATGATGACATCATCAGGCCCATTATGACATCACTAAGCATCAGCAGAGAATTGTCTCCCAGTTGTAGTGTTGCTGCGGTAAGAGTAAGTATGGCCGTCCTTACCTCCTGTCTCTATTATCTCCTCTCTTCTACCTATAACTCTTATAGACCGCTGTCACACATCACTGTTTCTTACTAAGAATTCTCAATGTGTTTTTTAAGCCAAATCCAAAAGTGGAGTCAGAGCTGATAGGAAATAGAAAGGACGGGCTTGTATGTCTCCGCTGGGCTGGATCCACTTCTGGCTGTGGCTCAGAAACTGCAGCGACCGTTTTCCAGACAAACCGCCATGTGCGGCACCTGCCCTCCCCTCCTCCTGCCATGTGCGGCACCTGCCCTCCCCTCCTCCTGCCATGTGCGCCACCTGCCCTCCCCTCCTCCTGCCATGTGCGGCACCTGCCCTCCCCTCCTCCTGCCATGTGCGCCACCTGCCCTCCCCTCCTCCTGCCATGTGCGGCACCTGCCCTCCCCTCCTCCTGCCATGTGCGGCACCTGCCCTCCCCTCCTCCTGCCATGTGCGGCACCTGCCCTCCCCTCCTCCTGCCATGTGTGGCCCATTGTAATAACATGTCTTTTATTCTTTATATCAAGGATTGTTCTTCAATTGCTGCGATAACTACAACTTCCTTTGTGACGATTGCGACTACTTTTGAGACTTTGACTTTGAGTTCTTCTATAAGAAGAAAGGAAAAATCATATTATGTAAGTCAGAAAATGAATTAAAGGGGTACTCCAGTGAAAATCTTTTTCTTTTAAATCATCTGGTTTCAGAAAATTTTATAGATTTGTAATTTACTTTTATTTAGAAATCCCCAGTCTTCCAGTACTTATCAGCTGCTGTATGTCCTGCAGGAAGTGGTGTATTCTCTCCAGTCTGACACAGTGCTCTCTGCTGCCACCTCTGTCCATGTCAGGAAGCGTTCAGAGCAGGAGAGGTTTTCTATAGGGATTTGCTGCTGCTCTGGACAGTTCCTGACATGGACGGAGGTGGCAGCAGAGAGCACTGTGTCAGACTGGAAAGAATACTCCACTTCCTGCAGGACATACAGCAGCTGATAAGTACTGGAAGACTGGAGAATTTTTATAATAGAAGTAAATTATAAATCTATGGCAACAGTTTATTTGAAAGAAAAATGTTTTGTAAAGATATTTAATAATGATATTGCCATATGTATTATTGCTGTTGTACCCATGGATTTTGAATTGGGGGGGTCCTTACTTACCAAGACATGATGTTGGGGTAAAAAAGGGATTTGAAAGTTGAATTTTAAAGCCATCCCCATCTGTTCTGCCTGGAGATTTTGAAAACATAGCTGCACTGGTAGTGCGTGTGTGTGTGTGTGGGGGGGGGGGGGGGGGGGGACTACAAAGCCATCATCAGCAAGTCCATGCAACACCAGTAGTCACAGTAATGGTAAGACGTCCTTTAAAGCCCCTATTCCACGGGCCGACGAGAGGAGCAAACGAGCGCTGTCAAAGCTTGTTTGCTCCTGGTTTCCCGCTTGCTGCCGCCGCTATTCCGCGCTGCAGTAGCGAGCAGGTGAGTGCGGGAGGGGTCGTGGGGAGCTGCCCAGGTGATCGTCCAGGCAGCACATAGAGGATAGTAGCGGTCTGGTACCACCGCTCCTATTCCGTGGAGCGATGGTAGCAGATCGCTGCTATCCCAGTCGTTTCTCTTTCAACTTGTTTGAACGACAAACGACGCAACGATCAGCCAACATGAACGATGTCGGCTGATCGTTGCCTTCTATTCCACAGGACGATTATCGGCCGCAACGGCCGATATCGACTGAAAACAACTGATAATGGTTTCCTGGAATAGGGCCTTTATTCTTCATTGGTGGCAGTAGCAGAACTAGGTTATTACAAAGGACTCAGAGACTTATTGTAGTGTATAAGTGTTGATCTTACATAAAATACCGACATTTACTGTTTAGTTATATACAGATTGTACGGTTCTCACAGAATCACATTTTAAAGAAATTTGGTGTCCATGTCTCAGCCAAAAAGCTTCCCTCCCCCTGATGTAGCTGATTCTGTGCTGCTGTCTATAACTCCCAGGAAATGTCTATTATTGCGGTATGGGGGGATGGGACGTTCCTTCATGCTTGTTAATAGCGGCCGAGACTCTTCACCCTCCTCTGAGGTCTGGCCAGGGGCGTAACTAACACCATAGTGGCCGCAATACATCCCCATCCCTGCAATACACTGGGCCTCCTGAGCTGTCACCATATACCAGGGGAGATGCATAACACGGGGGGCACTATGTACTGGGGGAGATGCATAACATATGCTATGTACTGGCCGGAGGGCTAACAAACAGGGGGATATCTACAGTGGAATGGGGGCGAGGAGGAGGCCCAATCAGAAGTTTGCTATGGGGCCTGGCCCTTTCTAGTTACAACCCTGAGCCCAGACCATATTTTCCTATACAGTTACTTATGTCAGGAAATAGATCACTTAGTCCATATCTTTTCTGACATATTACTGACATGAATACATTTAGTATCGCCCTCACCCACCATGGCGCTGTACCATCCCAGTAAGAGTGTATGAAGCTGGCTGAGGAGCTGGGCTCCCTTCATACCCAGATGGCTCCTGGTGGCTGTCATCACTCCATGGCTGCTGTATAAATGCCGGGGTCAGAGACGACAGGGACATCAAATCCTGGAAATGGGAAATCAATGGAATTTTCTTAATGGAATTATATTGAATTTAATAAGAAAATGTCTCCAAGATCTCAGTTTAATTGTAACTTTGTAATTTACTTCTATCAAAAAAAATGTCCAGTCTTCCACTACTTATCAGCTGCTGTATGTCCTGCAGGAAGTGGTGTATTCTCTCCAGTCTGACACAGCGCTCTCTGCTGCCACCTCTGTCCATGTCAGGAACTGTCCAGAGCAGCAGCAAATCCTCATATGTAACACATATACAGAATATATATCTCCACACTCTTCTTGACTTATAAAATAGTTATAGCTCAGTCATAGTGTAAAACTTCCTGTTTATACTGTATATTCTATGTATAATAGGGAGATTACCACGGACCAACTAGAGAGAGACCTGGACCTGGATCTCAGCTTTTTAAAGACCCTGCAGGACCTGACAATGTAAGCAGATGTATTGTACTAATATACACAACCAGTGGCGTAGCTACCATAGAGGCAGGCCACGCAGCTGCTATGGGGCATCATGTGAGGCAGGGGGGCCTGCACCTGGCCGAGCATGTCCTGCCTCCATGGTACAGCGCTCAGAGCCGCTACCCTCCCTCTTCCTGGGATGGTGCTCAGAGCGGTTCTCACGGCACTGCAAACTGCAATCTCCCCAGCACCCTCCCGGACGGCACTCTCGGACCACCCTACTTCCCTGGGATGGCGCTCAGAGCGGCTCCTCCCCCTTCCTCCTACTTGTAGGTTTAAAGTCCTTGTGTCTCCCCTTTATACTGTATGTTCTATATATAATAGGAAGGACAGCTCTAAAAAGCTCATGGTGGACATTGAGAAACTGACACCTGGGAAGCACCTGCCAGAAATGACAATGTAAGCAGAGAGATTTATTATACTAATATACACAACCCTTATAGATGACACAACAAAGATGACATTTTTATGGCTCCTGTTTATACTGTATGTTCTATGTGCAATAGGGATGAAACTGCCGAACAGCTGCTCTGGGAGCTGGAACTAAAGTGTGGCGCTATGAAGAAGACCATGGATGATATGTGGAAGTAAGCCGAGACATTTATTGTACTAATACAGTAACACCTCATTTTGTTCTGTACTCGAACATTACTCGGTATCCGAACAAAACCGGCAGGAGCGGGCGGCTGTGTAAACTTTCTCCTGCTTCTCTCTGCTTTGGGGAACACCCTGTAAAGAAGGGGGTATTCCCCTCATTATGTTGTGAATCCCGCTTCTTTACAGGGTGCTCCCCGCAGCTGAGAGAAGCAGGAGCAGCGCAGCAAGTTTAAACAGGTTCATAATGACAGGAATCCCCGCTCTTTACAGTAAGTAGTGGTGCGTGGCTACTTACTACTAGTTATTACGCTCTGTGGGCCGGGTGCTCTGCATCTGACCCCATGGAGTGCAAAAACCAATTAAAGAGACTTACACTGTTCCCTATGAGAACTTACAGGTCGGTTGTGGATCAGTCTTCCAGAACTGATTATGTTCGAGAACAGAGGTACCACTGTATACACAGCGCACACAAAACTGATAACATGTCATCTGTAAGTTATAGGAACCCAAGATGGATTAATAGTACAATACAGTAATACCTCTGTTCTGGAACATAATCGGTTCTGGAGGCTGTTCCATAACCGAGCGGCTAGAGAACCGAGCTGTGTGCTCCCATAGGGAACAATGTAAATGTCTATAATTGGTGTTTACCCTCCATGTGTGCAGAGCACCCGGCCCACAGAGTGTAAAGACTAATAGTAAGTAGCCGCGCATCTTACACCACTACTTACTGTAAAGGAGGGGAATAAGGGGAATCCCTGCTCTAAACGGATGTTCCCTGCAGCGGAGAAAGAGAGAAAGTGAGGAGCAGCCGGAGCAGCAGGGAGAAGCATGGACGGAGGGGCACTATGAGGGTGGATCAGCGCTATGGGGGGGGGGGGGGGGGGCAGTGCTCCTAACGGTCTTACTGAACTGTGGAGGAAATAAGAGGAGAATTATCTGTCATTCTTTGCTCTTTTCCGCATAGAGTGTAAGCTCTTGGGATCAGGACGCTCTCTCCTCATGTCTGACCTGACGGCTACATGTGTATCTGTGTAATGTCTGATTGTGTCAGTGTATATACCCCCAGGATTGTACAGAGCTGCAGAATATGTTGCCGCTATATAAATACAATTACTATTATTATAAATTCTTGATGTTTTTTTTTTCTTCACAAATTTCTCTAATAAATTATCTATTCTGTGTCCAATAGAGAAAACACCAAAGAGATCGCCCCAAAGCCATCAGTCTGGAAGCTGTAAGTGGAGAGATTGGACCCAGCAATATACACGGCTATTCTACATGGTGTCACTGGGAGGAGAGGTTCTCATGTTATATTATTTCTTTTTCTTATAGGATTACATCTGCCTTCTGCTGCTGCTGGGCTATAGACGCCATTGATGGGGTGAGTATATGACATCTTTCTAAGGACTTCTAAGTCGTTCTGTACAATGCTGCCCTTAAAGGGGTACTCCAACTTTTTTATTTTTGATCAGCTGGATTCAGAAAGGTATATTGCTTTATAAATAACTTTTATTAAAAAATCAGCAGTCTTCCAGTATTTATCAGCTGCTGTATGTCCTGCAGGAAATTGTGCATTCATGTCAGTCTGACACAGTGCTCTCTGCTGCCACCTCTGTCCATGTCAGGAACTGTCCAGAGCAGCAGCAAATCCTTATAGGAAACCTCTCCTGCTCTGGACTGTTCCTGACATGGACAAGGGTGGCAGCAGAGAGCACTGTCAGACTGGAGAGAATACACCACTTCCTGCAGGACATACAGCAGCTTATAAGTACTGGAAGATTGAAGTAAATTACAAATCTACCTAACTTTATGAACCCAATTGATTTGAAAGAAAAAGATTTTTGCCGGAGTACCCTTTTAACTGCTGGTCTTTTTAATAGCCACCGTAGTCATATTAAAAAAAACAAAAAACGATGCAAAGTAATAGAGCATCAATGCGGGATTTCCATTCCTTGTATATAAGAAGTATTCTCGGGGCTCCTGGAAGCAGCAACCTGGTGGCTTTAAGCTCCTTTATGTAACTAGTAGTGTAGGCAGCTAGGGGGCGCTCAATGAGAGCAGTGCACTATGGGAATATCATAGAGCTCTAGTCTTGGCAGCTGCTACATATGGAGAGGAGAAGGTTTTCCCGCATCTCTTCATATTGTACATTTATTTGTTATTAGAACCTATAAAGAACTTTCACAGCTTATCTAGTCCTAGTTCTAGTATATTAGGCCAGAAATACCTCATTTCCTCATGTAGTTATTTCTGTGTATGTAACTCGGGGGGTTAGATGTTACTTGTGCTATACATACAAAGATGGAGGTCGCAGATTTGTTTAACATTATTATCTGTCACTTCTCTCTATACAGGATGTCGCTATATTCTAAAGATCAAGATATTTGCCGCCCCGACCATCGGGCCACATCCCCTCATCCCACTGCCCCAAACATCGGGGCCCCCCCCCTCATCCCACCGCCCCGAACATCGGGCCACCCCCCTCCTCCTGCCCTGAACATCGGGCCACCCCCCCTCCTCCAGCCCCGAACATCGGGCCACCCCCCTCCTCCTGCCCCGAACATCGGGCCACCCCCCTCCTGCTGCCCCGAACATCGGGCCACCCCCCTCCTCCTGCCCCGAACATCGGGCCACCCCCCTCCTCCTGCCCCGAACATCGGGCCCCCCCTCCTCCTGCCCCGAACATCGGGCCACCCCCCCTCCTCCTGCCCCGAACATCGGGCCCCCCCCTCCTCCTGCCCCGAACATCGGGCCCCCCCCTCCTCCTGCCCCGAACATCGGGCCACCCCCCCTCCTCCTGCCCCGAACATCGGGCCACCCCCCCCCCTCCTCCTGCCCAGAACATCGGGCCACCCCCCCCTCCTCCTGCCCCGAACATAGGGCCCCCCCTCCTCCTGCCCCGAACATCGGGCCACCCCCCCTCCTCCTGCCCCGAACATCGGGCCACCCCCCCTCCTCCTGCCCCGAACATCGGGCCACCCCCCCTCCTCCTGCCCCGAACATCGGGCCACCCCCCCTCCTCCTGCCCCGAACATCGGGCCAACCCCCCTCCTCCAGCCCCGAACATCGGGCCACCCCCCCTCCTCCTGCCCAGAACATCGGGCCACTCCCCCCCCATTGTGGTTGCCATGAACAACGGGCGACTCCCTCCCCCCTGATCCGGCTGCCCCGACAATCGGGCCACCCCTCCTTCTGCCGCTGCCCCATACTATTGGGCCACCCCTTTCCTCGCTTTGCCCCGACCATTGGGCCACCACCCATTCCGGTTGCCCTGACCATCGGGCAACCTCATTCGGATGCCCCGACCATGGGGCCACCTCCACATTTAAATAAATGTTTTATTACATTGAGTTAGTGTCCAGTGACCATCATTAGTAGTTACTAAGTGGCACTTTGGGTCCATAATGTATCTATACAGAGTATGTGCATGTTCTTTATTACACATCGGCCAGGGTTACATCTCCTGCACTTTGTCTATGGAAAGCCATTTGGAGTCTTGCACCATCGCCACCGTAGCCCTGCCAACATCTCACCGTGGCCTCATGGACACATAGACCTTTAGGCCGGCCCTTCTGATGGCCATTGAGGGGGCGGGGCCTATGCGCCATTTACGTCACGGAGGGGGCTACGGCATGATGTGGGCGGGGCTAAGTGTTGATGTGGCTGCCGCAGATAATAAAAGATCACTTTTTATTGGAACAACCACCATGACATATGATATAAAATAAGGTATGAAAACTGCAAAATTTACCCTTTACACCTGTGTAGAGAAGTCATAATGCAAAAAAGGGGGTGACAGTGTCACTTTAAGTGACAGTGACACTTTTAGGCCATGTTCACACAATGTATGTTTAGCATAAATTACAGTCGTTGTTGCAATTTGCAACAACGGCCGTGATTTATGTTAAACAATGGTTGTATTGGAATGAATGGAATCCTGGCCGGAGCGTATACACATAGTACATATATACATACAAATAGTATTCATTGAATAGCGGCCACAGAGACATATCAGTTCACACACTGGAGCGTGCGGCTGCATGCTCCATTGTGTGCAGCGCTGAATTGGGATGCGGGTGATTTCCTTGTACGCCCTTTCACCAGAAAGGAAGATCATCTGGCTGGTACTGCAGTACTGGCCGGGATAATCTTCAGTAAAACCAGCCATTCTGTGACCCAGCCGTGTCACAGAACGGCCAGTGTTATACCATGTGTGAACATGGCCTAAAGAGGATATGTTATAACCTAATAAAATGTGATGTTCCTCTTATAGCTTCTTGATTCTCCCTCCTGTTCCTGAGATTTGTGGGTGTAAAGTTTGTCTGACAATTCCGGGAGTGACTGGCTGGGATTCTATGGTCGGGGGTATTAGGTATACACACCCCTCAGTGTAACCCATTCCCTTTCCCTGACTGTATAATCCGGCCATCACCGGCTATTTACTCCCATTATTAGGATAAGTTCCCGCCCATCTGACATTTCCCTGAATTGTAGAACAATGATCCCGCACATCCCGGGAAAGGAAGGGGGATCAATATAACCGTGTGTAATCCAGACAACGAATGAAGATTTGTCAGCTTACCAGTGTGCATTGTGTCCAATAACCAACTGGTTTCCAAGAAGGAGCAGGTGGAATCTGAAGACTCGGCCGACACCCGATGATTCAAGCAAAATCCACAGCTGCAAGAGAGGAAAACTTTTATTCAGACATATTAAAAGCTTTCAATGTCCAATTTCAGTGTTTGCACTTTCGTTTTTGCTTTTTCCTCCTCGTGTTGTTTTTGTGACACCAATTGTACTTTGCAATGACAGCTTTAACCCCTTCCTGCATCAGAATGTAACTGTACGGCCTTATGCGGGTGGGGGGCTTAAAGAGGGGTCGTACAGCAACCCTGCTCTGAACCACAGCGATTCCGGCTGCTATATGTATCCTGGGACCGCAGCTATTAGCGGGTGTGGTGCGATGACCCGCCCGCTAATTGAACATTTAAATGCAGCTGTCAAAACTGACAGTTGCATTTAAATGTATAGTGTGCCCCTATCCCTGGTATCTAGTGGGGGAGATCCCTCCTGCTTACCGGCCGGGGCTCAGCGTCGCACTGATGCTGATCCCGACCCGGCAATTGATGTATCTGGTCTGCAGAGCCTTATCGATCAGTGCTGTATTAAATACTGCAATACTGCAGTGATCTTTATGGGAGATTTCATTTCATTAATAAATAATTCTCTCCCCTAATAAAAGTTTAAATCACCCTTTCACCATTTTATAAATAAAAATAAACAAACATATTTGGTATCGCCGCATGCGGAATCACCCGAACTATTAAATTATCACATCAAACAGTGTAAACACAAAACCTACCAAAATGAAAACAATTTCCTTTTTTTTTTTTTTATTTCACTGCAGAAATAATTTTTTTCTGGTTTCACAGCATACTCTATGGAAAAATTAAGACTGCCATTGCAAAGTACAATTAATGTCACAACAAATAAAGACTCATGTAGGTTAAAAAATGCAACGTATGGCCTTTTAAACACGGAGAGGAAAAAATTAATGTGCAAAAATGAAAATTAGCCCAGTCCTGAAGCGGTCAAAGGGCAACTCCAGCAGAAATCAACTGGTGCCAGAAAGTGCTAGAAATTATGTTAAAAAAAAAAATATTGCCTTCCAGTACTTATCAGCTGTCGTATGTCCTGTTACTACTAGGCTGCAGCTGTTTGTTTTTTTAACCGGGTTGGTTATGAAAATGGGGGGAATTTTTTTATTAAAACAAACATGTAGGGTTCCCTCTATTTCCATAACTAGCCAGGTAAGAAAACAAACAGCAACAGCCTAGTAGTACCAGGGTGGGAGGAGCCATTTTAGGCCCAAGCCTAATAATACTAGCCTGTCACCACCCAGTCCAGGAGCGCCAATTTTGATGCACCAGGACTACTGGCACCCGGCTCTTCCCAGTACCCCTGGTGCGGTGGGTACTGGGGTAATAATGGGGGTTTAGGATTAGCCATGTTATACCGGCTAACATTAAGCCCTGACTTAGTAATGGATGCCGTCTATCAGACAGCTTCCCCTACTAAAAGCCTGAAAAACAAACAAAAAAAAAAAAACAACGCTGGTCATTGACTGAATTGGATGCAGTCTCCTGGATACGGATATCTGAAAAACAAAAGGGAGAAACACAAGAAAAAGCCAGGAGCAGAACGCCCATCATTTTGACAGGTGTTCTGCACCTAAGGGTCCTATTCCACGGGCTGAGAAGCGCCCGATCAGCGGTGTAAACAAGCACCGATCTGGACCTACTCCACGGCCCGACAATCGTTTAGCGAGGGCTGCAGGGACATCGTTACCGATGTCCTTGCAGCCCTTGTTTCATACATTATCTGTCCAGGCGCAGGTCTTCTCCTTCTCTCGGTCCCGCGCCGCAGCAGCTTTGGAGCGGTCTGTCTGAACTGACAGACCGCTCAGCCAATAACTGGCCATGGCGGTCCCGGCCAGTGATTGGCTGAGCTGTCTGTCAGTTCAGACAGGCCGCTCCGAAGCTGCTGCGGGGCGGGACCGGGAGAAGGAGAAGACCTGCGCCTGGACAGGTAATGTATGGTGCTTGTAAGATCGTCGGTCGCCCGCCGTGCACCACTATTCCACGCAGCGATGCGCAAGTGGCGACCGATGATTTTAGGTGTGAACCTAAATAAACAATCAGCCGATGACACGATCATCAGCTCATCGTTGTCTCTATTCCACGGAACGATAATCGGATAGTCGCTCCATGGAATAGGCCACCTTACAGTATGCTGCTTACAGTCTGGCACACAAGGGGTTGAGTGAGGATGCATGGCATCCATACTTAACCCCCTGGGGGCCAGATTGCAGATTGATCTCACAGTGTACCCATCCCAGCAAGTAAGGGGATTAAGTGCCTCCCCTCCTCCTACTCTCCACAGACATCTAAGGGTCCTATTACACGGAGCGATTTTTAACGATTAACGACTAACGATAAACGATCGCAAATGAGAGTGTTTATCTTTAACCTGAAATCGTTCACCATATTACACAGAACAATGGTCGTTAGATGCGATCGTTATTGCGATCGTTTATTCCTTCTGATTTCAGAAAAACAATGGGCAATGTGCAATTACACTGAACGATTAGAGAAAAAATTAGAAACTTGAGCAAACGAACGTGGAATTACAGCGAACGATTAACGATAATCTTAGGTTCAGATCTTAATCAACGATCAACGACATACGAATGATTTTTCGATCGTTTCCTGCAATTACACAGAACGATTATCGTTTATTCAAACGATATTACGATTTTTCACACGATAATCGTCCCGTGTAATAGGGCCCAAAGGAGATCGTCTATACTTGGACGACCATCCAAGGAGCCCCTTCCTGCGCCTTCCCCCCACACTGACCCGAGGAGCAAGCAAACGCTCATCTTCCAGGTTGGCGCTCTCTTCCTCCTCGCCATTGGCCCGTGTAATAGGGCCTTTAAACACACAGGTCTCCATTTACAGTAGCCGCTCCCCTTCAGGTCTGGTCTCCCGTCTCTTGACTTTTCTTTTGGTCTGTCTTCCCCCTTCCCGGCCTCCTTTGCCCACTCCTATGAGCCATGTTTGGTTCCTTTTATACCCCTCATGTCCCTTTGTTTCCCCCATTCTCGCAGACATCCCGTTGTTAGAAGGAACCTTTTGACCATGGAAGGGACGGATTGTCACTTGGTCTCACATTGATATATTGCATCTGTAAACACTCCACCTGTGACACCAAGTGACCTTTTGATGCAAGAATCTGAGCCCACAGCGGGTATTTAGCATGGAATCCAGATATGCAAAACATAGGATCCTCCATCTTTAATATATATATATATATCAAATATTGCATCCTACAGGGTATTCATTACACTGTAATGTACAGCTTGTTACATCCATTCTTTAACCCCAACGACTGCAGGTGTATATTTACGCCTTGCGACCGCCTCGGGCAGTTCAGAGCGGGGCTGCCTGGCGACCCCGCTCTGAACCGCCGTGGTCCCGATTGCCACATGTAGCCTGGGACCGTGGCAATTAGCGGGCACGGTTTGATTGCCGTGCCCGCTAATTAAGGATTCAGATGCAGCTGTTAAAGTTGACAGCTGCATCAGAATCCTTTATGCAGCCTCATCCCTGGTGTCTACTGGGGTGGATCGCCCCCCCCCTCCCCCCGGGACGTTGTCCCGGAGGAGCGATCCACACATCTGGCTCGGGCTGAGGTCTGCGCCGTAATGACGCCAGAAGCAATCCATATTGATCTATGCAGTATAACTATACAGCATAGATCTCAATGAGAGATCAGTGTACTTATACTAGAAGTCCCCCAGGGGGAATAACACTAACCCCAGGGGGAATAACCGCCCAGGGGGAATAACCCTAACCCCAGGGGGAATAACCCTAACCTCCCAGGGGGAATAACCCTAACCACAGGGGGAATAACCCTAACCTCAGGGAGAATAACCCTAACCACAGGTAGAATAACCCTAACCCCAGGGAGAATAACCCTAACCACAGGTAGAATAACCCTAACCACAGGGGGAATAACCCTAACCTCAGGGAGAATAACCCTAACCACAGGTAAAATAACCCTAACCCCAGGGAGAATAACCCTAACCACAGGGGGGATAACCCTAACCCCAGGGGGAATAACCGCCCAGGGGGACTAACCCTAACCCCAGGGAGAATAACCTTAACCCCAGGGGAATAACCCTAACCACAGGGGGAATAACCCTAACCACAGGTGGAATAACCCTAACCCCAGGGGGAATAACCCTAACCCCAAGGGGAATAACCCTAACCACAGGGGGAATAACCCTAACTCCAGGGGGAATAACCCTAACCACAGGGGGAATAACCCTAACCCCAGGGGAAATAACCGCCCAGGGGGAATAACCCTAACCCCAGGGGGAATAACCCTAACCTCCCAGGGGGAATAACCCTAACCCCAGGGGGAATAACCCTAACCACAGGGGGAATAACCCTAACTCCAGGGGGAATAACCGCCCAGGGGGAATAACCCTAACCCCAGGGGGAATAACCCTAACTCCAGGGGGAATAACCGCCCAGGGGGAATAACCCTAACCCCAGGGGGAATAACCTTAACCTCCCAGGGGGAATAACCCTAACCCCAGGGGGAATAACCCTAACCACAGGGGGGATAACCCTAACTCCAGGGGGAATAACCGCCCAGGGGGAATAACCCTAACCCCAGGGGGAATAACCCTAACCACAGGGGGAATAACCCTAACCTCAGGGAGAATAACCCTAACCACAGGTAGAATAACCCTAACCCCAGGGAGAATAACCCTAACCACAGGGGGGATAACCCTAACCCCAGGGGGAATAACCGCCCAGGGGGACTAACCCTAACCCCAGAGGGAATAACCCTAACCCCAGGGGGAATAACCGCCCAGGGGGAATAACCCTAACCCCAGGGGGAATAGCCGTAACCTCCCAGGGGGAATAACCCTAACCCCAGGGGGAATAACCCTAACCCCAGGGGGAATAACCCTAACCCCAGGGGAATAACCCTAACCCCAGGGAGAATAACCTTAACCCCAGGGGAATAACCCTAACCACAGGAGGAATAACCCTAACCCCAGGTGGAATAACCCTAACCCCAGGGGGAATAACCCTAACCCCAAGGGGAATAACCCTAACCACAGGGGGAATAACCCTAACTCCAGGGGGAATAACCCTAACCACAGGGGGAATAACCCTAACCCCAGGGGAAATAACCTCCCAGGGGGAATAACCCTAACCCCAGGGGGAATAACCCTAACCTCCCAGGGGGAATAACCCTAACCCCAGGGGGAATAACCCTAACCACAGGGGGAATAACCCTAACTCCAGGGGGAATAACCGCCCAGGGGGAATAACCCTAACCCCAGGGGGAATAACCCTAACTCCAGGGGGAATAACCGCCCAGGGGGAATAACCCTAACCCCAGGGGGAATAACCCTAACCACAGGTAGAATAACCCTAACCTCAGGGAGAATAACCCTAAGCCCAGGGGAATAACCCTAACCCTAGGGGGAATAACCCTAACCACAGGTAGAATAACCCTAACCCCAGGGGGAATAACCCTAACCCCAGGTAGAATAACCCTAACCCCAGGGAGAATAACCCTAACCCCAGGGGGAATAACCGCCCAGGGGGACTAACCCTAACCCCAGGGGGAATAACCCTAACCCCAGGGGGAATAACCGCCCAGGGGGAATAACCCTAACCCCAGGGGGAATAACCCTAACCTCCCAGGGGGAATAACCCTGACCCCAGGGGGAATAACCCTAACCCCAGGGGAATAACCCTAACCCCAGGGAGAATAACCTTAACCCCAGGGGAATAACCCTAACCACAGGGGGAATAACCCTAACCCCAGGGGGAATAACCCTAACCCCAGGGGGAATAACCCTAACCCCAAGGGGAATAACCCTAACCACAGGGGGAATAACCCTAACTCCAGGGGGAATAACCGCCCAGGGGGAATAACCCTAACCACAGGGGGAATAACCCTAACCACAGGGGGAATAACCCTAACCTCAGGGAGAATAACCCTAACCACAGGTAGAATAACCATAACCCCAGGGAGAATAACCCTAACCACAGGGGGGATAACCCTAATCCCAGGGAGGTTCTAGTTTATGTGTAAAATAAATAAATAAATAAAGTGTTGTTAATAAAAGCCCCCTCCCCTAATAAAAGTTTGAATTACCCCTTTTCCCATGTTATAAATAAAAATAAATAAATAAACATGTTTGTTATCGCCTCGTCTGTAATCGCCCGAATTAAAAATTTATCACATTCCTGATCTCGTACGGTAAACGGTGCAAGCATAAAAAATTCCCAAAGTACAAAATTGCGCATTTTTGGTGGCATCAAATCCAGAAAAATTGTAATAAAAAGCAATCAAAAAGTTGCATATGCGCAATCAAGGTACCAATAGAAAGATCACATCATGGTGCAAAAAATGACACCTCACACAGCCCCATAGACCAAAGGATAAAAGCGTTATAAGCCTGGGAATGGAGCGATTTTAAGGAACATATATTTGTTAACAATGGTTTGAATTTTTTACAGGCCATCAGATACAATATAAGTTATACATGTTATATATCGTTGTAATCGTAACAACTTGAGGAACATGCAAAACAAATCAGTTTTCCCCCAGGACGAGCGGCGTAAAAACAAATACCCCCCAAATAAACTTAATGCATTTTTTTTTCAATTTCACCACACATTGAATTTTTTCCTGCTTTTCCAGTGTACTTTATGAAAAAATTCAGCCTGTCATTGCAAAGTACAATTAGTGGCGCAAAAAATAAGCGCTCATGTGGGTTTCTATGTGAAAAAATGCAAGTGCTATGGCCTTATATACACAAGGAGGAGAAAACGGAAGTGCAAGAATCGAAATTGGCTCCGTCTTTAAGGGGTTAATGTTAACGAGGTGTAAACCTACCCTAAGAAGAGAGCGGAGGATCCCAGGATGGAGGGCAGGAACAAGGGCCTCACTGCTAGGCAAAGGCCGGACGTTGAGATTACGATTGAATGGGCTTTTCCCTACTATTATGTATGGGGGCACTCTGCCAGCACTATTATGTATGGGGGCACTCTGCTGACTCTATTATGTATGGGGGCACACTGCCAGCACTATTATGTATGGGGGCACTCTTCTGACACTATTATGTATGCTTGCACTGTGCCGACACTATTATGTATGGGGGCACTCTGCTGACACTATTATGTATGGAGGCACTCTACCTGAACTATTATGTATGGGGGCACTCTACCTGAACTATTATGTATGGGGGCACACTGCTGGCACTATTATGTATGGGGCACTCTGCCAGCACTATTATGTATGGGGGCACTCTGCCGGCACTATTATGTATGGGGGCAAACTGCCGTCACTATTCCGTCACTATTATGTATGGGGGCACTCTGCCGGCACTATTATGTATGGGGGAACTCTGCCAGCACTATTATGTATGGGGGCACTCTGCCAGCACTATTATGTGTAGGGGCACTCTACCTGAACTATTATGTATGGGGGCACACTGCCGACACTATTATGTATGGGGACACTCTCCCGGAACTATTATGTATGGGGCACTCTGCCAGCACTATTATGTATGGGGGGCACTCTGCTTGAACTATTATGTATAGGGGGCACTCTGCCGGCACTATTATGTATGGGGGCACTCTGCCGGCACTATTATGTATGGGGGCACACTGCCCTCACTATTATGTATGGGGGCACTCTGCCGGCTCTATTATGTATGGGGGCACTCTGCCGGCACTATTATGTATGGGGGCACACTGCCGGCACTATTATGTATGGGGGCACACTGCCGGCACTATTATGTATGGGGGCACTCTGCCAGCACTATTATATATGGGGGCACACTGCCGGCACTATTATGTATGGGGGCACACTGCCAGCACTATTATGTATGGGGGCACTCTGCCGGCACTATTATGTATGGGGGCACTCTGCCAGCACTATTATGTATGGGGGCACTCTGCTGGCACTATTATGTATGGGGGCACTCTGCCAGCACTTTTATGTATAGGGGCACTCTACCTGAACTATTATATATGGGGGCACTCTGCCGGCACTATTATGTATGGGGGCACTCTGCCGGCACTATTTTGTATGGGGGCACTCTACCTGAACTATTATGTATGGGGGCACTCTGCCAGCACTATTATGTATGGGGGCACTCTGCCAACACTATTATGTATGGGGGGACTCTACCTGAACTATTATGTATAGGGGCACACTGCCGGCACTATTATGTATGGGGACACTCTGCCGGAACTATTATGTATGGGGCACTCTGCCAGCACTATTATGTATGGGGGCACTCTGCCTGAACTATTATGTATAGGGGGCACTCTGCCGGCACTATTATGTATGGGGGCACTCTGCCAGCACTATTATGTATGGGGGCACTCTGTCAGCACTATTATGTAGTATGGGGGCACTCTGCTGGCACCAGGGCCGGATTAAAGGGAGGGCACAAGGGGCACGTGCCTAGGGGCCTCCACCACTAGGGGGCCTCCACCAGCCCAAACCCAGAAGTGGTGTCTGGGAGCCAGTCCCATGCGCAAAAAGCATGTGGAAACCCTACCTGGACACAGCACTGGCCACACTGCATGCTGTCCAGGGAGGGTGGGAGGTGTAGGGTTAATCCTGTGTAAGCATCTCCCTCCCGGCAGGCTCAGACTCCCCCCTGGTGGGTCTTTGAATGGATTCTTCCTGTCAAGCTTCTGGGTGCCTGTCTCCTGCCGAGGTCCTCACTCCCCCTTCCCCTCACTGAGGAGAGGACTGCCTGGGACCTTAGCAAGGAAACCTGATCTCTCCAGCAGGGATGTGACATCATGGAGCATGCTGGAGCATCTGTCACAGTGGCTGACAGGCTGAAGGAACAGAGAAGAGCCAGAAGGGAGAAGACCTGTCATCTGCCCAGATCAGGTGAGTATGAGGTTTTGTTTTGTATTGGCACATCAGAGCAGGGGTATATACTATAGAGGCATATATGAGACCAGGGATATATATTATAGGGGCATATATCAGAGCAGGGGTATATACTATAGGGGCATATATCAGAGCAGGGGGCATATACTATGGGGGCATATATCAGAGCCGAGGGCATATACTATGGGGGCATATATCAGAGCAGGGGTATATACTATAGGCGCATATATATATATATATATATATAACCTGTGTGCAGCATATGACATGTAGCCTGTGTGCAGTGTATGATATATAGCCTGTGTGCAGCCTATGATATATAGCCTGTGTGCAGTGTATGGTATATAGCCTGTGTACAGCCTAGGATATATTGCCTGTGTGCAGTGTATGGTATATAGCCTGTGTGCAGCCTATAAT
Source organism: Dendropsophus ebraccatus (assembly GCF_027789765.1). Taxonomy (NCBI): domain Eukaryota; kingdom Metazoa; phylum Chordata; class Amphibia; order Anura; family Hylidae; genus Dendropsophus; species Dendropsophus ebraccatus. The sequence continues at coordinate 117,906,429 of NC_091461.1, read as the reverse complement.
ATATAGCCTGTGTGCAGTGTATGGTATATAGCCTGTGTGCAGCATATGACATGTAACCTGTGTGCGGTTTGATTGCCGTGCCCGCTAATTAAGGATTCAGATGCAGCTGTTAAAGTTGACAGCTGCATCAGAATCCTTTATGCAGCCTCATCCCTGGTGTCTACTGGGGTGGATCGCCCCCCCCCTCCCCCCGGGACGTTGTCCCGGAGGAGCGATCCACACATCTGGCTCGGGCTGAGGTCTGCGCCGTAATGACGCCAGAAGCAATCCATATTGATCTATGCAGTATAACTATACAGCATAGATCTCAATGAGAGATCAGTGTACTTATACTAGAAGTCCCCCAGGGGGAATAACACTAACCCCAGGGGGAATAACCGCCCAGGGGGAATAACCCTAACCCCAGGGGGAATAACCCTAACCTCCCAGGGGGAATAACCCTAACCACAGGGGGAATAACCCTAACCTCAGGGAGAATAACCCTAACCACAGGTAGAATAACCCTAACCCCAGGGAGAATAACCCTAACCACAGGTAGAATAACCCTAACCACAGGGGGAATAACCCTAACCTCAGGGAGAATAACCCTAACCACAGGTAAAATAACCCTAACCCCAGGGAGAATAACCCTAACCACAGGGGGGATAACCCTAACCCCAGGGGGAATAACCGCCCAGGGGGACTAACCCTAACCCCAGGGAGAATAACCTTAACCCCAGGGGAATAACCCTAACCACAGGGGGAATAACCCTAACCACAGGTGGAATAACCCTAACCCCAGGGGGAATAACCCTAACCCCAAGGGGAATAACCCTAACCACAGGGGGAATAACCCTAACTCCAGGGGGAATAACCCTAACCACAGGGGGAATAACCCTAACCCCAGGGGAAATAACCGCCCAGGGGGAATAACCCTAACCCCAGGGGGAATAACCCTAACCTCCCAGGGGGAATAACCCTAACCCCAGGGGGAATAACCCTAACCACAGGGGGAATAACCCTAACTCCAGGGGGAATAACCGCCCAGGGGGAATAACCCTAACCCCAGGGGGAATAACCCTAACTCCAGGGGGAATAACCGCCCAGGGGGAATAACCCTAACCCCAGGGGGAATAACCTTAACCTCCCAGGGGGAATAACCCTAACCCCAGGGGGAATAACCCTAACCACAGGGGGGATAACCCTAACTCCAGGGGGAATAACCGCCCAGGGGGAATAACCCTAACCCCAGGGGGAATAACCCTAACCACAGGGGGAATAACCCTAACCTCAGGGAGAATAACCCTAACCACAGGTAGAATAACCCTAACCCCAGGGAGAATAACCCTAACCACAGGGGGGATAACCCTAACCCCAGGGGGAATAACCGCCCAGGGGGACTAACCCTAACCCCAGAGGGAATAACCCTAACCCCAGGGGGAATAACCGCCCAGGGGGAATAACCCTAACCCCAGGGGGAATAGCCGTAACCTCCCAGGGGGAATAACCCTAACCCCAGGGGGAATAACCCTAACCCCAGGGGGAATAACCCTAACCCCAGGGGAATAACCCTAACCCCAGGGAGAATAACCTTAACCCCAGGGGAATAACCCTAACCACAGGAGGAATAACCCTAACCCCAGGTGGAATAACCCTAACCCCAGGGGGAATAACCCTAACCCCAAGGGGAATAACCCTAACCACAGGGGGAATAACCCTAACTCCAGGGGGAATAACCCTAACCACAGGGGGAATAACCCTAACCCCAGGGGAAATAACCTCCCAGGGGGAATAACCCTAACCCCAGGGGGAATAACCCTAACCTCCCAGGGGGAATAACCCTAACCCCAGGGGGAATAACCCTAACCACAGGGGGAATAACCCTAACTCCAGGGGGAATAACCGCCCAGGGGGAATAACCCTAACCCCAGGGGGAATAACCCTAACTCCAGGGGGAATAACCGCCCAGGGGGAATAACCCTAACCCCAGGGGGAATAACCCTAACCACAGGTAGAATAACCCTAACCTCAGGGAGAATAACCCTAAGCCCAGGGGAATAACCCTAACCCTAGGGGGAATAACCCTAACCACAGGTAGAATAACCCTAACCCCAGGGGGAATAACCCTAACCCCAGGTAGAATAACCCTAACCCCAGGGAGAATAACCCTAACCCCAGGGGGAATAACCGCCCAGGGGGACTAACCCTAACCCCAGGGGGAATAACCCTAACCCCAGGGGGAATAACCGCCCAGGGGGAATAACCCTAACCCCAGGGGGAATAACCCTAACCTCCCAGGGGGAATAACCCTGACCCCAGGGGGAATAACCCTAACCCCAGGGGAATAACCCTAACCCCAGGGAGAATAACCTTAACCCCAGGGGAATAACCCTAACCACAGGGGGAATAACCCTAACCCCAGGGGGAATAACCCTAACCCCAGGGGGAATAACCCTAACCCCAAGGGGAATAACCCTAACCACAGGGGGAATAACCCTAACTCCAGGGGGAATAACCGCCCAGGGGGAATAACCCTAACCACAGGGGGAATAACCCTAACCACAGGGGGAATAACCCTAACCTCAGGGAGAATAACCCTAACCACAGGTAGAATAACCATAACCCCAGGGAGAATAACCCTAACCACAGGGGGGATAACCCTAATCCCAGGGAGGTTCTAGTTTATGTGTAAAATAAATAAATAAATAAAGTGTTGTTAATAAAAGCCCCCTCCCCTAATAAAAGTTTGAATTACCCCTTTTCCCATGTTATAAATAAAAATAAATAAATAAACATGTTTGTTATCGCCTCGTCTGTAATCGCCCGAATTAAAAATTTATCACATTCCTGATCTCGTACGGTAAACGGTGCAAGCATAAAAAATTCCCAAAGTACAAAATTGCGCATTTTTGGTGGCATCAAATCCAGAAAAATTGTAATAAAAAGCAATCAAAAAGTTGCATATGCGCAATCAAGGTACCAATAGAAAGATCACATCATGGTGCAAAAAATGACACCTCACACAGCCCCATAGACCAAAGGATAAAAGCGTTATAAGCCTGGGAATGGAGCGATTTTAAGGAACATATATTTGTTAACAATGGTTTGAATTTTTTACAGGCCATCAGATACAATATAAGTTATACATGTTATATATCGTTGTAATCGTAACAACTTGAGGAACATGCAAAACAAATCAGTTTTCCCCCAGGACGAGCGGCGTAAAAACAAATACCCCCCAAATAAACTTAATGCATTTTTTTTTCAATTTCACCACACATTGAATTTTTTCCTGCTTTTCCAGTGTACTTTATGAAAAAATTCAGCCTGTCATTGCAAAGTACAATTAGTGGCGCAAAAAATAAGCGCTCATGTGGGTTTCTATGTGAAAAAATGCAAGTGCTATGGCCTTATATACACAAGGAGGAGAAAACGGAAGTGCAAGAATCGAAATTGGCTCCGTCTTTAAGGGGTTAATGTTAACGAGGTGTAAACCTACCCTAAGAAGAGAGCGGAGGATCCCAGGATGGAGGGCAGGAACAAGGGCCTCACTGCTAGGCAAAGGCCGGACGTTGAGATTACGATTGAATGGGCTTTTCCCTACTATTATGTATGGGGGCACTCTGCCAGCACTATTATGTATGGGGGCACTCTGCTGACTCTATTATGTATGGGGGCACACTGCCAGCACTATTATGTATGGGGGCACTCTTCTGACACTATTATGTATGCTTGCACTGTGCCGACACTATTATGTATGGGGGCACTCTGCTGACACTATTATGTATGGAGGCACTCTACCTGAACTATTATGTATGGGGGCACTCTACCTGAACTATTATGTATGGGGGCACACTGCTGGCACTATTATGTATGGGGCACTCTGCCAGCACTATTATGTATGGGGGCACTCTGCCGGCACTATTATGTATGGGGGCAAACTGCCGTCACTATTCCGTCACTATTATGTATGGGGGCACTCTGCCGGCACTATTATGTATGGGGGAACTCTGCCAGCACTATTATGTATGGGGGCACTCTGCCAGCACTATTATGTGTAGGGGCACTCTACCTGAACTATTATGTATGGGGGCACACTGCCGACACTATTATGTATGGGGACACTCTCCCGGAACTATTATGTATGGGGCACTCTGCCAGCACTATTATGTATGGGGGCACTCTGCTTGAACTATTATGTATAGGGGGCACTCTGCCGGCACTATTATGTATGGGGGCACTCTGCCGGCACTATTATGTATGGGGGCACACTGCCCTCACTATTATGTATGGGGGCACTCTGCCGGCTCTATTATGTATGGGGGCACTCTGCCGGCACTATTATGTATGGGGGCACACTGCCGGCACTATTATGTATGGGGGCACACTGCCGGCACTATTATGTATGGGGGCACTCTGCCAGCACTATTATATATGGGGGCACACTGCCGGCACTATTATGTATGGGGGCACACTGCCAGCACTATTATGTATGGGGGCACTCTGCCGGCACTATTATGTATGGGGGCACTCTGCCAGCACTATTATGTATGGGGGCACTCTGCTGGCACTATTATGTATGGGGGCACTCTGCCAGCACTTTTATGTATAGGGGCACTCTACCTGAACTATTATATATGGGGGCACTCTGCCGGCACTATTATGTATGGGGGCACTCTGCCGGCACTATTTTGTATGGGGGCACTCTACCTGAACTATTATGTATGGGGGCACTCTGCCAGCACTATTATGTATGGGGGCACTCTGCCAACACTATTATGTATGGGGGGACTCTACCTGAACTATTATGTATAGGGGCACACTGCCGGCACTATTATGTATGGGGACACTCTGCCGGAACTATTATGTATGGGGCACTCTGCCAGCACTATTATGTATGGGGGCACTCTGCCTGAACTATTATGTATAGGGGGCACTCTGCCGGCACTATTATGTATGGGGGCACTCTGCCAGCACTATTATGTATGGGGGCACTCTGTCAGCACTATTATGTAGTATGGGGGCACTCTGCTGGCACCAGGGCCGGATTAAAGGGAGGGCACAAGGGGCACGTGCCTAGGGGCCTCCACCACTAGGGGGCCTCCACCAGCCCAAACCCAGAAGTGGTGTCTGGGAGCCAGTCCCATGCGCAAAAAGCATGTGGAAACCCTACCTGGACACAGCACTGGCCACACTGCATGCTGTCCAGGGAGGGTGGGAGGTGTAGGGTTAATCCTGTGTAAGCATCTCCCTCCCGGCAGGCTCAGACTCCCCCCTGGTGGGTCTTTGAATGGATTCTTCCTGTCAAGCTTCTGGGTGCCTGTCTCCTGCCGAGGTCCTCACTCCCCCTTCCCCTCACTGAGGAGAGGACTGCCTGGGACCTTAGCAAGGAAACCTGATCTCTCCAGCAGGGATGTGACATCATGGAGCATGCTGGAGCATCTGTCACAGTGGCTGACAGGCTGAAGGAACAGAGAAGAGCCAGAAGGGAGAAGACCTGTCATCTGCCCAGATCAGGTGAGTATGAGGTTTTGTTTTGTATTGGCACATCAGAGCAGGGGTATATACTATAGAGGCATATATGAGACCAGGGATATATATTATAGGGGCATATATCAGAGCAGGGGTATATACTATAGGGGCATATATCAGAGCAGGGGGCATATACTATGGGGGCATATATCAGAGCCGAGGGCATATACTATGGGGGCATATATCAGAGCAGGGGTATATACTATAGGCGCATATATATATATATATATATATATATATATATATAACCTGTGTGCAGCATATGACATGTAGCCTGTGTGCAGTGTATGATATATAGCCTGTGTGCAGCCTATGATATATAGCCTGTGTGCAGTGTATGGTATATAGCCTGTGTACAGCCTAGGATATATTGCCTGTGTGCAGTGTATGGTATATAGCCTGTGTGCAGCCTATAATATATAGCCTGTGTGCAGTGTATGGTATATAGCCTGTGTGCAGCATATGACATGTAACCTGTGTGCAGTGTATGATATATAGCCTGTGTGCAGCCTATGATATATTGCCTGTGTGCAGTGTATGGTATATAGCCTGTGTGCAGCATATGACATATAGCCTGTGTGCAGTGTATGATATATAGCCTGTGTGCAGTGTATGGTATATAGCCTGTGTGCAGCATATGGACATGTAACCTGTGTGCAGTGTATGATAAATAGCCTGTGTGCAGCCTATGATATATTGCCTGTGTGCAGTGTATGGTATATAGCCTGTGTGCAGTGTATGATATATAGCCTGTGTGCAGTGTATGGTATATAGCCTGTGTGCAGTGTATGGTATATAGCCTGTGTGCAGTGTATGGTATATAGCCTGTGTGCAGCATATGGACATGTAACCTGTGTGCAGTGTATGATAAATAGCCTGTGTGCAGCCTATGATATATTGCCTGTGTGCAGTGTATGGTATATAGCCTGTGTGCAGTGTATGACATATAGCCTGTGTGCAGTGTATGATATATACCTTGTGTGCAGCGTATGATATATAGCCTGTGAGCAGTGTATGATATATAGCTTGTGTGCAGTGTATGGTATATAGCCTGTGTGCAGCATATGGTGTATATATAGCCTGTGTGCAGCATATGGTATACATAGCCTGTGTGCAGCATATGACATGTAGCCTGTGTGCAGCTATATATGCCATGATCCTTAGGGTATATTCACATGTAGCATATCCGCTATAGATTATACACAACTTTCTGCTCTTTACTGCTTCAGGTAGTTTATATGGTTGGGAACTGCTAGCTAGCTGTGGTTGGGAACATGCTAGCTGTGGTGGCTGACCCAGTGGGCAAGAGCGCACAGAAAGTGCTAAAGTGCTGTGTTCTCGCATTGAATTAAGTGGGAACATACCGCAATGCTCACCCCTCCCCCATCCTGTCTCTAGGGCCTGGCATCTTCCTCTGGACTGCAGCCTCTAGGGACCAGCATATGCAGAACAGAGGAGGATGCTGAGCCACACAGCCAGGAGTGAGGAGAGGTAGGTGCTACAGTCCCCTACAGTAATCAGCAACCTGTATAGATCACTGTATGGTTTATTTGTGGGGGGAAGAAAATGGGGGGGCCCCCAACAAAATTGTTGCCCAGGGCCTCCACCAACCTTAATCCGGCCCTGGCCAGCACTATTATGTATGGGGGCACTCTGCCGGCACTATTATGTATGGGGGCACTCTGCCAGCACTATTATGTATGGGGGGCACTCTGCCTGAACTACTACGTATGGGGGCACACTGCCTTAACTATTATGTATGGGGGCACTCTGCCTGAACTATTATGTGTGTGTGTGTGGGGGGGCACTCTGCCGGCACTATTATGTGTGGGGGGGGGGCACACTGCCGGCACTATTATGTATGGGGGCACTCTGCCGGCACTATTATATATGGGGAGGCACTCTGCCAGCACTATTATCTATGGGGGCACTCTGCCGGCACCTCAGTGAAGCTCCTTATTGTTGTACAGCCATCATACCTATATGCCGTTGCCATGACACTCGCGCCCTGTACATAACCACATGACCACAACATGGCGGCTGCAGCAGTTTAGTGCATTTCCCTCACACTCAAAGTGCCCGCCCGTTTGATCTTTGCCGCTCATTTTGCCAAACCCAATATGGCGGCGTAACTTCCTGTTTACCTGAGCTGTTTCCTGCGGATCCCGGAAGTAGGTCACACGTGTGGTGACGGGGGCGGCCATGGAGGCTCTGCTGGTGTCTGATACATTGGGAATGGGGAAGAGCTCGGAGGAATGGGAACACACGGTGCGGCCCAAGAGGAAGATGTCCTTATACAGGTGAGTACACACAGCGCGGCTCAGCAGCAGCCAGGACATGTGATGATGCTCTGCAGCAGCCAGGACAAGTGATGATGCTCTGCAGCAGCCAGGACAGGTGATGCTCTGCAGCAGCCAGGACAGGTGATGATGCTCTGCAGCAGGCAGGACGGGTGATGATGCTCTGCAGCAGCCAGGACGGGTGATGATGCTCTGCAGCAGCCAGGACGGGTGATGATGCTCTGCAGCAGCCAGGACGGGTGATGATGCTCTGCAGCAGCCAGGACGGGTGATGATGCTCTGCAGCAGCCAGGACGGGTGATGATGCTCTGCAGCAGCCAGGACGGGTGATGATGCTCTGCAGCAGCCAGGACGGGTGATGATGCTCTGCAGCAGCCAGGACGGGTGATGATGCTCTGCAGCAGCCAGGACGGGTGATGATGCTCTGCAGCAGCCAGGACGGGTGATGATGCTCTGCAGCAGCCAGGACGGGTGATGATGCTCTGCAGCAGGCAGGACGGGTGATGATGCTCTGCAGCAGGCAGGACGGGTGATGATGCTCTGCAGCAGGCAGGACGGGTGATGATGCTCTGCAGCAGGCAGGACGGGTGATGATGCTCTGCAGCAGGCAGGACGGGTGATGATGCTCTGCAGCAGGCAGGACGGGTGATGATGCTCTGCAGCAGCCAGGACGGGTGATGATGCTCTGCAGCAGCCAGGACGGGTGATGATGCTCTGCAGCAGCTGGGGTACATAATGATACACAAGAAGATGCTCTGCAGCAGCCGAGGCATGGGATTTTCTTCAGGATTAAGGATACACAAAATGCTCTGCAGCAGCCGTGGTGCTTGACGATGCTCTGCAGGATTAAGGACACACATGATGCTCTGCATGATGATGATTGTACATGTATATTGTGTGTGTTTGCTCTTCATTCTCTGCTCTTGTGTTCTGCAGCTGTGAGACTTGCGGCAATGAGGAGGCAAAGTACAAGTGTCCGCGGTGTCTGAAGTTTTCCTGCAGGTAACATATCACACACCTGTGCCCCCCCCCCCACTGCCATCATGTAACAGATCACACACCAGTGCCCCCTGCCATCAGATAACAGATCACACACCTGTGCCCCCCCCCCGCCTGCCATAATGTAACAGATCACACACCTGTCCCCCTGCCATCATATAACAGATCACACACCTGTCCCCCTGCTATCATGTAACAGATCACACACCAGTGCCCCCTGCCATCAGATAACAGATCACACACCTGTGCCCCCCCCCCACTGCCATCATGTAACAGATCACACACCAGTGCCCCCTGCCATAATGTAACAGATCACACACCTGTGCCCGCTGCCATCATGTAACAGATCACACACCTGTGCCCGCTGCCATCATGTAACAGATCACACACCTGTGCCCCCTGCCATCATGTAACAGATCACACACCTGTGCCCCCCGCCATCATGTAACAGATCACACACCTGTGCCCCCCGCCATCATATAACAGATCACACACACCTGTCCCCCTGCCATCATGTAACAGATCACACACCTGTGCCCCCCTGCCATCATGTAACAGATCACACACCTGTGCCCCCCTGCCATCATGTAACAGATCACACACCTGTGCCCCCCTGCCATCATGTAACAGATCACACACCTGTGCCCCCCTGCCATCATGTAACAGATCACACACCTGTGCCCCCCCCTGCCATCATGTAACAGATCACACACCTGTGCCCCCCCCCCTGCCATCATGTAACAGATCACACACCTGTGCCCCCTGCCATCATGTAACAGATCACACACCTGTGCCCCCTGCCGTCATGTAACAGATCACACACCTGTGCCCCCTGCCATCATGTCTCTTCTCAGTTTTCCTCATTCATTGCGTCTCTCCTCTTAGTTTACCTTGTGTGAAGAAGCATAAAGTGGACGTTACGTGCAGCGGAGTGCGAGACAAGACTGCTTTTGTCCCTTTAAATACTTTTGGTGACATACATCTACTGAGCGGTAAGTAAAGCCTCCGCCTGGCGCAGATTATCATCCTGTCCTCACCCCCCTCCCCACCGTTGTGCATATGGGGCCGACACTGGGCCATGTCCCCTTCTATCTGTGGCTCTACAGGTAGTGGAGAAGTTTGGCACCATGAGATGCAGAGACGCAGGGTGTGGCTTGTGCTTTACACCAGCAATCCCCAATCTGTGGCCCTTCATCTATTGCAAAACTACAACTCCCATCATGTAGATGTAGTTTTGCAACAGATGCAGACCACAGCTATAGAGTGGGGATCGCAGCTGTATAGCGAAGGTCGGGGCTGTAGAGTTGGGGAGGTCTGGGCTGTTGGGGATCGCTGCTGTAGAGTGGGGGTTGAGGCTTTAGATTTGTGAGTGTAGATTAGGGGTTGACTGTAGAGTGGGAATGACTGCTGTAGCGTTGGGGGTCGCTGCTGTAGATTTGTGGCTGTAGAGTGGGGATCACGACTGTAGATTTGTGGCTGTAGAGTGGGGATCACGACTGTAGATTTGTAGCTGTAGAGTGGGGGTCACGACTGTAGATTTGTAGCTGTAGAGTGTGGGGGTTGCGGCTGTAGAGTGGCGGTTGCGGCTGTAGATTTGTAGCTGTAGAGTGGGGGTTGCGGCTGTAGATTTGTAGCTGTAGAGTGGGGGTTGCGGCTGTAGATTTGTAGCTGTAGAGTGGGGGTTGCGGCTGTAGATTTGTAGCTGTAGAGTGGGGGTCGCGGCTGTAGATTTGTAGCTGTAGAGTGGGGGTCACAACTGTAGATTTGTGGCTGCAGAGTGGGGGTTGCGGCTGCAGATTTGTGGCTGTAGAGTGGGGGTTGCGGCTATAGATATGCGGCTGTAGAGTGGGGGTTGTGGCTGCAGATTTGTGGCTGCAGAGTGGGGGTAGCAGCCATAGACCATTGTATTGAAATATGGAAGGAGCCAGTGATGTAATCTGTACTGTCTGGAGATTTTCGCGCTATGGAACATATTGGAGACTCTTTGTCCCAGGACCTTCAAATAAATTTTATGGAGAGATCTGTTAAGACCAGTGCATAGGAGTCCACCAACCCCCACCTCCCCCATTTTGAATAACTACTTTAAATTAACCTGTAATGTAACACCAAACATTTACAATGCTGACACTATATAGTTAGCACCCAGAACTGTAAATTCTGTATGAACTGGAGTTGTCCTCTGCCATACGCCTAATCCCAGAGATCTCAAGACTGAGGTGGGGTCCCATGTCTTCTTCCCATGTTATATGCACACTGCAGCCCTTAATAACTGATATCTCCAGCCCTTGTGATTGGAGCAGCAATAAACCTTCATAACCACTGCACTATTCAGAAAGGAGACTCAGGGGTCCCAGAGGTGAGAACCCCAGTACTTATAAGCCTATACTGAGCTGTAGGTGAGACGACCCCTTTAAAAGCCCCTATTAAAGGGGTTGTCCAAGCTTAAAAAAACATGGCCGCTCTCTTCCATCTTCCAGAAATGGCGCCTCTCCTGCCCTCAGTTTGGATGTGGGTTTTGCAGCTCAGTTCCATTGAAGTAAAGGGAGCTGATTTGTAATACCACACACAACCTGAGATCAAGGGTGGCGCTGTGCCATATTTAATCCTGGATAATCCCTTTAAGGAAGCTGATTCCTTGCAACATCAGTGAAGGATGGGGCTGTGTTCACCAAGGCTGGATCCAAAGTAGAGGGGGTATACATACAGCTTTCTTGTATACTCATCACCATAGAAGCTTCTCATTGGACATTGATGTAGAGCCAGGAAACCAATTGTCTCCCGAGGTGTTATGGCTGATGGGTTTATGGCGGCATGGAGACGGCATTGTCAGCACTTACAGACAGCGCTGTGTGGTTGCTTTTCTGCTGTGATAAGAGGGGGATGGAGCTGCTCCAATAACAATGATCATTCAGGATTCTTAAAGGGATAGTTCTTGTGTGTGTACATTCCCTCTAAGGGGCAAATGATCACCAAAGTTACTGTATCTTACATTCATTGCTTTTCCCTACAGATTATCGGTTTCTAGAGGATGCGGGCAGAGTGGCGGACGCCGCACTGAGGGACGCCCTGATCCCCCGGCAAACAACCAATAAGTTTGTAAGTTTTTGCTTCCCCTATGTGATGTGATCCCTCCTGCTGCATGTGGCAATCCATAATACCTTAAAGGGATTGTTCACCAACAATTTTTTTTTCTTTCATATCAACTGATGCCAGAAATTTATGTAAAACTTTGTAAGTAATTCACTTCTTATAAAAAATTAAAAATATCTCCAGTCTTCCAGTACTTATCAGCTGTTGTATGTCCTGCAGGAAGTGGTGTATTCTCTCCAGTCTGACACAATGCTCTCTGCTGCCACCTCTGTCCATGTCAGGAACTGTCCATAGCAGGAGAGTTTTTTTCATGGGGATTTGCTGCTGCTGTGGACAGTTCCTGACATGGACAGAGGTGGCAGAAGAGAGCACTGTGTCAGACTGGAGAGAATACACCACTTCTTGCAGGACATACAGCAGCTGATAAGTATTGGAAGACTGGAGATATTTAAATAGAAGTAAATTACAAATTTATATAAAGTTTCTGGTACTTGTTGATTGGAGAATAAAAAGTTTTTCACTGGAATACCCCTTTAATGTGACCCACCAGCTGTTGCAGAACTACAAATCCCATCATGCCTGGACAGCCAAAGCTTTAGCATGATGGGAATTGTAGTTTGCTGCAGCATGCAGGCTCCCCATCTCTGCCGTATAGGTGTATGCAACATGTAGGGGAGCGTTCTTTCCCCCCCCCTCATTTCACACCATCCCCTTCCTTTCCTTCAGTTGAATTATCTGAAAAACCGAGCTCGGAGACAAGGCATCGACCTGAAGTTACTGCCCGTTGGGTTCTCGAAAAGAAAAGCAAATACGACCTTTTTCCATAAAAAGTAAGTACATGTGTTTTACTGCGGGTAGTGCCCCCCTTTAAAGGGGTTATCTGGGCTTAGAAATATGTTGCTTCCCTATCGTCCCATTGGCATCACAACGTATGGGGTTAATTCGCCCCTGCGAGCCCCTGGGACGAAGGAATTTTAATGAATATAATTAGCATAAGCTTTTAATCCCCTCCTACAGATGTATAAATAGGCCCCGCCTCCCCTCGTCATCAGTCTTTTTTTCTTCGTAAGACATTACAGACTAAACACTAGGTTTGAGGCCAGAACAGCCTTCGCCAGATCGGTGCTCAGCGCCGCTGTTCTGGAATGACCCACCCTTGGGGATTTCTTGCTAGTTCCCCATACGTTGTGATGCCAATGGGACGATAGGGAAGCAAAAATTATTATGTTAATTTGTTTTCCCTGAGACCCATTGGCATCACAAGGCTCCCTCCCTTATTGGGTTCTTGTTATTTGACTGATGACGAGGGGAGGCGGGGCCTATTTATACATCCGTAGGAGGGGATTAAAAGCTTATGCTAATTATATTCATTAAAATTCCTTCGTCCCAGGGTCTCGCAGGGGCGAATTAACCCCATACGTTGTGATGCCAATGGGTCTCAGGGAAAACAAATTAACATAATAATTTTCGCTTCCTTCTTTCAGAAACAGCACCACCCCTCTCCTTAGGTTGGGTTTAGGTATTGCAGCTAAGTTCAGTGCAGTAAAACTGAACTGTAATACTACACACAATCTGAAGATAGGGATGATGCTGTTTTTTTCTACTTAAAGTTGTAGCTCACTAAAAAAAATTATTTCAGATTAACTGGAGCCAGATATTTGTAATTTGCTTCTATTAAAAAAAAAAAAAAAAAAATCTCTAGTCTTCAAGTACTTATGAGCAGCTGTATGTCCTGCAGGAAGTGATATTTTTTCCGAGACTGGAGCACAGGAAATGTTTTCTATGGCGATTTTCTACTGTTCTGTACAGTTCCTGACATGGACAGAGGTGGCGGCAGAGAGCACTGTGTCAGACTGGAAAGAATACACCATTTCCTGTAGGACGTACAGCAGCTGAAGTACTAGAAGACTTGAGGTTTTATTTTGTGAACAATCCCTTTTAAAGGGAACAATTTCCAGCTCTCCAGCTGTTGGAAAACTACAACTCCCAGCATGCTGGGAGTTGTAGTTTTGCAGCAGCTGGAATGCTACATGCTGGAAACTGCTGCTTACATTCACTGACTTAGTAACGACTGAAACTGATCTGAAGGCAAAAGTAACAGCAGAGGATTGTGCGGAGGCAGCCAGAGCAGCGCTCGTCCACTGGGTGTCTCTCTCTGCATTAGAAGTGATCAGGAGGAAGACAGACGCCTCTCGTTTTCGTCCTCTGTGCAGATATAGAAGTCTATGACATGGTATAGTTACAACCGCATCGTAAAAGATTAACCCCTTAATGTGCATCACAGCGCCACTCCTGTCCTCAGGCTTTGTCTGGTATTACAATTAAGCCTTATTAATGGTAGATTGGAGGTATATATCCTGTGTATTTACAGGTATATACAGTATCTCTGACATTCTTTTTGAGAAATGTCCCGGCCTAACCACAGATTTATAGGCTCGTCCTCACATTGTTTATGGGAATCTAGCTTGTCCCCCCTGATAGGTGTATACTTAAAGTGACTCTGTACCCACAATCTGTCCTCCCCCCTCCCCCACAAACCACTTGTACCTTCGGATAGCTGCTTTTAATCCAAGATCTGTCCTGTGGTCCGTTCAGCAGGTGATGCAGTTATTGTCCTAAAAAACAGCTTTTAAACTTGCAGCCCTGTGCCCAACGGCTATGGCCTAGATTTTGTATGCATTAGCTCGCACAACCTCTCCGCCCTCCTCGTAATTAGGAATGCTCCAGGCAGATTGTCTCCTATTCCTCAGCTATGTGCACACGGCACATGGGCTGGATTGTTAAGCACCTGTGCAATGTTCAGCATGGAAAAAATGTTCCAGTGGCATTCCTAATGATAAAGAGCTGGAGAGGAGGGACGGAGCGGTGGTGCAAGGTTAGGGCACAGATATTCCGGTTTGGCACGGGGCAGCAAGTCTAAAAGTTGTTTTTTAGGACAGTAACTGCATCACCTGCTGAATGGACCCCAGGACAGATCTTGGATAAAAGCAGCTATCCGAAGGTACAAGTGGTTTGGGTGGGTGGGTGGGGGGGCAGATTGTGGGAACAGAGTCGCTTTAAAGAAAAGCTTAGAGGGGTTGTTCACCATTTTTTTTTTCTTTCAAAAAAGCTGGTCCCAGAGAGTGCCAGAGATTTGTAATTTACTTCTATTAAAGAATCTCAAGTCTTCCAGGACTTATCGGCTGCTGGATGTCCTGCAGGAAGTGGTGCATTCTCTCCAGTCTGATACAGTGCTCTCTGCTGCCACCTCTGTCCATGTCAGGAACTGTCCAGAGCAGCAGCAAATCCCCATAGAAAACCTCTCCTGCTCTGGACAGTTCCTGACATGGACAGAGGTGGCAGCAGAGAGCACTGTGTCAGACTGGAGAGAATGCACCACTTCCTGCAGGACATGCAGCAGCCGATAAGTACTGGAAGACTTGAGATTTTTTTAATAGAAGTAAACTACAAATCTCTGGCACCAGCTGATTTGAAAACCCTTTTAAAGGGGTTATTCCTTAAAAAAACAGCACCACCCCTGTCCTTAGGTTGTGAGTGTTATTACAACATGGCCTCATTGACTTCAATGGAACTGAGCTGCAATACCGCTCACGGCAAGAGTGGCGCTAAAACCTCCAGGTTATATTTTCTCCAGGGTTCTGATGTGATCACAACCTGCTGTGGTTTGCGCCCCAGTCACTGACTGCCTGAGCTGGGTTTTGGCTTTGCAGGGACTGGAGCTGCAGGAGGCTGGTGGTGGGTCTGGGTGTTTGTGCTATGGGGGCATGTAAGTATAGATTCTTTGTTATGTCCCCCCACCCACTGCCTGCAGTGTAACCTTTTTGATTTGGTCGGACTTTTTCTTTAAATCGTTACTATTACTTCATAATTTTTTTTTACAGACTTGTCAAAAGTTTTGATCAGTCGGGTTCAAACTCTGAGAGAAGTGCATAACTAAGTGCTTCTCTCCCTCTTCTGCTGCAGATGATGATTCCTATACTAATTCTGTAGTCTATGACAGGGGTAGGGAACCTTGGCCTCCAGCTGTTGCAAAACTACAACTCCCATCATGCCTGCACAGCTAAAGCTTTGGTTTTCCAGGCATGATGGGAGTTGTAGTTTTGCAGCAGATGTTTATGGCTCCTCTATAGAGGATTGCTGTATACGCTTATATTGAAGTTTAGGTCATAGACCAGCAGTACAGATCCCTCAGCTATTGCTCTCTGTTATCAGGAGTTTTTGGCTCTCACATGTTCACCAGCTGAGGCTATAAATAGACTTGTTCCCTTGATTGATGCGTCTTCCACCCCTGAAATATGTCTGGTCTGTCCGTCTGTTTACCCCGCGTCCGTTTTGCGATTGTCGCTGGAATTCGTCACAGTGTGTAAGTTGTATATCAGTTGGGTCCGACTCTTCACACCTCGGTGACACCTATATTAAGATGTAGTCTGCGGAGCGGAGAGTAACCCCAGGATGTGAAATGTAATGGTTCTCTGCCAAACTAAACTGCGCTGACAGTCAATTCTTTTTCTGGGCTATAAAATGTGAGCGGCTCTGTGCGGATCTGGGGGCTAATGAAAACACCCGGTAAATATAGTCATTCATTCATATGGACGGAGATCCGGCTCCTGGGCCAACAAGTAAACCGGGGGGGGGGGGATGTTTGTGGTCGATCAGATGTGGGAACCTGGGGTATTAATGCAGTTATGTACTCAGGTGTAACAGATATGGAGGCCGCAGTATAACCCTGTATGTGTGTGGCTGTGCAGAATATATACATAGATACTATACAGTGAGTGTATATTTTATGTGTGTGTATGTATATATAAATATTATTTATATATATATATATATATATATATATATATATATATACACACACAGTGTATATATAATTATTATTACATTTTAATTTTTAATACGCACACACACACACACACACACACACACACACACTTACAGATTTGTAATTTACTTTTATAAAAAAAAAAAATAGTTTTCCAGTACTTATCAGCTGCTGTATGTCCTGCAGGAAGTGGGGAAGTTTCCAGTCTGGTACAGTGCTCTCTGCTGCCACCTCTGTCCATGTCAGGAACTGTCCGGAGCAGTAGAAGATAAAAACATAAAAAACCTCTCCTGCTCTGGACAGTTCCTGACATGGACAGAGGTGGAGGCAGAGAGCACTGTGTCAGACTGGAGAGAATACACCACTTCCTGCAGGACCTACAGCATCTGATAAGTACCGGAAGACTGGAGATTTTTAAAAAGAAGTAAGTTACAAATCTGTATAACTTTCTGACACCAGAGTGCCCCTTTAATTTATATAATCAACCTCTCTATATTCTCTGTATTCGGGAACCCTTCGGTAGGCTTGGGGATGGTAATGTCCCTCAGAATCGAGACTGGAGACACGTTCTCACTGCTGTGTGGCTTGGCACCTCTTAGTGCCCTCCTCCCGGTGGCAGTGTTTGTGGCCGGAGAGCGCTGGCTTCGGGTAAAGCCCCATCTGTGTTATTTGCTGTTCCCCTCCAGACCACGTGCAGCCAAACCCTTCATTTCCAAGCAAGCATGCCGCCGCCGACCACATGAGTGAGGACGCTGCCATCCGCTCTTGGCTCCTCAGTCCGGCGGTCAGCAGCACGTGTTTATACAATGTGGATGTGGTCAGTATGGTTACACACAGCTAAGGCAACAAAACCCCGGACGCTTCCAGAGCGCAGGATCCTCTCCGGCCACAGGGGGGGAGAGGGAAAGATGATGGGGGGGGGGGGGGAGAGGGAGAGATGGGGGGAGAGGGAGAGATGATGGGGGGGAGAGGGAGAGATGATGGGGGGGAGAGGGAGAGATGATGGGGGGGGGGGGGGGGGAGAGGGAGAGATGATGGGGGGGGGGAAAGGAGAGGGAAAGATGATAGGGGGAGAGGGAGAGATGATGGGGAGGGGGAGAGATGATGGGGGGGGGGGGGGGAGAGATGGGGGGGGGGAGAGGGAGAGATGATGGGGGGGAGAGGGAGAGATGATGGGGGGGAGAGGGAGAGATGATGGGGGGGGGGAGGAGAGGGAGAGATGATGAGGGAGAGAGATGATGAGGGAGAGATAGAGATGATGGGGGGGAGAGGGAGAGATAGAGATGATGGGGGGGAGAGGGAGAGATAGAGATGATGGGGGGAGAGGGAGAGATGATGGGGAGGGAGAGATGATGGGGAGGGAGAGATGATGGGGGGGGGGAGAGGGAGAGATGATGGGGGGGGGGAGAGGGAGAGATGATGGGGGGGGGGAGAGGGAGAGATGATGGGGGGGGGAGAGGGAGAGATGATGGGGGGAGAGGGAGAGATGATGGGGGGGAGAGGGAGAGATGATGGGGGGGAGAGGGAGAGATGATGGGGGGGGGGAGAGGGAGAGATGATGGGGGGGGAGAGGGAGAGATGGGGGGGGGGGAGAGGGAGAGATGATGGGGGGGGAGAGGGAGAGATGATGGGGGGGAGAGGGAGAGATGATGGGAGGGGGGAGGGAGAGATGATGGGGGGGGGGGAGAGGGAGAGATGATGGGGGGGGGAGAGCGAGAGAGAGAGGGGAGGTAGATATAGCTAGACATCAGATAGGTAGAGAGATGTTTTTGAGAACATGGTTGAGGTTCTCCGGTATTTTCTTACATACCGGGGGCGGACAGTGAATGTTAGTGGTTGAGGAGATATTTTGGGGTTTGCACGCCTCACACTTACTACTTCACAAACATTTCAACTTTTTAGAGGAATCTCGGAGCAGCTCCCGTCCGCCATCACACAGACCTCTTGTCCCTTTCGTGTTTGTTCTAGCAAAACTGACCTGGAATTCAAACATCAGATCAAGTGTTAAAAGACAGATTGTGGTTAATATGGCTGCTTGTACCTGAATATTTACAGACAGAGCGCACTTGTGCTGGCGAGCCCCCCCCCCCATGAGCTTGTTTTGACACTCGGGTGTTATTATAGGACAGAGCCAGAGGACAGGCGGTTATAGAGGACGCTGCAGCGCTTTAGGTTTCCCCCCTCTTGCAAATAAACAACATTTTTGGATTCCATCTGACATGCGCCGATTAGGAGTGACGGGGATAGACCCTCCTCCTTAGAAGTCAATATGTTTGTGATCTTTTTCTGTAACTGGAGGATGTGGGGCCAGTAATAAAGGGAAATTGACAGTATAAATATATGTATATCTGTGCTGTCATTTTCCTGATCACACAGCAGTACATACTTACCTAGTGCACTGCTGCTGTGATCCGGCATCCTCTTCTCCGGTTCTCCCGTCTAGCTGCTGTATCTTCAGGCTGACACCTCTTCTAGAATGATTGACAGCCGGAGCCTGAAGACTGGAGCGGTTGGATGAGAGAGAGAGAGAGAACAGGATTTTGGATCGCAGGAGCAGCGTGCTAGGTAAGTATGTACTGCTGTGTGATTTGGAAACTGACAGCACAGATATATGTATATCAGTGCTGTCAGTTTCCGTGGCTGCACAAACAAAGTTCGGCACTACATATGACCCAATAAATCTTTTAGTGTAAAAGGACCCTTACATTGGGAGTCCATCTCGGTCACATGCGTTCAGAGCTCGGAGAAAATGTGCTGGTAAACATGGAAGAGGCTTTAGTGCTCACACCAGTGCGTGGGAAAGATTGCCAAATTTGTCTTGGTTATCAAAATATATGGAGCAGCTTATCTGGATTTAATTTATTTATTTATTTTGGTCAGAAATGGCGCCACTTTTGTCCATAGGCTGCGTCTGGTATTGCAGCTATCAAGCACTCAAGGCTAAGCTGCAATGCCAGACACAACCTGCAGATAATGGTGGCGCTGTTTCTGCCTAAGTAGCACTTACTAATAATGTCAGCCGTTTCCCATAACAGTCCCCATAGCTGCTTACTATCAATAGGCTGGTCTTGACCTATTACATAATATCATATAGCATAAAGTCAGACATCTAGAGAGCCAGGAGACGTCTGGTAATGGACGCTTGTCAGACATTCCCAGTCTACCCTGACATCACAGGTTCAGTCCATGGATTTTTCCAGACATACGTTCCTTTATACGGGTCCTGGGCAGTGCCAGTCTGGGGAAAGCATCAAAAGCCGCCTCAGTCCGGGGAGAGACGAGTCACGATGGTGACGCAGAGCGAGTGGGAGAAGAAGCTGACAGCTCGGGAGCCAGGAGTCCAGGCGTGTTTCATGAACATGACCTCAGAGCTCGGGCTGCTCCTCGGGCAAGAGTCCAGTCTGGAGCCAATAAAGCCGCGTTTTATAACTCTCATGTGGAGGGATGTGACAGCTTTGCTATAGAACCACATAGCAACCAAATGTTGTTCGGGTTCAGCTGTAAAACACACCGATGCATGCGCTCCGGCCTCGTTCTTCACTATAGACCTGAATCCTGATCTATGGAGAATTGGGCCTGGTACAAACCTAGAAATCTTATGTATAAGTGTTATGTGGAGTCTGACGTCCTCTTCTTCTCTCTCCCTGATTCCAGAGAACAAAGATTTTACTGGCATCTAAAGCTTCAATTTCCGCAGAGTCAGGCCGAGTACACGGAAAAGAGGTAATCGTCTATTTATAATGATATCTAATAAAAAAAAAAAAAATATATAAAAAAGCAACACTAAAATAAAATAAATAATGGGGTTTAATGCAAACGAGTTGTCCAAGAGATGATGATTTCCCGTGAGCAACACTCTACTAGGTAGAAATCAATAAAACATGTGAAATGTAAAAATGTTGCTATATATCTTATCAGAGTAAAGTGCCCCTTGAAGTCGATGGGGGAGATTTATGAAAGGGTGTAAATATACACCTGGTGTAAACTGCTCCCAGCATCCAATCACAGCTCCTCTTATATTTTACCAGAGCTGAAAGCTGAGCTGTGATTGGTTGCTCTGGGCAGTTTACACCAGGTGAATATTTACACCCTTTCATAAATCTCCCCCCATATGTCTGGGATTCCCCCCCTCCCCCAATTTATGTAGGAGTCGCTGATCATAGCTGAGCCCTAATAGCGTTGAAGGGGTTATATATGTGGTATATTGTAATATATCTTAGCAGAAAAAAGTGCCTCTTAGAAGTCAATATGTTTGTCATCTCCCCACAATTAATTTAGGAATTTAGGCTGATCATAGCGGAGCCCTAATAGAATTAAAGGGGTTTTCATATGTTGAAATATATCTTATTAGAGAAATTAGCCTCTTTTTTCACTTGTCGGGCTTCTTTCCTGCCCAGCACTACTCAAACATTAATTCATTCTGAAAACCTGCTTAAGTCTATTGAATAAAAACAGCTCACTGAGTGATCAGGTTGCAGTTGCTCATGTGGAGCACAAGTGGCTAGAAAGAAAAAGTGGTAGACAGCGATACAGGGAGAGTCTGCAGCAGCTTCTAGTGAGTGTTATAATCGCTATCTCACTCAGTGCTGGATTCACAGCCTATACTGCTCACTGCTGCTCTATAATGTCCTCTATTTTGCTACCGCTTCCTCTGAGGATGTGTTATAGAGCATATAGGGAAGAATGATAACTTATCTAGCTCCTGAATCCTACAAAGAATGAAATTTGACGTAGTAACCTATCCCCTCTAGTTATTGACAGAAGTCTCTTTATGGTTGGCAGGGTACCGGAGAATAAAACACTCAATGAGATCCTGAAAAAATACATTGACCCAGCAGAGTCCGATCCAACCATTCGCCAAAGGTATGTTGGAGTTGTGCATCGCGTTTGGTGGTGGGGTATGTATGATGATGGATATCTAACTAAGGATCCTCGGGGGACGGCCAATAATATGGTGTCCACCAAAATAATTAAATGGGCACTCTTCACCAAAGAGTCGGGGTCTTGCTGCTATCCCCCATTAATCAGAGTTGGGAAAAGTGCAGTAGCTCATTTCACACCCCCGGCCAGCAGTCGTCTCCATCCAGTCCTCTCCATTATAAGTCAATGGGGCCTTTAAGAATTCTTTTTAGTATCGATACGACAAGCATTTCTTATATCCGCAGACTAAAAGAATACGTCAGGTCGCCAGCCGATGTGAAGGTGTTTATGGTGGCGGAAAAGAAAGCTCCTGGTCCTGTCAGGTACGGTCACAGTGTTCTGGCATTGTTGCCTCATGGTTCAGTGATATACTGTACATGACTTACAGAAAACAAATAGTTCTCAATGGGTGATGTGAAAGAAAATGGTCCCTATGGAAAACTTACAAATACATGTGACGTAGGATCAGTATAGGACAGGTGAAGGGTCTGACCTCTGGGACCCCCAAACATCATCCAAATGTGGGTCTTATGGTTGTGCCTGGTGCGGCATCTGGGACCCTTATTCTCATGGAGAAGGTGTGGGGAGTCAGATCCTGTCCATTACACCACAATCGGCTATAACTAGTGTTGGGCGGAGATGCCGAACTGTTCAGTTTCAGCAACGCTCAGCATTTGACTCTCCGCTGCTGAAGAAGTTGAATACGGCCATAGGCTATATGCAAATTTTCCAAGACTCCCTAAGGTTATGTTCACGCATTGTATGACAAATATGTCAAATAAGATCATCCTGGCCGTTACTGCATTACCGGCCGGATGATCTTTAGCGCCGCTGAGTTCTGATGCGGGCGCATCAGAACTCCCCACTGCACACAATGGAGCGTGTGGCCAGAGCCGCGCGCTTCATTGTGTGACAATGACAGGTTCTCACCTGCTGCTATTCAATGCATAGCGTCCGCAGAAAACTGACATGTCCGTTTTTTGTAGCGCCGCTAGAGATCCCGGCCGGAGCATATACTATGTGTATGTATATATGTACTATGTGTATACGCTGCGGCTGGAATTCCATAAACTGTAACGTAACATACATTTTTGCATTAATCACAGCCATTGCAATCGTCAACAACGACCATGCTTTTACGAAAATATACATTGTGTGAACACAGCCATAGGCTGCATCCAACTGCCAAACATTTCGGCATCTCCGCTCAACACTAGCTATAACTCAATATGGATTTTGTGTATGAGTCCTACGGCTCCTGCGTGGAACATGCCAAGTGTTGTATAAATCGGACAACCTCACCACACATAACCACTCTGGAGCTTTATAAATGGAAGCCGCTGGACGTGAGGATGAAGTAGACACTTAGGCCTCCATTGTCCTGTGTAGGGGATGGAGCAGTGATGCAGGATTGCTGATTGGGCTCCATTTTTTTTTTTTTTTTTTATCAGTCAAGTCTAGAAGAGTTTAACATTCTCTCCATGTTCCATCATTGCACACCTGTATACCTATGTCTTGTCTTTCTAGGTACTATGAGATGGACGCCAATAAAACACTCCAACAAAACCTCACAAACAAAACCATCCTGGAGTACCCAACACTTCACCTCACCTTAAAGGATTTTACTGAGGGTATTGTGCGAGTTGATCAAGGTGGGTGCAGGTGCAGACTACTCCTTTGCCCCTCTTCTATATATTTATGGTCAGGCTCCTGGTTTTTATTGGTTAGAAATCTTAGCATTTGATTACATTTTTTCTAGTTAAGGGGGTAGACCATAACCAAGTAACAGTCTCTCTTCTTTCTCTTCTCAGAAATAGGCCCATCACCATCTGTATCACAGGGGAAAGGACAGTGATTGCCGGAGCTCTGCACAGTGCAACGGGGCATGACCACAAGATCCCCCACATGTTATGGTGAATTTACACAGGCACGTTATCTGACTTTGAGATTTTTGAAGCCAAAATCAGGAATGGATTTGAGAAGAGGAGAATTCTCGGTCTTTCTTTTATGACCTGTTTCTGATAAATCTGTCTGTGTAAAGGCACCATTACTGATGGATGTGATGTCTATATGTCATTATTTTGTATATTGTGTATTCTATATCACTGCATCACTTTTCTTCTCCCCCCTTTTTTTATTTGCAAAAACATTGTTTTATCGTAAAGAAAAGATAAGGAAAGTGAGTGGTGTCTGACTGTAAACCCTGAGAACATCCACTCTGCATGTGTATGTATTTGTATGTATTATATAGACTATATAGTGATGCTTTCTCCCTCTCTGGTCATTTTCACACGTATTTGCACTAACAACATGTTAACAGTTATTGGTGATACTCCTCCGGGGTGCGCTCCTCCGAATTCTCCTTTGCGCTCCTCCGAATTCTCCTTTGCGCTCCTCCGAATTCTCCTTTGCGCTCCTCCGAATTCTCCTTTGCGCTCCTCCGAATTCTCCTTTGCTCTCCTGGTTCTGTGTGCGCACAAGTAATGTAACTCGTGCGCCTCAATGCTGAAAGCTGTAGCAGCCTCTTGTGGTCGGAGGTATAATGCTGCCTCTGGCCACCAGTGCTCTCTGCTACCACCTCTGTCCACCTTATGAACTGTCTAGAGTAGGAGAGGTTGTCTATGGGGATTTGCTGCTGCTCTGGAAGTTCTTGACATGGACAGCGGTGGCAGCAGCGAGCGCTGTGTCAGTTTGAAAAGAATACACCACTTCCTGCAGGACATACAGCAGCTGATAAGAACTGGAAGAGTTCAGTTTTTTTTTTTTTAAGCAGAAGTAAATGACATATCTATATAACCTTCTGACACCAGTTACCTTGAAAGAAAAAAAAAATCCCCAGAGTTTCCCTTTAATGTTACTGTTATGTTCATTCCAGGGCACGCTGATCCTGCCATCAGTTTGATAGGGCCTGATCTCATCCCGATAAATAAATTTAGCTGCTATAAGCTAATAATTCCTTACACCCTGACAAGCGACGCATCCCAAATACTTGCGAGGTTTCGGAGCAGAATTTCTGCATTTTTCCATTGAATAAACCTCCGGGTCTCTTTCATGTTACATTCCTGCGGCCCATGTGTTCCGGGTTTAAAGCCGCAGCCCATCAGCCCGATGTTTTATTAGTTTTCTGTGATCTTCCACCATGTTAAAAAATGATTATTTTCCAGCCATCGCTGCTTGCGCCAGGAATGCTGCGTGTTTCTCCTGCCGGCGGCGGCATCACCAGATGTACATTCACCCGTCACCTCTGTGACATCGAGACGTTTATGAGGTTTCTTGGTTTTACAGTATTTATTTGTGATGGTAATGAGTCAGATGTACAGTAAGAACAACCCCAAGACGGACAAAGCAAAAAGGAGAGCTGGCTGCACTGTGAAAAGGAGAGCTTTTCCAGAACCAAACACAGGATTACATAATGTGCTGATCCCGGACACGTGCCTGATCCTGCTGCTCCGATGGGGATTCACCTTCTAGTACAGAAAGTCTGGGATCCGCCCACTTGATGTTCACTCAGCTTTATTGCTTCACTACAAATGCACAAATCACAGAGATGACACAGGGCTGTGGTTAATAGCAAACATTGTGTCTTCGGGAAAAATCCCTCGAAGACATGAGATAAATTTCCTATTGGCAGAGGTTTATATGTTGAGCAAAGAATTATAGAATTTTTTTTTGTATATGACATTCCAAAAACAAATCCAGGTTACAGGACTGACGGCCTGAGTTGGCTGTTACCTACAGCAGGGTGCGCCAATGGAGCGCCGAGCTAATGGATCAATGCAGTAACCTATATGATTGATTGTTCATGCAGGGCCTTTAAAAATAATTGTTTTACCCCTTTAAAAAATTTTAATGTGTCAGAAAGTTATAAATATTTGTAATTTACTTCTCTTTAAAAATCTCCAGTCTTCCAGTACTTATTAGCAATCCCCCAGTCTCCTATTAGAATAGAACAGTGGTTAGGCATGTGCACTGCTGCTTTAAAGGATCCTTCTAAGTCCGGTCTTCCTGCTTGGTTGGTGGAATGGAGTGACCAGACCAGGAGGAGGATGGGACCGGCCCATATGGCATTTGCCTGAAATGCCAGATGGCCAGTCCAGCCCTTGGCTCCAATCATCAGACATAGCTGACACACATGACCACCGATCCAGTATGATTGGACTCCCGTTCTAGTAATGCCGGGGGTCCCAGCTTCTAGTGATCATGCCCTTATGCTATAGATAAGTGAGGTGGGACAATGGGGGAGAGTTATCAAACACTGTGTAAAGTAAAACTGGCCCAGTTGCCCCTAGCAACCAATCAGATTCCACCTTTCATTTTTCAAAGAGTGTGAGGAATGAAAGGTGGAATCTGATTGGTTGCTAGGGACAACTGACCCAGTTCTACTTTACACCATGTTTGCTAAATCTCCCCCAATATCTTTAAATCTTGTCAATTAAAATAAAATTAGACATGTCTAGAGTTAACGATGGCATCGGTTCTTGCTCCGTGATCCACAATATAGAAGTATCAAATGAAAAACGGCGGTGTGTATAAGTCCTTATTCGTCGTCTATACGATTTTCTTATTCCAGACGACGGCCCCTGTCCCGGAGCTGGTTTGCCCTGTAAGGGTTCTTCCTGTGTTGTGTAGATGAGCACATAGCTTCATTGAGGGAAGAATTTGTGCAATGTTTGACCGGTCGGAGCAGCGATGAATGTTTGCTGTGTGAGAGCGCAGCCGGAACCTTCCATCACTGTCACAGTCGCCCTGTGTTATACGCTGACATATCACGGCTCTGCATAATGTTGCATCTGTTCCCCATCAGAGTGAGAACATAGTTGGATACCGGTCACAGGGATCGGCTCGCAGGCTACGTGACTGCCTCTACGTATACAAGGGCCCTGCCGCATGATAAATGATCTGCAGTGGACGGGTTGATGCCCCCTTGTTGGAGGCTTTGCTGCCACTTAGCATTATATAATGGGTGAAAGCCAAATGATAAGGTCACACGAAGATGAGGAAAATGGGGGACAGATTTTTAGTGTTAATTTCTGCCACTAGATGGCGACATTTCCTATCAGAATTTAGATTGGATTTCTTGGGAGTTTGTTTTGCAGGTGATTCGCATGGCAGGCGATCCTATTGTATAATAATATGACATAGGAATTGTTTCTGGGGGGAATAAACCAATATTACAAGGAGGGAGGAGGGGTTAAATTCTTTGCAACTTTCTAGCCACTTTTAGGCAGAATACATAGTTTTAAAAGAATCTGATATACTGATGGCTTTGTATGTTACATCAGGGGATTGCTGCTTAAAGGGGTTATTAAGGGTTAGAAAAAGCGCAACTATTTTCTTGCAAAAACAGCGCCACCTATGTCTTCAGGTTGTAAGTAGTAGTGCAGTTTACCTCCATTCACTTCAATGGGACTGAGCTGCAAAAAATCCAACACGTAAACTGAGAATAGGAAGAAAGCAGGCATGTTTTTCTAAGCCTGAACAACCCCTTTAAGCATTTTTCTTGTACATCCCTGAAAAGACTGGTGTACAGTAGTGGCCATTTCCTTTATATATCAAAGCAGTTGGCACTTTAAAGTGAATGTACCGGTTTAATCTACATATTAAGCTTTTTATACGACCTTATGGACACCAATGCGCTATCATCTGTCTACAACTACAGCGCCCCCTATCACCTGCCTATGGCTACAGCGCCCCCTATCATCTGCCAACAGCTACAGCGCCCCCTATCATCTGTCTACAGCTACAGCGCCCCCTATCATCTGTCTACAGCTACAGCGCCCCCTATCATCTGTCTACAGCTACAGCGCCCCCTATCACCTGTCTACAGCTACAGCGCCCCCTATCATCTGTCTACAGCTACAGCGCCCCCTATCATTTACCTACAGCTACAGCGCCCCCTATCATCTGCCTACAGCTACAGCGCCCCCTATTACCTAGCTACAGCGCCCCCTATAACCTGCCTATGGCTACAGCACCCCCTATCACCTGCCTACAGCTACAGCGCCCCCTATCACCTGTCTACAGCTACAGCGCCCCCTATCATCTGCCTACAGCTACAGCGCCCCCTATCATCTGCCTATAGCTACAGCACCCCCTATCATCTGCCTACAGCTACAGCGCCCCCTATCATCTGCCAACTGCTACAGCACCCCCTATCATCTGCCTATAGCTACAGCGCCCCCTATCAGTGACTTTTTGTACTGTAATTTTTTATTTATTATATGAAGGGCCCATTGTCTTATTATTGCCTCATTTGCAGCAACACAACGCCCTCCACAGTCCTCTGAGTGTGATATCACTAGCCCTGTATGACTTAGTAATCCTCTCCTGTTCTGCTGCTTCATGTTAGCGCCATCATGGCTTCTGGGTGTCGGAACTACAATCATTGACCCTGAAGAAGAAGGGAGAAGACTGCAGCAGAAGATTGATGCTGAATTATCAGAAAGGTTTCTGCTAATCCAGAACCAGGACTAAGAATGTGTCTGGATTCCTGCAGATTTCTGTCTTCAGTTGCAGGTTACTGCCAGCTGTCCCCCATTCTGTCATCCCTAGTTGTACCCCTGCTGGCTCTGTGCTACCACCCTGAGCTCTCCCCATGCTGCACACCCCCTTCTGTCCCTGTGCTGTCACCCTGCTGTGCCTACCTGTCACGTCCTGCTGTTCATGCGCTGTCACCCCCTGCTGTGCCTGTGCTGTCACCTTGCTGTTCCTAGCTGTCACTAGGGATGATCGAACAGCGGAAATTTTTTTAGGTTCGTTCGATCGAACTCGAATGAACGGTTTTTCATTCAAAATCGATGGTTCGAGTTCAAACGAACATGAAAATTCCCTGTTTGTTCATCTCTAGCTGTCACGTCTAATTTTCTATCACTGTCCCTGTGCTGTCACCCCTGCTTTTCCCGATTGCCCCCATGCTGTCACCCCCTGATCTCCATATGCTGTCACCCACTCCTGTTCCTGTGCTGTCACCCCCTGATCTCCATATGCTGTCACCCACTCCTGTCCCTTTGCTGTCACCCCCTGCTGTCCATGCACTGTCATCCCCTGCTGTCTCTGCGCTGTCACCCCCTGCTGTCTCTGCGCTGTCACCTCCTGCTGTCCCTGTGCTTTACACATGCTGTTACCCCCTGCTGTTCCTGTTCATGCCTGTTCTGTCCCTGTGGTGTCAGTTCCTGCTGTACCTGCACTGTCACCCCCTGCTGTCACACCATTTTATTTCTTTGCTGTTACTCCCTTCTGTCTCCATGATGTCACCTGGCTGTCCCAGTGATGTCACCCCCTTCTGTACCTCTGCTGTCCCTGTGTTGTACCCATGCTGTAACCCCCGCTGTTCCCATTCTGTCCTGTTCTGTCCCTGTCACTCTTTGCTGTACCTGTGCTGTCACCCCCTTTTATATCTTTTCTATTACTCCCTTCTGTCTTCATGATGTCGCCTGGCTGTCCCAATGTTGTCACCCCCTTCTATAGCTTTGCTGTCCCTGCGCTGTCACCCCCTGCTGTCCCTGCACTTTCAACCCCTGCTGTCCCTTTGCTGTACCCATGCTGTAACCCCCGTTGTTCCCATTCTGTCCTGTTCTGTCCCCCACTCCTTGCTGTACCTGTACTGTCACCCCCTGCTGCCTCCATGATGTCATCTAGCTGTGCTAGTACCGTCATCCTCTCTTATACCTGTGCTGTCCCCCTGCTGTCCCTGTTCTGTCCCTGCGCTGTCATTGTGCGGTTGCCACCTGCCCACAAGGTTCCATATGAAGCCACACACATTCACTGTTTTGCGTTTTTCTATTTTGCGCAGTATTTCTTGTCATCACATGAAAGGCTTTTCAGATTTAATAGAATTTTACATTTCAAAGACAAATTTATTCTCTCCTTCTCCTCGGACAATCTGTGTCTGATTTTCTGCGTAATGGTGGGGGGGGGGACCTGCCTCTCTGGTGGGGAGGGGGGGGGGGAGGGGGTACCTGCCTCTCTGGTGGGGGGGGGGACCTGCCTCTCTGGTGAGGGGGGGGGGTACCTGCCTCTCTGGTGGGGGGGGGGGGGGGGGACCTGCCTCTCTGGTGGGGGGGGGGCAACCTCTCTGATAGTTTATGAGGATTGTTCTTGGAAGAGGATGGAACTATAGTACAATAATAATTTACTTCTGCTTTAAGGTCACTGAGATCTCAGGGGCATGAATGGTGTCGGCGGATTTATCATATATTGCTATTATAGTTGTATGTAATTTTCTCTTTTTTTTTTTTAGAATTTTCCTGTATGTGTTGTTGATAGGAGCCTAAGGTCGAGTGTGCCGCCATATGGTACCACTTTATGACACCATAATACATAGCAATTCTTCCCATGGACATGTACAGTTTATTGCATAAGATCTTTGGGGGTAAAGTATATTCCCACAGACTTCATCAGGTGTCTATTATGACTCCGGGTTTCTACGATTTTGACAACGTGCATGAGACATTGTAGCAGCATTCATCAACCTGTAGCTTTGCAGCATGCCGCAAGACTACAACTCCCATCATACCCTCACAACCTTTGCATTTTTGTCCATGTGAACATAACCTTATAGGTGATGCAATACTCTGCTGTAAACAAAAAAATAAGTAAACCTTCCTCCACAAGCAAGTAGCTTGCTCTCTGGTGCCACCTATTGGACACATTATACCTGCAAGTCAATGCTCAACTCCCTTAAAGGGCTTATCCAGCGCTACAAAAACATGGCCATTTTCCCCCAACTGTTGTCTCCAGATTGGGTGGGGTTTTGAAACTCAGTTCCATTGAAGTAAATGGAGCTTAATTGCAAACCACACCTGAACTGGAGACAACAGTAGGGGGGAAAGTGGCCATGTTTTTGTAGCGCTGGATAACCCCTTTAAAGGGGTACTCCAGAGGAAAAAAGTAGTTTTCAAACCAACTTTTGTCAGAAAGTTATACAGATTTGTAAATTACTTCTATTAAAAAATCTCCAGTCTTCCGGTACTTATCAGCTGCTGTATATCCTGCAGGAAGTGGTGTATTCTTTCTAGTCTGACATAGTGCTCTCTGTCGCCATCTTTGTCCCTAACATAAAACAGGAATTATTAGCCAAGCCAGAATCTCTTCTAAAAAGGATGAAGTATTAGGCTATGTTCACACTTTGTATTTTTTTCGTAAAACTATGGCCGTTATTGCCGATTGCAACAACGGCCGTGGTTAATAAGAAAAAATATGTTAACTTGCTGTCTATGGAATCCCGGCCGGAGCGTATACACATAGTATACGCTCTGGCCAGGATCCCTAGCGGCACCGCAAACAACTGACATGTCAGTTTTCCCTGTCAGTGCACACTATGGAGCGAGCGGCTCCGGCCATACGCTTCATAATGGGCAGTGGAGAGTCATCCGTGTGCGCCCGCATCAGAACTCTGCGGCTGCAAAGATCATCTGGCCGGTACTGCAGTCACGGCCCAGGATGATCTTTTCGGAGACTGGCCGCTCCGTGAACCGGCCGGGTCAGGGAACGGCCAGTCCCTTACGCTGTATGAACATAGCCTAAGCGTGCGTTCACACTAAGAACCCTGCGTGGAGAACTTCCCCCGCAGATTCCGACACTCGCCCCCGTGTGCTCCTGCTCGCATCTCCACCCATCCCAAAGACTCTATTCTATGGTCACACGGATTCCGCCGTCCGCCCAAAGAATTGACATGTCATATCAGCAGATTAGATTAGTCTAACCTGCTGACAGTTCCCCTTTAAGTACAGCCCTCCTTTTGTCTATGAGGACCTGAAGGAGTGGCTTCCCTGTATTATAATCGGCGGTGTCTGTCTGACCACTGAGACGCGCCATTTTTTTGGCTACACAACCACTCTTGCAGCCAAAATTGCTGTGTAGCCTTATCCAGAATGTGGCCATACACCTTCAATAACTGTTACCTCTCCTGTTATCCCCATACACATGAACGTTTCTGTGTTGTCTATGGCTGCAGCCAGACTGCCCTGCTGGCGACTTATTTCTCCAAGAACAAGGGGTTCAGGCATGAGCGGCTGGTCCAGACAACCCAGGTATATGGTGTATGGGGTCCCTTAAAGGGGTTGAGTCAGTAATAATAAGTGATGACTGTATAATCGCTGGGGGTCCAACCACCAGGACCCCCAGCAATCTCATGACGTCACATAGGACTGACAGCCATAGCCGAGCACAATTACTCCAGTCCCACCGCCGACAATGCAGCATGGTGGGGGCCGTCAGGAACCTCCATCTGTGAGAGGGTCCCAGGGGTCCCAGATATCCTTATCCTGACTCCTGTGAATAGGTGATAAACGGTTACTAATCCAAACACTATGGGGGAGATTTATCAAACATAATGTAAAGTGAAACTGGCTCAGTTGCCCCTAGCAACCAATCAGATTCCACCTTTCATTTTCCAAAGAGTCTGTGAGGAATGAAAGGTGGAATCTGATTGGTTGCTAGGGGCAACTGAGCCAGTTTCACTTTACACCATGTTTGATAAATCTCCCCCTATAAACTCCATAGAGAGCAGTGGGGCAGTTGCCCATAGCAACCAATCAGATTCCATTTTTCAGAGGCCTTTTAAAAATTAAAGCTAAATTCTGATTGGTTGCTATGGGCAACTGCGCCACTGCTCTCCACAAATCTCCCCCAGCGTGTTTCTCAGCCACATCTATGTGGTATTTCTATTATTACCATGAGAATGCGTCTGCCATATTGTAGCCAATAGAGCTTAACAGTATAATAATGAAACACATACAGTGATATGGCGGTATGAAATCCTTCTTAGGCCTTTATATGCAAGAGGAGTAGGGGGTCACTGGGGTGAATGAGGCCGTACAGGGGCTTTAGAAGGATTTGGGGGTGAAAGTTCCTTTAAAGGGAAAATAAACTCATCATGTTGCCTATGAGAAGCTGTTCCTAATAGAACCTTCACAAGTCATATCATTCGCCATAAATGTTTGCATCACGTCCTCCAACTATTTCCGGACTCCAGAAATAATTTCTTAGAAAACATCAGATGCGATCAGAACTTGGAAGTGACCGGGTCGCTCGGCTCACACATCTAATTCCCTGGACCTATACATTGGAAATCTTTGTGCTGTGGATATATCTGGATACAGCGGAGGTCACTTCAGTATTTGCAGACAAATAGTCCTATCACTCATAGCGACAGATACTCTCATGGCGCCCAAAGAGGTGCAGGCCCCGATGATGAGAACACAAATGAGAGCCGAGACGTTCCAGCGCAGAAGAGGTCATCCAGGCGGCGTTACCGCGGAGTTCTTAGAACCGTCCTGGGATGTTTAGTGTATTGAGGTGACTGGTCAAGTGAGTAATCAGACACACCTGTCAATCACATAAAACCCGAGAAGCCACAGATATATATATATACTGTAGGGTGTATCTGATTTATTATAACACTGTTCCAACCAAAGCCTATGCTCTCCAGAAAATGATGAGAGTTGTAGTTTTGCAACAGCCAGGGAATCACAGGATGGGGATCAATGATGTGATATGTTATTTTCTTAAAAGGGTACTCCGATTAAAACAAATTCTGTCAAATCAATAGGTGTCAGAAAGTTATGCAGATTTGTAATTTACTTCTATTTAAAAATCTCTATAGTCTTCCAGTACTTATCGGCTGCTGCGTATCCTGCAGGAAGTGGTGTATTCTTTCCAGTTTGACACAGTGCTCTCTTATCTATGGGGATTTGCTGCTGCTCTGGACAGTTCCTGACATGGACAGAGGTGGCAGCAGAGAGCACTGTGTAAGACTTGAAAGAATACACCACTTCCTGCAGGACATACGGCAAATGATAAGTACTGGAAGACTGGAGATTTTTTTTAATAGAAGAAATTTATAATCTGTATCACTTTCTGACACCAGTTGATTTGAAAAAATAAAAATGAAAATCCAGAGTACCTTTTCAAGGTCATAGTATTTTGTAGGTTCTTTGTAATTATTACAAAGTTATTCTGAGGTCAAGTTGCTGATAAACTCGCTGTGATTATCTCTCTCAGCATTACAAAGAATCTACAATGTTGCAGATAAAGCCAGTCAGGGTCTTGTTTACATCAGCCGTCTCAGAAGGGAGGAGGGGGAGACAAGGAGAAAAGCTCACACACAGATTTTTGTGTTTTCAGCAGAAAGCAGCAGCTGAGAACTGGGGGAAGGTGACTGAATAGATAATAACAAGTATGGAATGAATTGTTAATCTCACCATGGGCAGCAACATCAAAAGTTATATTTGAATGGAATATCCCTTTAAGGTAATAGTATACTGCATGCTGTCAGAACATGCTGGGAGTAGTAGTTTTGCAAGAGTTGGAGAGCCGCAGCTTGAGGAACAATGTTTTATACAAAACTATCTTTGTATTTAAAATTGAATCTCCGCATAGTATCACCCATTGTGTTCTTCTCTCCTCTTTCATCATGTTCAGAGTAAGGTGCGTAAGGATAGAACAGAAGTGCTGTACCATTCCAGCCATTGGTAACACTATCTACATTGGTGTCAGCGGCCCCGTACTATGTATGAGTGTATATCTACCTGGCTGCAGCTGCTTCTATACGCTGTGTGATATACAATAGTTTGCACCTGCAAAGAATGATACTTTTTTTTCCTTCTTTTTACTTCATCTAAAAAGTTTGTGGAATGTAGCGCTGGCTTCAGGGAGTGGTTCGTAATTTCAAAGACTTGTGCGGTCATGCTTTTTTTCCAATTCCCTGTTTTATATTATTGATGTCCCACAGCAAATATTTCATGTTTCTGTATTATGGAAGCATCTGGCTGATATCCCCCATCAGGATCTATGGCGTAGTGAGGAATCAAATCCCTCCGTACTTTTCCTTATACTATGACGCTGCTAGTACTTGCTGATTGTAAACTAACTATAATCCCCATCTGGGCCTAGTCAACTTTTTGTAGAGCAATGACATGTATGGACTACTAATACTGTAAATATTTTTTACGTGGATTCATTGATTTCAAGGGAAAATTTTATATTTGCATCAATAATCGACGCAGAGATTCTACAAGTTTTTATTCCATTAAAGGGGTACACCAGCGAAATCCAGACTATTCACATAGGGCATAGTAAGATCTGTCAATGGCGGCTTTAAGGGGTACTCTGACGAAAATCTTTTTCTTTTAAATCAACTGGTTTCAGAAAGTTATATAGATTTGTAATTTACTTCTATTTAAAAATCTACAAACTTCCAGTACTTAACAGCTTTTGTATGCCCTGCAGGAAGTGGTGTATTCTTTCCAGTCTGACACAGTGCTCTCTGCTGCCACCTCTGTCCATGTCAGGAACTGTCCAGAGCAGCAGCAAATCTCCACAGAAAACCTCTCCTGCTCTGGACAGTTCCTGACATGGACAGAGGTGGCAGCAGAGAGCACTGTGTCAGACTGGAAAGAATACACCACTTCATGCAGGACATACAGCAGCTGATAAGTACTGGAAGACTGAAGATTTTCAAATAGAAATAAATTACAAATCTATATAACTCTCTAAAACCAGTTGATT
Organism: Dendropsophus ebraccatus; assembly: GCF_027789765.1. Lineage (NCBI taxonomy): Eukaryota > Metazoa > Chordata > Amphibia > Anura > Hylidae > Dendropsophus > Dendropsophus ebraccatus. Next base: position 117,871,275 of record NC_091461.1, on the reverse strand, counting down.
TGAAAGAAAAAAAAAATTTGCCGGAGTACCCCTTTAAATTGAATTAAAATTTTATCTTGAAACAAATGGGTGGCCTATTGATTTTAATATGACCAAGATTCATCCACAGCTTCCGCTGGCGATGACAGCCAATCAGGAGATGAGATATCCGTAGGCGACCCCTATCGCCGGAGAACTCAGAAAGTGATATAAGGTTATCCAACCTATCGTGTATACTTTCTCTGACCCCGAGCAATCAAGCTACAAAAATTTTCCGACCACCCACGGGGACGGTTAGATGACAAAGAGCCACGAAGCGTCCAGGCTTTTTGGGGGGGGGGGGTCCTTTTATGGAAGTTATAAATGTTGATAAACTTGTATACTTCTACTTCCATCTGGTTGTAAGAATGAGCACATCTGTTGACCCAAAAGAAAAAAAAAAAAAGGCAAAAATGATGGATTGTAGCCAAGATGAGCTAGCTTGAGAAATATCTGGGAGGCTTAGAGAGTTTCCATTTCCAAATAGAAATGGGATAGCGAAAAACTATACAAACCATGGCAGCTTTCCTCGGACTTTGGATATTTAATAAGACTAGAACAAAAGTAACAGCACAACAAGGTTACGATAGTTAGATTGCGAAACTTGCTTCAGGGGTGCAGGCACAATAGCTTAAAGGGGAACTCCAGATAAGAAAAACTTGTTTTCTATTAAAAGTACATTAAAAGTTATATAGATGTGTCTATACAATGTATTACCGTATCTGTGCGGTTCTGCCACACTGGTAGCTGATAGAAATCCAGGAAGTCTCCACATTGTCTCCTGCCCCTTCTGCTCTCCCACCTTAGGAGACAAATCTTCCAAGCCTCTGTCTCACATTGTGTGTGTTTGCTGAGCACAGGCTGATGATGCAGACAGGGGGCAGGGCGTGATGTCACAGGAGGCGGGGCTGGATCCCCCAATCCCCTGAGTGATCCTCCATCTCTGACCGGCCAGAAGCAGGTGCAGCACTAATTTTACTGATTGTGATGGGTGGGGGACTGTGATGATCAGCTGAGGGAAAGCATTGCATTCTGGGAACTGCTCAACCAGGAAGGACAGAAACACAATACAGAACAAAACACCCCACCAAACAAATGGATTTTGGTAGTTTCAAAAATGGAATAGATAGGTATGTAATGCTATATGCTTCTGCAGAAGTTTCATTTTTTTAACTTCTACCTGGAGTTCCCCTTTAAAGGACGTTGGGTTAATTTTCCTATAACTATCAGGTTTAACCAGATTTGTAGACATCTCTGAATTCGGGGGCACCGAACAATACTTAGAGATATAGGGGGAGATTTATCAAACATGGTGTAAAGTGAAACAGGCTCAGTTGCCCCTAGGCATGCCTGAGGAAGGCTCTATCTTATTTGCGAGCCGAAACGTGTTAATAAATACCGCTTGGTATGATATTATACCGCTCAGCCGCGATTGGCTGAGCACAGTTATGCTCAGCCAATCGCGGCTGAGCATCTGATGATGCGGCAGAGGGCAGCCGGCACTCAGGACGATCGGAGATGACGTTGTGGCACAGAAGATCGGGGACGGGGGTCAGCACGTGACAGGTATGTATAATGCACCACACTTCCGGGTACACGTGCGGGGCTGGGGGGACACAGGAAAGGAAGCGATTCACAGACATAACACACATTACAAAGTTGTATAACTTTGTAATGTGTGTTATTCTGTAAATAATTTCTTACCGTCGCACTATCCCTTTAACTTTAGATGTGCGACTCCAAACTCTATATTCTAGAGAAAGTAACTCCACTCAAAGATCACGTGATGAGAAAAAGCTGGGTATTTATAGGCTAAGGGTCCATTTACACAGAAAGATTATCTGACAGATTATTTGTCAAAGATTTGAAGCCAAAGCCAGGAACGTATTTGAAAAGAGGAGAAATCTCAGGCTTTCCTTTATGACCTGATCTCTGTTTATAGTCTGTTTCTGGTTTTGGCTTCAAATCTTTGGCAGATAATCAGATAATCTTTCTGTGTAAATGGACCCTAATGCTAAGTTAGACGAGCACGAGGCGATTATTGGCCCGATCGTACGATTAATGATTTCGAAGTAACGATTTTTTTTTTTATAACGATCAGCGTTTAGACGGTACGATATATCGTACGGAAAAATCGTTTTGCGATCGTACGCCCGCAGCCCGGCCCACCCGCAGCCAGCCCCCACCGCCGCCTCTCCAATCGCCCCCACGGCAGCACTGATTGGCTGAAGAGAAGAGCCGGGAATTTCAAACGGCTCCTCTTCAGCCAATCAGTGCTGCCGTGCATTGATTGGCTGAAGAGGGGAGCCGGGAATTTCAAACGGCTTCCCTTCAGCCAATCAGTGCTGAAGAGGAGCACTGATTGGCTGAAGAGGAGCCATTTGAAATTCCCGGCTCATCTCCTAAGCCAATCAGTGCGCTGAAGAGGGGAGCCGGGGATCTCGAAGACCTGCTGCGAGGAGCAGGTAACGTATGTTCTTGGCCGCGGCAGTGGGGGCGATCGGAGCAGCGGCGGTGGGGGCGATCGGAGCGGCGGCGGGTGGGGGTGGCGATTGGAGCGGCGGTGGATGGGGGTGGCGATCGGAGCGGCGGCGGGGGAGGCGATCGGGGCGGCGGGGCTGTCGATCAGAGCGGCGGGGGTGGCGATCGAGCCGGCGCAGGGGGCTGCGGATGAGCGGGGGGCCGGGCTGCGAACGGGGGGGCCGGGCGGCGAGCGGCCGGACTATCGCGCGACGACTGTTTACACGGAACGATCGGCGAACGACGATTTCTGAACATGTTAAAAGATCAAAATGAACGATTTTTCGATCGTTCGCCGCGTTTACACGTACGATTATTGTATGAATTCGATCGTTATCGCGAAAATTCGTCCGATAATCGCTCCGTGTAAACCTAGCATAAATTAGACCAATCCTTTCCAGTTTACGAGAAAGTTATTCTGAGATTTAACACATTATTGTCATTAGGGATGAGCACAAATCTAGCACGTTCAAGTCAGATTGGTTTGCGGGTTGAAGAAGTTGAATGCAACCCTGGGGAGTCTGGGAAAACATGGAAACTGCCTATGAGCTATGGCTGTATCCATGTTTTCCAGGACTCTCTAGGGCTACATCCACCAGTAACCAAGTGCTGGACAGACTTGAACACGCTAGAGTTGCGCTTATGTCTCATGGTCATTTGCAGTAACGTACAACGTGTTATCAGACTTGCCAGAAGTTACTGATCGCACAAGGTCTCACTCCTGAGACCTACTCTGATTCATGGATACAGCCGAAGGGAAAACATGGATCACCCAGACGGCAGGGACATCCAATTTGTCCGCTCTATAGACTCTAATAAAGGGAACAAGTCAGATTGATTGACAACCGAGAAAGAGATGCATCTCGGGATCGCAGTGAGACCGTTACGATCAGTAACTTTTCACATGCAAAAGTGACTGCAAATGAAAGCTAAGTAGAAAGCCCTTTAGGAGCCAATAAAGGGATGACCCGCCGATAAAAATAGTAACAGGAATGTTCTCATGTTCGCGGCTTTATAGGCGGTGAGTGTGAAACAGTGAAATACAATTCATTTGCATCTGTTAACAAGCAGGCTACATGTATCAGGTGGCCTCCCGGAGCTCCGCTACTTCCTCTCTTACGTTTCTATCTACATGGAATTCAACAATCCTGAAATTCCTTCCCTCTGGCGACGTATCACCTTCTTCCTACATTCATAAAAAAAAAAATACAAAGCACGAAAATGTTTAGATACAATGTATCCTTCTATGTGGATCCACGTCTGAGAAGTAAGAAAAACGTGACTCTTGTTACAGGGGCGGAAGCTAAAAAAGCTGAGTGTTACACAATACATGTGTACTGTATATACCTTATGTTACAGCCTATCATCAGTGCTATTAGAGGAGCATGGCATGATGGGAGTTTTAGGGCCCTATTCCACCGGACGATTATCGTTCAGATTATCGGTAAATCGTTCGAATCTAAACGATAATCGTTCGGTTGAAATGCAGTTAACGATTAACGACCGAACGAGAAATCGTTGATCGCTTTATAAGACCTGGACCTATTTTTATCGTTGCTCGTTCGCAAATCGTTCGCATTGAATAAGACATCGTTTGGTCATTCGCAGTAGATACGAACGCAATAGCGAAGTAATAGCGAAGAAAAAACAATCGCAAATACGATCATAAGTAACGATTATCGTTCCATGGAAATGAGTGAACGTTTTCAGGTCTTTCGCAATAGCGGTCGTTTGAGATCGTTAATCGTTAACGATTATGCGAACGATAATCGTTTGGTGGAATAGGGCCCTTATGGTCCTTTTACATGGAACGATTGATTGTTCGAATTTGCACGATAACGATCGAATTCGAACGATAATCGTACGTGTAAACGCAGCGAACGATCAAACGACGAGCGAGAAATCGATCAATTTGATCTTTCAACATGTTCTCAAATCAACGTTGATCGGTCGCAAAAAATTTGCAGATCGTTCAGTGTAAACAGTCTTTCAACGATTTCCCCTATGTGTGAGATAGGGCGGTATTACACGGAACGATTATCGTTCGAAAAATCGTTAAATCGTTCGGATTTGAACGATAATCATTTTGTGTAATAGCAGGCAACGATTAAAAGACCAACGAGAAATCGTTGATCGTTTAATAGGATCCGAACCTATTTTTATCGTTTGATCGTTCGCTCATCGTTCGCACATTGTTCGCACATCGTTCGGTGGAATAAAAATTCACAGCTGAAACGTACGCAATAGCGACGACTAAACGACCGCAAGAATGATCATAAATAACGATCATCGTTTTGTGTACTTGGGCGAACGATTTCGAGTCGTTTGCCTTAGGGTACTATTACACCAAGCAATTTTCCGACGACTAACGATTAACGATAAACGATCTTAAACGACCGCTAAGGCAAACGACCCAAAATCGTTCGCCCAAGTACACGAAACGATGATTGTTATTTATGATCGTTCTTGCGGTCGTTTAGTCGTCGCTATTGCGTACGTTTCAGCTGTGAATTCTTATTCCACCAAACAATATGCGAACGATGTGCGAATGATGAGCGAACGATCAAACGATAAAAATAGGTTTGGATCCTATTAAACAATCAACGATTTCTCGTTGGTCGTTTAATCGTTGCCTGCTATTACACGAAAAGATTATCGTTCAAATCCGAACGACTTAACGATTTTTCGAACGATAATCGTTCCATGTAATACCACCCTTTGCGGTCGTTTAAGATCGTTTATCGTTAATCGTTAGTCGTCGGAAAATTGCTTGGTGTAATAGTACCCATAGGCTTAAGCGATCGCAAAACGAATATTCCGTACGATGTATCGTTCCGTCTAAACGCCGATCGTTATAAAAAAAATATTGTTCATTCAAAATCGTTAATCGTGCGATCGGGCGAATTATCGCTCCGTGTAAAAGTACCATTAGTATTGCATTAGCTCAGACCAGTGGGCGTTTCTTTAATATAAACTAGACCTCCATTAAAGATGGCGCCAAGCTTGATATACTACATAGCGACCCTGCATACTGACGTACAGGCTCAGTGCACGTGGCTCTGTGACGTGTGTGATATAACAACTGGCATTAAAGGGGTACTCCGGTGAAAATTTTTCTTCTTTTTCAAATCAACTGATTTCAGAAAGTTATACAGATTTGTAGTTTACTTCTATTTATAAAATCTCCAGTCTTTCAGTACTTATCAGCTGCTGTATGTCATGCTTGAAGTGGTGTATTCTTTCCAGTCTAACACAGTGCTCTCTGCCGCCACCTCTGTCCATGTTAGCAGCTGATAAGTATGGGAAGGCTTGAGATTTTTTAAATAGTAGTAAATTAAGAATCTATATAACTTTCTGAAATCAGTTTATTTAAAAGAAAAAGATTTGCGTCAGAGTACCCCTTTAAGCTGACGTTGACAGATCTTACTATGGCCTATGTGAATAGTCTGGAAAGTTTGGGGCATTAAAGGAGTAGTCTGCTCAAATTAAAATGACCTATGTTACTGCCCTTGGGAAGAACCTAACAAACAGCACACGATTGCCCAAACACCTGATACCTTACCTCTCCCCGCTCCTGCAGGAAGGGGAGAAGACCAGGAACGGGGAGAGGAAAGATGTCAGGTGTTTAGGCAAGGGCTGCATGGACATCGCTAACGATGTCCATGCAGCCCTTACTGCCCGATTATCTAATAGGTCCAGTAAACGAGTGCTGATCTAGCAGATCGGCACTCATTTACAAAAATGATCGGGCCGTAGTCGGACCATGTAGTAGTACCCTTAGGTTCCATTTATAAAATAGACTCAGGCCCGTTCTGGCTCCCAGCAATAAGAACCTAGTAAGAGAGTAGGAGAAGTAAGAACCTTGTTATCGATGCTCTATCCTTTGGATAGGGCATCGATTATTTTAACGTAGAACTCATAGTATTTAACTCCTAGTAATAGCATACTCCCGCCTAGTGCCCCCATCTGTTAATAGGATGGCGGGAAGACTATGGCGGGAGTGGGATCAATCGATACCACACATGATCCTGTATTTCAATACTGCAGTTTTCGGTCATTGAAGTCAATAAAGAAAAACACCACATTACGAGAATTTAGTGTTCGGGACGTCTGGTGAACTAATCCACATATCATCTGCTTCTTCTTGTGCCAGCCGCACAGTACAGGAAGTTTTAGTCCCGGCCAAGATATATCTAACTTTTTGTTTTTGTGGTTAAGTCTAAGCGAGTAATCCGTCCGCACCCTCCTCTGCCCAGAAAATCTGCATGTCTAAGATCCAGGCGTGTAATTCCACACAGAGCCGTCATACTACAGAGCCTGTTTACTTTCATATAGAATCTACATCCTAAGACAAACGACGCTCCAGACCTATGGAAATGTATCCGTCTCACGACATCATTGGGCCTTTCTCTAGATGACCTACTAAACTTGTTATAGGGTCTTCTGCCCTAGACAGCCCCTTCTCATATACACTCTTCTAATGTATTTAGCCACAGGTGTCAAACTCACTGCCCTACAGATGGTGCAAAGCTACAATTCCCATCGTGCCTGGACAACCAAAGCTTTGGCCGTCCAGGCATGATGGGAATTGTAGCTTTGCAATAGCTGGAGAGGCGCAGTTTGACCCCAGTGTATTTAAGACGTTTTCCGTAATAAATTGATAATTGCGAATCCTGACGGGGGTTGCGGGGGACATGAAAGTAATGTATACTTACCTGTCCCGCTCCTCTGCTGTTGCCGAATCTCAGCTCCTCCATTCTCCGCTTCTTTTAGTGTTTTGGAAAGATCCGTTGAGGTCCCTCGCTCTTCGAAAATGGCCGGTTAGCATAAGCAATATAGGATCTTTACTGACTGCCCATTTCCGGAGGGAGCAGGAGCTCACCGGATGTTTCCAAAACACTGACAGCGGTGGAGAACGGGTGGCCGGAGGTCTGGCAGCAGCGGGGGAGTGGGACAGGTAAGTATGCATTACTGACATGTCCCCTATAGCCCTGGCAGGATGCCCAATTGTCAATTTATCCTGGACAACCCCTTTAAGTTGATTCAAGAGCATGCTGAGGATCCCCCCCCCCCCCCTATTACCAATAGCCCAGAGCACTTGTGCCACCTCCAGAACTTACTAAAAATACTATACGCAGTGCAGTGTGTCACAACCCAGAGGTGCCCAAGCTATATGAACTGGAGATGAGTGCAACTCAAGAACGCTGGCCTATGGCTGTATCCATGTTTTCCTGGACTCCCTAGGGCTACATCCAACATCTTTAGCCACCAGGTTCAAGATGAACGTTCGGACTTGAGCATGCTCGAGTTGCGCTCATCTCTAGTATGAACCCAATATAGAGTCTGCAATATTTCATTGGCAGGAACAATGCAACAATAAAGAAGAGGGCAGAGAAGTGCACATCTGAGGGCTTCTCTCCCCTCTGTGAGTGCAACATAAGACAGTCCCATAGGTTTACACTGGGAGTCCATCGTAGTCATCGTGGACATCGTGGTAGAGAATGCAATGCTCGCAAGAAGCCCAGACCCCGACCGATAAAAACTGTTGACATGTATTTACAACACATGATAACTTTTCTAAAGTGACAGTGGCCAATTAACGTTGTTGTTTTTTTTTTTGTGAATTGTATATGAATAGTGTTGAGTGTGCAATGTTGGCCAAACTGTTCAGGTTTGGGAACTTTCTCACTCCCGGCGGCTGCAGAAGTTGGATGCCGCCCTAGGGTTGTCAGGAAAACATGGACACAGTCTATGGCCTATGGCTATATCCATGTTTTTCAGGACTCCCTAGGGCAGCATCCAACTTCTGCAGCCGCCGGGAGTGAAATGCAAAGCGTTCGGGTTCAGAGAAAGTTGCTGAACACGAACATTTTGGCCTCTCCAAGCGGTCTGTCAGCTAAGACAGGCCGCACCAAAGCTGCTGCTGCGCGCGGGATCGGGATGAAGAAGGAGCGCAGGAGAAGCCCTGCAACATGCTTAGGTAAATCATGGTGCTTGTGAAATCGTCGGTCGCCCGCCGTGCATCGCTATTTCGGGCAGTTGGTACCTGATGATTTTAGGTTTGATCCTAAATAAACGATCAGCCGATGACACAATGTCTTCATTCCACGGAGCGAAAATCGGCCGAATCAGGCCGATTCGGCCGATTATCGCTCCGTGGAATAGGACCCTTAGAATATGCAGTGACCCGCCCCTTTGACAAGAATAACGCCCACTTGCCAATTTAGTCATACATTTCCAGGAAGGATAACAAAGCAGCAGTACAATACAAATATATAGAGAAAAATCCTCCAGACTTGGTATTTGGTGAGGAATGTCGGTATTTGCTGAAACAGACGGCTCCTTTATAACCTTAACTTGTCTCCTATTACTAGACTGACGTTCGTCGTGCAAAAAAATATGATACATTTGAGTCTAAAACAGGAACCAATGACAGCGTGAAGGTGATCGCCGAAGGGTAAAAAATGAAACCAGAAGGGGTTAGAACCAGTCGCGGCCAAAGCTGAAGAATCAAAGCTGGAGAATGCCGGCAATTTTCTGCAGGGCCCAAATTCTTGTGAAATGGATTGTGCTCAGTAATGACGCAAGAGCATTAACTCCGACCAAAGTATGCCGCTCCACATAGTCAAGCTCATTTTTTTTTTTTTATCCTTTTCCCAACCCGTGACCCCCTGTGTAAGTGAGGATTATGTTCAAGGGATCAGAGAGAGGGGAAAGAAAAAAAAAAGCCACTGAATGACAGCGTCATAAACCGCCACTCACCAGCCGGCCTCTTTGTAGTGTGCGGTGACTCTTACTGATGGGGATTGGTTTGGACGCGCAGGAGAGAGGCAGGTCCCACGTTTCGTCCGTAATTTTTTTTTTTTTTCCGTTGCAGCTGAGACGTCTCAAGACTGTTTCGGGATCTGTGTTTCTCAATAGCAGAACCATTTGAATCGCTGTTTGTATTGTTGCTATGCGATTGGATTAAACTGTATGCAGATGCAGATTCTGGTCAGCACTGTGTACGCGGACTGTTTGCATTGCCATGGATACTCATAGGCTTTGGTTTTGGGGGGGGGGAATGGGTAAATAAATCCCAGGCTGAAGGATGCATTGAGTACAATGAAAAGTTGCGTTGGATAAAAACATGCTCCCATGTAATCATTGGGGCATATTGCGACGGCTTTCAGGAAAAGACTGACATTGTGCAGACAATTCAGATGCAGCAATAGGGTCTATACAGGTGAATTCAGCTTATTGGTGACCTGACCAGGATTGTCGTTTCCTATTATTGGTGGGATCAATGATCAAATATTTAAGGGGACGTCCGAACCATCTAGGGGAGATAAGGATAAATTGGTGGTTAATTTTCCCCCTTAAAAGGAAACAGTGCCAAAGATGTCCTGCAGCTGCGCCTCCTCCCTCCCCCATAGGAGATATTACTAGGCGGATCCCCCCGCCCAGTGTTGGTAACAGCATCGTCAGCCAGAAGTGATTGCATGTAGTTGGAGCTGCACAAGACTAGATGAAATGCAGAGATTTTTACATGAAGGGTGACAGGTGAACTTGTATGGCCTCGTAGGCTGAATTTTACATGGATTTGATTTTGTAGTTTAAGGGAAAGGGAAGTATCTAACCTGCTGATTTGTCCCTATAGCATACAGGGCGCTGAGGATGAAGGTTCATTTTTTTTTTCCTTGATCCTCTGCCCCATTTATAGGATATTAGTAGTTCGATCCATATGCTAGGTGGTTGGGTGCACTAGTCGTCGGTCCACCACCCAACCTGAGTGCACTGATCTGCCCTGGTTGACCCACCCTTTCTAATGAATATATCATGATGCAGGTTAGATGCTTCTAACTTGCTGATAGTTTTCCCTTAAAGGGTCAACTAGCTTACTGCTGGGACCCTGACCGGTTCCAATGGAGCAGCAGTGGTCATGCACATCCACTTACCCATTTATTCAACTTTTGAACCCTTTATCATGTTCTTTATTCTTAAACAACGTCTGCAGCGAACCCCCTGTGGCATAATCTGCTGCTATTAAGGGGTCCCGCTGCCATGATGGGGGACACTTTCTGTGTACAATGGTTAGGTAGATGGTTGGTGTCACAGTAACAGCCACATAATGCCAGGAAACAAGGTCTCCAGCAGAACATTGCCCATCACACTGCCCCCGCCATCTTGTCTTTTTCCCATAATGCATCCTGGTGCCATCTCTTCCCCAGGTAAATGATGCACCCACATGTCCACATGATGGAGAAGGCAACCCATAAGACTAGACTCTTCTCCCATTGCACCATCTCTGATGCTGCTGTAATCATTGCAGGGCAGCACTATATGTTGCCGTTCTTCTGAATACAGCTGGAGACGATTAGACCACATGGACCTACACATGTTGCGTGGCTCCACTCACCGTACAGTTGATATACAGTCAGATTATCCCGCTGTCAGTGCTATTGCCTTCTTAGTCAATTTACTTGCAAGAGAGAAGACAAATAAAGTAGCGGGGCTTCCTGCAATCTTATTCTTCCTGAATGCCTTGAATATTCCAGAAACTGCTTAATCTGGATGCCCGATGTGGGGTAAAATATTAATGAAACAGTGATTATTAATGACTATATCCAGTTGTATAGTCGTTTTTATTGCTCAGGTGAATCGAAAATGAAGCAACATTGCAAATAGTTTTTGTTAAAGATCTTCTACCATTTTCTGTCTACAGCTTCTATGGAAACCTATGTGTCTCTATGGTTACAGACTACAAACAAACCTTTCGTAGTCTGATCTTAGAGTCAAACTTCTTTTCCCCTCTCTCCAAACTCTTACTAACATATTAGGTAAGCAAAATATGAAAGAATGAAAAAAATATTTTTTAGTTACACATAATAAGAGGGGGAAAGTCGCTGCCATATAGCTCTGGTGTCGAATTACCAAAAGCAAAAAGTTGGGCCCTGAAAATCCAGTACTGTTACATAATTTTTAAGACATACGTCCACCCAGTTCAGCCTGTTACTCTATAGTGTTTCCCAATGCTTTTCTGCCCCAACATCATCAGTCAAGAAAGAGTCAGGAGACCTGGCACCCACATTAGAGAGTCAGTGGATCCTGACGGCATTAGTGGGGTCGGCCAGCTTTTAGCTAAAGTATATGGAAATTTGTAAGCTGACCATACACATTGGAAACGTGCTGGCTGATTTTGGTAGGACTTATATATTAGACCAAAACTCAGCTGTGTAAAGTCCACAGCAGTTTGGTGTTCACTCCCCGCTTTTCTTTTACCACCTTCTCAGTCAAAAGTCATAGAATTAGTGTTGAGTTGAGTGTTGAGCAGAGTTGTTGTACTGATCAGGTTCGGTAATGTTCTCTGAAACCAAGCTCTCGGCATTTGACTCCTGGTATGTGGAGACTTTAGATGCCGCCCTAGGGCTGCCAGGAAGACATGGTTCCATCGATGGCCTTCAGCTGTATCTATGTTTTCCAGGACTCCCTAGGACGGCATATAACTTCTCCAGATTCCGAGGGTTTGGGTTCGGAGAATGTTGCCGAACTTGAACATTTCAACAACTTTGCTCAAAACTAATCAGGATTAAACATCCCAATAGGATGTGTCTATTGTGGACTACCACGGCAGGACAAAATCCGCTCACCAGCTTCTGAGTTCCCTCTCCTGCCTTCTCGAAAAAGTCATTTCTGTGCATCTTGGAGGCCATTAATGATCTACACAGGGTAAGGTGTAATATTCCCAGTCATTTGGTTTACAATGGTCGGTGAGTACGTATATCTGCTCTGATGGCACCACATATGCAGCAAAATGTGTAACTGCAATGTCATGCCATTGTTCTTAGAAAGAATTTCCAAAACTATTTCCACATTGTCCTGAGGAAGTCAGAAGAAGCCGAGATAATCGAGTCATTCGCATGCGGTTTACTTTGAGTTTCATAATCTTGAGAGATATGACAAGTGACTGTATAACATTCTTCCAGCGGACCATGCATCAGCGTACAGAAATAACCCGTCATTTATATAGGAACTGCTTGCAGGCTGACTCACGGATCACAGAGTCAGGCCTGGTAAACGTTTCATGTGTAGGCATAAGTCAACAACTTTACAGTCATGTCATAAAAGAGATGAGAAAATGTGTTGGACAATGGAGCGAGAATGAGCAGGAGGGAAACTATGTCCTGGTATTCAGTATCGTATGAAGGTCCAAAACTTTCCCCTAAAGTCCCATGAGTCAACTCCTTGTCTTGGCATCATTGTATTTGTACAACTATAAATATCTATTAGCACCCACCCTTTATATGGTAGCGTTAGAGAATATGGAGAGAATACATAGACTTTTGTGTAGTCATCTTGGGAATGTTGGGTCACACATATTGGCTAATAGGCCATCATACATGGCAGTAATACATCCATATTATGACTGCTTATGACTGTTTTATTGGACCATACTTTGGGAATCATGGAACCATATGGTGATTTAAGCTTGGACCAGTAGAACCGCAAAGGTTTCGGGTCTTGTTGTCATGACAAAGCCTGCTGAGACCAGTTCTACTCCAAAGGTGGGCAACAATTGTTTGTAAACAAATGTATTTTGCAAAATTGGTGTTGGTAACTAAATTTTGGCAAAGCACAGGAAGCCGATAATCAGTCAGATACAGTCAACAAGCCCTATACTACTTGCTGACAGCTATACCCACCCTTGGATTGACTCCATTAAAGAGGCACTGTCGTGAATTTTTTTTTTTAAAGAAATCAGCAGGGGTCGTAATCACAAACAGTTTTGCCGAGTTAGCTTTCTATGTTTAAATCAACATAAGAGACAGGAGGTCCCAGTTCTTGGCCCGCTCACAGACATGGCTTGGTATTGATTAAAGGGGTTATCCAGCGCTACAAAAACATGGCCACTTTTACCCCTACTGCTGTCTCCATTTCAGGTGCGGTTTGCAATTAAGCTCCATTTACTTCAATGGAACTGAATTTTAAAACCCCACCCCAACTGGAGACAACAGTAGAGGGAAAGTGGCCATGTTTTTGTAGCGCTGGATAATCCCTTTAAAAGCCTTTCCTGAGTGTGCACGGAGCGGGACAAGTCTTCACTGTGTACAGCTGAATAGTAGCAGAGAATCCTGGGAGTGCTCGCATTGTATGGTCAGCTCTCCTTTTACACAGCACCAAATCCTCTGTAACCACACAGTGACATTATACTGAAAGAGTTGTTGCATAACAAAGAGCATTGTCTCCTTAGTAAGCTGCAGATAATAATTACTAATACTAATACTAATATAATTAGTACTGGTGAATAATATAATTAGCCTAAGGTAATTGCCTTCAGTTGATATACAACCTTCATAATGTGAACAGGTGTCTTTCCTTGTGTGAGCGCAGAAAGGATAAATAAAAGGATAAAAGAAAAAGGATAAAATAATAAATGAAATAAAAATAAAAGGATAAAATAAATGAATAAGAAATGAAATAATAAAAATAATAAATAAAAAGCAAATATAGTGCAGGACTGCTTGTGATCACAATCCTGTGAAATTCTTTAAAAAAAAAAAATTGTGACTGGTACGCTTTAACAGCAAGTACAGAGATAGATGACTAGCTGCATTGGGGCCCTGCTCCAGTACAGTTTATAGGTATTCAGGTTGTCGGAGGTACAGTATGTATAGTAGTATTCTACCCCACAAAGTGTTCCACCATGTTGGAATTACGGTAGATTGCAGGAAAGGCTAAGAAGGAGACGTCTGAGTCTACTGGAGGGCTGACCGGGGAAGCTCCCTGCGGTTTTCTAGTCTGTTTGACAGCAGGGTACAGACTAATTTCCGACCGTCTGTACATCGGATCCCATTTACAGACTCCGGTTGGGTGTCCGCTACAATGAAAACAGCACGGCAAATTGTTACTTAACTATCTCTAGTATATTTGGAAGAACGGTCGGGTGGCTTTTATGTCGGGATTTGTAGTTATTGGCATATTTTGGGTTTCTTGTAAAATGGACGAATTGTACAGTATATGATCTGAAGTCGGAATACTCGCCGTTTTACTGCAGCCAGTAATAACATTTCCCAACATTACACAGGGGATGTAAAGGGAGCACATGTGAGATGCTTCTGTCATGTGCCATAAAGGTGCATTTGTTCCACCCCCGTATAGCTCTGGAATGTTTCTCCTTCCACGTTATGAAATGCAGGAGAGAAGGTTCCATAACATGCCCTGTTAAACCCTTCAAGAATGTAGTTCATTTTTATACAACTTGTAGACATGCATGATATCATGTACGACCGGGGCCACACCAAAGGCATAAGAAACGCGTAAATTTTTATCTTTATGTATTGAAAAGAAGTAATTTTAAGGGTTTCGCCACTCCATAGTAAAATTGTTTAGTGTGCAGTATTATTAAGTGTACTCACTGTATATAGTGACAGCAGCGCCCTGTGTACTCACTGTATATACTGACAGCTGCTCCCTGTGTACCTCATAGAGCTAAAATCAGACTCCCCTCCTCCAGGCTGTACTGTCCTGCTCTGTGGTGACTCTGTCCATAAAATGGCCGACATGGAGGAGCATATGACCAACACTGGGGGCGGAGCATGGTCACATGCTCCTCCATGTCAGCCATCTTATGGACAGACTCATCACAAAGTAGGGCAGCATAGCCTGGAGTAGAGGAATGCGATTTTAGCTCTGAGGTACACAGGGAGCTGCTGTCAGTTAGGGCTGTGAGTACACTTATTAATACTGTACACTGAGCGATTTTAATATAAACTGGCCAGCCCCTTTAAATTCAAATTTGGTCTTCATTTCTTCTGCTTTCTGCTCACTTTCCAATGCCGCGGCTGCAGCTTCAGATCGGTCTCTGAGCTGGCAGGCCGAGGCCAGTGATTGGCTGAGCGGCCTATCAGCTCAGAGACCCACTGAAGCTATAGCCGCAGCGCATCGACATGGAGCGATAATTGGTCTGATATTCGTGCGATTATCACTCCCTGTAATAGAGCCCTAAGTCAGTTACACCATTGGTAGGCCATGTTAGTAATGTTAGCCTGTAGTGCCGTTACGGCCGATAATCGTTTTGTGTAATAGAAGGCAACAATCGCTGTCGGTTGTCTTTCAACATGTTGAAAGACAAACGACTAATATAGAAACGGTCTGCTGCCATCACTCCGTGGAATAGGAGCGGTGGCAGTAGACCGCTGCTATCTGCTATGGGCTGCTCGGACAACCAAGCGATCACCCGGGCTGCCCCCCTGCAGATCCCTGCGGCCCCCTCTGCACTCACCCGGGTACTGCTGCCGCGAGTAATAGTGGCGGCAGCAAGCGGGGAACGAGGAGCAAACTGACAGCGCTTGTTTGTTCCTCCAGTCGCCCTGTGCAATAGGGGTTTAGTTTCTCCTGACGTCTCATTTGGTACCCAATGGACTGAAATGGGGCACAGCACCGGCCTGTGGAGCATACAGCATTGTTTTTTTTTCTTCCTGCATGGTTGTGCCAGATCGAGAAATAGTTAAAAAACTATAAAAAGTATATGAAAGAATAAAATTATAAAGAGTAAAGTACCGTGAAAGGCTCCACAAAGAGGCAGAAACAATGGACACTGTTCCAATATGCTACTGTAGTAAAATGGTTGACATCCAGTACGTATCAGCTGCTGTATGTCCTGCAGGAAGTGATGTATTTTTTTTAGTCTGACGCAGTGCTCTCTGCCGCCACCTCTGTCCATGTCAGGAACTGTCCAGAGCAGGAGAAGTTTTCTATGGGGATTTGCTGCTGCTCTGGACAGTTCCTGACATGGACAGAGGTGGCAGCAGAGAGCACTGTGTCAGAATAGAAAGAATTCACCACTTCCTGCAGGACATGCAGCAGCTGATAAGTACTGAAAGACTTGCGCTTTTTTAAAAGTTGATTTAAAATCAGTTTTTTCTCTGGAGTATTCCTTAATGTTATGGCTGATCAGTATATATGAAAAGGGGTCATTATGGCATGCCCATGAGAATGCATCAGGAGCCACATATGTCTATAAGGAATGCCTTGTGCTTTGGTGACGTCATAAGTTCCCTAAATCTAATGAATATGAATTTATCCCAAAAATGTCATCCTCTGCTGTGTACAGGCATCAGGTATGCTTTCATCACTAGCCTGGCACGGCAGCCGCTATCCACTACGCTGAAGCGCTGCCCCGCTGCTCCCTCCCCGCTGATCCCATCCCGCATCTGTTCCCAATCATCCTGCCGACCGTCATTCCAGTTTTCGGCTTTTACGAGCATTCCTTCTGTCTATTTTATTGTGTTTACTGCAGTCTAGTGTTCGGATCAAACGCTTTTTATTCACTGGACCCCATGAAGAAGCCGCTTGGTGTAATGGATGGCGGCGCTATAAGGCACAGGACCGTACCTGTCGAAACGGCCACATGTGAGCGAAGGTGGGAGAAACCCGAAGGAGCCCGACTTTTTTTTTTTTTTTTTATTATTTTTCTTCCATAATTCCTCCTGTCACATGGAAACATGTGGAGCGGATTAAAAGAGTTTTAATTCTTTTGAAGAGTAAAACATATTTGGAGAAATTATCTGAGGGGGAAAAAATGCACAAAGGCTGTGATCCTATTAAATGGAAACGGTGCCGCTGCCCAGCTTTGATCTCTCCAGCCTCCATATTGTTCATGCCTGTAAGGTTTCATCTTCAATAGATCACATCAGAGGGTCGGGGGAGGGGGGGGGGGTTAACCACATTGTGAAAACAGCTCCGAATAATTGTTCGGGTACATTCAGGTAAAGGAAATACATTTTTTTCCTCAGAATTCCATTATACAAAATTCCTCTACATCATAAGGGGTAGTTCAGCAAAAAAATCTTTCAAATCAACTGGTAATTTACTTGTATTAAAAAAATCTCCAGTCTTCCAGTACTTATCAACTGCTGTATGTCCTACAGGAAGTGGTGTATTCTTTCCAGTCTGACACAGCGCTCTCTGCTGCCACCTCTGTCCATGTCAGGAACTGTCCAGAGCAGCAGCAAATCCCCATAGAAAAGCTCTCCTGCTCTGGACAGTTCCTGACATGGACAGAGGTGGCAGTAGATAGCAAGTCAATCATCCTCCACTGCAGTCAGGGATGAGGAACCTTCAGCCCCCCAGCTGTTGCAGCGCTACATTTCCCATCATGTCTGGACATCCTGGAAGCTTTGGCTGTCCATGCATGATGGGAATTGTAGTTTTGTAACAGCTGAAGGTTCCTCATCTCTGGCCTAACTTAGCTTAGTCAACTGGAACACAATTGGGACAGGGTTTATGCACAGCCCATCCCAACATGGTCCATGTGTTGGTGTGCACTAGGATATTGAGAATACTCTTAGCAGTCGGTTGTAGTTGTCCTGTCAGTGCAGCTTTTTGACTTTTCTCCTCTGACCTGTAATCTGTGTGACACCTCTGCTCCTGTCAGTGCTGCTGCACAGAACACCATATACTGCCAGGCATCGGAGTTCAGTTTTAACAGGTCGGACATAAGTAGTCAACCTTAAAGGACAACTCAGGCAAAAACAAAGAAAATACAGTCCTGGCAGGGAATGAGGGGAACATAATAAACAATGTATACTTACTGATCCCCATGCCCCTGCAGGGCATCCATCAGCCAAGTCGCGACGTTCTCATTTAATGTGGTGAGAGGCCTCTAGGACCCCTTGATTTATAGGGCCAATTGCAGCTGCAACCCTTCCGACTGGTGTAGCTATGCCATTGCTAATAATACACGATAATCTTGTTGCTATAGCTATATCAAAGGTAACATGTTCCTGGCAACCACTTTGTCTTAAATTAGTCAGGTTTAACAAGATGATTTGCAAGACTTTGCATGATTTGGCTCGTCTGGTTATTTCTTGATCTTCCAATCACTGGCCACCGTAGTGACCCGTCTCACCCAGTGTGATTGGCTGAGCAAACCCTTCCTTGTGACACAAAAAGCCCACAGAGTGCTGAGCAGTGGGGACCACAAAGTGCTGAGCAGTGGGTACCAGGAAGGGCTGAGCAGTAGGGACCAGGAAGGGCTGAGCAGTAGGGACCAGGAAGGGCTGAGCAGTGGGGACCAGGAAGGGCTGAGCAGTGGGGACCACAAAGTGCTGAGCAGTGGGTACCAGGAAGGGCTGAGCAGTAGGGACCAGGAAGGGCTGAGCAGTAGGGACCAGGAAGGGCTGAGCAGGGAGGACCAGGAAGGGCTGAGCAGTAGGGACCAGGAAGGGCTGAGTAGTGGGGACCAGGAAGGGTTGAGCAGTAGGGACCAGGAAGGGCTGAGCAGGGAGGACCAGGAAGGGCTGAGCAGTAGGGACCAGGAAGGGCTGAGCAGTGGGTACCAGGAAGGGCTGAGCAGTAGGGACCAGGAAGGGCTGAGCAGTGGGTACCAGGAAGGGCTGAGCAGTAGGGACCACAAAGTGCTGAGCAGTGGGGAACAGGAAGTGCTGAGCAGTGGGGACCACAAAGTGCTGAGCAGTGGGGACCACAAAGTGCTAAGCAGCGGGGCACAGGAAGTGCTGAGCAGGGAGGACCAGGAAGTGCTGAGCAGTGGGGACCACAAAGTGCTGAGCAGTGGGGAACAGGAAGTGCTGAGCAGTGGGGACCACAAAGTGCTGAGCAGTGGAGACCAGGAAGGGCTGAGCAGCAGGGAGCAGGTGGGGGGTGGGGAGATCAGTAGTAGGTGACTACAAATTTATATATTTTATTAGCCATGATTGGTTAAAACTAAAATAGTTAGACAATAAGCTAGTCTATCTCTCACTGCAGCACAAACCAGCATGCACAAGCCAAAAAGACAGAAATGGCTGCACATCGCACCCATGGCTGACACGAAAGCTTATTCAGCTACATTTAAAACCAACATCAGAAGTTAGTATATAATTTGGCCAAACCATATTGCCTCATGTACCACGTGCAGGTCTTCTGATACACATGAGTCCCTAACCAAAAAACATCACTGTGCCGGTCAGCGCCCACAATCCCCGCAAAACGTGCGCAAGCAGAGAAGAGGGGCCACGGAATGGCCCTGCAACCCCATTGTCACAGGACCAGACCCAAACCAGCATGCACAAGTCCCATCATTCAGCATTTAATTACTGGTGGCTGATGAAATTGGATGCAGCCCTAGGGAGTCGGGCAAAACATGGATACAGCCTTGGATACAGCCAACTTCTTCAGCCATCGGTAATCAAATGCCGAATGATTGGAATGAGCAAGCTGTAGTTGCGCTCATCATAACATGTTATTAAACAAGAGATGAGAAAAGATCCTACCTGCCCTGCTTTCCAGCGCTTTACTTCATCCCCCTGACCAACTCTTATGATAACTTCCGAGACAAGACAGGGCAGAGCATATTGCATGCATAACCACGCCGCATGTCCAATGGCTGCCTGATGTTGACACTACATCGGTAACATCCTGGGCAGCTATTTGATTATTGCCCACAACATCCTCCCGTCCCCCTCTCACCTCTGAAGTAGAGAAATGGTCACCAGAGATGGTCATAGGGAGAAAGTGGAGCGCTGGAGAGCTCTCTGGATGCCCCCTTTAAGGCCTCCTCACATACTTGTGTTCCATGATGCAGTTTTTGTTACATATTTGAGTTAAATTCTTCTTTATGCAATTTTTGCAATTCTTGGATCCTGTGATTCAAGGATTTGGCAAGGTAGGGAGGAGGCGTAAACCATGCAAACACCTGCTCGGGAGTACGAGTACACCAGTCTTGATAAATGTCCCCCAATGTTTGAAAGCACCCTAAGGCCATCTTTTAGTTCACATGTCCGATAATTGATGCAATCGAGTTTGACCAAAAATCCCTTAAAGATGGTGTTGTTTTTAGAAGAGATGTGGAGATATTCAGCCCGCCTTGAGTGCAGCTTCATTCTTCACATTCGCTGTCCCTTCATGCTTTTTGTGATTTACATAACCTCCCAATGACCTTGAAACGCAAGAGGCAAAATATCTCCTTTCTCTTTAAAATGTTGATTGATATGAGTACATGGAAGGTTTAAATATAGCTTTGTCTGAAAATATGCATCGAAGTCTCTAGACCTTGACTTCTTTTTTTTTTAACTTCTTGCGATTTTTTGCTCTGACAAGTTCACCATTTTGTAGAACTAATGCCATGTGGTATTTAAACTCCAAAACAGCTAAATTGCCTTTGGCAAGGAACAAAAAAAAAAAATCAGAAATCAGAAGATGGTGTATAGGGTTGTAATTTTTCAAGGAGTGTCAAAAAGGCAACTGGGAAAATACTGGTTGACTTTGTAACCTGGAGGAATTTGGAATGTTGAGTGAGGGAAAGATGTGAGACTATTGGGGGCCATTATAGGGGCTCAAACTGAACAGACCCTTAAAAAAAATAACAGGAAACCAATCACATACTTGGCTACTATGGTCACCATCTTCTCCCCACCACCATGACTCTTCTCCTGTACCACTATAT
The DNA here is from genome assembly GCF_027789765.1 of Dendropsophus ebraccatus. Lineage (NCBI taxonomy): Eukaryota > Metazoa > Chordata > Amphibia > Anura > Hylidae > Dendropsophus > Dendropsophus ebraccatus. Next base: position 117,850,313 of record NC_091461.1, on the reverse strand, counting down.
AGGGGGCAATACTGATCATTCATGACCCAATATTGTCTTTTGAAAATTCCATCTACAAGTCGTCAGGCGTTGATCAGAATACTCTAGACCAGGGATGGGGAACCTTTGGCCCTCCAGCTGTTGCTGAACTACAATTCCCATCATGCCTGGACAGCCAAAGCTGGAGGGCCAAAGGTTCCCCATATCTGCTCTAAATTCTTTAGACTGTCCATACTCATTTTTAAGGCTGTATCCATGTTTTCCAGGTCTCTCTAAGGCTGAATCCAATTTCTTCAGCCATTGGTAATCAAATGCCACACACCTAGGTTTGGATGAAGCCAAGACTGCTTGGGGTCCGCTCATCTCTAGTCCTAATCCAAGGGTTATAGTAAGAGAGTGGGTTCTCTCCCAGTCCAAAGACCTGTCTACGATAGCAGTCGATTGCGCTCACTAAAGTCTGTGATACTCATTGGCTGTTTCTCCACGATAGACCTATGGCTAGATGCTCAGCTACTGGACGAAGGATGGGGGCGCCTTGATATGTAAATCCCTGATCTGTCTCCTGTTGGGTGCTGTGATTGGATAGGCTAGAAGCCCCAATACACATAAGATTGTCAACCCTGCCACAATCATGAGGCCCCAATACACATAAAATTGTTAACTCTGCCAAACTTGTAAATTTTAAATAGTTTTTGTAACGTATGCTCTGTAATAAATAGTCAATAAGACAACCACCCCTGGGCATGCCACTAACCAAACCTTGGTCCAATAGAGCAAAGATCGGGCAAAGTAAAAGTAGAAGACTTCAAGGTCTTTGGCCTAGATTTACTAAAATGGTCTAATTTTATGGCCCTATTACATGGGGAAATTTTTGGCTGAAGAGGTCCATATCGCTCTATGTAATAGACACAATGATCAGCCAACAAACCAGCCGAAACAAGGAGCAAGTAACGTAAGACAGGACACTGGAGCATTTGCAATAGTAGATCTGCCCCATAGTGTTGAGGGTGTCTTCAAGACCTCCGACTCAGGATGGAATATCGAGAAGCAACTATGAGGCTGTCGGGGCTCATTATAATAGTCCAACAGTTCCTCCAAGCAGAGAAGATGCATGACATCATAACCATAGAAGAAGTGGGTTATGCAACATATTTTCTAAATGTACTACTAACTCTCTTGTACAATTAACATGGGTGCGGATTATTGGCTCAAACTTTATTCTGTTCCTAAGCCAAGGCTGAATGTTGTAGAGAATACATCATCCTTATGTACATATGTAGGTCAGACTGGTGTTTATGGTACAACGCCTACTTACGACTTTTCTGAGTGTTTACACCACTCTTGCCAAGTGCTTAAAAAGTGGGTGTGGTCTAGTGAGAAAACCGTCTTGCCATGGTGGATAGAAGATCATGTTCTTGGTGACAGTAAGGAGTGTGTGGCACCTGAGGAGCCTTTGTTGGTACTATTACTGTATGGTGGCGCAGGGCACTATTACTGTATGGAGGCACATGGTACTATTACTGTATGGTGGCACAGGGCACTATTACTATATGGAGGCACATGGTACTATTACTGTTTGGTGGCGCAGGGCACTATTACTATATGGAGGCACACGGTACTATTACTGTATTGTGGCGCAGGGCACTATTACTATATGGAGTTACTGTATGGTGGCACAGGGTACTATTACTATATGGCAGCACAGGGTATTATTACTGTATGGTGTCACAGGGCACTATTACTATATGGCAGCACAGGGTATTATTACTGTATGGTGTCACAGGGCACTATTACTATATGGCAGCACAGGGTATTATTACTGTATGGTGGCACAGGGCACTATTACTATATGGCAGCACAGGGTGCTATTACTGTATGGAGGCGCAGGGTACTATTACTATATGGAGGCACAGAAGTAGCTATTACTTTATTGAATCAAAAGGTTGCAATATTACTGCCCTTTGGGGGGACAGGGATCACTGTATGGTGGCACAGGGGGCATTACAGTATTTATTTATGAGATGCTAATACTCTTTGGGGCACAGCAGGGAGACCATTGTGCATTATTTGTGAATCACAGTATAAGTGATGACATTATTACATATGGTACTTTAATGAGGGAACCATTGTCACAGATCTGGCCGCCCCACTATTCTTCTGCCCCTCATGTGGCAGACACCGCTTCTCTAATGCAGGGATGCGGGTCTGCCTGCATGCTGGCTCCCTTGCAGTCTAACCCACTTGGCCACGCTCCTGCTATCGCTCCTTGCCATTGGCTCGCGCGTCCCCGCCTTCTAGCGGGTGCACGTGCACTGGGTCATTTAGATTTAAAAGAACAGTACGTCCCTAATTGGTTATGCATTGGCTGGTCATCTATATGGGAAGTCATTGGCTGATCATTGATGCTGAAATGCACTGGATGGTCATTTGTACGAGAAGTAATTGGATGGTCATCTATATGGGAAGTCATTGGATGGTCATCTATACGAGAAGTCATTGGATGGAGTTCTATATGGGAAGTCATTGGCTGATCATTGATGCAGGAAGGCATTGGATGGTCATCTATACGAGAAGTCATTGGATGGTCATCTATATGGGAAGTCACTTGCCTGGTCATTGAAGCAGGAGGGCATTGGATGGTCATCTATACGAGAAGTCATTGGATGGTCATCTATATGGGAAGTCATTGGATGGTCATCTATACGAGAAGTCATTGGATGGACTTCTATATGGGAAGTCATTGGCTGATCATTGATGCAGGAAGGCATTGGATGGTGATCTATACGAGAAGTCATTGGATGGACTTCTATATGGGAAGTCATTGGCTGATCATTGATACAGGAAGGCATTGGATGGTCATCTATACGAGAAGTCATTGGATGGACTTCTATATGGGAAGTCATTGGCTGATCATTGATGCAGGAAGGCATTGGATGGTCATCTATACGAGAAGTCATTGGATGGTCATCTCTATGGGAAGTCACTTGCCTGGTCATTGATGCAGGAGGGCATTGGATGGTCATCTATACGAGAAGTCATTGGATGGTCATCTATATGGGAAGTCACTTGCCTGGTCATTGATTCAGGAAGTCCACGATAGCTGTAGATCTGAAAACTCAGAAGGTTGATTTGTAGGGAAGAAAATGGAATAGACTAGAGGAAAAAATATGGGGGAGTCCTATTAATGGCAGCAACCAGTAAGATCTGTCCTCAGACAACCTATATACCACAGATGCACAGGAGATTTAAGAGGAGAGAAAGAACTTTTTTTTTATGAAAATATTTCCATGCGGTATCATGCACATGATCATGCACATGTGATGACCAAAAGAACCTAAAGTATCTTCATACCGTTTACTCGTGTCTTATAAGGCCAAGAGAAGTAGCTGCCAGAAGAAGCCGCTGTCTTCATTTTAAGAACGACTGAGGACATCAAGATACACTGAATATGGAACAAATTTTATTCCTTACTATTAATACTCAATATCCTGTTATATTTGTGTCAGTCTGGTAGTAATAATAATAGCTCCCAGGCTCATGCAGCTTGCCAGCTGTACTTTATATTCTGAGTCATCATGTCGATGGCATTGACCTGGAAGAGACAGCAATGTATTCACAGAATGATTTGATAATACATATACATTAAAGAGCTTGCCCAGTTTTGAGAGTTTTAGCTCCTTTTTAGATGATTACCCAATGATCAATTGGTGGGCCCAGGATCTGGACTTAAAGGTCCAGTAGATGATAACCTTGTTATCTGACTTCAGAGCCAATTTTTTGCCATTAGGGTCTATTTTTATTTTTGTATGGAGGCCACAGGGGGTATTATTACTAAATAGGATGACAAGGGGCATTACTACTATATGGGGACACAAGGGGTATTATTACTATATGGGGAATGTGTTTGCTATATGGGGGTGTAGACAGCATTATTACTATATGGGGGTATAGATGATATTATTACCATATGGGGGCATAGGGATAATTATTACTATATGGTGGCACAGGGAGAATTATTACTATATGGGGGCACTAGAGGCATTATTACTATATGGAGGACACAGAGGGTATTATTACTATATGGGGGCACAGGGAGAATTATTACTATATGGGGGCACTGGTGGCATTATTACTATATTGGGGACACAGAGGGTAATAATACTATATGGTGGCACAGGGAGAATTATTACTATATGGGGGACACAGGGGGTATTATTTCTACATGGGGGCACAGGGAGAATTATTACTATATGGGGACGCAAGGGGTATTATTTCTATATGGGGTAACAGGGGCAACTATTACTATATGGTGGCACAGGTGGCATTGTTACTATAAGGGGGCCACAGAGGGTATTATTTCTATATGTGGGCACAGGGTACTTTAACTGTATGTGGCACAGGGGGCTTAATTACTATATGGAGGCGCAGGAGTAGCTATTAATTTATGGAGCCACAAGGAGACATTATTGAGGAGAACTGACTGAGATCATGTGGAGAATTATCAATGGAAATGCATCAGAAGAAGATCCCTGATACCAATTTTGTGCTAAAGCTTGCAACTTTTCACTCCTAACTCCTGTGTGTGCCCATAAATGTTACCATGTGCAGGTTCTGTAAGGATGAAGAGTGGCCCATTAGAATAGATCCCTTTGGTGGACACAAGGACCCAACCCTGACAATGCCATCCCCCAGAGGCTCATCACAGGAGAGCTGTCACACTGCAGTACCTAGCACCTCCACTATTGGTAGGGGTGCTGGAAGTCAGACCCCTGACTATCTAATATTGATGACCTATTGGGAGGATACAGGATGGATAACCCCGTCATTGACATCTACATGTGCTTGTCCTTGCATTGCTATACTTTTGGTAGTGGTGGTTCAAGGTACTACAGTGGGGACACTGTCTTATATTCCTTTATACATATGTCCTAATGTATTCTTTCCATCCCGCCATCCTTGGGGCTTGTTGTGCTAACTAGCTCCTGACTATTAGTAAATGTGCTACAAAAAGCAACCTATTCAGCCTATCCCTTTTCCATCTGCCATTTATTTCCAATGACACGTCCTCTCCCAATATACATACCAATGGACAGTTGGGGATCCTATCCTTGTTTGCTTATTTCCTTCCTCACTTTCCACTGATTGTTCCCATTTGGGCCTAAATCCCTCTCCAATTTTTCACGACTAATATCATTCTGCTCTATAACCCCCAATTTTTTGTAACATTTGGTCAGAGACTTCGGGACATTTTCCCCTTTTATCGTTAACTGGATTATTTCGGGCTTTGGTTTAATTTTGTCCGCGTTCCTATTTTTAGTATAAGCGTGGTGTAATCTTTTATACTCATACCACTCCTTTTCTGTTAGTCCGTACTCAGATTTCAAATTATTCCAGGACTTTAATATACCTTCTAAAAAAAACATCCATAACCTTATTAATCCATTTCTCCTTCATTTTCTCCAATGCGTCAGGGGAGGGGGAGGGAGGGTAAGCTGATGTTTAAAAATTAGTAATATAGGAGACTTTGAAATGGGTTAAAGGGGTATTCCACTCAAACATAACTTTTGATATGTTGCTGCCCATGCTGAGACTAACAATTGTCATTAGTCTCGCCCAGTGGCGTAGCTATAAGGGTCGCAGTAGTCGCCATGGTGACTGGGCCTGTATGCTAGGGGGGCCCGCAGGCCTCCCTCACCACTTCCTGTCACTCTGCAGGTCTCCCCAGTTGCTGTGATGACAGCCGCTTTGGGAGAACTGCACTAAGCACCCCTGCAGGCTGCTTTCCCTCCATGCCAGAGACTGACAATCTGGCAATCTGGCAGACCGGTGGGCTTACAAGATGTCAGTTCATGGGGGGGGGGGGACATTTGGTTTGTATAATTAAATGGGCTGCATTTTAAAAACTTGACAGGCAATGCAGCGGACAGCCCTCCCTCTCTCAGGCCCCCTGTCCTGCCTAAGCAGCGGCTGGGGACCCCTGCCAGACTGAGGGCCGCTGCCAGACACTGCTGTCACAGATAGCACATCATTGCACTGACTGTGCACAGCAGCAGGCAACACTCAGTGCTGATACCAGACCTCAAGTCGTGAGATCTGCTGCACAAGGCCTTCTTACTACCAGTCCCAGGATGCCCATCAATGGGGAGAGGAGGAGGATACAGCATACAGGGGGTTACTGGGCAGTCTCATCCCCCTGGAGGAGGAAGCTCTGCCCACAGACTGTAAGTGCCTCTATGTACAACATTGTGTATGTGACTGTATGTAAGTGCCTCTGTGTACATGAGACTGTATATAAGTGTCTCTGTGTACAGCATGAGTGTGTATGTGTGTCCCTGCACGGGTATATATGTGCCTGACTGTGTATCTAAGACTGTATGTATGTGCCTGTGCGTACAGCGCGTATCCATATGTCCCTGTATGGGTAAATATGTGCTTGACAATATTTGCCGGTGTATATGTAATTGTATGTGTCTCTCTGAATGTATGTTCATGTCCGTATGTGTATATGTAACTGTATGTATGCACCTTTGTGTACAGCATGTGTGTGTATGGGTATATATGTGCCTGTCCATAAGTATGCATGTGACTATATGTCTCTATGTATGCATGTGCCTGACGGTATGTGACTGTATGTGTCTCTTTGTGTGTATGTTCCTGACTGTATGTGACTGTGCTATGTGATTGTATGCGTCTCTATATGTATGTGCCTGACTGTATGTGTGTGTGCTATGTAACTGTATGTGCTTGTGTGTACAGCGTATGTGTGGGTGTATATGTGCCAGACCATATGTACTTATGTGAATGTATGTGTCTCTATGTATGTCCGGGCCTGGGTGTGTATACAATACGTGCCTGTGTGTGTGTGCATGTGTGTACACATACATATATATATATATATATATATATATATATATATATATATATATATATTCAGTCTCATATATACAGCACATATTCACATGGAGACACACATATACTTACACACACATATATTTACGTGTGTGTGTGTTTATATATATATATATATATATATATAAATATATATATATATATAAATATATATATATATATATATATATATATATATATATATATATATATATGCCTATACATAGATAGCCATATGACTGATCAAGCCTTATGTTAATGTTTAATAAGAGAAGGATGAGTAATGTGGGCCAAAACAACAAACTTCACTGCAGTACACATTGCACCACCATTTTTTATTTTGTTTTATTTTCTATTTACAGGGTAAAGGTTGCTGCTACTGACACATCATGATGGGAGTTGTAGTTTTGCAGCATGTGGCTCTCTAGGTTCCAGAACTACAACCCTCATCATGCCCTGCTCACAGGTCATTATGGGAGTTGTAGTTTTGCAGCATGTGGCTTTCTAGGTTGCAGAACTACAACCCCCATCATACCCTGCTCACAGGTCATTATGGGAGTTGTAGTTTTGCAGCATGTGGCTCTCTAGGTTCCAGAACTACAACCCTCATCTTGCCCTGCTCACAGGTCATTATGGGAGTTGTAGTTTTGCAGCATGTGGCTCTCCAGTTTGCAGTACTACAACCTCCATCATGTTCTGCTGGCAGTTCATGATGGGCGTTGTAGTTTTTCAGCTGACGTGTTAAAGATTAGGAAACAATTATTAGAGAATGACACAGTACAGTCCATTGCTGTGCCCATATAGTAATAATGCCTTCCCTGATGTGCCCATATAGTAATAATGCCCCCTGTGCTGTGCCTATATAGTAATAATACCCTCACTGCTGTGCCCATATAGTATTAATGCCTTCCATGCTCTGCCCATATAGTAATAATGCCCCCTGTGCTGTGCCTATATAGTAATAATACCCTCCCTGCTGTGCCCATATAGTAATAATGCCTTCCCTGCTGTGTCCATATAGTAATAATGCCTTCCCTGCTGTGTCCATATAGTAATAATGCCTTCCCTGCTGTGTCCATATAGTAATAATGCCTTCCATGCTCTGCCCATATAGTAATAATGCCCCCTGTGCTGTGCCTATATAGTAATAATACCTTCCCTGCTGTGCCCATATAGTAATAATGCCTTCCCTGCTGTGTCCATATAGTAATAATGCCTTCCCTGCTGTGTCCATATAGTAATAATGCCTTCCCTGATGTGTCTATATAGTAATAACTCCTTCCCTTCGGCCATGGAGCAAGTCCCTCTCATATTCTGGGTCTCTTCACTCCAGTCGGGGGGGAAGGGGGGCTGGATGCACAATTAAAGGAGCACTCTGGCAATGAAAAACGTTTGATATATTGTTGCTCTTTCGTACAGTATAATAAACATGCCATTCTATCCTCGACTGTTGTAATCCTGCAGTGTCTCCAGGTCCCCTGCTAAACACTCCTGCCACCACTTTTGAGGCGGACTCATCTCTGGCAGTGACAGCCCGCTCAGCCAATCACTGAGGCAGGAAAGTGCCACTAGTCAGTCATTGGCTGAGCGGGCTGTCACTTCAGAGATGAGTCCGGCAGGAGGATTCAGCAAGGTTTTAATATTCTTATAATTCGATGGACCTGACAACAAGGGGGGTCCTCTGTACAAGGTGTACCCTACATGATATAATACAATAGTCCAGAGATGGGGAACCTTCGGCCCTCCAGCTGTTGCAACACTACAATTCCCATCATGCCTGGACAGCCAAAGCTTTAGCTTTGGCTGTCCAGGCATGATGGGAATTGTAGTTTTGCAACAGCTGGAGGGCCAAAGGTTCCTCATCCCTGTGATCGATTGTCATTGGCAACAACAGTCTCAGCCATAGATGATTGGCGTGCAATGGTTTATATAACATCTCCATGGTCATATAGAATTGCTATAGTGAACCGTATAATCCCGAGTAGTATAATTATACACTAAGCCTCGACCTTCTCTCCCCGCCACCCCCTCCTTCCTGAGATGCCAACCATCAAGAATGTAACCCCCTGCGTAGCTGGACTCCGGTTCATAAAGTCTCGGTATAAAAAATCTCCCGATAAAGGGCTATTCTCGGCAGCCTGGCCACCTTATTGGAAAGTTCTTGGGATTCCAGACATTCCGATGTATTTAGCAGCGTGTTTGCCTTTAATGATGTAGTTATTCGGATTAGCAGCCCTCATTGCTTCAGACTTATTTAGTGAAAGCCAGCAACCTCCTGCCGACAGGTTAATGTATTCTCTACACATTCACCAACCAGGATCGGGGGCCTCTCAGCCGTGCAAAGAATGGCGAATATGTCAAGTCATGCTCTGCACGCGTGTGACCTCCCTCAACCCTTTCTATCGGGGAAATTAAAATTGCTGGAGCTTGATGTCATGGCTTTAGTATGTTACATAAGTATCCCTCGATGATGTCATCACAATATATAGAATATAGTATCCTAAGGCAATGGTCATACAATGGCAATATACAAAGTGGAGACATTTTGTGACTTTATACTTAAGCCCCCATTGTCTGAAGCATGAACTTTAATGTACATAGATAAAGGCGGTGACCCTATACTGAGGCCTTAGTGGTCCGAAAGTCTGTTCTTTACTGTATCTAGACAAAAGGGAGATCCCCAGGAATGTGTCTAGAATGTACTAAGACCTCTTTTGCCAAAATCTGGGCCTTCAGTGTATATAGAAAAAGGAGCCCCAGGATAGTGGTGACCCTATACTGAGGCCTTAGTGGCCCCAAGGTCTGATCTTTACTGTATCTAGACAAAGGGAGATCCCCAGGAATGTGTCTAGAATGCACTAATGCCTCTTTTGCCAAAAATTTGGGCCTTCAGTGTATATAGAAAAAGGAGCCCCAGCATGGTGGTGTCCCTATACCAAGGCCTTAAGCCTGCATATAATACAGGGAGATCCCCAGGAAAGTGGTGACCTTATACAGAGGCCTTTGCTGTCTGAAATCTGCATATTTACTGTACAATAATAAAGGGAGATCCCCATGAAGGTGGAGGCCCTATATACCGAGGCCTAAATATTTAGTGTATTTAGACTAAGGGTGTTAACCCTATCTTTTACCTGAAATCTGGACCTTTTTTGTGTATAAAAAAAGGGAGCCCCAGGATAGTGGAGACCTTATACCTAGGCCTTAGTTGCCTGAAGGATGGATCTTTAGTGTATTTAGATAAAGGGACAGCCCAAGGGTAGTGATGACCCTATACTTAGACATTAGGTGGATCGTTACAATACAAAGATAAAGGTAGAGCCCCAGGAAAGTGGTGACCCTATGCACAAGCCTCTTTTGCCTTGTGCATACTTAAAGTGACACTTAACCTAAAATCAAGATAGATCTGTAAGGATAGGCCTTTGGTAAATACAAGCTATTGACCCGTTATAACCCATAACAGACTTGGGAGAGGATGACTGTAGTGTTCTTCAATGGGATCAATCCCTGCCCCCCATGATCACTACCTTCAGAAACATTCATATACAAATGGATATAAGCTACAATATTATAATTTACTGGATATGTTAGTGTCCCCTGAATTCATTCCATTGTATTAGGTAAATACATAATGGAAACGTCCCTGATATTGTAATATATGTCAGTGAATGGTGGAAATGCTCATGGAATGTGAAGAGTTCAATGGTAAATTACTATGACAATGCCTAAAGCACTGACACAAAGCCTATAAGAACAAAGACAAAAGGTGGAACCAGATGTAAAAAATAGGTAAATATTTTTTATTAATTGATTATTTCCATAAATAAATTCTTAAATTCATTGAATATAAAAATTAAAACAATTTACAATTTATTCCAGTATTACATTTTGTCACTGAACGAGAAAAAAAAAAAAAGCTACATTTATTTCGATAAATAAAAAAAAAAAAAGAAAAAGGTTTGAATCTGTTACTTCTGCTTTGCTTTAAGAATTGTCGGGTTGTGATAGCTGCCACAGATAAACGCTTCGCTAAGCGCGATAAGGAAGGAATGTCGAAACTCTCAATTGCTTTTTAACTTTTTCCAACTTTGGTCATTCAATAACTTTTACGCAGGAACAATTCTTATGTTTTTTTGCTTTTTTTTTTTTTAAGGACCAGAAGAATACTTTGAAGATAATTTACTAACGGAAAAAAACCCCAAAAACAAATATTATAATATTATTATTATCAATTGCTCCAAAAAAAGAAGCGACATGTTTGCTCCAGTACTATGAAGCTCTAAAGATTTCAGTCTGTTGTAATGAAGACCAGGTGGTAATACACTTTATAAGTTCCTAGTGCCACATAGTGTCCAAAAGGTGGTACTGCAACATCTCCACAACAGAATATTCCCATTATTCTCAATGGTCCCTTGGCTGGTTTTCTCCTTTAATCTCTGAATTTGTGGATGTCATTGAATAGTCTGTAGTAAGGGTAGGCTTCAGTGGCGTGTGGACAGTTGTAGTTGCACCTACAGGACTGGATCATCATGACGTTCTTTGTAAAGGTTTCCCCATCTTCACACCTGAACCGGATTTTGACAGTCCGCGTCTGCTGGGGGGTGCAGCATCTTCCATCCACGCATGATCCACAGTATTTAGGCTTGTATTTCTTTACGCTGGAACAGCCGGCATAGCTGTATCGCACTGGAGCCTGAGATTTCTTGGTTTTTGTGCATTTCTTTCCCTTCTGAAAATTGATGTAAAAAAATGATATTAGCAACTCGTCCAGTAATGCAATGATATGATATCAGCTAAGAATAATGAAAAAAACAATGGTTGTCCATAATAGAGGAGTCCTTACCTTTAACTGTGAATAGTTTGTCTGTCCACATGGTCGGACCTCGCAGATCCTGGTTTCTCGTACTAATCTACAGTCTTTATTGTCATTGGTGACTCTTGTAGAGATGCCGGTTCCGCATGTCTTCGAACATTGGGACCAAGATGTGGTTTGGACTATGCACTTCTGGGCTTCAAACACATGGGCTTGTGGGTTGGAGCCAAATGCTAGAATGGAAGGTGATGCAAAAGGTTAGTATACTCCAGGTTGGCATATAGCATGGCCTGTCTAGCTGGTCACCTGCTTATTATACATAGTACATATATACAGGTATTCTATGGGTATGTCGTGTCTTACTTTACAGTTCATTACTCCAAGTTACTCTAACTCTACAGATACCTAGTTACTCTACAAGTTCTTAATGTACGCTACAGTTACATAGTTACTTTCTAGTTACATAGGCTACAGCTACTTAGTCTATAGTTACTCTAAAGTAGCAAGTTTTAAAAGTTTAAGAAAACTTACCAGGTAGCATTTTGTGTCCTCCTTTCACGATAGGGACGAATTCGTTCTTGCTGGTAAGGTCTCCTTCATTATCCATTTCGAAATCTTTGCTTAAGAAATCTTCCAGATCGTCCCTGGTGTCGTCGCACATCCATTCCTCGCAGCACTGACCGGGCACCTTGACAAGTCTTGGATTTGGGCATCCCAGGTTAGGGAGGGAGAGTTCTTGAGGGCACAAGGGAAGACAGCCCACAGCCCCATCTATACATGTGCACTGGTGCTTGCAGTTTGGCTGGAAGCTTTCTCCATTCTGGTAGATTCTGGAGTTGTATTCGCACGGTCTTCCTTCTGATTTTGCTGCAGGAGGAAATAAGGATAAAATAGTTTAGAACTTTGTTGCAGTCGACAAAACTTTGGGTTTGGGGGTGAATCATAAGTCACAATTACTTTTCCTGCTCATTTTGCTAAACCCAGACACTGAATTGCATTCCAGACTGCTGAAATCATGTGCCTTTCTGCCAAACTAGCATCAATAAAGCATATCCATACAAGGACTGAGATTCCCTGAACTCCTTGACTACAGCAACCAGTAAGAACCTGCTCCCCCTGCAGCCTCATCAGGGTTTTCTTAAAGGGATGAGACAAAAAGAGCAGAAAAAAACAATCAAAAAGTCATCTTACCTCGGCAGATGCCCTTGGTGGCTCTGGAACTGGCACCGAAGTTGCACTCCAGTCCTTTGGTGTGGTCACAAGGTTGGCTTTTGCTACAGTCTTCATTGAGTTGCTTGGCGCACACTTTGCAGCATCCACAGCTGTCAAGGACCAAACCAACTCCGGGGGCACATTTGGGCACCTCCAGGGGACACTGGCATACAGCTGGGCATGATGAAAATGCCTGCAAATAAGAAAAAATATATATATTTATAGCAACTGTGCAAAGCATAAGTATAGAACAAACATCAGCTAACAGGTAGGGTGCAAGTAAGGTGTTACTTACCAGATCTGCAAGTCCAGCAAGGAGTACCACAACCACTAGAGGGGTCATTCGTAGGCAAGGCATGGTTCCTCAAAAATTCAAAAAATTGGGGCGAAGCTTCTGAATTGGTCTGTGTATCCGTCCGGTTCCAATGCCTTTTGCTGTTCTGGTTCCAGTACCTGTGCTCTTGCTATACTGGTCTGTGCTATACTGGTCCCAGTGCTGTGCTCTCTGTACTGGTCTCAGTACTGTGCTTTGCTTGTTGCCTCTGCTCTCTGAGCTGCTCCAGGCTCTGTGTCTCTTATATAGGAGACAGCGTGACGTCACCACCGCTTCCAGAGCTTCACATTCAAAAAAACATCCCAGGAATGCGGCTGGGCTCAAACTCTGGCCAAGACCCTCCCCGTCTAATGGAGCCTGGCTGAGTCTCCCAAGGAGGGAGAGAGAGGGAGAGGAGAGAAGGGGGAGAGCAGCCTGAGACACAGGAAAGGCTCCTAGTCTGGCATCAGGAGGAGGGAGTTAGGAATGGGACCTAATCATAGGGCGAAAATACACAGCAGCATCAACAGGAGGAAATGAGGGATCAATATCATACACGGCGCCTTTTACAACCCAAATCTCCCCCCGTCTCTATTCACTCCATCTTTTTCATGCAGACATATTATTGCAGGCATAATAATATCCTCCCTTGGCTTCAAAGTCCATTTGGCTTCTAAATTTAAAGCCCTGTTCACCTTGTATAGTTTTATGTGTTTAGTGCTTCGGAATGTTTTCGTTGTGTTTTATGTCGTATTGTTCCATAAAGTCTGCAGAGACCTGAGGACGCCTGTGTTAGCGCTCATGAATATAAGGTTTTCGGGGGTGCACGTGTATCGCGAAGCTAGGAGAAGTGAAAACCAAGCCATAAAGTATAAAGGCACTGTACCTTTAATAAAACTTTGGGAAAAGTTTAGATTGGTTAGGATTGAATGTTCAGACCCCAAACGATCTGTAGAATTAACCAGGAGAAGAGTGTGCTAAGCATGTTCTCTTCTATCTCTTTGCCCAGTGACCAAGGTGGACTCCCAATGTATGCCTATAGGAGACTTACGAGAGAAGTGCTCAGCCGAACGCTTCTCTCCCTGCTTGTTTTAGTGATCTAGTGATTGACATGGTGCTATAGGTACACTTTAGCATCAGTGTATGAGAATAATAACTAGGCTCCCACCTGTTATTTGGTCTTACCGCACACTTCTATCATGAATTCACTGATCCACATACACACATGTCATTTCTAGAGTACCCCTGTAAGGATGCCTAAACCTGGCCAGATTTAGATTACTTGGGTCAAGGGGCATGCAACTATTGACCCTATAAAATGGTATTCTACAACCTTCAGGTCAGCTGTTGCAAAACAATAACTCTCGGCTGGCAGGTCATGCTGGGAGTTGTAGTTTTGCAACAGCTGGGGTGCCACAGGTTGGAGAACACTAATATAAGAACTAGCACTAGAGATGAGCGAATCTTGACCATGCTTGGGTCCATCCAAACCCAAGCGTGTGGCATTTGATAACCAGTGACTGCAGATGTTGGATGCAGCCCTAGGGAATACTGGAAAACATGGATACAGCCTATGGCCTATGGTTGTATCCATGTTTTCCAGGCAGCCTTAGGGCTGCATCCAACGTCTACAGTCACTGGTAATCAATTGCCACATGCTCAGGTTTGGACGGACCCAAGCCTGTGGTTTGCTCACTTGCTAACAATCAAGGTCGGGTAATTTAACTACCCCAGAAAACCATCTTTTGCAAAATTGCCCCCCCCCCTTTAAATATCAGAACTGTTGGTAAATATGGTATTGCATTATATTGTAGGGGGTTGTTTACTACTAGTATGCATGGGCCCGTCCAAACCTGAATGCTCTGCATTTGATTACCGGTGGCTGAAGAAGTTGGATGCCCCCCTAGGGTTGCCAGGAAATCATGGATACAACCTATGGCCTTTGGCTGTATCTATGTTTTCCAGGCAGACTTAGGGCCGCATCCAACTTCTTCCGCCACCGGTAATCAAATGCAGAGCATTCGGGTTTGCTAATCTCTAATCCCAGTCCATCAGCTGTAATCTGTGAAAGGGATAACAGTTTCCCTGCAGCGCCACCACAGGGGAAATTGAGTATTACACAATTCTCAGTAAAGTCAATCATCTGTCTGTGATATGGCGGATCCTCCAGAGTAAGAGACACTCTTTGTAGTGTTCCCCTGATGGAATTCATCATTTAGCTCTAATCTATGGTGGAAAACAATAACAAGTGTTCAATTCCCCTCCAGCGCCTCCACAGGAGAATTTCAGTATTACACAATTCTTAATTAAAGAGGATGTACCACCTGGTATATCCTCTTTAACCTAAACCTACTGATCGAACGGCGCCGGCACGGGGAAGCCGGCGCCGCGGTCCGTTTTTCGGACCGAGGCCCGGTTCCCGTGCACTGCGCCGTTCTATGCACTGGAACCAGACGGTGCTCAAGCACTGGAGGCGGGCCGGGCCGCCCCCAGTGGGAGGGAATTCCCTCCCCTGTATGACGCGGCTCCCTTAGAATGAATGGAGCCGCATCATACAGGGGAGAGAATTCCCTCCCACTGGGGACGGCCTCGGTCCGAAAAACGGACCGCAGCATCGGCTTTCCTGTGCCGGCGCCGTTCGATCAGTGGCTTTAGGTTAAAGAGGATGTACCAGGTGGTACATCCTCTTTAAATGAATGAATCTGTAATACGCTGGGTCCTCCTGTAGAGACTCTCTAAGTGGATGGGACTGCAAACAACTTGCAATGGTGACCAATTTTCGGTTGCACTTGGCCTGAACTATGATAAGCTTCTTGATAAGTTTATTATTCCCTATATCTAGACTCAACGGTGGAGATTTATCAAACATGGTGTAAAGTGAAACTGGCCCAGTCTCCCCCGGCAACCAATCAGATTCCACCTTTCATTTCTCACAGATTCCTTGGAAAATGAAGGTGGAATCTGATTGGTTTCTAGGGGCAACTGAGCCAGTTTCACTTTACACCATGTTTGATAAATCTCCCCCTATGGTGCTACTGTTATACTACACATGCTAGGCCACAAATCTGTTGCCTTCCATATGTTTTGGATTCTGGGTACCAAAGTCTGTTGATGAGCGGGTGGCAAAGCATATCCTATTAACATAACATGCCCTTGGCTGTAGACAGTGACTATCAAAGGAAGGAGACATAGAAAATTACTGACAACTATGCCTATGGATTGTGGCCTTGTGGTTTCCAAAGACAATTCATTAGAACGGGTCATTTCATGGCTTAATTACATAGATCTCAATCTTCGAGATGCTCTGAGATACCATCTTCTAGACACGTGCACGAAGGCAGGGCACGGTGGGCAGTCTCGCTCCACCAGACTATGGGGCTTTGCAAATATGCCAATGTTTTCCTCCTTGGTTGACGGCGTTCGGGGGGTACAATGGGTTTCTCAGTCTGCTCGGGGAAGAGGTATTTGTGCAGCAGGCTGGAGAGATTCTGTGCTAAGTATTTCCAGATGTGGAATCACATCCAGACGTAACAATATTTCCATATTTGGAAGAGCTGGAGTTCTGCGTTATTCGCATTTTTTCTGCCCCTGTTATCCAACCACAAAACATTCTTGACAGTTTTAGATGCTGTTAAATATAGACTCGCCTGGTGTTCCAGGCTCAGGAAATTCACTGGAATTCCTCCTTTTATTCACGCAATGTGTCTATCATGATAGGCTCGAAAATAGACTTTTACAGCAATCCCACTGTCCTCATGGGCTGCACGGATCTGAAAAAGGCATAAGGATCCCGACTCCTTCCCCACAGCCTGAAATAAGTCACATACCAGAGATATCTACTACCATCAGATTACTCGCAATTTGGGTTTCATCACCGAGTCAGCGTACTAGACAGGATTGTTTCCTAGCCAGCTACACATTAACCAAAACCTCCACCCAGAACCCACTCAGACAGAACTCCACTCCCTTATTAACCTGTAGCTTGGGAAGGATATCAGTATAATGCATACTGGCCCCACCATGACTTATAGGGGTCTAGTGACCTGTATGAGCAACAAGTCTTCTTCTGGACCTTGGCATTTGGAAGAAGGGTAAGTCTCCCTCGCTTCCTCTCTGATGATCTTCCACCCACTGTACCTTCAGACATTCCCGTACACATTGTCTAGGCTTTCTTCAAGATGCTGATTCTCTCCTATGCTAGAAGAAGCCTCCTATCCTTACGTCTTATGGTAGACGTCTTCCAAACTTACACCCTTAACCCCATACCATATGCTGGAAGAAGCCCCCTGTCCTGATGTCTTGTAGTATAAGACACCTATCCTTAATCCTTATAATTGCTCCTTACTTAATGTTTAACCCTTAACTTTATTCCTTATGCAAGCGTTTCTTATCTCCACACCTTGTGCAAGAAGAAGGCTCATACTCCATAAGGTGCTATCCTTGCACCTATTCTTAGCTCCACACCTTGTTCTAGAAGAAGCCTCCTAACCTTATACCTTATGCACACCTTGTTCTTAGCCTTCACATCTCCTACCCTTACCTGTCCGGCAAGCAGCCTCTTAACCTTGCACCTTACACATGACGTCTCCCAGTCTGACACCTCTCTTCGCTGGCAGCCTCCATACCGCAGCCCCACTCCATCCTCCCACTATACCAGCTGTGTCTCACCCCCTATACTTTCTACCAAGGCTTCTCTTTTTTTTACTCATAGTGGAAGCAGTGTGAAGCGACCGTACTGCACTCCAACCTTCCTTCCTATTGTTCTGGCAGTCTGGTAGAAGGATCCCTTATAATGCGCTGCTGTGTCTCACTGACAGGTAAACCAACACTGGAGATCTATGCAGAATCTGCTCAAGGCAACATGTAGCTTCTGGAATGGAAAGAGAACTTGACCTTTCTTATTGTGCGAGGAATTCAGCGAAATATCAGACATCTAGGTGTGAAAGAATGTGGGAGTCACTGGATGCCCCGAGGTGGCCCTCTATTCTGCAGGTAAGTGCACCGCCGCGCCGGTTCTGCTCCTGGACGCGACCCCGGCTTTATACTGTTTATACGTCTATGTGTGTGTATATATGTATACTGTGTATATACATGTGGCGTGTGGGCTGAACGGATGTATGGCACACTAGGGAATTGTATATATAGGTTCCCAGCTGGAAGGTTAAGAGGGGATTCCGCCCCCACCGTTCACATTTCCTCTTTCTTCTGTGTTAATTACATAAGGGGGTTCCCCCGCCATCCATTTAACTCCTTGTCTGCCTGTCTATTGAGACTCCAGCCTAAGGGCCCTATTACATGGAAAGATTTACTGTGCGAAAAATCGTTATATCATTCAAATTTAAGCGATTTTGTCTCTGTGAGTAACCATCAAAGACTAACGAAAACTTGCCCGTGTGTCGTTGATCGCATTTTTTGAGCTGACCGTGAAATCATTGTTAACCGTTCGCTAATCATTCGCAAATTTTTCGGTGTATGAACCATTATAACAACGATCATAATTACGATTGTAACTAACGACTATCGTTCCGTCTATTATGGTAAATGGCTCTGTTCACATATTGTTTTTTCTACTATTGTTTGTTGTTGTTGGAGGTAATAATAATAATAATTTTTATTTATATAGCGCCAACACATTCCGCAGCACCTATGTATATATAGGGGGAGATTTATCAAACATGGTGTAAAGTGAAACAGGCCCAGTTGCCCCTAGCAACCAATCAGATTCCACCTTTCATTTTCCTAAGAGTCTGTGAAAAATGAATCTGATTGGTTGCTAGGGGCAACTGAGCCAGTCTCACTTTACACCATGTTTGATAAATCTCCCCCATAGTATATATCATCACCCATAGGGTTCCACTATAAAATGATGGGACTTTATGCTAAATGTTTTTACTGTATACATCTGTATAGGGAAAGCTTATGCTATATTCACACAACGTATGGTTTTGTATAAATCTCGGCCGTTGTTCCATTGTGTGCAGCATTGAATGCGCTCAAATCCGAATTCACAAGAAATGAAGATCATCCGGCTAGTACTGCAGTATCGGCAGGGATGATCTTCAGCAACCCCGGCCGTTCTGTGACCTGGCCGGGTCACAGAACGGCCTGTATTATACACAGTGTGAACCCGGCCTAATACAGTAAATATGAGGTACCCGAGTGGCACGGGACCCTATGAATACGCCAGAGTAACTCTATAACAAAATGTGAAGAGAACCTGATGTATATCAATGCAGATCAGTAAAATTATTCCATCAATGGGGGAGATTCATCAAAGGAGCAGTTACCCATAGCAACCTATCAGATTCTAGCTTTCATTTAAAAAAATAAAAAATAAAAAAATCTCCAACTGTTGCAAAACTACAATTCCCATCATGCCTGGACAGCCAAAGGCTGTCCAGGCATGCTGGGAATTGTAGTTTTGCCACAGCTAGAGGGCCGAAAAGTTTCCCATCCCTGCTTTACACAGTAACTAGTATTGGTTAGAGGGGTAGCCAAGCTTTAGCAACTGAAAGTTATTCTATAAATTATCAATATTCTATCTGTATCAATTTTTCATGGTTGCCAAGATTCACTTAATAGGAACCTTTGACCTGTCTATCACGTTTTCACTGTGCATTCTCTGTTTTGGTTGCTGTTCTCACATGTGTTAACTAAAATGCACAGTATGAACAAAGACTTAAAGGGAATGTGTCATCAGAAAATGACTCATTGTTTAAATAATGTTTTTATGTTATACATATTTTTAAAGAATTTTTGTTGAAATTGTTTCTAATTTTCTATACATATTATATAATAATCCTGAGATCTTGCAGTTTTCATTCTCACCACTGGGGCTAAAACGAAGCTGAGACTTCCTGTTGTGTCTGTGGTGATAAGAGGATGTACAGCATTGCAGCGTCATGTGACACCAGTAGATAGAGGAGACAATAGCAGCTCCCTGTGGAATGACCTCTTCACAGGTCACAGAGCACGCTCAGTAATGTTTCACATTCATCTCAAGGGCACAGAGTCTGTCTATTGTCCTCTATGTCCATGAGCCTTGCTGTAAAGCATGTCACTAAACACTGTTAAGAACAGCCCAGGCAATATACACAAATAACAATGTGCAACAAAGGAAATTAAAAAAAAGTCATTAAATAGAAACAGATTAGAATAAAAGAACAAGTTTTAGTATCTGACTCGAATCAGTAAAAGAAAATTTAGATGACACATTCCCTTTAAAAGGGTTATCCAGGATTAGAAAAAAAATCAGCTACTTCCTTGCAAAAAACAGCATCAACTCTGTCATTGTATGTGGTATTACATACCTATTTCTATATCTATATCTATTTACTTTAATGGGACTGAACATAGTGGCGCTGTTTTTGGAGGAAAGCGACCATGTTTGTCTAAGCTTGAATAATCCCTTTAAGTGTGTTGTGGTCATGTGATGCACACACAGGTCCACGTCTGTAGCAGTTCTTCTTGTTCTATAAAATTATGTTTATAGAATAGATAACATTATCTTGGTGACAGTTTCCCTTTAAAGAGGATGTACCATCAGGTACACTCTGTTTAAAATTACACGGCACCGTTCTATTCATGGTTACCGATTCACCCCCAGCCCGGTAACCATGAATAGAACGGCGCTGTATGCAGGATATGGTGAATGCATGTTCAGGGTATACATTGGGAAATGTTCCTGACGTAGATGGTACATATGCCCATGGGATATAATATGCAAAAGAACACTGCAGAGACACCATCACATGTCTCGACGTTGGGGAACGAGCCAGACCTTCCTCTGGGAAGGAACAACCAGGCCAAGGAACGTCTCCAATCAAGGAAACCACCCAAGCAAGGTATCCATCCACAGACAGCTGTTTCGGGTATTTGCCCCTCATCAGTGTGGAGTAGGATTCTGGCTATTGGGAGCAATGCCTAGTAAGTGCATGCAAAGTGCATACACTAGTTGACCTCAGGGAGATCAACCAAAACACACCGCAGAGACACCATCACGTGTCTCGACGTCAGTGTATTCTACAACATTGCCCCCTGGGAAATCAAATATGCAAAAAAACACTGCAGAGACACCATCACATGTCTTGATGTCAGTGAACTAGACAGACCCTCCTCCAGGAAGGAACAACCAAGCCAAGGAATGTCTCCAATCAAGGAAACCACCACTAGCCAGAATCCTACTCCACACTGATGAGGGGCAAATACCCCGAAACAGCTGTCTGTGGATGTATACCTTGCTTGGTTGGTTTCCTTGATTGGAGACATTCCTTGGCTTGGTTGTTCCTTCCTGGAGGAAGGTCTGGCTAGTTCACTGACGTCGAGACATGTGATGGTGTCTCTGCAGTGTTCTTTTGCATATTTGATTTCAGAGGGGCAATGTTCTAGATTAGAATACACTGACGTCGAGACACGTGATGGTGTCTCTGCGGTGTTTTGGTTGATCTCCCTGAGGTCAACCAGCGTCCTTTTGCGTGGGATATAATAGACTTGACAATTACCTAAAGGTTGGTCTTTGTTGGTTCTATATTCAGCCCATATGAAGGGGAAAAAAAGAAAAGAACATTTGCAATGAGAGTCAGTGGGCGATGTATGCAAGTGTATGGTATGCAATTGCAATACATTGGAGCCATACATTCCCCAGAAGCATTTCACAATCCGTACAGCGAATATAAACAACAACTGAGACGTGAACAGCGCCTTACAGATGAGCGCATGCTTCAATGCCCCGTTAAGCCTTGTTGCCCAATCTCTTTTCATTTCGTTGGCAATTCTGCCACCCAACAAGCGTAGCAAGCAGAATGTCAGATGTGACTCAGTTAAAGGGCTTCTCCGGTCCCATGAAGCTACTAAAGTAAACTGTATATGTGTTAAGATAACATTCGTAGTATCAATGATACGTCGCGTCAGCTTGACTGTAGTAGCCAGACAGTACGGTTCATACATTACCTTATTAGCCAGATAGTAGCTGCCATGATCATAGGTGGAGAAGACAGGTTATCGATGCACAAGTCTGCTTGTGATCAGGGTATTGGTATATAATGGTGCAGAGGTAACAGTCATATCCCACCCTGGGGCCCCTCAGCCACATAAGATATGATTGACTTGTTGTGGATTTATGTTAGGGCATTATATGTGGCATTATAATGATGGTCATTGACCGTTTTCCACCATCAATTGATTGTGGCTTGTCATTGGGCGGCTGCCGTTTCCATGACCCTGTACTCCATTGATCATTGTAGAAGGGCCTGTCCGATGTTTGGCTGAAGTTTTAGCTACCAGAGAAAACCTATGGTAGGTGAATACAATTAGAAACCAGTGCTTGACTGTGATGACAATATCCATCACTGGTCATGGTGGCCATCAAATACCTCTCTAAGGGTTCTGGGACTTTTGTATGTAAAATTGTTTTAGTATTTTATCTCTACGTGAGCATACACTTAAAGGGGTTGTTTAATGAAGACAGCCCCTGTCTATAAGCCCCATTAGGGACTATAGACATCATGGTGAGTGGAGTTCCCAGATTTGGACCTGCTCTATGCACCAGAACGGAAAGGGGCTCTGTAGAAGTGGTCCCAGTTCTGGCATACTGAAGTTGTCCCTGTATTACAAAGATGGTGGAAGCACATCCAGGTGATTACATAAGGGAACGCATTTTAGTACGGCATAGTGCTTAGATATGGTATAGTGTTGGGCTGAGGAGCCTCGTCCACACATTCGTAGTTTGCAGAATCCAGGCTCCATAGACTTTATCCCCTTCACAAGAGCACGGTCCATGTTGCGTGGATCACTTACAATCACGGATCTTGCATTGCAGTCTTGCACATGGATGTGTGGACGAAGCATTGGGAGATATCATATGTGTCAAATAAACAGTTCAGCACATGGTAAAGCCTGATATATTAGCCAGAGCTGCAGGATTCATGTGTGATAGCAATAAGAGCTGATCACCCGGGGTTTCTAAATCTGGACATGCCAATCTTTCCAACAGCATACATATGGTATTGTACATTGAGGCCCTTTTATAGGGGCCGAGCAGGCCCAGATAACGGGGCCCATCCTCATTGATCAGCACTTGTTTAATAAGACTTTGAACAACTCAATCAGTTGCAGGCACAGATAACGAGCCCAACCTCACTGATCGGCACTCGTTTATTGAGACTTTACAGGACTCAATTAATAGCAGGCCCAAATAATGAGCCTAACCTCACTGATCGGCACTCGTTTATTGAGACTTCACAGGACTCAATCAATAGCAAGCCAAAATAATGAGCCTAACCTCACTGATCGGCACTCGTTTATTGAGACTTCACAGGACTCAATCAATAGCAGTCCCAGATAACGAGGCCCATCCTTAATTATCATTAGTCATTTAATGAGACTTCGAACAACTCAATCAGTTGCAGGCCCAGATAACGAGCACCAACCTTACTGATCGGCACTCGTTTAATGAGACTTCTAAGGGTCCTATTAGACAAAGCGATTTTTAACGATTAAAGATCCTAAACGAAAGCTTTTGGGAACAGCCTGAAATCGTTCATTAAAACACACAGAACGATAGTCGTTACTACAATCGTTACTAAGAAAGTTACTACGATCGTTTACTCCTTTTGATCCCAGCAAAAGCACGAGCTATGTGTACCATTTAGTGAATGATTAGCAAAGATTAACAATAACTTTATGATCAGCTTAAAAGATGCGATCAATGATACGAACGAACGATTATTTGATCATTGCCTGCAAACACTCAAAAGGATTATCATTTAAATTCAAACGATACAACGATTTTTTGCACGATAATTGTCGCGGATAATAGGGCCCTATGACTTTTTCGGGAACAAGCATTCAGCCAATAGTGCACCCATATACTGGAGCCTTTTGACTTCCAACCATGACCCATTGGTGGTCATTCCAGTGGTCATCAGCCCATCTAGATCCCTGGGTCATCCTCATCTGTTGTGTTATAATTCCTTTCAGCCAATGATTAATTCTCTTTCTGTGGGAAAGCTGAGTGACAAACCAATATGGCTGCCTATACGGTGGTTGACACCCATCATTTTAGTGACTAGATACATCCCAGTTCACTTGGCTCGAAAAAACTAGAGAGATTTGGTACTTGTCGGAAAGCAGAGTGAAAATCCCTTACAGCAGCCATATTGGTTCCCAACGAGCACTCCCCCCAAAAAACTGTGAAAATCTCAGCTCCCTGATTTTGTTCATTTTTGGTTTTCGATTGCTGAGCTCTCTGTCCTGTCGATGACAGATTTCTAAAAATAAGCCACTGAACATTCTTATTCCGGAATTCCGAGGGGTTAATGATTAATGCTGTGGTGGTCAGACCATCGGAGGGACATTCCATCCGTGACATCACCTCCCACCAGTCCAGCAATGATCCATATTTGGTTGGACCCTTATGTGCGTCATTGCTAGTTCTCCAGAGGGAGGTCAGTATCGCTCGTGGCATACCTCATGCCTTATGTAGTGGAATCCCTCCAAGGCTGCGAGACGAGGGGGAGGGAGGGGGGGCGGGGGGATTGTGCTTTCTTTTCTTGTGTTTACCTCATTTCAGAATTGTAATGAGGTGGAAATAATGACATCACTCATTTTTCCATTTCAAGTAAAAAAAAAAAAAAAAAAGAATCATTTTGGATGGTTTCAGCATGTTCCAGAAAACGTAAAATGATTTATCATATTTAGCATTCGGCGTGCCTGCGTATACAATCAACCCCCTCTGTCGAGCGAGTTGTGTATATAAATAAACGCCTCGATACATTTCTTGGTTCGCTATATGGAAAGGAATGTGTTTAATCAAAACGGTGCCCTAGGAATCAAACGTCAGGTCCAGATCCTGAGCATGAGTCAACGGCTTCTACCCTATAAACATGAATAGAGGGGACGCCCCCGTGAGCCGGAAGCGGGTCCCGCCGTCTGTTCTCCCGCCTCTGCTGTTGTCGACTTTGCTTTGTTTAATCAGATTATGTCATGGTGATCTTATAGAGCCATGGGTGTTCTTGAAGATATTAAAGTTTGAGGTCATGACAGCACATATGTTGTTGTAATTCATTGTAAAGGGCCTGTTCCCTCACTTTTTCCATGTCCTTTATGTTCTTTTTATTTTTATCTCCTTTTCTTTCCATATGTTTAGTTTGTTTTTTTACTCTCGCAGTTGTTTTTCCCCTTGCGTGACCACAGTCGGTCTATACCTGAAAAGGTTGGGAGAAGAGATGAGCGAACCTCAAGCATGTTTGGGTTTGTCCGAAACCAAACTCTTGGCATTTGAGGACGTTGGATGCAGCCCGAAGGCTACCTGAAAAAAATGGATACTTCTATAGGCCATAGACTGTATCCATGTTTTCTAGGTCTCCCTAGGGCTGCATGCAACTTCTTCAGCCAGAACCTGACCATGCTTGAGGTTTGCTCATCTCTAGTTGAGCAAACTTTCCAAACTGTTTGGGTATGGCAACATTTTTCGAACCCGATTGCTCAGTATTTGACTGCCGGCAGCTGGAGAAGTTGGATTCCACCCTAGAAAGTCCTGGAAAACATGGATACAGCCATAGGCTAAGGCCAAATGCTGAGCGCTCGGGTTTAGAGAACACTGGCAAACTCCAACACATTCGGCATGTTTGCTCAACACTAGTTGTGATGTTTCCATATATTAGGGGCCGACAGCTATTTCTCCCAATCACCTCATGTACATGGACATCTGATAAGATGATGGGAGAAAGACGATGCCAGACTCCTCTGCAGGTCGCTTATCTCCCAGAGAACAAATGGATTGGACAGATCTAACATGTCCCATCCTTCCTTTTTTCATTATCTACCTTCGGGGGAATTAGGCTGACATATAACTGATGTTTTTGTGCGGCTTCAAGTGTACTTGTCACCAAAAAAAAGTCACAGAGAGGTCAAAAGTTTTTATCGGCTGAGTGTCCAGGCCATATCCAATCAGTGCACCTCTCCCCCTTTTTGCGCCTATGTGAGTGATATAACCCCAAGGAATGGTGTTTGATCGTGTCTCTAAGTAATAGGATCAGCAGGCGGCATGTTATAGCGCAGGAGGAGCTAAGCGGTTTGATATATAGTTTTGTGGGAAAAGATTTGGTAGAACTTGTAAAATATTGATCCAAATCTTTTGGAGTCTGGTGGGCGGTCCTAATGGGTGATTGACAGCCCTCTGGACTCTGGACGGGCAGAGATTTAAATCAGTATATTGCAAGAAACATTTTTTTTTTAACCAAATCTTAAAAATATAACTATAAAATGTGACCTCAGGACCATCGCCCAGTGATTTCATAGGGTGCAGTTTTATGAATATTGGCTTTGGCTACAAAATGGCCGCCTCCATGCGTCAACCTCATGTTAAATATAAATGGCATTTACATCATAAGAGCCTCCCCATTGAGCATTCATCCTGTGTAAAGAATCATTTCTGCTTTTTTAGCAGATTATCGCTTATTTCCAGCGACAGTCCCAGGTTTGCCACTGTAAATATTTTTGTCCCTGGAAATGACCTTATTTTTCCTATATTGACCAATGGCTTAGAACAAATCCTCATATCCTGAAGATTGGATGGAATTCCTGCCGAACACTCCTGTCTCCCTATGAATTTAAAGAATAATAAAACTCTTGTCTATTTATTAGGAGAGTTCTTTCTAAGCCACTGAATGTGTCATCGTGCAAATTTGTTTTTACTTATGTTAGATTTTTATTTTTGGTTTAGGGTTAGTTCACATGACTTTATGAAAAAATCTGGATGAGGATCTTTTAAGAGAGTAGAGCTGCAGAAATTTCTGCAACAAATCAGATGTGTGTGAATTCAACCTAAAAACCTTATTCGATGTGCCCAATCAGACTGATATTGCCCCGTGTAAGGGACAGGGCAATCAGACAATGAATGAGCAGACAGATCCAAGCTTGTCAGCTGATCGCTCACTTTTTACATGTCAAAAAACAATCTGCCATTGGCTGCACATCTCCCCATGTAATAGGACATGTGGCCGAGGGTCATTATTAGAGATCAGCGAATTGCCCATCTAAACGAAGTGAAGAGTTTCATTTGATCGGCAAGCAGCGGAACAGAGTTGAAAGGCAGCAGGTTGATAAACCACTTGCCAATCAAATGAAGCAATTTGCTTCATTTAGATGGGTGATTTGCTCATCTCTAGGGCTTAACACTAGAGCTTTATGAACAATCCAGTGATTATATATGCAGACCTGGCTGCATGATCATCGAACCATGTAACAGGCTCTGTAAACGAATGCAGATCTAAGAGCTGTGATCTAAAATGGCCTTTAGGGTATGTTTACACTTAGGGTCCTCTTACATGTGCCTACCTTTGACTGTCCGCGGCCGTAAAAGAGCACCGATGAGAGATCAGTGCTCATTTGCAGCGTCTTTACAAGGCACGATTAAAGGGGTATTCCGGTCATGTAAAATTTTTGTTGAATCATCCCCCTTCTTGGAGACTTACAAATCGTTCTATACATGTTATCATCTTTTCAATCTCCTTCCCCCAGTTCTGAGTTGCTGCTCTCTGCTGAAGATACAGAAAACTGTGTGAGCTGTTTACTCCGTCTCTGCTCTGATCTCTTTCTTTTCCCTTCCTTTAGAGACGTCTCATGTAAACAGTGTCCCTAGCTGGCTGTCTCTGCACTCTGCACACCAGTAATCAAATGAACCCAAGTGTGCTCAAGGTTCGCTCATCTCTACTACTGTAGAGATGTCCAACCACCTTTACTCATGACAATAAAAGGGTGATTTCCAGGTTGCTGATTTATTTTTTCTGAATAAAAAAATATGTCTTCTTTCCAACCACAATACCACACTTGTCCCCAGGTTGCACGAGGTAGCCCAACCCCATTCCCCCTCATAGAGCTGCCATACTACATGCAATCCATAGACAGGTGTGGCACCAATTTTAGAAACCAGTCATGTGTTTTCTGGTCCAGGACAACCCCTTTACTGCGTTTCTGCCACCTAAAATAACTTGTGACATCACACAGACGTGTCATGGGTCTTAATGTTGGTGCTGAGACCCCCACCGATCACATCCAGCTGTGCTCTTCACTCCCTGGTTGGCCGCTCCATTCCACTTGCTGCAGGAGACAGGCTCCATCATGTTTGGCTTTAAAGGAGAAGTCCAGCGAAAATTTTTAATACGGTATCGTATTGCCTCCCACTTATTATGGGAAATTCTTATAGGGTACGTTCACACATACCGGATCCACAGCAGATTTCATCTAAATAACTAAACACAGCATCAAATCTGCACCATCAAATCTGCTACGGATCTGCTGCGGATCCTGTACGTGTGAACGCACCCATAAAGTGCTTTTTTCCCTGCACTTACTACTGCATCAAGGCTTCACTTCCTGGATAACATGGGGATGTCACTTCCTGGATAACATGGTGATGTCACTTCCTGGATAACATGGTGATGTCACTTCCTGGATAACATGGTGATGTCACTTCCAGGATAACATGGTGATGTCACTTTCTGGATAACATGGTGAGGTCACGCCCTGACTCCCAGAGCTGTGCGGGCTGTGGCTGCTGGAGAGGATGATGGCAGAAGGACACTGAGGGACACAGAGCACTGGAGGGACACTGAGCATCCCTCTGCCATCATCCTCTCCTGCAGCCACAGCCCGTACAGCTCTGGGAGTCGGGGCGTGACATCACCATGTTATCCAGGAAGTGACATCACCATGTTATCCAGGAAGTGACATCACCATTTTATCCAGGAAGTGACATCACCATTTTATCCAGGAAGTGAAGCCTTGATGCAGTAGTAAGTGCAGGAAAAAAAAAACACTTTATAAGCATTTCCCGTAATAAGTGTATATTGGGGATTTGTATAACTTTGGAGGGCAATATAATACTTAAATAAAAATTTTCTCCGGACTTCTCCTTTAAGCTTTGGGTGTCATCTTTCATACGTCATCTCAATAAAAATATGTTTAGGCTTCTGTTGCTTTTGGCGATTTTTGCATTGCGCGAGTTTATAACATATCTCCAATAACTTTCCTGTATATGTACTGGAGGCGAGATGCCATGTGTTACATCAATTTCAGTGACAAATGGGGAGCTAACAATGTCCACGTATGTAAATCTGAAGCCTGTGGATGGAATGTCAGGCATGATAGGGTTACTGCTTGCCGCGCTCCCGTCTACCCTGTGTTCTCATGTTGCACCTGTCTTGATGAGGACATGTTCCTCTGCACATTGCAGCCTGCCCTGACCTATGGACCGTTTGACCTCCACTTGTGTAATATTCTGACCTCCCATATTTATTGGACCCTCAGGCCTATTTCCTAGCTGAACCTTGCCTGAGCCCTTTTTCCATTCCAGGTGCTTGCGTGAGAAGTAAGGAGATACCACCTTGCTCCTTGGACGACTCCTAAGGAGCAATGAAGTGATAAGATGTTATCTATAAATTATAATTATTAATACTATCTTCATAGTGATGTCACCACATCTGGTCTATGAGTATCTGACATCTACGAGTCTCTGAGATCGCCGCATGTGTGGTCCACTGCTGTTTTAACCCCTTCTCGAATCTAGAAGGGAATTTGTGGAAAATGGAAAAAAACTTTTCCGCGAGATGACATTTCTAAACTTATAAAGTCATATGTGACAAGTTGTTCTCTGTTATCAGACATGTTATGTGGACTGGACGTACTGTTCTTCAATGGGATTAGTTCACAGGAAGTCCAGAAAGATCTCTGGCCGATGATCACTGCTTTATCACTTACGTCTATGGAATAGATTTTTGCTCGTTTTATATGTTGCGCCAGTGTTTAGTGTTATCAACAATTTTTGACAAAGGGAAATTGAAGTCTGTATGGTGGTCTATGCCCTCTCCCCATTAAGAAGATATGTGTGATTGACCAAGCCAAGAGTGTGTTTAGTATTATCTTATGTCTATGGCCAGCTTCATTTGTGTATAGGACCTGTATGCCGGAACACAGAGCCACAATTTTTTTTGTACTATGGAATTTGCTGTCTTTGATATCTGATGGAATTTTTTTTTAATCATGGATTCATAGAGAAATAGGATCACATAATGCCAATAGAATATACTCACATAGTACCAATAGAATATAATAACAATCTAACAAAGCCAAAGAAACCAATAGTAAAGGGCCACACTGTGCCAATATAATCGGGAGAAATATTTCCAATAAAATATCATTCATAGTACCAACAGAATGTGATTAATAGAATAGTTATATATTGCTAAGAAAAGAAAAGAGTTACATAGTGCCAATAAAATAGGGTTACATAATGCCAATATAATAGGGTTACATAGTCCCAATATACAGTAATAGGGTTACATAGTGCCAATAGAATAGTGTTACATAGTGCTAATAGAACAAGGTTACATAGTGCCAATAGATAGGTTTACATAATCCAAATAAAATAGAGATATATAGTGCCAATAGAATAGAGTTACATAGTGCCAATAGAATAGGGTTATATAGGGTCAGTAGATTAGGTTACATAGTGCCAATAGAATAGAGTTACATAGATCCAATAGAATAGGGTAACAGTTTAAAGACAATGGAGTCACAAATACAATTGCATAATTCCAATAGTAATATAATAATATAATATAACATAATGCGAATAATAAAGTCACAGTGCCAATACAAAGGGGTCACATAGTTCCATAAAAATAGAGTCTAACAATGTCCATAAAATATAGTCATATAGTACCAATAGAGTCACATAGCGCCAATGGAGGATGGTTACATAGCGCCAATGGAGGATGGGTATATAGCACCAATGGAGGATGGTTATATAGAGCCAATGGAGGATGGTTATATAGCGCCAAAGGAGGATGGTTATATAGCGCCAATGGAGGATGGTTATATAGCGCCAAAGGAGGATGGTTATATAGTGCCAATGCAGGATGGTTATATAGTGCCAATGCAGGATGGTTATATAGAGCCAATGGAGGATGGTTATATAGTGCCAATGGAGGATGGTTATATAGAGCCAATGGAGGATGGTTATATAGAGCCAATGGAGGATGGTTATATAGCGCCAATGAACGATGGTTATATAGAGCCAATGGAGGATGGTTATATAGCGCCAATGGACGATGGTTATATAAAGCCAATGGAAAATGGTTATCTAGAGCCAATGAAGGATGGTTATATAGTGCCAATGCAGGATGGTTATATAGTGCCAATGGAGGATGGTTATATAGTGCCAATGGACGATGGTTATAAAGCCCCAATGGAGGATGGTTATATAGCACCAATGGAGGACGGTTATATAGCGCCAATGGAGGATGCTTATATAGTGCCAATGGAGTATGGTTATATAGTGTCAATGGAGGATCATTATATAACGCCAATGGAGGGCGGTTATATAGTGCTAATTGAGGATGGTTATATAGTGCCAATGGAGGATGGTTATATAGTGTCAATGGAGGATGCTTATATAGCACCAATGGAGGATGGTTACATAGCCCCAATGGAGGATGATTATATAGTGCCAATGGAGAATGGTCATATAGCGCTAATACTATACAGTCATATAGTGGTCGTATAGGAAATACTGTTATATAGTGCTAATAGAATGGGATCACAGAATTTTAATAGTACAGAGATGGGGAACCTGCGGCCCTCCAGACACTGCAAAACTGCAATCCCCACCATGCCTGGAAAGCCAAAGCTTAGGCCATCAAGGAATGACGGGAATTGTAGTTTTGCAACAGCTGGAGGGCTAAAGATTCCCCATCCCTGCAATAGAAGAAGGTTATATAGCACTTATAGTATAGGGTCACATAGTTCCAATAGTATAGGGTCGTATAGTGCCAATGGAATATTATTATATAGCGCCAATAAAACAAAGTCACATAGTCTAATAGCCTAGGGTCATATAGTGTCAGTCATGTTGAAATATTTTTCATAGACTAGTTTGGCATTTATATATATAGCTATAAAGTATCTATCTGGTATATTTTTATATACTAGATCTATTGCAGTCACCAGGGGCGTCAGCTCCTCTTGTCCCCCATCAGAGACTTTGCTGGACTTCCCGAGCTCTGTACCAGTCTCAGGATGGAGGTAAGCTCAGTGTTTTGGTGGCACATGGCTCGCAGGGGAGAATGAATGGCGTCTTTTCATGGAAGGCCTGTAGGTGGCCAGTATTTCCGTGGGAATGTCTCCTGGCCTAGGAAGTAACAGCTTCTGGCCGGGACGTGCGTCAGCCCCTAGGAATGCTACAGGCAGAGCAGAGAAGGATTCTTTGTACAGTTTCCTGGCTAATAAGAACCAGACATCGCCGCAGACAGGCAAAGTAATATGCAAGGAGGTGACCGCTTGGAAGGCTCCATCTTACTGACCATCAGGAGAAATATTCGATTACATAAAGGCCGTGTTATTTATCTGAATATCGATCTGGCCGGGGGTATTCGGCCGCTCTTTTCCTCTTTACATTGAGGTTGGAAAGTTCTTGAATGACAAAAGTAAACTTCCTTTTCACGTGTATGTTTCAAGTTTTCCCCATTCTTCAGTCCGGCCTCAGAGTCAACATCTGCCAAGTAACTCTTTCACCGCGTACTCGCAGCCTGGGGTCTGAACAGCATTGGGTTCTATTATATCTGGATTATATCAGGATTGTTACATTGTAAATAGTAAACAGAATGGGCAACGAAAAAATTAGGAATCCCCGGGCCCCTCACCTTAGATGGCTTTTTGTTATAATTTCATACCACCGTATAGTACAAAGTATATACAGTGGTGCCTTGGATTACGAGAATAATCCGTTCCGGGACAGCGCTTGTAATCCAAATCATTCTTAAACCGAAGCAAATGTTCCCATAAGAAATCATGGAAGTTCAGACAATTTGTTCCACACTCCAAAAAGTTTTTTTTATTCTCAATAACATGGAAAACAAATGAAACAAACATTTTAAAACAGCAGAATATGTGATAGTATAAGTTACTGTATAGTATAGCAATCAGCATGTGGAGTATAATGTATAGTAACTGCATAACCCTGATAACACAGCAGCAGTTTGTAGATACAGGATGAAGCTGCAGATCTCCCTAATGCAGTAGCGTAGTACAACAGGCAAGAATAGAGAAGCAGGGCTGCTGTCAGAGGTCTGTGTGGTCACATGACAGCAATGGGGAAGGGGTGTGTGTTCAGCATGGACCAATCAGGAAGTGAGAATCACAGAGCTGAGCAGGAGGACAGTGACAGAAACTTTTCTATACAGCAGTGTGTATAGCTGAGTGTAAGTGCATTCATATTATAGCAGCAGTGTGTAAAGCTGAGTGTGAGTGCAGGCATATTATAGCATCAGTGTGTAAAGCTGAGTGTGAGTGCAGGCACATTATAGCAGCAGTGTGTATGGCTGAGTGTGAGTGCAGGCACATTATAGCAGCAGTTTGTATGGCTAAGTGTTAGTGCAGGCACATTATAGCAGCAGTGTGTATAGCTGAGTGTGAGCGCAGTGTGAGTGCAGGGCTGCATCCAACTTGTCTAGATGCTGGAAGTCAAATGCCAAACACTCAGGCTCAGAGAACATTGCCAATGCCAAACAGTTGGGCAACTCTGCTCAACACTATAACCCATGTTATGGCTGCCACTTCAATTCAGTTCCAGTATAATACCACCATACACCACTAAATAATACTATAGGTTTTAGTTGGCCCCTATATTTGGTTGCCTCCTAGAAAAGGAGGAGTCTCAGGGAATTGGCTGGTTACAGATGACTTTTTACCTTGTGTTACCAAAGATCTCCCACAAATATTTTTTTTCCAAATCTTTCAATTTTGGCAGGAATGACCTACTGTTCAATGTGTATAGGGGTCCTCCCAGAAAAAAATTAAGCATGTTGGATTTTAACTGCTTGATCCTTTTGTTCTTGGAGAAATAAGTCACAGACCACATGAACACTAAACTATTCCAAGGGTGTTGATTCAACTGCTGGGACCCCCACATGAGAACAAAAGTCCTTTGTCCCTCCAGCAGCTGTTTTGCATCGGAAGTATAATATATAAATGTATAATGTGACCAAGGCATCACTCCTCAATACCATGCATATGCAAATATTTACATTAACATTACTGTTTCATCTAAGAGTAGGATATGCATTCAAAGCTATGCAAAGATTTACAGTATCCCATAAAGGATAGAAAAGGGTTGTTTACAGCCACACGGAATGGAGTATAGCTGGAGCACAGAAACTGGAACACTACACATTCACTTTTTTTTGGGGGGGGGGGACTCCTGTTTTAGTGATCCGTGGGGGGTCTCATATGATAAGTTCAAATATGGAAATAACCCCTTTAAATTACAATCTATCTTTATATGCTTGGTCGCTGGAATGCAATCTGCTGCATACTGTAACAACATCGTCACTGAGAGAAACCAAGGGGAATTTCTCCGGGGATTTTGTTCTTCTGTGTTTTACATATATGGTTTTGGAGGGTTCCCGGAGGAGTTCAACCGTGGCGGGTGTTTATTTTTCCTGGTAATGTTGCTATTATATGGCTTTTTTGGGGTCACTTGTAAATTTTTATTTTGACCTTTTTGACCGAAGCAGGGATTTTTTATTTATTTTTTATCTGATCTTATCCTGTCGTCCATTGTGTTATATGTTATGGGTCAAACGAGTGGAAGTTCATATAATATAAATGTTTTTGTGGATGTTAGTTATTAAAATTCATCTATTTAGAAAAATTTATGATATATATATATATATATATATATATATATATATTTTTTTTTTTTAAACACACTACACTGGGACATGTCTATATGCCAGTATATTATTGCCTGTGTAAAATACACAGTCATCTATTAGGACATACCTAAGGAATGCCCCAAGAGGCACTGGGACTAGACAGGACCTAGGGGCCTTTACTACACTATTGAGTAGTCACTCAGTCACTCAGCCTAGTAAATGCATTCATGGGGCTGACAGGGACAGGGTAAAGGGAGCCCCCCCCCCCCAATCTTTTTGTCCACATGCTTCAAGGGGTATTCCCTGCTGAAAAAATGTTTTTCTTTCAAATCAACTGGTGCCAGAAAGTGCTAGAGATTTGTAATTTACTTCTATTCAAAATCTCCAGTCTTTGAGTACTTATCAGCTGCTGTAAGCCCTGCAGGAAGTGGTTTATTCTCTGACACAGTGCTCCCTGCTGCCACCTCTGTCCATGTCAGGAACTGTCCAGAGCAGCAGCAAATCCCCATAGAAAACCTCTCCTGCTCTAGACAGTTCCTGACATGGACAGAGGTGGCAGAAGAGAGCACTGTGTCAGACTGGAAAGAATA
The DNA here is from genome assembly GCF_027789765.1 of Dendropsophus ebraccatus. Taxonomy (NCBI): domain Eukaryota; kingdom Metazoa; phylum Chordata; class Amphibia; order Anura; family Hylidae; genus Dendropsophus; species Dendropsophus ebraccatus. Next base: position 117,814,808 of record NC_091461.1, on the reverse strand, counting down.
CACCACTTCCTGCAGGACATACAGCAGCTGATAAGTACTGGAAAACTGGAGATGTTTTAACAGAAGTAAATTATAAATCTCTGGAACTTTTCGGTAGTTGATTTGAGGGGGTGAAAAACCTCTTTAATCTTGAGGGTAGCTGTCCATGACAATAAGGATCCTGAACAGAGAACCCCCTCCTTTCCCACTTGGTTTTATAGGGCCGTCCTGAACAGATGATGTTTGTGGCGATAATGACGACCCCTTTTGTGTAGAGAACCACTGATCCAACAAAGTGGGATTTTACCGCAGTAGCACCAACAAGTACAATGCTGCCCCCTATGGCCAAAAATGTAGAGAGTAGAGATCTGTATAGTATCTATTGCTATAGCAGTGCCTTCTGTCGGTGCATGGACGCTTGTAGGGCACTGCTGGATATGTGATGTGCCCTAACATATGACTAATGCATTTCCATAGAATATTTCTAATGGCCGAAACTGCCGTTCCAGCAACTCATAGAAATTCCGATCAGCGTGTCACGCTCTCCGTATCCTTTCCCAGATGTGTAACATCATGTTTTGGACATTATGTATAATTAATCCTCTTATTCTGACATTTTTGGCTGTGTCTGGTTTTTAGCTCTGCATATTCCACCTATATACATTTACACTTGGCCCCGCTGCGCAGATGTAATCATCTCCGTGCATTTGCATACGTGCACCCCCCAGGCCAGTCTAATTGAATGTACAGGCATGATGTCTTAGAAGAAATATGTGGATGAGGGGTTCAGAATTTTCCTTGCTCCAGAGAATCGGATCCCTACAAGGATCTCTGCTCATTCCAGCCATGAGCGTCTTGTACTCTCTCAACCATCTACTCCCTGCAGGACATATATGTATATAGCTCCCGGGTGGACGTTTTTTTCCTCTCCTTTGGTCGTCGACGAGCATCATTCCTGCAGGGAGAGAATCTCAGTTCGCTATGGGCCTCGGGTTATGCTATTATATGAAATGCACTGAGTGAAATTAAGCAGATAACATTTTAATAGCAAGTAAAGTGATAGACTCACTAACAGGGGCGTAGCTAGGATTCATGGGGCCCCATAGCAAAAAATTGAACGCCCCCCCCCTGTCTCCTATGCACAACACAAAGCACTGCATATATATATATTCTGTGATGTGGCCAAAAAATAAAATCTCTTGTGGCCAGAGGAAAAATCCACAGAGCCACAAGAGTGATGGTAGAGCAGGGAGCCAATTACCTTCTTTCCTGGGGCCCCCCTCCTGCACGGGCCTCATAGCAGCTGCCTACCCTGCCTCTATGGTAGCTACGCCACTGTTCACTAAGAAACCTAGTTGTGCAACAGGGCTGCTCATACGAGAAGATGGACGTTCTCTTTGGTGAATCTACACTAGCATGTGGAAAGTACAGTAATTCCTTAAGGGTGCATTCACACATACAGGATCTGCAGCAGATTTGTTAGCCCACATTAGATTCAAAGCAAACCAGTAACTTGAAATCTGCTGCAGATCCTGTACGTGTGAACGCACCCTAAGGCCATGTGCAGACTACGTAAGAGACCGGCCGTTCCGTGACTCGGCCGGGTCATGGAACGGCCGGTCTCTGAAAAGATCATTCCGGCCGGTACCACAGTAACGGCCAGATGATCTTTGCAGCCGCAGAGTTTTGATGCGGGTGCATCCGTGCGTGCCCGTATCTGAACTCCCTACTTTACACTATGGAGTGAGCGGCTCCATAGTGTGCACTGACAGGGTTTTCTACAGTGCCACGAGAGATCCCGGCCCAAGTGTAAACTATGTGTATACGCTCTGGCCGGGATTCCTTAGAAGACAAGGACACGTATCTTTTCGTAAAAAAGTACGGCAGTTGTTACCGATTGCAACAATGGCCGTACATTTACAAAAAGATACGTTCCGCTCAAAATCCGCTCAAACATAACTTTTAATATGTTGCTGCCCATGGTGAGAGTAACAATTCCTTCCATACCTGTTATTATCTATTCAGTCTCCTTCCCCCAGTTCTCAGCTGCTGCTTTCTGCTGAAGACACAGAAATCTGTGTGTGAGCCTTTCTGTTTCCCCCTCATCCCCCTCTCTTCTGAGACGGCTGATGTAAACAAGTCCCTGACTGTCCTTATCTGCAAAATTGTACTGTAGCTTCTTTGTAATGCTGGGAGGGTTAATCACAATGAGTCATTAGCAATTTGCAAAGTTGCAGATAAAGCCTGCCAGGAACTTGTTTAGATCAGCCATCTCTGAAGGGAGGGGTGAGGAGGGGAAGACAGAGAGAAAAGCTCACACACAGATTTTTGTGTCTTCAGGACAAAGTAGCAGCTCAGAACTGGGAGAAGGAGACTGAATAGATAATAGCAAGTATGAAAGGAATTGTTAGTCTCATCATGGGCAGCAACATATCAAAAATTTTGTTTGAGTGGAATACCCCTTAAAGGGGTACTCTCATATTATCATGGATCCATGCTGATCAGTGGGGGACCCCAGAACAGAGCACACCATGCATGTTCAGCCGTCACTCTATTCATTGTCGGTGGGTATTCCGAACATTGGCGAGACTCTAAAGCTCTATAGAGAATTAATGGAGTGCTGACCATGTGTGCACAGTGTACTCTTCCCTTTCTCGGAATGGGTAGGGTTCCCAGTCATTGGACCCCACCAATCAGCTTGTTGCCCACCTACCTTATGTATGGGGAATTACATGTTAGAATACCTTGTGCTATAGTTGTGAGATAGTCAAATCCCCCTTGCATTTAATGGGAGACACATGGCATCCATTATTTACACCGGGGTAACCTTCTCTCCTGTAACCAGGCCTAGGGAGAATGCTGTACATATACAGGATATCATAGATGGGGATTCTTTACTGTAAGAGCACAGAGGCCAATCAACTTAACACAGTTAACTGACACTAATATTGTCTGCCCCTATAAAGGGACCCTTAAAGGGATTGTCCATGGAAAATAAAACATTTCTCTGTGGCTGAGGGTGGTGTAAAATAATAAAAATGTTATACTTACCCTCAGTCCCCTACAGCTACTGCTCCTTTTCCTCCGCTGGTCATCACTTCTTCCTGGTTCGTGTACCAACCCAAAGGAACTACTCGTCATAGCCAATCAGTGGCCACAGTAGGGGGGCAATCTAATCAGTGATTGGCTGAGCAGAGCAGTTCCTGTAAGGTCAACACATCACAGGAACTAAACAGAAGTGGTGACTAGCAGAGGACTGGCAGCTGTAGGGGAACCGAGAGAGGTGAGTATAGCCGTGACTGGTATTAAAACTCAAAAGCAGCTTAGCCCCTTTCAAGCGAACTAAACAGAGCTGCAATACCCGACAAAGCCACTACTGACTATGGCGCTATGCCTGGTAAATGATGAACGAGCCCTTTCAATCACTAGATGTCAGACCCCCACCAGTCTGATACTGAGGGCCTATTCGAGTCCAGTGCCAGCTTCTACACCTTTGAGATTTGCAGGGTGCTACAAACTAAATGATGTCATTGTTATCTGAGGTTCCCGTACAGCGATACAGGGACGAAACGTTCAGCGATTCTCTTAATCCCTGGGGTCCTTCTGGCTGTACATATCCTGGATGCATTTATTATTTATGGCATGAAAATACGGCTTAGAACCGAGAGTGCTAACTGGCTGGGATCAGGGAGGATGATGATGATGATGATGATAATGATGTGATTCTGGGGATCAGTGGATAAGTGTTAAACCTGTTATATATGTGTCTGTGCTGCTTTATGGATGACATTGGGAGATCAGAGATGAAAGAATACTGGTCTGTAAGTGGTTGATACAATAAGGATATGGAATAAGTTATCTTGCTATCTTTCACTTCATTGTGTGACCATGGACTACATGGTCAACATGTAATACTAAAATTCACCAGCAGTGGCCGCTGCAGGGGAAATAAGCAGCTGCTCAGAGCCTCCTACCATGATGCAACTAATCCAGGGTTGTCAAACTTGCGGCTGTTGCAAAACTACAATTCCCATCATGGAACACGGATTGTACTAGAGAGTATATATATATATATATATATATATATATATATATATACTTTAGTGTCTAGAATTAGCTACTTGAGTCGGCAATAAGCAGTAGAATGGGGATGTGTGATATTACGTAATGCCTTGGGACCTTATAAATATTTAGTCTGATTCGTGATGAGTTCCTGGCGAGCGCGCCTGTGACAGCGACGCTAGTTAAACATAAGCTCAGCACATATTCCTGTGGAAAGTTTCCACATCCTCTTGTCTAAGGCGAATCTTTAAAGACTCGGAAAACAAAATACATCTGTATATTTTCAGTCGTTCCTGCGCAGCTTTTCAGATGTGGCAAAACAGAGAGATCCACTGTGAAAACAAGCGAGGAGCCATCTCCCCCCGGTAGACAGAAGCCTCCTTAGTCTCCGGCCAATGTGCTGTGTATACGTCTTACAGGAGACCGCAGTCCTGATTGTAGGTCGTGTCCTGAGGCCTAAGGGCGACGTACACCACATAATCTCACCGATGGGGAAAGATTGAAGGAGGCGGCGTGTGTGTATGGAGGATAAGGTAATGTGTGGTTTAGGCCTTGGCCGGCTTCTCTACGACCATTACAAGTGCCATCAGGTCAATTTTGACTTTTGACGACCAAAGGTACATGGAGGGAGAGGAGCGATGTACAGAACTGAGATTAAAGGATAATAGGAGCAGAGTCATCAGATTACTGAATGACTCTATAATAGAGCAATGTGATTAGTTCATATTGGAATATGTTCTCGTTTTTAGACCTCAAAACACCTTATCGATGGCCTTGTGGTGATCTCCATCTTTGTCTCCATCCATCACCTTGGTTGTTCTCTTGTTCACCTCTTCCAAACCTGTCTTCTCCAATGAGTATGGTCTTCTGGTAACCTGATCTCTCCTGATCCCTCCATACACATATGATAGCTGTCTCTCCCGATCCTCCATACACATATGATAGCTGTCTCTTCCATCCCTCCATACACATATGATATCTCTCAGGATCCCTCCATACACATATGATAGCTGTCTCTCCCGATCCCTCCATACACATATGATATCTCTCAGGATCCCTCCATACACATATGATAGCTGTCTCTTCCATCTCTCCATACACATATAATAGCTGTCTCTTCCATCCCTCCATACACATATGATAGCTGTCTCTTCCATCCCTCCATACACATATGATAGCTGTCTATTCCATCTCTCCATACACATATGATAGCTGTCTCTCCTGATCCCTCCATACACATATGATAGCTGTCTCTCCTGATCCCTCCATACACATATGATAGCTGTCTCTTCCATCCCTCCATACACATATGATAGCTGTCTCTCCTGATCCCTCCATACACATATGATAGCTGTCTCTTCCATCCCTCCATACACATATGATAGCTGTCTCTCCTGATCCCTCCATACACATATAATAGCTGTCTCTCCCATCCCTTCATACACATATAATAGCTGTCTCTCCCATCCCTCCATACACATATGATAGCTGTCTCTCTCATCCCTCCATACACACAGGGGCGGAACTACCGCCGTAGCAGCCGTAGCGGCTGCTACGGGGCCCCTAACATCAGGGGGCCCGTGGCCTTGGCCCCCCGAAGATGACCGCTTGCAACACCCGGCGGCCGAGCGGGCCTCCCGGGTGTTCAGTGTTCTGACTGACAGCGCTAGAAGCCATAGGCTTCCCGCCCTGTCAATCATTCTTGTGACCGCAAGCAAGCATTCTGCTTGCGATCACAAGAGTGTCCCACCCAATGAGCAGCTCTTTGGTGAAGTCCTCGCAGCGTCATCGCTGGGACTTCCGGTACTAAGAACACAAACCGGAAGTCCCAGACGCAGCGGCGCACACTGAGCGCTCAGCGATGACGCTGCCGGGACTTCACCAGAGGGCTGCTCATCGGGCGGAGGCAGAGAGAAGAGGAGACCGGCGACCGACGGGGGAGCGTGGGGTTAGGTGAGTTATGTGTTTGTTTTTTTAATCAGAGGGGCAACACTGCGGGCTATGTGGGGAAGGGGATGCACAATACTGGGGGCTATGTGGGGAAGGGGATGCACAATACTGGGGGCTATGTGGGGAAGGGGATGCACAATACTGGAGGCTATGTGGGGAAGGGGATGCACAATACTGGGGGCTATGTGGGGAAGGGGATGCACAATACTGGGGGCTATGTGGGGAAGGGGATGCACAATACTGGGGGCTATGTGGGGGAGGGGATGCACAATACTGGGGGCTATGTGGGGAAGGGGATGCACAATACTGGGGGCTATGTGAGGAAGGGGATGCACAATACTGGGGGCTATGTGGGGAAGGGGATGCACAATACTGGGGGCTATGTGGGGAAGGGGATGCACAATACTGCGGGCTATGTGGGGAAGGGGATGCACAATACTGGGGGCTATGTGGGGGAGGGGATGCACAATACTGGGGGCTATGTGGGGAAGGGGATGCACAATACTGGGGGCTATGTGGGGAAGGGGATGCACAACACTGCGGGCTATGTGGGGAAGGGGATGCACAATACTGGGGGCTATGTGGGGGAGGGGATGCACAATACTGGGGGCTATGTGGGGAAGGGGATGCACAATACTGGGGGCTATGTGGGGAAGGGGATGCACAATACTGGGGGCTATGTGGGGATGGGGATGCACAATACTGGGGGCTATGTGGGGGCTGGGGATGCACAATACTGGGGGCTATGTGGGGAAGGGGATGCACAACACTGCGGGCTATGTGGGGAAGGGGATGCACAATACTGGGGGCTATGTGGGGGCTGGGGATGCACAATACTGGGGGCTATGTGGGGAAGGGGATGCACAATACTGGGGGCTATGTGGGGAAGGGGATGCACAATACTGGGGGCTATGTGGGGAAGGGGATGCACAATACTGGGGGCTATGTGGGGGCTGGGGATGCACAATACTGGGGGCTATGTGGGGGAGTGGATGCACAATACTGGGGGCTATGTGGGGAAGGGGATGCACAATACTGGGGGCTATGTGGGGAAGGGGATGCACAATACTGGGGGCTATGTGAGGAAGGGGATGCACAATACTGGGGGCTATGTGGGGAAGGGGATGCACAATACTGGGGGCTATGTGGGGGAGGGGATGCACAATACTGGGGGCTATGTGGGGAAGGGGATGCACAATACTGGGGGCTATGTGGGGAAGGGGATGCACAATACTGGGGGCTAAGGATAGACAACACTGGGGGCTAAGGATGGACAACACTGGGGGCTACATGGGGGATGCACAATACTGGGGGCTATATGGGGGATGCACAATACTGGGGGCTATATGGGGGGATGCACAATACTGGGGGCTATATGGGGGATGCACAATACTGGGGGCTATATGGGGGGGATGCACAATACTGGGGGCTATATGGGGGATGGGAATGCACAACACTGGGGGCTACCTATATGGGGGATGGACAACACTGGGGGCTACCTATATGCGGGACGGGGATGGACAACACTGGGGGCTACCTATATGCGGGACGGGGATGGACAACACTGGGGGCTACTTTTATGGGGAATGTGGGCCATCTAAAAGGGGAACTACACAGAGGGGCCATTTATGAAGGGGACTAGGGGGCATCTATAAGGGGAACTACACTGGGGGGGTTGACACAGAGGGGTCATCTAAGAGGACTACACAGAGGGGACCATATACTGTAGGGCAGGGATAGGGAACCTTGGCTCTCCAGCTATTGCAAAACTACAGCTTTATTTTTGACTGTCCATACATGATGGGAGTTGTAGTTTTGCAGAAGCTGGAGAGCAGAGATTCCCTACCTCTGATATAGGTGATGCACAGAGGGTGTCATCTACTATAAATGGATTACACAGAGGGGGATCTCTACTATAGTAGATGCACATGGGGCCATCTATATGGAGGACTGAACAAGGGGCCATCTATAAGCTGTCTACACAAAGCCTAATTTGTCTGTCTGGCAGATTCTGTGGATTCGTGGCTCGGAGTTCTTATAATGGCCCAGGACAGATGGAGAAGAAAATGAAAAGGAAACAACTCTAATGAGAGAAGGCGTCCCCTGTGAGTCACTTAATATAACTGCAGTGTAATTTATATGGTGTATAGAACCTGTGTAGAGCTGGGTGTGTTGATGGCATAGTGGTTGGTCGAGGAGGGGGGGGGGCCCCAATCAAAAGTTTGCTGTGGGGCCCAGCCATTTCTAGTTACGCCCCTGCATACACATATGATAGCTGTCTCTCCCGATCCCTCCATACACATATGATAGGTAGCTGTCTCTTCCATCCCTCCATACACATATGATAGCTGTCTCTCCCGATCCTCCATACACATATGATAGTTGTCTCTCTCATCCCTCCATACACATATGATAACTGTCTCTTCCATTCCTCCGTACACATACGATAGCTGTCTCTCCCATCTCTCCATACACATATAATAGCTGTCTCTCCCGATCCTCCATACACATATGATAGCTGTCTCTCCCGATCCTCCATACACATATGATAGCTGTCTCTCTCATCCCTCCATACACATATGATAGCTGTCTCTCTCATCCCTCCATACACATATGATAGCTGTCTCTTCCATCCCTCCATACACATACGATAGCTGTCTCTTCCATCCCTCCATAGACATATAATAGCTGTCTCTCCCGATCCTCCATACACATACGATAGCTGTCTCTTCCATCCCTCCATAGACATATAATAGCTGTCTCTTCCATCCCTCCATAGACATATAATAGCTGTCTCTCCCATCCCTCCATACACATATGATAGCTGTCTCTCCCGATCCTCCATACACATATGATAGCTGTCTCTTCCATCCCTCCATACACTTATGATAGCTGTCTATTCCATCTCTCCATACACATATGATAGCTGTCTCTCCCATCCCTCCATACACATATGATAGCTGCCTCTCCCGATCCTCCATACACATATGATAGCTGTCTCTCCTGATCCCTCCATACACATATGATAGCTGTCTCTCCTGATCCCTCCATACACATATGATAGCTGTCTCTCCCGATCCCTCCATAACACATATGATAGCTGTCTCTCCAGATCCCTCTGACCCCTCCTCTGATATGTTTGCATCATGTTCCATGCTGACTATGTGGTTATATTCTTCCCTCTAAGCATTCTGACCCTAGGACATAGAGCAGTATGGACACCACCCATTACAGGCTCCATGCCCACTCTGCTGCCCCCCAGACTGGAAAGAATACACCACTTCCTGCACGACATACGGCAGCTGATAAGTACTGGAAGACTTGAGATTTTTTAATAGAAGTAAACTACAAATTAGGGATGGTCCGAACAGAGTTCGGTTCGGGTTCGTACGAACCCGAACTCTCAGTAATGATTCCCGCTGTCTGTCCGCTCCGTGCAGCGGGCGGATCCAGCGGGAGGACCGCCTGGAAAACTGGGATACAGCCATAGCCATAGGCTGTATCCCAGTTTTCCAGGCGGTCCTCCCGCTGTATCCACCCACTCCACAGAGCGGACAGACAGCGGGAATCTGATGCCGAGCGTTCGGGTTCATACGAACCCGAACCTTGGAGGGATCGGACCATCCCTACTACAAATCTCTGGCACCGGTTGATTTAAAAGAAACATTTTTTTTTATAAAGTACCTTTAGATAAATAATGGAGAAACATGTAGGTGGCCATTTCTGCTGGCATCAGTATTCTAGGAATTGAAAAAAAAAATCACTTTAAGAGACGATACTTTATAACCTTATAATGTCTCATAATCACTTCTGGCAAAGAGATTTTCCGCCTTATTTTTAGAAGAATCCGGTTAATAATGCAGGATCGCTTGGCGGTGGCCTATTTCTTTGCTGGGAGCTCAGCAGCGGAGATGCATGCTGGGAGTTGTAGTTTTGTAATAGCTATTGTTCTCAGAAGGTAACTCCATTGAAAACATATGCAGCCTCTAACAGGCTGAGCGTGCATGTGTATAGGGGGTGATCCAACTAAATAGCTGTCTAATCTGAGGTGTATGGCAGCTTTACTGACAGATAACAATTAGACTTACTGACTGGTGTGAATAGGACTTGTATGTGTGTATGTAGGGTGACGATTAGTTCAATGTTCTCTCTATTGTTTAGTAGTGAATGGTAATGACAGGTGAGTGTCTGCAGGTATTTCATGGCACCCGGCCTATTGTCTTCTCACTTCATATGAAGGTGTTTGCCATTGGGCATATAATAGAGGTTACCTTGGATGGCAGCCATTGTCTTCCAGAACACTTGGATTCCTAATAGATCATTGCATGAGGATGCATTCCTCTCCTGTGTCCTTCTCTGGCCAAACTACAACCCCTATTGGCTCCAGCAGAGCGAGTGGTGGTAGCAATCAGCTCTAGAATATACAGTACACAGGGTGGGGGGCTCTCTATTAATAGTATAGTTGATCAGCACTGCTGTTCCCAAAATGAACATTGGCGGCAGCAGAGAGACCCTCATTGCCCCTTACTGCTGTCAGTCAATGTATAATAGAACTTAAAGGGGTACTCTGGAGAAAAAAAAATAGTTTCTCTTTAAAAACAACCGGTGTCAGAAAATTATACAGATTTGTAATTTACTTCTATTTAAAAATCTCCAGCCTTCCAGTACTTATTAGTTGGTGTATGTCCTGCAGGAAGTGGTGTATTGTTTCCAGTCTAACATAGTGCTCTCTGCTGCCACCTCTGTCCATGTCAGGAACTGTCAGGAACAGCAGCAAATCCCTCTCCTACTCTGGACAGTTCCTGACATGGACAGAGGTGGCAGCAGAGAGCACTGTGTCAGACTGGAAAAAATACATCACTTCATGCAGGACATACAGCAGCTGATAAGTACTGGAAGACTTGAGATATTTAAATAGAAGTAAATTACAAATATGTATAACTTTCTGTCACTAGTTCATTTGATTTTTTTTCTTCCTTTGGAGTACCCCTTTAAATCAGTCAAAGGCTCTAGAAACAGCGCCATACATGTCTATAGGTTGTCCTTGGTATTGCAGTTCTGCTCCATTGACGTGTGGAGAGGTGCACTGCCCTTCTTGTAACCCTGTACAACTCCTTTAAGAATTTTCCGGGCTGTGAGAAGTAGGCGCCCAATGGTTCCATTTTGGTCACAACACGAGATTTATGGGTTTCTTGACATTTTGGCCGAGGCTGATGAAACGTCCTCCTGACTTTAATATTTCAGAAAGATTGATAGAAATGACGATGACGTAAACGCATTCTTCACATGCCTGAAATTAAAAAAAGAAATGTTTACAGCAGACAGACAGAACATGACAAAGGGCAAGGGAGAATAGTCATTGTGTTTACGTGAATTGTCAATTGGCGAGATGGGAAATAAGAATGGGATTAAGATGGCCGACACCTACACACAGTGAACCCAGCCGTCCATGAGAATGTGGTCAGTCAGGCCCGGACCGGCAGCAAAACTGTCAGGATACATAACAATACCCATGGATGGAGGCTAACACTGGAGGGATATTGATCACTTTGCCCCCGCCATCTTGTCTTCTTCCCATAATCCATCCTGGTGCTATCTCTTGACGCACACTCACCCGGGCGTCCACATGATGGAGAATGTGACCCATCAGATCTGTCGCCTTCTTCCATTGCTCCAGTTCTTATTCTTCCATACTCACTGTAAGTACAGCAAACTTTACAGCAATTTGCTTTACGATAGCTCCTTTGTGGGATCACATCAGACAGGCTAGCCTTCATTCTTCTCAGCCGGCCATGAACCTTGGGCACCAATATCTGTTCTACCAGCCATCCTTTCTTGGGGCACTTTTGGTTGGTAGTGACCACGACATTTCATGAAGACCCAACAATACCCATGACAAAGGTATTGTGGCGGCCCATCACATTACCCTACCTCCCGCATCCGGTCTACCCACATCCCGATAAATAACGACAGAGAACGTTCTGGATTTTATTGGCCACAGCAGACGTTTTATTAACAAAATAAACATTTCCAGTAACAATCCCTCACACGGAGAGGTTACAATTCCCCCCCTAAGCACCAGTATCCCAATATAACACTAGAATGGAGGTGGTCCTCCAGGCCCATAACCCCTGGTGGTTCTCCCATGGCCTATACCAACACTGGATTTACCTCCAGCCGAGACCCCCTTGGTGCCCCCTTATACCTGTGTGAGCCATTTCCAACCCCATACCTGGGCTTACTCCCCACATGACCCCACCAGGTTCCTTCTCCTCGACCGCCATCCAATCCGTACCTGAGTGACGTGTGAGTCCAGAACCATCTTGGTTCTCTACCTACCTCCCCACCCCTGGCTGCCAAGACAACATGGACACCAAGACCAACCAATCCCACACAGTACCCTGTAACAGAACCAAACCCACATTGTCTCCCCTATCATCCACCCAACACAGCAGTATCAGGGATGGAAGGTGGGAGATTACAAGTAAGGCTCAGCAAGCCTAATATGGCTGCCCCCAGAAGCCTTCCCCTTACTTATACAGGCCTTCAATTCTCCACCCCACATCAACAACGCCCCTCTTTCTCCACCAATCCTCCTCCTACCTTCCCCCTACAATCCTATTGCCCACCCCCTTAGCCCCCATTTGACCTAACTGTACATGTGCTCAGACCCGATGCTAAAATGGCCCCTCCAAACCCTGTCATGTCGGCCTGCCCTTAAAGGGGTTATCCAGTGCTAGAAAAACATGGCCACTTTCTTTCAGAGACAAAACGACTCTTGTCTCCAGTTCAGGTGCGGTTTGCAATAAAGCTCCGTTCACTTCAATGGAACTGAGCAGCAAAACCCCGCCCAAGCTGGAGACAAGAGTGGGGCTGTCTCTGGAAGAAAGTGGCCAGGTTTTTGTAGCGCTGGATAACCCCTTTAAGCTGTTGCCCCCAGTCCAGCCTCACTTTTCAGAGATGCTCCAACCCAGTTATCTACACGTCACATATTGGCCCTTTGTCAATGTCCTTCAGGTCCTTATGCTTGCTTCCAATACATCAGCATTAAAAAAAATCTCCAGTCTTCCAGTACTTATAGGCTGCTGTATGTCCTGCAGGAAGTGGTGTATTCTTTCTAGTATGACACAGTGCTCTCTGCTGCCACCTCTGTCCATGTCAGGAACTGTCCAGAGCAGCAGCAAATCCCCATAAAAAACTCTCCTGCTCTCCAGACTGAAAAGCATACACCACTTCCTGCAGGACATACAGTGGCTGATAAGTACTGGAAGACTGGAGATTTTTAAATAGAAGTAAATTAAAAAAATCTCTGGCACATTTAATTTAAAAGAATATTTTCTGGAGTACCTCATTAAAAAAAAAAAAAAAATCTATATAAATTTCACATCAACTTTTGGCGGAAAGTTATACAGATTTGCAATTTTCCTATATTTAAAAATCTCCAGTATTCCAGTACTTATCAGCTGCTGTATGTCCTGCAGGAAGTGGTGTTTTCTTTCTAGTCTGACACAGTGCTCTCTGCTGCCACCTCTGTCCATGTCAGGAACTGTCCAGAGCAGGAGAGGTTTTCTATGGGGATTTTTAAATATAGGAAAATTGCAAATCTGTATAACTTTCCGCCAACAGTTGATGTAAAATTTATATAGATCTTTTTTTTTTTTTTTTTTTAAAGAGGTACTACAGCAAAATATTATTTCAAATTAAACTGGTGCCAGAAGATGCCAGAGATTTTTAATTTACTTCTATTTAAAAATCCCCAGTCTTCCAGTACTTATCAGCTGCTGTATGTCCTGCAGGAAGTGGTGTATTCTTTTTAGTCTTGAGAGCAGGAGAGGTTTTTTTAATGGGGATTTGCTACTACTCTGTACAGTTGCTGACATGGACAGTGGTGGCAGCAGAGAGCACTGAGTCATACTGGAAGACTTGATTTTTTTTTTGAATCAAAATAATTTATAAATCCGTATAACTTTCTGACACCAGTTTATTTAAAAAAAAAAAATACCCCTTTAAGCCTTGTAATAGGCTTGTTTACAGTGAATGCCATTACCGTTCATACGTGCTACTCTTCCCAGTTCTGCCCCTTGCTGGTGCCTGGTTTGCCTGCACTGTGATGACATAACACTGGAATGACAGCAATGTCATTGTCACTGTCTTCTGTTATCACTTAGGGGAGCGATGATGCCAGTGGCTGCTGTGTCACCGAAATACATGGAGGTTTTGGCATTCCTCACATAGGGGCCGTCTACACCTACGGCATTAGAATTGCACTGAGGATATCTGTTTTTTTTTTTTGTTTTTTTGCGCCGTTCACATTCACTTCACCCTGTAGAGTTATTAAAACAACCTCTGCAGTTCGCAAACAGTGGAAACTATGTCTCCGGGCTCCATGTTCATTTGTGTCAGACACGAGATTAATGACTTTCCGCCGCTGCTGCAGAATGGAATGTCTAAGGAAAACCATTTGGAATGGAATGGAAGAAAAAATAAAGATTACCCAGAGACCCGTCCAAATTTCCGAAAGTCAATGTGGCTGTTATTAGACGGAGCTAATGGGCACATAATTCACCCGCCACCTAGAAATATATATATATACCGTATAGAAGAAAAGGTGGATTCATCACTTATTCATTTTCCCACCTGGACACCTTTTTTTTTTTTTTCCTCCCCTTTCTCGTCTTAAGACGTGATGCGTATCTTCGAGGAATGCGCTCGCTCGTTTGCTTGTCGAGGCAAAAATTTAAAAAAAATTAAAAAATAAGAGTGGAAGGAAAAAAGAACAAGATGGAGAGATGGGACTGGAATGTTGTGTAGCCTGGCATGTCTTAAAGGGATAGTACAGCTTAGGTGATAGGTGTAACACAGGGATGGGGAACCTTCAGCCTTCAAGCTGCTGCAAAACTACAATTCCCATCATGCCTGGACAGCCGAAGGCTGTCCAGGCATGATGGGAGTTGTAGTTTTGCAACAGCCGGAAGGCTGCATGTTCCCTTTTGCTGGTTTAACCAGAACTTAAACTTTCAAATCAACTGGTGTCAGAAAGTTATATTGATTTGTCATTTAATTTTATCTATAAAATTCCAGTCTTCCAGTACTTATATGCTGCTGTATGTCCTGCAGGAAGTGGTGTATTCTCTCCAGTCTGACACAGTGCTCTCTGCTGCCACCTCTGTCCATGTCAGGAACTGTCCAGAGTAGTAGCAAATCCCCATAGAAAACCTCTCCCGCTCTAGACAGAGGTGGCAACAGAGAGCACTGTGTCAGACTAGAGAGGATACACCACTTCCTGCAGGACATACAGCAGCTGATAATTACTGGAAGACGGGAAATTTTATAAAACAACTAAATTATAACTCTATATAACTTTCTAAATCGAGCTGTTTTAAATGAAAGAAAAATTCTTTGAGTACTCCTATAACCCAGAGATGGGAGTCGTAGTTTTGCAACAGCCGGAAGGCTGCAGGTTCCCTTTTGCTAGTTAAACCAGAACTTAAAGGGGTTCTCTGGAGAAAAAAAAAATCTTTCAAATCAACTGGTGTCAAAAAGTTGTTTTGATTTGTAATTGAATTCTTTTTAAAAATCTCCAGTCTTCCAGTACTTATTAGCTGCTGTATGTGCTGAAGGAAGTGGTGTATTCTCTCAAGTCTGACACACTGCTCTCTGCTGCCACCTCTGTCCATGTCAGGAACTGTCCAGGGTAGAAGAGGATTTCTATGGGGACAGTTCCTGACATTGACAGAGGTGGCAGCAGAGAGCACTTTGTCAGACAAGAAAGAATACACCACTCCCTGCAGGACATACGACAGCTGATAAGTATGGGAAGACTTGAGATTTTTAAATAGTAAATTACAAATCTCTATAACTTTCTGACACCAGGTGATGTAAAAGAGAAAGAATTGTGCTGGAGTACCCCTTTAAGGTCAATTCAAGGGTTTGGCATGTAAGGCAGTGCTCATTTAGAACAATGCACATAGCACATATTTTTCCAGTGTTTTTGTGTATATTATTGTAGAAGTGTTACAACGTGTGTGAACATAACCGTGCAAGAATGCGAGAAAATGGTCACCACTGTTATGGCGGCGTCATCCTGATTATACGCATATGTATTGCGCTCTTCCTAATGACGGCGGCCTCCTCGGTTCATGGCCTTAGGCCGCTGCCTTGTTTGCCTCCCCCAGCTCCACACGTGTACAGTAAGCTGAGTCAGACCTATAGGAGATAAGACTATAGAAATTCCGTACATTTTCCTGGATAGCTGGAGCCGGAAGCCTGTAGTCCGGGAAGATGTCTGCACTATGGTGTCTGCCTTTGATTTCATCGTCACAGCTCACTTCTTTTGCTTCCTCCCACACAGGCTCCACATCCTGGTTGGATTATGGGATGATGAGGATGATAAGCATTCCTCCGCACCGGAGAGACCACCACGAAGCCTCCAACGCCACATAGCGGCAAACCAAGAAGCCATGACAGCCAGCGGCGCAGGTTAGAGATTTACATATACAGAAAATATCCATATACTGTCCGGAAATATTAATAATCCAGGAAAGAATAAACCACTTCCCCCAGGACATACAGCAGCTGATATGTACGGGAAACTTTGAGATTTTTAAATAGAATTAAATTAAAAATCTATATAACTTTCCGAAGCCAGTTGATTTGAAAGAAAAAAAAAATATTTCGCTGGAGTAATCATCTGAGGTGTTAAAAGAGGAACAGCTCCATTTGATGGCAGTGGCCGTGTTTGGTATTGCAGCTTAGTCCCATTCACTTGAATAAGACTCAGAAGAAGGAGAAAAATATTTTTAAATCAGCTGAGGTCAGAAAGTTATGCAGATTTATAACTTAGGTCTATTTATTAAGCTCTTCAAGTACTTATCAGCTGATGCATGTCCTGCAGGAAGTGGTATACTCTTTAATTTACAAATCTCTACAATTTCCTGGCACCAGATGCTTTGAAAGTATTTTTCCCTGGAGTTTTAATACCGGGCACAGACAAAAGTACAATGCTATGCCTGGTAAACTATGAAAGGGATGTGTGTTGCAGTCCTTTCAGTCAGGTGACGCTGAGTTCTGGGTCACTCTAAGTATTACCTATCAATATGTTTAAAGGGGGTTATCCAGGATTAGAAAAATGTAGTTACTTTCTTCTAAGAACAGTGCCACCCTTGTCCTCAGGTTGTGTGTGGTATTACAACTCAGCTGTATTTAAATCAATGGAACTGCAATCACACACCAAAAAAAAATGAGAACAGGAGTGGTGCTTTTTTTTGAGAATTTTTTTTTCTAATCCTGGAGACCTCTGAGAGTCCTGTGCAGGTGGTGCAGTAGTGTGCTTCCATGATGCCCCCCCCCCCCCCCCATTCACTATCTATGGGGCTGACAGTATCTGAGGGCTGTAGCAGTAAACAGAGCTGGAGTCCCAACAATATAATTATATAAAAGGGATTGTCCAATAATAGAAAAATATAGCTGCACAACAGCGCCACTCAGGTTGTGTGCGGTATTGCAGCTCAGTTCTATTGAAGTGAATGGAGACAAGTTTTAATACCGCACACAACCTGAGGAGGGGTGTGTTGCCTTTTTTTTGGGGGGGGGGGGGGAAATAAAAATATGCAGGTTTTTCTTTTTTCTAACCGCGCATACTGCAGTATGCAGGTTGAAAAAATTTTAAAAACGTAAAACGTTATGCAAAATATGTGTCTAAATGAGGCCATACACACAAAGAGCAAAATTAGACTGGAGTTCTGCAGCTTTGCCATATACTTACTGACATCATGACTTTTTCACAATTACCCAGAATGCTGGATGGCAGTAGAATCAGCCCTGTTACAGGTCAGTGTGGGGCCATCACTATTCGGACCCATCCGGCTTTATCTAGATTTTTGTTTTTTGTCCTTGAGATAACACACATGGTCAATTTGTGTGAATCCAATGACTTTATTAGTGTTTGTTTGATTTTTATTGTCTTTTTGTGTGAAGGAATTACCTGAAAGGCTGATGTCTGTGCATTATTAGACATGGTTTGTGTTGGGGGAAAAGAGAACACACAATGAGCTATGTGAAATATATTTCAGGTAGTGAATTGGGGGAGTATGTATTGTCCTTACACATCAGATATTTGTTATCGGATCCCATAGATCAGGACTTGGGAACCTGCATACTTCCAAGGTTGCTGGTGATAAATTTGCATCAAAACTTGATCGCCATAACTCGTACGCAGCTTTATGTGGCTACAATGCAACATTTGGTCGCCTGCAAGATTTCTTAGTTTTCTAGGACTAGTAAATCTATGGCTTAATATGGGGTTAGAAAATCAATATCTGGTGGGGATCAGTTTGATCAATTGATTGAAGGGTTGGGGTTCTTGTACGCAACAGCTCCATGTGTTGATTAGTGGCCAAGCTTAGTATTGCAGCTTAGTCTTATTTACTTTTTTTTGTTCAAATCAACTGGTGTTAGAAAGTTAAATAGATTTGTAATTTACTTCACTTCAAAAATCTACAGTCTTCCAGTACGTATCAGCTGCTGTATGTCCTGCAGCAAGTGGTGTATTCTTTCCAGTCTGATACTGTGCTCTCTGCTGCCACCTCTGTCCATGTCAGGAACTGTGCAGAGCAGGAGAAATTTTCTATGGGGATTTTCTACTGCTCTGGAAAGTTCTTGACATTGGCAGAGGTGGCAACAGAGAGGCTGCAGCACTAGTGAAGCAGACAGCTCCCCCAGTGTTATGTCCATTCTAATGGTAACCTGAAATATATAGACATAAGGGGAAAACTGCAGGACTAGTGAAACAGACAGCTCCTCCAGTGTAATATGTACTCTAATGGTAATATGTATTTTATAGACATCAGGACAGGCTGCAGCACTAGTGACACAGGCAGCTCCCCCCAGTGTAATGTCTATTATAATGTTATCATGTATTGTATAGACATCAGGGGAGGCTGCAGCACTAGTGACACAGAAAGCTCCCCTCAGTGTAATGTCTATTCCAATGGTAACTAATATTATATAGACATCAGGGAAAACTGCAGCACTAGTGAAACAGACAGCTCCCCCCAGTGTAATGTCTATTCTAATGGTAACATGTATGTTATAGACATCAGGGGAGGCTGCAGCACTAGTGACACAGACAGCTCCTCCCCCCCAGTGTAATGTCTATTCTAATGGTAACATGTAATATATAGACATCAGGGGAGGCTGCAGCACTAGTCACACAAACAGCTTCCCCAGTGTAATGTTTATTCTAATGGTAACATGAGTCTTATAGACATCAGGGGAGGCTGCAGCCCTAGTGACACAGACAGCTCTCCCCAGTATAATGTCTATTCTAACGGTAACATATAATATATAGAGATTAGGGGAGGCTCAATATCTCCATGCAGCAGCACTTGTATTATGTAACTGAACTAAGAACAGGGCTTGAGCACCCCTGCAGTTCCTGACAAAGCTATTAGTGGCAGCAGAGCAGCTGTGTCACCCAGTCAATGTAAAATAAATTATAAAATAAAAATGTTTGTATTTCCTTTAATAAAGTTTCATAAATTTATTAAAGAAATATATGAAACATATATAAGAACATCCTTCTCTCTCCCGATGACACCTGTCAAGGTATAGTCAGGAGGCTACCTTACATATTAGACAGATAGGCAGTCCTCCAGGGTTTGGGCCAGGACAGTACTTTTTTCACGAAATAGTGATATTTTTTTCTCTCAAAAACTTCTATAGGTGGGAAAATGCCAGGAGAAAATGACAAAATGCAGTTTTTGGGGTGTTTTTTTTTTTTTTAGACACCATGCAAATTAGTGTCTGCAGGAAGCCTGGGGCTGGATTAACACACATCTTTATTTTTTGCTTGTAAAAAATGCCATGAATTTTAGGCATTTGTCATTGTTCTGTTTTGTTTCTACCATTTATCAAGCTCGATAGAGAAACCTGTCTGGAAAAAATTGATTCTCAGTGCATTTTTAGCAAATTTTCCTTAAAATTCATTCACGGGTCTCGGAGTTAAAGCTGACTTTTGATGCGACAGTCTCTATTTCCGACTCTTTATTGCAGCGTTTCCTTTGCTTTCGTAGCCTCTTAAAGCTGTATGACACCGTATAGACACAAGTGAAAGCAAACACATTCACATTTAGCTCCAGTGACCTTTGCTTCCAGCCTCAGTCAGGCAGCACTAACCCTTCCACACCATTGCATAGAGAGGGGATTCCTCACCAATCCGGAGGCTCCAAGTCATGTCAATCACTGGGGATTCCAGGACTCCAATCAGGATCCTCCTTACATCTTTTTGTCAGGACCCGTCTTACATGCTGCCTTCTTCAGCACTAGTAACAGACTAGGAACTCCTGGCCATAGTACTCTCTGAGCTCTATCTGTAGCTTTACTACAGTACGTTCCCAACCTGTTTCTATGGCTGCAGACGTTGCGTCAAGCCTGGGAAGGTGCACGCACATCATCACACGGGCAATTCCTGATTCTTTGTGCCAAGAGGCTTTGAGGACAAAAAGTGACAGCACGGTTGACCCGGTAAAGGTTAGGCACCAATTTGAGCAGTATATTGAAGCCTTTAAGAACCAATTGGGTCTGAATGTGGTGGAACTTCCCGCAGATGAAAGTCTTCCAGATTGCCCGTTTGTGGAGGATATGGCGATTGCGTGCGAAGGAACAGCCCTGATCACTAGACCTGGAGCGCAGAGCAGAAGGAAGGAGGTACTGTGTCCCCCAAAAGTATTTGTAGGGCTAACTATGTTATAAAGCGCTGCGGACTATGTTGGTACTATATACTACACATCTGATATTCTTTTCTATGAGGGTGAAAGACTAACGGTTTCTATCATTCCCGTTCATTTCAATGGAAAGTGTTGGCACATACCCAGAGACCCTCGCAGAAACAGTATGTGGCGGTATTCAGAGGTCCTAGTGATCCCCACTGATCGATAGTTCACTAAAATGTCTTTGAACGCTGGTCACTGGACACAGTGGTGAGGAACCTATGGCCCTCCGTCTGTTGCAAAACTACAATTCCCATCATTACTGGACATCCAAATCTTTGGCTTTGGCTGTGTAGGCATGATGGGAATGGTAGTTTTACAAAAACTAGAGAGTTGTAGATTCCCCTCCACTGCATAACGTAATGAATGGTAGTACAGTTGCCGTGGCAACACACTATGGCGCCCACTAAGTCTTGTTCACTTGTTGCACCCATGTATAAGACTCCTTATACCTCCTTGAATTGTTGTTTTAATACCTGTAGCATATCCCCACTGTGCAAAGTGACTGTGACAAAGATTGCCATGTTGTGCATCCTAAATCAAGTGAATGGGGTTGAACGGTGACCTGCAGGTGCCCATGGCTGTGCCCAACACTAACCAGAAATCCATCCAAAATGGATTTCTAGTCATGGTCTCTTACAATGTGATGTGGCCAAAGTCACATGAGGCCTTAGCTTTAGGCTATGTTCACACACCGTAAAATAAAGGTAACATACCGCCATACTTTCTATATAATATATATATATATATATAATATATATTATATAGAATATATATAATAATGCGCCCAATTGAAGTCAATGGGATATTGGCCAGCAGTGCACACACTGTATAAAATAACAGCCGTAATTAACTACGACCATCCAAATAACGAACGTGTTTATCACCTACCACCTGCTCTTGCAAAATACGTCCATCTTTTATTCATCTGTCTGCACATTGCTTTATTTTCACACAAAATTTAAAGCATTGGTAAAAGCATTGACCATTTTACCTCATAGTTTCTATGTATTCTAGTAACATTCTAGGAACCTGAAGTCCCTTTCATTCTATACTATGCCATATACCGCTATATAGTGCTTGTGTGGAGCCCATAATACAGGATAAGGCTGTGTTTACACACAGTATTTCGGGCTGTATTTTCAGTAGTTATATGGGTTGTGAAACCGCACTTCTATAGCTCAAAAAAATGTGTGAACATAGACTTTTGGTACTTTTACACGGGACGATTGATCGTTCGTTTTTGCACGATAACGGTCAAATTCGAACGATAATCGTACGTGTAAACGCAGCGAACGATCAAACGGCGAGCAAAAAATCGTTCATTTTGATCTTTCAACATGTTCACAAATCATCGTTGATCGTTCGCAAAAAATTCGCAGATTGTTCAGTGTAAACAGTCTTTCAACGATTTCCCCTATGTGTGAGATAGGCTTAAACGATCGCATAGCGTTTTTTGGTTTGTATTTTTGTATTTTTAGCCTTATATTCGTCCATTACTCGCTCACATCTTTTTTTTTATGCCTTTTGGCCATGTTTTTCAGTCTTTCAGCCAGATTGAAATAACCCTTTAAGGAAACATGAAGCGATTTTTTTTTTTATTAGAAAACCATGGCTACTTTTATTTAAAAAACAATCCCACACACAACCTATAGACAGGTGTGGTGCTGTTTTTGGAAGAAAGACGCCATGTTCCTCTACTCCTGGCTATCCCCTTTCTTGGAGGCATATTCTCCAATTGACCTGATATCATGGAGGCCCCCCGCTGCACACTGAAGCATACAGTTACCAAGGCAACCATAGGATCGGGGTGTTGCTCGGTTGTCCAACATGCACAACATTGTACGTCTTCTCTATGTCCAATATCAGCTTTCGGGGGTAGAGTATGTCAGGAGTAACACTATAGTCATTCATGTAATAATATATTAGAGCGTCTCACCATTGTCGCTAGGTATAAGGCTCTGTTCACACCGTCATCATTGCTTCTTGCAAAACAGAAATGATGGCAGCGCAGGATGACGATGAATGACAGAAAACAACTGTGCCTGATGGACCCTGTCATGGTGTCTATCACTTTGATGGAAGGAATCTGCCAGGCTTTGCCATGTGACCATGTGCCAATGCTGCAATGCCGCCACAGTACTGCAATAAAACTGCAACATGTGTAAATACAGCCTTAGGGAATGTTCACACTACGTATGAGACCGTGGATGAGACCGGCTGGATGATCTTTAGCGCCCCATAGTCCTGATGCGGGCGCATGCGTGCGTACCGCATCAGAACTCCCCACAGCACACTATGGAGCATGCGGCCGGAGCCGCTCGCTCCATGGTGTGCACTGACATGTCAGTTTTCTACGGCGCCGCTAGGGATCCTGGCCGGAGCATATACTATGTGTATATACTCCGGCCAGGATTCCCTCAGAAGGCAGCACGGCCATTGTGACATAGTGTGAACATAGCCTTAAAGGCGTACTCCAGTGAGGAAAAACTGTTTTCAAATCAACTGGTGTCAGAAAGTTATACAAAATTTGGAAGTTACTTTTATTTTAAAATCTACAGTCTTCTAATACTAATCGGCTGCTAAATGTCCTGCAGGAAGTGGTGTATTCTCTCCAGTCTGACACAGTGCTCTCTGCTGCCACCTCTGTCCATGTCAGGAACTGTCCAGAGCAGCAGCAAATCCCCATAGAAAACCTCTCCTGCTCTGGACAGTTCCTGACATGGACAGAGGTGGCAGCAGAGAGCTCTGTGTCAGCCTGGAATTAATGTGTCAGCCTGCAGGACATACAGCAGCTGATAAGTACTGGAAGACTAGAGATTTTTTTTTATTTTAAAAAGAAATAAATTAAAAACCTATATAACTTTATTACACCAGTTGATTTAAAAGAATCGTTCCCCTTTAAAGTCAAGACATTCAGCTTTGCAGAGGCCAAATAATCAATTATGCTCCACTATGCAGACAAAGAAACACCGCAACGCTGAACATGTGTGAACACAGCCCAATACTGATGCACTGCCAAGTTGTACACTAGTATTGAATTAGAGCAGGGAAGGGTACCTAAGCTCTCCAGCTGTTGCAAAACTGCAACTCCCATCATGCCTGGACAGCCAAAGCTAAAGCTTTGGCTGTCCAGGCATGATGGGAGTTGCAGTTTTGCAACAGCTGGAGGGTGGAGGTTCCGAGATAACATCCACCTGGACTGTCCAAAACTGAACGCCCAAAATCTGAGGCTTAGGGTCCATTTACACAGAAAGATTATCTGACAGATTATCTGCCAAAGATTTGAAGCCAAAGCCAGGAACAGACTATAAACAGAGATCAGGTCATAAAGGAAAGCCTGAGATTTCTCCTATTTTCAAATCCATTCCTGGCTTTGGCTTCAAATCTTTGCCAGATAATCTGTCAGATAATCTTTTTGTGTAAACGGACCCTGAGTCACCGATTGCCGATTGTGCTGTTTATTTTAATGGTTACACCCCCCCTCACCCACTCGGTTTTGTGATTGGCTGAGAGGAGGAACAGGACGTCATCAGAAGGGGGACGGACAACATAGGAACAGGGACTGTCAGATCTGACAGCTGCAGCATGTGGGGAGCAGGGGAGGTGAGTATGCAGGCTTTTGTTTCACATGAAGGTGTAGGGATGAGATGATGACTTTTTTATGCATTTCAGTTTTCCAGTTAGGAACTGCAGGAGGTATTTAGGATGTGGACCAGCCCTATTATACTGGGGCTAAACTGCATGTAGAATCCGGAAATTTCTCGGATTGTAAGGCCGGATTTTCATCCGCACGTTTGGCTGTGTGAGCAAGCCCTTGCTTTTTCTTTTGGGATAGGGGTTTGATTTTTTTTTTTTTAAATAATATTCTCTATTGCTTATCGTTCTTCTATCATTTAAATATAAATTCACATAAAAAATAATAACATGCTACAAGATGCAAATGTTGTCACACAGCATAGAGGCAGATACTGCAGCGGTGTGAACATGCTCTTAGGTGCAGGGATTCTACAACCCCTGGTAAAAAGTATGGAATCACCAGTCTTGGATGAGCACTCATTCAGACATTTCATGCTGTAAAACAAACTCAGATCAAAAACATGATACAATATTAAGGTCGTTCCAAAGTGCAACTTGTTGGCTTTCAGGAACACTCAAAGAAATGAAGAGAAAACATTGTGGAAGTTAGTGAATTATACTTTTATTGACCAAGCACAGGGAAATAAATATGGAATCACTCAATTCTGAGGAAAAAAGTGTGGAATCATGAAAAAAACATAAACAAAAGACCATTCAAAATACATCACTAGTATTTAGTTGCAGCACCTTTGGCTTTTATAACAGCTTTCAGTCTTTGAGGCATGGACTTGATGAGTGACAAACCGTATTCTGCATCAATTTGGTGCCAACTCTCTTTGATAGCAGTTGCCAGATCAGCTTTGCAGGTTGGAGCCTTCTTGTCGACCATTTTTTTCAATCTCCACCACAGGTTTGGTTGAGAATGGGTTGAGATCTGGACTATTTGCAGGCCATGACATCGACTGAATGTGTCTTCAAGGAATGCCTTCACTGTTTTTGCCCTATGGCACGATGCATTGTCATC
This sequence comes from Dendropsophus ebraccatus, assembly GCF_027789765.1. Taxonomy (NCBI): domain Eukaryota; kingdom Metazoa; phylum Chordata; class Amphibia; order Anura; family Hylidae; genus Dendropsophus; species Dendropsophus ebraccatus. The sequence continues at coordinate 117,789,446 of NC_091461.1, read as the reverse complement.
TTGGAAAATTATTTCATCATCTCCAAACATCTGTTCAATTGAAGGGATGAGAAAACTGTCCAAAATGTCAATGTAAACTTGTGAATTGATGGAAGAATTAACCACAGTCATCTCCCCAGTGCCTTTGCCTGACATGCAGCCCCATATCATCAAGGACTGTGGACATCTGGTTGTTTTCTTCAGGCCTCTTCATAAATCTCACTGGAACGGCACCAAACAAAAGTTCCAGCATCATCACCTTGTCCAATGCAGATTCTTGACTCGTCACTGAAGACAACTTTCATCCACTCATCCACAGTCCATGATCGCCTCTCCTTAGCCCATTGGAGTCTTGTTTTTTTATGTTTAGGTGTCAATGCTGGTTTTCGTTTAGCTTTCCTGTATAGAAATCCCATCTCCTTTAGGCGATTTCTTACGGTTCGGTCATATACATTGACTCCAACTTCCTCCCATTTGTGCTTCATCTGTTTAGTTGTACTTTTTCGGTTTTCAAGACAAATGGCCTTAAGTTGTTTGTCTTGACGCTTTGATGTCTTTCTTGGTCTACCAGTACACTTGGCTTTAACAACCATTCCATGCTGTTTGTATTTGGTCCATATCTTGGATACAGCCCACATCTTTAGCAACCATGCGTGAAGGGTTACCTTCTTCAAGAAGTTTCACAATCCTCTCTTTTGTTTCAAGGGACATTTCTTTTGTTGGAGCCATGGTTCTCGCCACTCCACTTCGTCCAGCAGCCCTCCAAGGTGTCATGACTGCAGGTGTTTTTAACGGCAGACTAACGGGCACATCTAATCTGGGGCAGGTGTCCATTTAGGGAAAGGAAATAGACTGGGTGTGTCCTTTTTTTCTACCTCCAATTTGAGTGATTCCACACTTTTTTCCTCAGAATTGAGTGATTCCATATTTATTTCCCTGTGCTTGGTCAATAAAAGTGTCATTCACCAACTTCCACAATGTTTTCTCTTCATTTCTTTGAGTGTTCCTGAAAGCCAACAAGTTGCACTTTGGAATGACCTTAATATTGTATCATGTTTTTGATCTGAGTTTGTTTTACAGCATGAAATGTCTGAATGAGTGCTCATCCAAGACTGGTGATTCCATACTTTTTACCAGGGGTTGTATAAGATGCTGCGATCCAGGCTCCCTGCTGCTGCTTGTGCCAGGGAACATCCTCCCATCGCTATGAATGAATCCACACACTCGGCTCAGCACCAGGCGAGGATGCAGCTGTCATCCAGGATTGTGCGGCACCCAATCAGCTGGCAGCGATAAGTGACCAATTGCAAACTGCTTTACATCTTTGTTCTAGGGACCAGTTTACATTCAGGCGGAGGATGTAGCTTTGCTTCTCTAGGGCTCTATTTACACGGTTGGTCATTGTACCGGGCACAGTCTAAGCTGTATTATCACTATGTCTGTGCAAGCCGTGTCAAGCTTAGGCAAATGCACACATGCCATAGTGCGGAGCATCCCAGACTCCTTCAGCCAGCAGGCTATCCGGAGCAGGGAGACTGGCGAGCTGGATATAGCCAGGGCAAGGAGGGAGAGCGAGCTCTACACCCGAGTCTTAAAGGACAAGCTTGGGCTGCAGGTCATCGAGTTAGAAGCAGATAACACTATACCAGATGCCCCCTTTGTGGAAGACATTGCTGTTATCCTCAATGAGACCGCCCTGGTGACCAGACCTGGGGCCCCCAGCAGGAGGAAAGAGGTAAAGGACCAGCGACCTGTTGTTGTTAACCCTTTCTCTCCTGCATTGAGACGGAATAACCGTCAGGGCAGTCTATGACTTTGTATAGATGGATATATGCATGTATATAATAAGATATATGGCGGAGTAAGACATTGCTATCTCTGTGCAAGGTGTGGCTCCTGTAGAAGATGCCAGTCTTCCCGGGCCTGGCTGTGCCCACAGGACCATCTGCTCGCTGACGATTAAGAATTTGAGGCTCTTATCAGCAGATTTAGCAAATGCAATTTACTCGTCAGGCAGCGAAGGCTTCAGCCAGGTGATTTTTTTTTTTTTAGTCCTATAATTTCTGTAATTGTTAGAAATAATCCGGGGTGGTATCCGAGCTGTGCCATGGCAATGCAAGATGACTGGGGGCTCCGGCATCACAACATGTGTATAAATAGAATGGAGGGATCTCTGATGTGTAGGAATACCAGGCTTGTGTCTATGATGCTGGTGAGGTTGTATATATAGTGTAGGAATAACGGATATATATATATATATATATATATATATATATATATATATAGTGCTTACAGTGACTACAATGTATAATCAATGTGAGGAGCTGCAGCCAGACACCGATGTGTAATGGGATATACACACAGAAGGGAGGATGAATCCTTATGGAATACAGTAATAGATCATATGGAAGAGACACAGCAGCAGCAGGTGGAGAGGAGAACTCACTTCCTAGACAGCGACTCCTGACCGCCACATAGTGCTCCAGCCAGCAAGGGTGTGTCCTGGCAGCGCCAAGTAATCCTCATCTATCATCAGCAATAGTATAGAGAAATAACCAGATCAAGTCAGGTCTCTTATTGTTCTATATTAGTATTATACATAAATCTATCTATCTATCTATCTATCTATCTATCTATCTATCTATCTATCTATCTCCTATCTATCTATCTATCTATCTCCTATCTATCTATCTATCTATCTATCTATCTATCTATCTATCTCCTATCTATCTATCTATCTATCTATCTATCTATCTATCTATCTATCTCCTATCTATCTATCTATCTATCTATCTATCTATCTCCTATCTATCTCCTATCTATCTATCTACTATCTATCTATCTATCTCCTATCTATCTATCTCCTATCTATCTCCTATCTGCCTATATATCTATCTATCTATCTATCTATCTATCTATCTATCTATCTATTTATCATCTATCTATCTATCTATCTCCTATCTATCTATCTATCTATCTATCTATCTATCTATCTATCTATTTCAGCTGTCCATTATACAGTTATAATACACTAGGAGTTAGTTAGTAAATGGTGGCAGCAGTAAGTTCTGTGGACTCTCCTTTTAGTATATATGGATATATAGATAGTCGCTGTGTGTTGTCAGACATATGGCGGTGGTAGGACTGGTGTCCTGTGCTCCTCTGTCTGCCGCCACCACACCCCTGGTCCATCTTTGTTGCAGCGTTCATGGCAGGCACAAAGCTTGGAAGGGCTGTCTGTCGCTACATAATGGCCGGGGAAAGGGGCAGCCAGCCGGAAAATGAGTCTCCAAGTGACGGGAGGGATGTGGAGTTGGAAGCCTTCCTGAGAAGAATAACAGGGAGAACAATCCCATTATAATAAATAGCAGGGAGATTGCGGGAGATGCCGTCCGTTCCTCAGGAATGTGCCGGCCGTTCTTCACAAATCTTCTACTTAATGATGTGTTTTTGGTTCACAACTCGCCCAGAACTTTAATAGATCGTTCTCTAGTAAATGATGGAAACTTCTGCCGCTAAATAAAAAAAGATTTCATTTTCCCATAATACAAAATAGAAAACTTGTAGCCTGATAAATAATTGAATAAAGAGGCCGTATAGGATCGCTCCCCCCACAATGGCCGACAGACCATGTCTCTGATGATGCAGCTAGTCACCGGTCTAGTAGCTCTAAAGGGGTCATTCAGGCTTAGAATTTGCACAGCTACTTTCTTGCATAAACAGCGCCAACCCTGTCCTCAGGTTGTGTGCGGTATTACAGTTTGGCTCCATTTACTTCTATGGAACTGAGCTGCAGTACCACACCCAAACTGGGGACAGGAGGGGTGCTTTTTCTGGAAGAAAGCAGCCATGTATTTCTAAGCTTGGATAACCCCTTTATTTTGACATGTTTTGTGTGGAGTTGCCCTTTAACTATATGCCCATTTATGTTATTTAGGATTAGGACTTGAGAAGAAATGCTTAAAATCAGAAGCAGCGTCTTTCATGTGTATTGATTTCGTCTGGTATTGCAGCTTAAAGGGACAGCTACTTTCTTGCACAAAAAGCGCCACCCCTGTCCTCAGGTTATGTGTGGTATTACAATTCAGCTTCAGCTGAGTTTATAAGAGTAGTTAAATCCATATACTAATCAGGCATTTGATGCACTGGGGGCGGGGCTACCATTTCCATTGCCCTGATCCGTCCCCAGCCGCCCTCTTTGGGCGTATCGGTGCACTGGGGATGGTAGTCCCGCCCCCAGTGCATGAAAACGCCTAATTAGCATATAGATTTAATTGCTAATCACAGAAACAGAGCTGAGGATGAAGGTAAGAGATAGACCTTCATCCTCAGCACCCCATGAGCTATAGGGAGATATCAGCAGGTTAGATACTTCTAATCAGCTCATAGTTTTCCTTTAAAGGGAAACTATCAGCAGGTTTGTGTGTATGAACCTGCTGATAGTTGCCGGTAGCCGCTGAACTCCTTTTACCATCTCCGTTCTTCTTGCGCTCTTAGGTGCTACCGTTTTCGTGAGCAATGCTATATGTCACTGCTATAGAAATATGGGAATTTGCTGGTTAGGAGTACTGGGGGGTGTTCCTCGGCCCTCCAGAGCAACATTCTCCCCGCCCGCAGCCTCCGATGTTCACGGCTACATATGCATAAGCAGGCAGAGTGGAATAGGCATCAGTAGGCCCGAGCTTCGGAGGCGGTGGGTGGGGCAAACATTGCTCTGGAGGGACGAGGAACGCCCCCAGTACTCACATACTTCTATAGCATTGACTTATAGCATTAATCACAAAAAAAGTGGCGCTTAAGAGTGCGAGAAGACCAGTGATGGTAAAAGTAGTTCAGTGGCTACCGGGAACTATCAGCAGGTTCATACACACAAACCTGCTGATAGTTTCCCTTTAAGAGCAGACATGGTGGAATAGTTGTCGGAAAATAACCCTGCAGGGCTGTGGATGTTTCCAGAATCAGTGACACCGAGTACTGGTGTCTGGACAGTCAGTATTCTTGGCTTTTTGATGTTTTCCTAACAGGCCTCAAGACGGCAAATATACAGAAGTATCCTAGTTTCTACCAGGTGATCATTGGACTTCCTAGCAGGCCGCTCATCTGTGTTTAGCTGCTTGAAGTGGAACCCAAAATCTGAGGCTAAAGAAGTTGGGTACAGCCCTATTGAGTCCTGGAAAACATGGTTACCACCATAAGCCATAGGCTGTATCCATGTTTTCCTAGACTCCTTAGGGCTGCATCCAACTTCTTCAACCATTGGTAATCAAATGCTGAACGGTCACGCGGTCAAGCTAATCACAGAGTGGCCACTTGATGGAATCCCCAACAATCAGTTTGTAGAAAACTAGCAGCAAGTGTTCAGTTTCCTTGCAGCGCCACCACAGGTGAATTGAAGCATTACATAGTGCCCATTCACATCAGTGGATTATGTGAGTGTAGTAGGACAGGACTAGTCCTCCAGAGCTAGAGACACTCTTTGCAACCTCTCTACACAGTGGACTCTCTTCTATTAATTCGAAACACCCCTAATAGAGTGTATAAAAATGGGTTTTGTAAACTAGACAACCCCTTTAAGGATGACCCACAGGTTGGTTGACTCCATTGGCCTCTTTCATTTCCGAGATCTTATAACCTATATGATAAAATCCTTTTAGTCCTGTAAGTAGTAAATGGTGTATAGTCCACATAATGCTTTGTTTGTAAAGCCGTACAGTGATATGAATCACTTGTGAAGAATGAAGCCGCTTTCTGATGCCACCCGCCATTGCTTTGCATGGTATTCTGTTACTGTAAACACATAGGGCGTTGTATCATGGGCCATTTACTGTCCATTATCCTGCCCCCATAGGCCCAGCATTGCTGACATTCCGCTGTTAATGAGTATTAGGCAATGGCATTTCATTATAATGTAATGTTTATCTTAGGCACACATTCCTTCAGCGTATATGTATATATATTCTGTATAGATTGGCGTACATGACCGTGACTGTACAGGTGTCATCTCTGTAGACCATTCTTGGCCAATGAGTCTTTATGGAGACACAAGTTGAGCCCCAAACTGGTAAAAATCCAACTCATTACTCATGTCACACTCCTAAGAGTCCAAGAAGCTGAGAAATGTGGGGTCCTCAGATTGTAATGCTCCCAGGGGGCTCCTGGATTCATTGATGGCTTCTTTTTAGCATAGGATATGAATATTAGATGGCAGGAGGCCTACTCCCAGCATCCTCATTGATCAGTATGGGCCGAAGCCCCCTTTATTACCAGACACAGCACGGTACATAGCCGCCATTCCTCGTTATCCGCTTAGTAGAAACAGGATTGAGCTGCAGTACCAGGCGCAGCCACTAGAAAATTTATGGCGCTGTACCTGATAATGAAAAGGCCACAGTGATTGCCTGAGCATTACAATAAAGAGAGCATTTTCAGGGCGCACAACGTCTTTTTTTTCGCTGTTTGACTGACTTTTTTTGGGGGGGGGCAGCCATCATTTCGCTCCCAAATAATGTCTGTTATTTGTGGAGTACCAATCAGCTGGCTGCTCAGACTTGGAAAACATCTTACACTGTCACTTGCCAATCCAGAGACAAGTCAAAAGTTTGGATTGGTCAGGGTGTCGGGCCGATTATCGCTCTGTGTAATAGAGACATTGATCAGTCGATGAAACGATCATTGGCTGATCATTGGCTTAGGTTAGGACCTAAAATCGTTGGGTGCCGACCGCACTTAGCTACGTGTAATAGCAATGCACGGCCGACGGCTGATGATTGCCCAAACACCTAATACCTTACATCTTCCTGCTCTTGGTCTTCTTTCCTGTGCTCCAAAGCTTCCTGGTCCCGGCATCTGGGCGGCCAGTCAGCTGCAGCGGTCCCGGCCTGTGATTGGCTGAGCGGCCTGTCAGCTGAAAAACTGCTCAGACGCTACTGCTGCCGGAACTGGAAGCCGCAGAGCACAGAAGAGAAGTCCAGGAGCAGGGAGAGTTATGGTAGCAGGTGTTTGGGCAAGGGCTGCATGGACATCACTAACGATGTCCAGCTCGGAGGTGAGGGAAGCTCTTAGCCTTGTGCTTCTTCTGCCTCGTAGCACTCACCACCCTACGGCCACAACTCGGCATCAGCCATAGCAGTAGGACTTCAATAAGGCCTTATTCACACGTTCCGTAATTTACGGATCCGTATTTCCGTAACTCTCTGCAATATGGATGAATGAACGTCTCCGAGCACAAGCATTTCCATAACCGCATTCGTCTGCTTGTTGGCCTTTTGAACCTCATGTATAATCATGAGCAATTTTGCAGATCTCCAGATACGCGGAGCGCTCTGCTTCCCGGTCTATGTGGATAATTGCAGACTCCTCCCCTCATTTGGGAAAGACAGATAATAGAGAATGGATTAACCTCCCACCTGGATGATCCCGTGATTCTATACATTCTTCTGACAGGAAGATGCAGAAGAAAAGGAGCCGTGTTTGTGACCTGGCGGCACACTGTGAAAATAACAGAGTATTGTCAGATGGAAGAGGAAGCAATTAGACCTCGCTTTTGGTGAAAGCCGTTTACCGAGCAGCGGGCAGGCTGCTATCGCCGGGATATTTTTCTTGGCCGATATTTAATCAGTCGTCATTATGCCGAGTTACAGATGCACTTTAATTACCTATTGTGGGTGTGCACGTGTATGAGAGCGCTCGTCCATGGAGCTGCAAGTATCGCTGATTCCAGACCCAGGGCACGTGTACACTATACAACCGCCAAGTCCTCCGGAGCTGTTGTATGGCCGATAGACATATGCAGTACAGATCTAATAGGAATGCAGCTGTATTTTACTCCTTCCTTATAGACTTCATTTGGGTTCAGACCACCACCCATCATTAGAACCATATCCGTCTCCATCGGGGGCGCTAAGGAATGATGCACTTCCTGACAAGTTCTTATGGTCGATGGGGATCTGAATACTCGAACCCAGCAAAACTTTTGACTCCATAAACAACCAAGGTTCGACAGAATCCAGATAGAGAAAATAACTTTAAAGTGTACCTGTCGTTATAACTTTCAAAATCGAAATCAAAAGTAGATGTTAAATGAAGCAAGTTTGCCATATACATTCATTATTTTTCTTGTTGTTATCATGCTTTAAAACAAAGCTGAATTTACCAGAAATCCAGGTCCAGTCTCCTGAAGGCTGCTATATAACAGCTTTACTTACTATATCCAGGTCCAGTCTCCTGAAGGCTGCTATATAACAGCTTTACTTACTATATCCAGGTCCAGTCTCCTGAAGGCAGCTATATTACAGCTATACTTACTGTATCCAGGTCCAGTCTCCTGAAGGCAGCTATATAACAGCTATACTTACTGTATCCAGGTCCAGTCTCCTGAAGGCGGCTAGATAACAGCTATACTTACTGTATCCAGGTCCAGTCTCCTGAAGGCAGCTATATAACAGCTATACTTACTGTATCCAGGTCCAGTCTCCTGAAGGCAGCTATATAACAGCTATACTTACTGTATCCAGGTCCAGTCTCCTGAAGGCTGCTATATAACAGCTATACTTACTGTATCCAGGTCCAGTCTCCTGCAGGCAGCTATATACCAGCTATTCCTACTGTATCCAGGTCCAGTCTCCTGCAGGCAGCTATATACCAGCTATACTTACTGTCTCCAGGTCCAGTCTCCTGAAGGCTGCTATATAACAGCTATACTTACTGTATCCAGGTCCAGTCTCCTGAAGGCAGCTATATAACAGCTATACTTACTGTATCCAGGTCCAGTCTCCTGAAGGCAGCTATATAACAGCTATACTTACTGTATCCAGGCCCAGTCCCCTGAAGGCAGCTATATAACAGCTATACTTACTGTATCCAGGTCCAGTCTCCTGAAGGCAGCTATATAACAGCTATACTTACTGTATCCAGGTCCAGTCTCCTGAAGGCAGCTATATAACAGCTATACTTACTGTATCCAGGTCCAGTCTCCTGAAGGCAGATTTTCTGACTTGTGCTGGTTGAAAAAAAAACAGACTAAACACAGGAATTCCGGCCAGTACAGAGAGTCACGGCTCAATGTGTCCATCAGTCACATGACTGCCTTCTCTCTGTGAGTGCTCAGATGGCCTGGGATACACAGGACGCCCTGTTTTCTGACTGTTTCCTGTTTTTTGAGTAAAAAAAGAGTCAGAAAACAGGAAGTGCTGTGTTTTCCATGATAACTAAAAAAAAAAAGAATGTATATAGGAAACTTGCTTTATATCACATCTAGTGTTGATTTAGATTTTGAAAGTTATAACGACAGTGACTTTAAGGGTATGTTCACACTACATATAAACAACGGACGTTATTTTAAATGAAAATTGCATTGAAGTCTATGGACAACAGCTGGAAATAACTGATATGTATGTTATTTCGACGACCGTAATAAACAATGGGCATTGTTCAATACATTGTGTGAAACAATGGCCGTTGTTTGCATTGACTTCAGTGCAAATCATTGCATTATGAAAAGAACGGCCATTGTGTAAGTTCAAAAAACAATGGCCATAAAAAGTATGTTGTGTGAACAAAACCTAAAGTAGAAGTCCAAGGAAAATAATAATTTGCCATCAGGCAGGGGGAACATAGTAAATAAGGATCGTTAACCTGAAATCGTTCACCATATTACACAGAACGATAGTCGTTAGTTAGCTGTAGACCAATGGAAGTTTATGATCGGCCTTACACATATGGCATTTTTTTGGGGCTGACGATTTTCCTTCCTTTCTGGTGTTTTGGAGGCTCTGTGGCAGTTTTTCCAAAATGCAGCAAACTGTGATGTTTTTTTCTCCCATAGACTTTAATGGGATTGTTCTGTCTCAAAAACGCTATTGCCGTGCGTATGTCGGGCGTTTTTTTTCCTGGTGTATTTGGCACCTTTTGTGGTCTGTGATGGCAGAGGAAATCAAAGTTCAGGGCACAAAAACGCCTAAACCTCAAAAAGGAAGATTTAGACATAAAGTCAAAAACAGCGGAAATAAAACAAATGCATGAAAATACCCGGCGCGAACAGGTAAGTATAGGGGGCTATAGCGGGGTCGGGAGCCTCTTTAAACTTGCTGGATGTAAGGACTGTGTGTTCAGGAGTCTACAGTTTGCAGTGGGCTGTTCTACCGTCTACCCACACCTGTGTGATTCCCATGGGATTCTCCTCCTGCAACTTCTTTTTGTTTGCTTTCCTCCCTATGTACAGCTTATGTGAGCTGCCCTACATGTATGCTCTCCTCTCTGTCCACACTTTGAGTTGCTGTGTACAGCCTCCTCCTCCATGTATGCTCTCCTCTCTATCCACACTTTCAGTTCCTATGTACAGCCTCCTCCTCCCCCTCTTGGTAACTGCTTTTTGTTTGCTTTCCTCCCTATCTACAGCTTATGTGAGGAGGTGCCCTCCATGTATGCTCTCCTCCCTATCCACACTTTTAGTTGCTGTGTACAGCCGCCTCCTCCTCCTCCTCCTTCATGCTTCCATCTTTTTTTTCTGTTTAGCCTCAAGTAACCCCAGTGTGACAGAATGAGAGTGCTCATGGCTGGGCTGTAGTCCTATAAACACTGGCTGGTTGGGCAGCAGAGAGCACTATTAGTGACTGTACCTTGTTGTGGCTTATCACGTTGGTTGATGCTTATTACTGATAATGAGGGGTGGTCTTGGTCCCTGTTAGCTCCGCTCTTGCACATTTTTTCAGACTCGTTCGGCAGGTGTCGGCCTCGCTAATTATTTAATGATATTATGTAACCGGAAAAGACTGAGGAACGCGCCCCGGGTCTGGTTCTACTCTGGTAATAATCACCGTCTGTTGTTCCAAACATTAATAATATTTTAATTGGACGTCTGTTACAAAGAGATTTATTAATTATTAAGATTCATGGAACTAGTTTACAGGGGAAGAAAGAAGGTGCATGCAGGGCCCAGGTATGCTTCTGTAATATGCAGGCAAAGAGTGCTCAAATAATACTGCCATATAGTGCTCAAATATTACAGCCATACAGAAAGCAAATAATGGCTCCATACTCAAATAATATCACCATACAGTGCTCAAATAATACCACCATATAGTACTCACATAATACCGCCATATAGTACTCAAATAATATCGCCATACAGTGCCGGAATAATAGAGCCATACAATGCACAAATAATGCCACCATATAGTGCTCAAGTAATACCATTATACAGCGCTAAATTAATACCACCATACAGTGCTCAAATAAAACAGCCATACATTGCTCAAATAATACCACCATATAGTGCTTAAATAATACCACCATTCAGTGGTCAAATGATACTATCATATAGTGCTCAAATACCACCATACAGTGCACAAATTATACCGCCATATAGTGCTAAAATAATACCACTATACAGTGTTCAAATTATACTGCCATTCAGTGCTCAAATAATACCAGCGTACAGTGCTCAAATACTGCTGCAATACAGTGCTCAAATAATACCACCATATAGTGCTCAAATAATTTTGCCATACAGTGCGCAAATAAAACCACCATATAGTGCTAAAATAATACCACTTAACAGTAGACAAGTATTACTGACATGTAGTGCTCAAATAATACCACCACTGAGTACTCAGTTAATAGTGCACAGCTCTGGGAATCGGGTCGTGACATCACCATGTTATCCAGGAAGTGACATCACTATGTTATCCAGGAAGTGACATCACTATGTTATCCAGGAAGTGACATCACTATGTTATCCAGGAAGTGACATCACTATGTTATCCAGGAAGTGAAGCCTTGATGCAGTAGTAAGTGCAGGGGAAAAAGCACTTTATAAGCATTTCCTGTAATAAGTGTATATTGGTGATTTGTATAACTTTTGAGGGGCAATAAAATACTTTAATAAAGATTTTCTCCGGACTTCTCCTTTAATAAAATCACTGCACCCTTCCCACAGGGGCAGCTTATACACCCACAGACCAAACATATCATAGGCCAAATTCTACCAAGCGACCAATGATTTCTCGGTCATTTAATCATTGTCTGCTATTAAACAAAACGATTATCAATCAATTACGAACAATCTAACGACAACGATCAGCCGATAGCTGACAGTGATCATCGGCTGCCAACTGTGCATAATAGTAATAGCTATATGTAATAGCGATGCACGGCCAACGGCTGACGATTTTCTAAACTGTATACATTACCTCTGCACAGTAATATATTAGAGGACTGTCTTAAGTTATGGTTACATGCTCAAGGACTGTCTTAGGCTAGAGTGATATAATAGAGGACTGTCTTAGGCTATGGTTACATACTAAAGGACTGTCTTAAGTGCCACATATTCAAAGTCTGTTTAAGGCTTGGGCTGCATACTTAGGTGTGCCTTTAGGATAGTGCTACTGTCTTAGGCTGGGGCTACATACTCAAGGACTGTCTTAGGCTAGTTCTAATGTCTTAGGCTAGGGCTACATACTCAAGGACTGTCTTAGGCTACTGCTACTGTCTTAGGCCATGGCTACATACTCAAGGACTGTCTTAGGCTAGTGATACTGTCTTAGGCTTGGGCTACATACTCAAGGACTGTCTTAGGCTAGTGATACTGTCTTAGGCTTGGGCTACATACTCAAGGACTGTCTTAGGCTAGGGCTACATACTCAAGGACTGTCTTAGGCTAGGGCTTCATACTCAAGCACTGTCTTAGGCTAGAGCTACATACTCAAGCACTGTCTTAGGCTAGGGCTTCATACTCAAGGACTGTCTTAGGCTAGGGCTTCATACTCAAGGACTGTCTTAGGCTAGGGCTTCATACTCAAGGACTGTCTTAGGCTAGGGCTTCATACTCAAGGAGTGTCTTAGGCTAGGGCTACGGATTTAATGAGGTAATTCGTTTACAGACGTTACTCATTGAATCTAATGATGGACCTGCGTGGCACGCAAGAAATGGTGCAGGTCTTTACCATCACCCCCATCATTTTTTTGTCCAGAAGAGTTCCAGATTCACAGTCCCACGATCCAGATTCGTAGTCCCACCATCCAGATTCGCAGTCCCATTACACCTATAGGTTTCTTGCCCTGCGCGGGGTGTGTGGTGCTGGTAACTGGAGCTACATGTAACTCCATGGCCGTTGCTGATATTTTATACCCCATTGCCCATAGTCAGGGGTTAAATGTTAGCGGAGTTGACATGTAATCTGGGGAGCAGCAGGTGGTCAGAGGTGCACACAACATATCTGGGAACAAAGCCGTCTTGTGTGTGGGACATTGGGGGCATTGTTCTGTCGCTCAGTTTTAGCATTCCATTGTCGGTTCTATAACAAACTGTTAGTTCTGTGATACTGAGTTAAGAACAATTCATCACTTTCTGTCCAACGGCCAACAAAAATGTCTACATTGGGCACGTGCCACCAAAGTGGCAGAAGAGACGGTTCATTTTGTCCTCCTGTAGCCTCCGCCCTGGGCACCTACTACACTGTACGTCACTGAATGTGGTGCTGGGGGGCAGGTGCGGGACTTTACTCTCTGTAGACGTATTTACTTCCATGCCAATTAATCTAGACCGCCATGTCCATCACCTGGACGTACATGCATGCATCGCCAGGTGGGTAAACCTTTTTCTAGGGTTGTTTTAAAGGGGTTGTTCAACAACAATTTCTTTCAAATCAACTGGTGCCAGAGATTTGTAATTTACTTTAAGTCTTCCAGTACTTATCAGCTGCTGTATGTCCTGCAGGAAGGGGTGTATTCTTTCCAGTCTGACACTGTGCTCTCTGCTGCCACCTCTGTCCATGTCAGGAACTGTCCAGAGCAGCAGCAAATCCCCATAGAAAACCTCTCCTGCTCTCCAGAATGGAAAGAATACACCACTTCCTGCAGGACATACAACAGCTGATAAGTATCGGAAGACTGAACAACCCCTTTAAATACCTGGCCAATCTACCTAGCCAATCTGTACAGTGTTCCTCAGCAGGTCTTGGAAGTCCTTCACCTGGATCATCCCAAGTTCTGTAAATTTCTTCCATGGACATTGATGGTTGATCGCGTTCCTCCCTGAACGTCATCTTACCTCTGTATGGCAATTTTGGGCGAGGTCAACGTGGTGTGAACAGCTCCCAATCATTGAAAGAGACCCCAACATCACTTCTCTTGGCTTCTTTAGGGTCCCATTAGATGAAGAGATTTTAACAACTATAGAGCGTAAACCTGAAATCGTTCACCATATTACACAGAGCGATAGTCGGTAGTTACGATTGTTACTACGATCATTTATTCCATCTGATCCGGGCAAATGAAGGAACGATGTGGAATTACACTGATCGATTTACAATGATTCTGGTGTCAGCACCAAACGAACGATGAGCGATTTCTCGGTGGCCGTTTGATCGTTGCCTGCAATTACACAAAACGATTATGGTTTAATTTCAAACGATACAGCGATAGTTCCCACGATAATCATCCTGTGTCGGCCTTATTCACATGTCCCGTATGTTCACACATCGTATGTTTTCGTAAAAGTAATCTGCAATCTGCAACAACGGCCGTACTTTGTACGAAAACATACGTTGCCTTGCCTTCTATGGGATCCCGGCCGGAGCATATACACATCGCATCCCCCGCTGTGTCGCAAAGACATGACATGTCCGTTTTCTGTGAATAGCGGCCGTAGAAAACCATGTCAGTGCACACTATGAAGCGAGCAGCTGCGGCCGCAAGCTTCATAGTTTGCTGTAAGGAGTTCTGATGCGGGCGCGCACGGATACTGCAGTGGCGGCCGGGATGATCTTTTCAGAGACCAGACGCTCTGGGAGCCGGCTGAGTCACGGAACAGCTGGTCTCTTACGCCATGTGTACACGGCCTAAAGTTGTCTGTAATCACGGTTCATCTTAGAGCACATTGATTTATATTGGGCTAGTCACACTGTCCGTGTTAATTTTGATCTGTAATTTGCTCCGTAAAAAAAAAAGGACATGTCCTAGTGCGGATTGTGACTGCGGTACGGATTCCAAGTAGAAGTCTATGGGATTCGTAATGTCCGCAAAAAAACACGGCTCAAACCTATGCAAACTAGTACTATTCTTATTTTACGGAGGTAATTATGGATGATTTTCCACGGATGACGTTAGAAAAAATAGCGGGAGGTTTTGCAGCCCTGAAAAATCACTGAACGTGTGAATGAGCCCTTGGGCCCCATTACACCGAGCGATTATCGGCTGTATTTGGCCGATTATTAGTCGTTACGGCCAATAATCACTTGGTGTGATAGCTCGATGTCGGCAGGTCCTAGAACTAGAAGGATGGCGACGGTCTGCTGGCCGTCACTCTGCGTAACAGGAGCGGCGGCAGCAGACTGTGGCCCACCCGGATGATCTAATGATTGTCTGGCAGCCCCCATACAGCTTCCTGCAGCCCCCGCTGGTATGTGTTATAGCACCTACAGCAATAGAAGAACGAGGAGCAAGTGAGTGCGGACCTGACAGGTGGCCACTCACTGGCTCTTCACCATCGACCCGTGTAATAGGGCCCTTAGTAACATCCTATTGTACCCAGGGATTGTGCTCTAGAAAAGGGACATCACAAGGGTTGTAGAACTTGCCAGAATCTGGGTGTGCATGACGCCTCAGTACAGGGGTGGAGCCTTCCTGGAATTTTACCGTATAGTTTTGGCAAATTCTCTACTGTTCGGTGCAGATTGTGATGCACTAACTGAAAACCATTAATGCGCTGACGTCTTCGAGTTCTTCCATTGATCCTTCGAGATACTTTAACGTTCACCTTTTAAATTGTGCAAAGTGCTAGAAATCTCCACGTTTTAGAAGGCAGAACTCTTGGCCGTTGCAGGTAGGGAGACGCGCTGACTTAGCATTGTACAGAGGGTCATGTTGCTTGATCCGAAATGCAGATGTTTGGAAATGAAGGCCTGCTCCTGGAGCTCCCCGTTCCTGCTATGTCTGGTACAGACTGAATGTCTACAGATTACTCCGATAAAACGGTATCAGTACCGGGGCTGGATCTCGGTTATGTAACTGATGAGGTCAGGTGGGTATGAAAAACCCTGCACAGAAGATAGATCTGCAATGAGGCCTAAACTATAGGGTGTGCAATGTATTGGTGACGTTTGTTCATCATCAGGCCTTAAAGGGCAACTCCAGGCAAAAAAAATTGTCTTTCAAATCAACTGATTACATAAAATTATAAACAATTGTAATTAACTTCTATTTTAAAATCTCAAGTCTTCCAGTACTTATCAGCTGCTGTATGTCCTGCAGGAAGTGGTGTATTCTTTCCAGTCTGCTCTCTGTTGCCACCTATGTCCATGTCAGGAACTGTCCAAAGCTGGAGACATTTTCTATGGGGATTTGCTGCTGCTCTGGACAGTTCCTGACCTGGCCAAAGGTTCCCCATCCCTGGCCTAGTAACATCCCATCACTTTAAAAGGGGTACTCCAACTTAAAATGCGTATCTCCTCACCCAACGGTACATATATACATCTATAGGTGGAGGATCAGGTATATGACCACTATGTAATATACTCGGAGGACGGTGCAGAAGGACTATGTGAGTGATGGGGGAAGCTGTGAAGCTAATGTGTGGCAGATACTTTCTACTAATCCATGAAGAGACTTGCTGTCGCCATGTCTCAGTGTGGCCTGTTATATGTCTATTGGTCTCTGTCATAATATACTTCAGTATGATATTTTATCGTTTATTATGCATTTCTCTGCTCGTTTTATGTATAAGTATCAGGCCTGAAGATTCGGAGCTCGGACCCCTGGAGTTTCCTATTTCCAACATTCTGCATTCCTTCTCCATCTATCTCTACAAAGCGTTCCCTGTCGCCACCTAGTGTTCATTCCCTGAACTGCACTGAGAATGCAGCTTCGTGTACAGGAGGCTCTTATGTAATTTTCAGGTCCTCCTCGAAGGTGACGCCATGCTAAATCAGAGGAGCATTCACCTAGTCAGGATTAAAGTGTCTGCTCTACGTAACTCGCCATTGTCGCTGTCATCCATGTAACTTGCCATTGTCGCTGTCATCCATATTACTCGCCATTGTCGCTGTCATCCATATAACTCGCCATTGTCGCTGTCATCCACGTAACTCGCCATTGTCGCTGTCATCCATGTAACTTGCCATTGTCGCTGTCATCCACGTAACTTGCCATTGTCGCTGTCATCCATATAACTCGCCATTGTCGCTGTCATCCACGTAACTCGCCATTGTCGCTGTCATCCATGTAACTTGCCATTGTCGCTGTCATCCATATAACTCGCCATTGTCGCTGTCATCCACGTAACTTGCCATTGTCGCTGTCATCCACGTAACTTGCCATTGTCGCTGTCATCCATGTAACTCGCCGTTGTCGCTGTCAAGCTAAGCTCTGTATAATCGGTTTGAGCTGCTGAACGTTGCCTGCCGACATTCTACATTCACGTCATTTGTGGCTTGGTATGTGGGATTTCAGGTTCCCCTGAGTAATCCTGTGACGTCAGGCAGCGTCTGCATGGGAATTTTATATTGTAAACATGTATTTAGTAATATCTGATCATCCAAGTCACATACTGTATAGGATTACAAAAACCTTTGTTGCAGAAACAGCGCCACACAGGTCTATAGGTTTTGACTGGTATTGCAGCCCTGCTCCATTGACATTAATAGGTCTGAGCTGTAATACTATAGGTAACCAGGCTTTAAGGCTGTGTCCATCTGTAGCTTTATTTCACCTTCATGCCCTCAAAGCCATGATAGCAATTGGAGGGTATGCTGTAATATTTGCCATAGATATGTGGAGTTGTTTGTATCACTAGTGCTGCAGGCTCCCCTGATGTCTATATAATACATATTACCATAGACATAGGGGGAGCTGTCTGTGTTACTGGTGCTACAGCCCCCCCGATGTCTATATAACATATGTTACCATTAGAATAGATATTACATTTGGGAGAAGCTGTCTGCATCCCTAGTGCTGCAGCCTCCTCTGTTGTCTATATATATTACATCTTACCATTAGAACAGACATTACACTTGGGGAAGCTGTCTGAGTCATTAGTGCTGCAGCCTCCCCTCATGTCTATATAATACATGTTACCATTAGAATAGAGATTACACTGGGGGAAGCTGTCTGCATCACTAGTGCTGCCGCGACAGCACAACGTAGAAGGCTGAGTGGGGATAACTATCAATCACTGCTTGCTCTGCTACAGAGTACCATAGCTGCAGCACTAGTGACGCATACAGCTCCCCCTATTGTAATGTCTAATAATAACATGTATTATATAGACACCAATGAGGCTGCAGCACCAGTGACACAAACAGCTTCCTCCAGTGTAATGTCTATTCTAATGGTAACATGTATTATATAGACATTAGGGGAGGCTGCAGCACTAGTGACGCATACAGCTCCCCCTATTGTAATGTCTAATAATAACATGTATTATATAGACATTAGGGGAGGCTGCAGCACCAGTGACACAAACAGCTTCCTCCAGTGTAATGTCTATTCTAATGGTAACATGTATTATATAGACATCAGGGGAGGCTGCAGTACTAGTGACACAGACAGCTTCCCAAATGTAATGTCTATTCTATTGGTAACATGCATTATATAGACATCATGGGAGGGTCAGTATCTACATGCCCTCAAAGCCACTGGGGGAATACCTACAGGGCTTCTGGAGTCCTGCAGTTCCTGACACAGCCACCGGTGGAAAAAAAAACTCTTTAATTAAGTTATATAATTTATAGAAGAAATGTAGAAAAAAATAGTTTTGCAGAAATACCCCTTTAAATCTGTGCAGCTTCCATCCAGATTAGTTTTGCAACACGTGGATGAGGTTTCTTAGAATTCTATTGACAATTCTAGTACCATGGATTTTTTGCGACCTAAATGTTTACGACTTGTGTGATTGGAAATTACTAGTGAACTCGATAAACTTCATATCCTGCAGGTACAGTGACATATATGTGAACCTGCACACAGTTCTTCCAGCACTACAAGTCCCAGTGGCTGAGCAGAGATGCTTGGAATACCACCGATCATCTAACCCCAACTATGTGATATGTTTAAGAAGGGTTTTTTTTGTGTTTTTTTTTCCCCTTGATTCCGGTTTAAACCGAATGTCTCTTGAAATGTCTCCAACATCAGCGGCTGGAGGTATTTTTGTCTTTTTCCGCTTACTGGAAGGGCATTCCTGCAGCAGCATAACCTTTACTGTGAGGCTTGCCCACTAATAGGCCATGGAAGACAAGCAATGGTCTTTTCCCGTTCTTTGCCTTTCAAGGCTCAGTCATAGTCCAAATCCAAAGTAAATATTAGGAGGACAAATTACCATTCATTCCCCCTCCTCTTACACCCTCCTTTCATCCACTCCCCTTCTTCTAACGCCAAAATCCCCTCTATTACTGGAACTGAGTGGCCGGGTTGTTTTCAGGCCTCGCTAGTAGTCAGGCCGGTGTGTTATAAGCTGCATTCCTTGGCCGTGGATGAGGACGGTGCACTGTTATAGCCTACGTGTAGGCCTCCATGCTGCTCCCAGGTAGGCCGGAGCTCTGGTATGTAGGCCGCTTGTCTACCAGGCTTCATCTATAGCCCTTTCATGGCCTCATGTTTGTAAATCACTGACGGATGATTGAGCACAACGTGTGGGCTGGAGATAGCGATCCTTACAGGTGGGATCGGGATGGTGTTTCAGTAGGGGGGACTCAATTTACAATGTGCCCTTTTGTATAGGTGAATTCTTTTCATAGTAACACATAGCCCATTTGTTCGGGTAACACTAGATTCCGTCCATGCCATGTTCCTTAAAGTGGCGCTTTTGTTTAAGTGTGTAGCTATCTAGCAGACCTATTTTGCTTAATATCAGTCTATTAAATGCTGGACCTCCAAGCTCCGTGACCCCCAAATACTTTCCCTTCCATTTACCCTGAACTCATGTTGCTCGGCCTAGCAAGCATGGGGCCTCCAGGGGGGTTGGAAAACATGGCTGCCTTCTTTCAGAAACAACGACACACCTGTCTATTGGTTATGCCTAGTATTGCAGCACCATTGAAGTGAATGGAGCTAAACTAAATGATCATACATGAACTGTGGATAGGGTTGGACCTGATGGGCAAGTAGCCAGCCATGTTTTTCTAATGCTGGACAGCCCCTTTAATTCTTCATTGCACATTTGTAGGATAATTTGGTCACGGACGTTAGCGTTTTTAATTGGCTGTTTGTGCAGGTGCCTAATTTCCCTACCACCCATGTGACATACATGTGCACATTCATCAAAATTTTGAGGGTTGGCCCAAGGTAACTCAGTTCAGCTCTGGTTGGATTCCATGTTGGATTTATATCTCAGACACGACACACTTTTACCCTAATGTGAACATAACCCTAAGGTGCATCTAACCTACCATGTTGGTTAGAGCGATTGTCTGACGAATCAGGCAAAATCAGGCAGATATCACCTGTGTAATAAGGGAAATGATCAGCCGGGGAGTTAGCAATCGTTCGCTTGTCGGCTGATTGTTGTTGAAAAATCATTGTAATATTCTTTAATAGCTGATGTGCGGCCAATGGCTGCATAAAGGGGCACTGCAGTGTCCGTATATAGAACATAACAAAGATCTTACACTTACCTCTCCAGGCTTCCCTGGTGTCCTCCTGCTGTGTTTCTGTGTCCACCACAGCCACAGACAAACCCACCTGCTCAGCCAATCACTGACCAATACAGGACAGCACCTTGGCCACTGATTGGCTGAGCGGGCTGTCACTGTTTTGACGGGTTTGCCTGCAGAAGTGGTTGTGGCTGTGGTCAGCAGGGGAAGCAGAGACACGACAGGAGGACACTGGGGAAACATGGAGTAGTAATAACATCTTTATTATTTTCTATGTACCGACTAAGGGTATGTTAGAGTAAGTAAGAGCGACGGAATCCCTCCTGCCTCAGTGTGGCATGTTTACATGTCAATTCAATAAGCGGAGCGCGGAGGTGCGCACGGCATCCCATTGACACACTGTGGCAGGCGGGATCCCACCGCTTTTACTCTGTGTGAACATATTCTAAAAATCTCGTGCAGCCCTGAACACGATCATGGAGTTGCATAACCAAGAACCAATCTAGCAGATCAGCTATCCCGACTCTACCCTGATGTGAAGCTGGGGCTCCTGACTCTACCCTGATGTGTAGCTGGGGCTCCTGACTCTACCCTAATGTGTAGCAGGGGCTCCTGACTCTACCCTAATGTGTAGCTGGGGCTCCTGACTCTACCCTGATGTGTAGCTGGGGCTCCTGACTCTACCCTGATGTGTAGCTGGGGCTCCTGACTCTACCCTAATGTGTAGCAGGGGCTCCTGACTCTACCCTTATGTGTAGCAGGGGCTCCTGACTCTACCCTGATGTGTAGCTGGGGCTCCTGACTTTACCCTGATGTGTAGCTGGGGCTCCTGACTCTACCCTCATGTGAAGCTGGGGCTCCTGACTCTACCCTGATGTGTAGCTGGGGCTCCTGACTTTACCCTGATGTGTAGCTGGGGCTCCTGACTCTACCCTAATGTGTAGCAGGGGCTCCTGACTCTACCCTGATGGTATATAAGATTGGGTATCTGAATTTCAACATGCTTTTGTTCTAATGGGAGATAAGTCAGATGACTCTGGTTTCCTCCATTCTCCCCTTTCAGAACACATGGACACTTGGCTCATGGTTTGGAAGAGATAGCTGTCGGACAAACGGCCCATCTGTATTGCCAACCTAAGCTATGCCACCCACATTTACGGCACAGAAGCCCTCGTAGCAATTGCTATTACTTCCGACTCTTCCAGCTCGCTCTATTTATTCTGTTCCCTTGTCTTTTCTTATTTGCAGAAAATATTTGCAGAATATCTGGGACATTCTGTTCCCTGACAGTTTGTAGCTTAAATTCGGTTTATGATTTAACAGTACCACAGCCCAAGTATTTGAGCACCAGGAATGTACCGCACTGCCCAGATAACATAGGAAGGAGCCTTTCTCTACCCTGTCTCTGCAAACCATTCTATAAAATAAAATCGAGATCGAGCCCACAGCATTCTTCTCGTATGATTAATTTAAACAGAACTATCTCGACCCCCGGAGGAGTTTATCTATATAAACCAAACACTTGCACGATTCCCAGATAGCATGCGGGGGGGCTCGATACATTTAAAAACCAAGATGTGATAGCAACAGAAGAGTTTATGGAAACCACCCACCATTTTTCCATTTGTGTCTGTCTAGTGAACATATACAGAGATAAAATGTATAGGGGTTGAGGTTTATCTGCTTTTATAGGAGGTCAAAGCCGTAGGAAGAGTTTCCTTCCCAGTGCCGGGCCATTGAGATCTTCTCTCATCGCCCCTGACGTGAAACGCGTCGGCCGTTGACTCGGTAACAGTCGTTTTATTTCCAAATTCACAAATAATTTCAATCTAATCTTATGCAAGATATGAATGAAAAGCATATGGAGTTCCAGCCAAAGGAAAGAATATTTCTCACGGTCATGAAACCTTCATCCAGTAGGCCAAGGGTAGGATCGGAAATGTATTTCAGTGCGGTCGGAGATAAAGGTTTCTGGGAAAGTGGCATTATGTAATGCTTTTCCATGTATTTGCAGAGTTAGCTAAAAATACTTTGTTTTGCAGCCACACATCGCATTTCTCCTTCAGCGAATTCTGTTTCTGCTGATAAGTCACTCGGTATTTTTTTTTTTTTGTCATAGAACAACGTGTTCCTGCGAAGCCTCCTCCCGACTTACCGCTTGGCTGAGTTATAGCTTATCCTTGCCAGTTTTACAGTTGTAGAAAATCATCTGAATATAAAATACAAACAAGATTTTTTAGGGGACTAAAGGCAGTCTTATGCCAGGTAACCAGTCTTGGTGGGTTACCCAATGGCTTTACCATAGAATTTTACTCTCCTTTCCCACTTTGAATTTAGTCTCAATTAGAAATTGAAATTTTTTTAAATTGAAATTTGAAATTTACAGGGGGAAAAAAATGAAGGATATCTTTTATTTTTTGGACTAAATTGTTGGAAGAATTACAGAACTTCCCTTGTTCCCAGTGATGGGATTGACATATTTGTCTACTGCTAAGTTAGGTCGGTAGTGTTAAGCAGACTTGCCAAACTGTTCGGGTTTGGACAACGTTCTCCGAACCCGAATGCTCTTCATTTGACTCCCGAAGGCTGGAAAAGTTGGATACTGCCCTAGGGCTGCCAAGAAAACAGCCTATGAATACAGCCTATGTCCTCCCTAGGGACTCCCTAGGGCTGCATCCAACATGCGTAGGTGCTCGAAGTCAAATGCAGGTTCGGGAGAATGTTGCTTAACCTGAACAATTCAGCAAGTCCGCTCAATACTAGTCTCAATAAGTTATGTTGGATCAGTAGTCTCCGCCAGTGAGTCAACTTTCTGTCTTCACTAATTATATCATAGTTCTTCCAAGTCTGTGATCATACGCTGTGCTGCCTATTGGGAGCACAATAGGAGGACAGTATGTACCCCCTTCAAAACCTAGGGTCTGCACAAGTCTTGCTAAAGCTCCAACTGGATTGGGATCAACTACACAAACCACGGGTGTACGAGTCAGATCATGTGACTGCTAGGGGAAACTTGGAGATTGGGGCCCAGCTCTGTTTGGTCCTGTTCCTTTTCCTACCAGTAGTAGTCAGTGCAGGACTCCTCTTCCCAAGGGACTGCATTGCCCCAAGGAATTGGATTGCATAAAGACATGGGAATATTTCTTCTGTGTACGCCATTGGTCTTGGATCAAGATTGGTGGGCCATCGACTAAAATTTTGGCCAAATTTTTTATGGAACTGGTGACTTGAGTTTTTGCTTGAACCATATTCAAAGGGGTTTTTCTTACAGAAATTTTCTCATAACAGAGACAAACTAGTCTTCTAATAAGTCAAAGAGCCACATGAGAAGATTACATTGGTGTTGTTTGTGATCTTGCATGCCTTTATTTTAGGGTTGGGAGGACACTTAAAGAACAATTGCAACAATGCAACAATTCCATACTAAATAGTCCCAACTAGAAATTAGCAAACTCTGAGCACAATCGGGTTCCCCCAAACTTTTAGCATTTGATTACCAGTGTCTGAAGAACTTGGATGTAGACTGTTAGGAAACCGGACAGCAGGACAAGACAAACAGTGAGCCCTAAGCTCAGCCCCGCCCACTGTCCTCTACCTATTTGCCACAATCCGCCCTAAAATGGCGGCGAGCAACTGGCCGGCAGTCCCTGCGCTGGCTAGGTGGGACACAAGGACAAGACAGACAGACAAAACACAATAACGAATGGTCAACAGTCCAGGTCACAACAAACGGGAAACAAAAGTACAAAATCACAATCCGAAGGCAAAGTCAATATACAGGCAGTATGGTCAGGGGCAGGCAGCAAACAAGAATGGTCAGAAAGGCAAAGCAGGGTCAGAATCAACAGAGCAAGAATAGAAACACAGAACCAGGCAGAGACAAGCTCAATATCCGGCCAAGATATCCCAGACTGAGGTAGTTATATAGGAGGCCAGGGTTCTGATCAAGAACATAATTGGACCATCCCCCTGATCTCCAAGCACAGACAGCTGAGAACAAAACAGATCCACTGGCAGGAAGACCTGTCAGTCACAGCAGAACCAAAACACAGATTAACCCTGACATGGCCAGACAGAACTCAGCAGGTAAAGTCGGGTGTGTCTCTCAAGGTGAGCAATTAACCAGTGTTCACACACACTACAAAACAAAACACAGAAACAGAATGCAAGAAAATCAGCACCTTCTCGGCCGCACAGCATGAGCAGAGGGACGCATGACGCTCCGCAAAGATACCATCCTGACAGTACCCCCCCTTTTATGAGGGGCCTCAGGACCCTCACCAGACGAACCAGACCTGGGAGGAAACGGACCTCTTACAATACATGTCTCAACATCGCTAGAGATCTCATCGTCCGTCTCCCATTCATCAGAATCAGACTCCAAGTGATGGACAACTGGTCTCCTGACAGATCTCCCATAACCGCTCAAATCGGTACCAGACACAGAGCCAATTTCAGCATTACATGAAGACACAGATATGGCACAATCACCAGGATATACAGAGCCAATTTCCACCTCACACAAATCAGCAGACTTGGTATCCTCGGCGGGACACACACTAACTACACCCACCTGGGCGCCCAGATGACCCTCCTGGTAGTCACCTGGACGCTGATGATCTGGCCTCGAGGGACGCTTGGCACAAAAGCTGATGTAGTGTCCACTTTCGCCACAATAAAAACAGAGTCCATTCCTTCTTCTGAGTTCCTTACGGGCCAGAGATCTTTTAATTTTGCCCAGTTCTGGAGGTTCCTCCATGGTGACCAGAGGACGAGACATAGTATGCAGAGGTTTGGAGGGGACAGAAGAAGGAACATTAACAACACAGGAGTGGTCTGGGCGTGGTCTTAGCATGCGATCAATGGTAATCGCCAGGGAAATGGCCTCTTCAAGGGAGCTAGGGGTGGGGTGACTGACCCAAGCATCTCTGAACGTCACATATGTGTTCAGGTCCCCTGCACACTTGTCAGGCTCCTTGAGCGTGACCACTGGGGTGGCAGGAGTGGTAGCTGGTAGCTGCTGGGCTAATAACTGAACTTGCTTGGCCAGCTCAGAAACGAGGACCGCAAGACCCTCAAAGTGGGCAGACAACTCCTGTGCTGAGTCCATACTAGCCTCAGGTAAGGAGTAAAAAATTTTTAGGCCGGATATTCTGTTAGGAAACCGGACAGCAGGACAAGACAAACAGTGAGCCCTAAGCTCAGCCCCGCCCACTGTCCTCTACCTATTTGCCACAATCCGCCCTAAAATGGCGGCGAGCAACTGGGCGGCAGTCCCTGCGCTGGCTAGGTGGGACACAAGGACAAGACAGACAGACAAAACACAATAACGAATGGTCAACAGTCCGGGTCACAACAAACGGGCAGCAAAAGTACAAAATCACAATCCGAAGGCAAAGTCAATATACAGGCAGTATGGTCAGGGGCAGGCAGCAAACAAGAATGGTCAGAAAGGCAAAGCAGGGTCAGAATCAACAGAGCAAGAATAGAAACACAGAACCAGGCAGAGACAAGCTCAATATCCGGCCAAGATATCCCAGACTGAGGTAGTTATATAGGAGGCCAGGGTTCTGATCCAGAACATAATTGGACTATCCCCCTGAACTCCAAGCACAGACAGCTGAGAACAAAACAGATCCACTGGCAGGAAGACCTGTCAGTCACAGCAGAACCAAAACACAGATTAACCCTGACATGGCCAGACAGAACTCAGCAGGTAAAGTCGGGTGTGTCTCTCAAGGTGAGCAATTAACCAGTGTTCACACACACTACAAAACAAAACACAGAAACAGAATGCAAGAAAATCAGCACCTTCTCGGCCGCACAGCATGAGCAGAGGGACGCATGACGCTCCGCAAAGATACCATCCTGACATAGACCTAGGGAGTCCTGGAAAACATGGATATAGCTTAAGGTCTATGACTGTATCCATGTTTTCCAGACACCTTAGAACTCCATCCAACTTCTTCAGCCACCGGTAATTAAATGCCGAAAGTTCGGGTTCTGATGAACCCGAATGTTCTCAAACTTCGCTCATTTCTAGTCAAAACTACCAGTTACACCAACACTTTGCCCAGATTCCCAAGTGAATCCTGAATTATGTATTGTTTTATTTTCCACTAGGAACCCATACAAATTGGATAAAAAATGTTCAAAGCTGCCTACCATGGCAGGGAGATATAAGCACCATTGCCACCAATTACTTTGGGAACCATCCGGTGGCCTTCAGACTAGTCACTTTTCAAGCTTTTAATCAACCCGTATACACTCATAGGAGAATTTTAGCGGGAATTTCAATCTATATTGGTCAATAAGCTTTCAAATAGCCCGAGACGGTGAGACAGGGGTGATAATCTAGGAATGTGCCCGTAATATAAGCATCACTTGTTTGCACGTTCCTTGACCATTGGGGTGAGATTATGGAAGAATTCCGTTTGTTTCACTTTTTCCACCCACATTGTTGACTTGATTGGTTCTGAGGAAAAGATACATTTTCTGCTCTCCTTTATGAGAGAATAAGGATCTGTGTTCTCCCCAGGCTCTCTCCATCGCCTATGCATATTTTATTTCCAGATGTTGAACTGTTGTTTTTTCGGAAGCCTTGTTAGACTGCCAACAGAGTAGATTATTGAAGGATTTTCCAAACCCAGCTGATTATCACAACACACAGGAATCTGAAGTTTCAAAGCCACTTTCTGGCGGCGGATCATCGGAACAGCTGCACGAAATCTGTGCAGAGAAGCCTTTTCCGATGAGCAAGGTTTGTCCTTATAAGGTAAAATAGTGAGCGCATTCTTCTCATCCCCGTGTCATTGGGACACTCCAGTCATCTAGACTCACACATACAAAGACCGCTGTATCATTGGTGGCTCTGCGAGCCAATTTTTTTTTAGTTGAGTTGTTTTTAGGGTTCCCCTGGATGTTCCTATGAGTTTCCAAAACTTTAAAGGAAAAGTATGATAACTACATCATCCCTCCACCCACTCGCAGCATCATAACCATTGGGTGTTGCACTTGTTTGAGGATTCCATGTGGTTTCCAGAACATTTGGTGGTGGGAAGCTTACATAATTCCTGAACACAGGTGCCTGAACACACATTCTTATGAAGTTATTATAGTCATAGACGTGTTATATTAAGGGGAGTTTCTCATATTTGGTGGTTTAGGAAGAATCTTGATTTCTAGTAAACTTTTCCGAAAGCAGTACAGTCAAAGATTTAATATCCTACCATGGCAATCTTTTATTTTTCTCAATAAGTGAAGACCAGTGTTGTATGGTAACTTATTTTTAAGGCAATGCTCCATGGGAAAATAATATGTAAATGAGCTCTCCTCAAGGAAGGAGAAAGCTGTCTCATTCCCAGACTACTTTGAGAAAGAGTTTGTAGTTCTTGCCCCTCATCAGTACAGAGCAGAGTACTGATTGGTTGGTCAGTGAGATGATTTAGATGCAGCTCAGGTTCGGTAACGCTACTCATTGGGGAGACCCAGTTGGTGTATGGAGATGTATTTTGAGGCAGTGCTCTATGGGGAAAAACGTACGCAAATTAGCTGCAAATGGAATAGTTACTCATCTATAGACAGTTGTTTCAGGGTTCTTGCCGCTCAGCTGATCGACTTTGGTCCAAGCTCTTTAACTACAAATCTTTATCAGATTTTGATTTCTATAATTTGAACCCCTGGCAAGATCCAGTTGAGTAAGTGTTATTGATACACTCCATCTCTTTATCTGTCTGATCAAGACAAGGAAACTCCTTATGACGCTAAGAGACTTACCTGGCCACGTTCCTACTCTGACTTGTTCTCTTGGCGATGGCAGGAATGGGGCAACGATCAGGGGACCGTTCACCCTTATGACGCTGAACCAGTGCAGCCAATCAGTAGCCAGCGGGGCACTTACCTCCCCTGATCCCCTGCCGATGCCGTTTGGATTGCTTCCAATCCCCACTCTTCACTGCTCTTTCCTTGTTCCCTATCCTCACAGGACCTGTCTTAAGTCAATCATTGGTGGAGACAGGGCAAGTGATTGGTTGAGAGGCAGCTCCTGTGCAGACCATGCATCACAGGAAGTAGGAAGCCGCAGTGACAAGTTTTAAGACATCCAAATGGTAGCTGCGGCGAATTGGGGGTAGGTGAGTTTCACTTTTTTATAGCACTCCCAGCCATGTATAACAATTTAATTTATCTCTGGACACCCCGTTTTAAAGAGCATCTATCATAATGTTGTGCAATTATCCAAAAGTTCGGGTAACCATGTATATGATCATGCCTGGTCACCTCCGCGCACGAGCCCATTCTGATACAATACGGCTCATGCACAGAAATAACCTGGCGTGGTCACATCCATGGATACCTGTCCTTCCGTGGCAAAAGCAACTGCAGGCCCATTGGGTCAGCAAAAAGTATGACAGGTACCCTTGAATCAGAATAATATTACACTACATGGAGTCACCTTTGAAGACCATGTCTGATAGATGTCTCATCTATGTTGAATCGAATGGCTTTACTGAGGTTCTAGGCACAAGTTAACACATACATCATTGGTAAATATAGTGGCACAAACAGTGTCTTGATGTTGGTTGTTAGTGTCCCGGATCTTGCCGTACTGGTCATTTGTGCATTGACCACCCAGTCGTGCAATTTGTCAAGCTTTGCCATTGGGCATCTTGGACACTGATCACAACCAGCATGTGTGTGGTCATCTATACCAACTTGGGTTACAAAACCATGATGACCTAAGCCTGAATTTCATCTGTATTTTGTATGACCAGTCTCATATTGATGTTGTTGTCTACGGCTTTGTCTGCTATTACAATTTAGACCGGCCATCTGGTTCCAACCTTGGATTTTTGCATTCCTCCTCTTCAAATGTTTCCATTCTCTCAGTCCTGTGGCCTCAGTGGTCCCAGTCCTTGTGAGGCCTTTTAGCAGAGAGCTATTTATGTTGCAGGATGAGGTATGTACCCCTCTCAGTAGTTTCTCTCAAAAGACTAGACATCTTTACTGCATAGCGAGCAGAGGACATGGTTTAGGCATTACAGAATGGAAAAGCGATTAGGACAAAGGGGAAGACTCAACATGGAAGATTGTGATAGCATCGTGTAACGTATTTTGCATTCCCCAGTGAGTCTGGTAATGTTCTCATACGTTCTGTCTGGTTTTCCTATCAACCTCATATTATTTGAACCAATGCAAAGAAATATGTTTGAGACAAATTCAGCTGTCAGACAGGTGGACCTTTTTTCCCTGGAAAGTCATTGGAAAGGAATGAAGAGGAAATGTTTGCGTGTAACAGCGATGACCTCCGGGGAGATGGACACGCGTGGAAAGATCATCTACATATTCTTTCACATGATGTTGGGAAGATTATAGAAATTTAGACCTCAACCAGTGGTTTGAGAGCCACCTATTGGTTAGGAACCATAGCATTGTGGCTCGCCATACAAATCCAGTGTGGTGTTCGTGTGCACTGGCTACAATACCAGCAATGAGAGGAGTTGCCGAACTGTTTGGGTTCAGCAATGTTCTCTGAACCCGAACGCTCGGCAATTGACTTGCACCGTCTAGAGGACTTAGATGCTGCCCTAGAGCTGCCAGGAAATTATAGATACAGCCTATGGCCTTTAGGTTTAGAGAAAATTGCTGAACCCAAACAGTTCGGCAACTCCGCTCTACACTATACAATATAACATGTACACAGATCATACCGCATGTACATCCTAACCACAAAGTAATGCCAATACCTCCATCTTTGAGTTGAATGAAGCTCACAACCATCACCGTATGTTGAATAAAAGATTCTGAAATGAATCACAGCTATAGCTGACCATATATTACTGATTGCTCATCGAGGCAATAGCAGAAGCCTTATGTATTCTGGATGGGGAAAGGGGAAAAAGCTGCTGCCAGACATCTACTGTCACCTTTACTTCCCAATGATAAATGGATCAAACAGATGGAAACCCAACATGCCTTACCCTTCTCCTCCCTGTCAACTGCCATCGAGAGTCGGCCATTCCCAACAAAATTGGTGGATTTGACCAACTTTATTCTAAGGTGTATGTCATTGCATGCGTTTTCTTTGGATAATTCCTGAAGTGGGGCAGGACTTCATTTAGTTCAAGCCCTATAGGGTCTTTAAAGTGACTCTGCACACAATCTGCCCCCCTCCCCCCCAAACCACTTGTAGCATCGGATAGCTACTTTAAGTTCAAGATCTTTCCTGGGATCCTTTCGGCAGGTGATGCAGTTATTGTCCTAAAAAATAACTTTTAAACTTGCAGCCCTGTATCAAATTGGCATGGCCTAAAGTACCCGTGCCCTAGGCTTGCACCACCTCTCCTTCCTGCCTTCCTCATCATTAGGAATGCCCCAGGCAGGATTTCTCCTAATCATCACTTGTCTGTACACTGCATGGCCCATGGACAGTGTTCAGACAAGTGATGAATAGGAGAAATCCTGCCTGCGGCATTCCTAATGGTGAAGGGGGCGGGTTGGAGGGACGGAGAGGCAGTGCAAGCCTAGGGCACAGACACTCTAGGCTACGCCAATTTGACACAGCGCTCCAAGATTAAAAGTAGTTTTTTAGGACAATAACTGCATGACCTGCCGAGCGTACCCCAGGACATATATTGGATTAAAAGCAGCTATCTGAAGGTACAAGCGGTTTGGGGGAGGGGGCAGATTGAGGGTACAGAGTCGCTTTAATGTGAATATCATTCAGTTGTATAGGATCTATGGATGAAACCTCATCTGAGAGCTGAGGATGTATGCTATCCATACCCCTACAACCACCGATACAAAACGTTATACGGACATCCAACAGATGTGGTCATAAGCTACAATACACACAATGGCAGCACTACATATATCATCCTAGATAACCCAATAATGTATATACCATTTGTCCAAATGGGTGACCTGGCTGGATGTTAAAGTAGCCCTAGTACCTATATGTATCGGAGATGGGACTTTTGATTCCTTTCTTGGACAAGGACAGATGTCAGTGAATATGTGTGGTCTATATAAGCAATGAAAAATATATACATCGGACTTGGTTTTCTGCTGGACTGCTGCCATAATTGAGAATCCGACAAATTGACATTATTTTGAAAGGATTTCCGTAATTCTCCTTGATATCCCCAGAAGAAAAGATCTCCATTTATATTTGTTTCCGCTCGTGCTTAAATGATGAATTCACGAAATGCACCATGTAGATCTCATGACAAGAAACCGTATGTTGCATTTCATAGAAGAGAGGAATTCTAGAAGAAATCACGAACTACACGAAAATATTATAATGGTATTTCAGTTCTATTGTGTCCCAGTATAGCAGAACCAGTTATAACTGGAATTTGCTCAGCCCTAAAAGTTTCTCCTTGATCATTCGGGAAGCTGCGTTCCATTACACGTTGCATAAGGACATCTGGCCTAATGGCTGATAATCATTCTGCATTACCCTATAATACAATAGATAGAGCGGTGAAGCCAGAGCGTCCGTCCAGCTCAGACTGGCTTGTCCTGAAAAGGCTCGGCTGAGCCGGCCGATTTAGCCTTCTGCTGCAGGACTTTTGATTTCAGACGTAAATGATCGTCATCAGATGTTAACCTGGAAGGATCTTGCATCATGCCGTAATGAAAGGAGATTGCGAGGAAGTCTCATTATTTTGGCAGGTGAAGCGAGACAGGTCCAGACTGGAGAATATGTGGAATTGCAGCGGTGGTGAGGACGGTGGGCTGCCATTAATCTCCGTGATTCCTGTTATGTTTCACAGTAATATGGGAAGTAATCCACAATGACTAAGGGCTCACCGGGCTGCCAAGTCTGTTTTCTAGCAAAGTGTTTTCATAACTGTGCGGTAACTTTACCAAATCTCTAGGCAAGGCCGGCTTCAGCTGGATGTCTGTGCCAAAGGCTGCGCTTAGAGGGCAAAGGCAAGATTCAGTGCCGGTCTTATAAGGCGAGTACATATTATAGAGGCAACACATGCTGGGCAATGTAGTATTAGGCTATGTTCACACTGCGTATATTTTCGTAAAACCACGGCCGTTGTTGCTGATTGCAACAACGGACGTGATTATTACAAAAATATACGTAACATTGCTGCCTATGGGATACCGGAGGGAGTGTATACACATAGTATACACTCCGGCCAGCATCCCTAGTGGCGCCGCGAGAAACTGACATGTCAGTTTTCTGCTGCGGCTATTCATTGAATAGCGGTCGCAGAAAACCCTGTCAGTGGGGAGTTCTGACGCGGGCATGCACAGATGCGCCCGCATCAGAATGCTGTGGCGCTAAAGATCATCTTCTATGAGACTGGCCGTTCCGTGACCTGGCCGGGTCATGGAACGGCCGGTCTCTAAGGCCATGTTCACATGGCCTCAGAGACTGGCCGGGTCACGGAGCGGCCGGTCTGTGAAAGGATCATCCCGGACGGATAATCTTTGGGTCCGCAGAGTTCTGTTGTGGGCGCATTCGTGCGCGCCCGCATCAGAACTCACCACAGCACACAATAGAGCAAGAAAACGGCCGCAGAAAACTGACATGTCAGTTGCTTGCGGCGCCACTAGGGATCCCGGCCAGATCGTATACAATGCGTATACACTCTTGCTAGGATCCCATAGACACCTGGCCAACATATTTTCTCGTATTAACTATGGCCGTTGTTGCAATTGGCAACAACGGCCGTAGAAATACGAAAATATATGTTGTGTGAACATAGCCTTACACTGTTTGAACATGGCCTTACATAGCATTAGAGATGAGAGTGACTACAGCATGCTCAAGTGCAATCGCTCTGCATTTGATTACCAGTGGTTGAAGAACTTGGATGCAGCCCTAGGGAGTCTGGGAAAACATAGATACAGACTATGGCCTCATTCACACAATCCGTGCCACGACCCTCACCTCGATTAGTACCGCAATGACTGGAGGAGGGGGGGGGAGTAGGTGACTAGTTGTCTTATGCGCTCCTGTCATCTCTGCTGCCGGGCAGCAAGGGGATCCGTGCCGCGATCCACACTAGGACATGTCCTATTTTTTCGCAGAGCAGATCGCAGTAGTGGTTGCAGCACAGATTGTGTCAATGGCTGCATTCATTTGATCCATGACCACGGACAATTTTACGGGAAGTGTGAATGCAGCCTATGTATTCATGTTTTCCAGGACTTTCTAGTGCTGCATCCTACTTCATCAGCCATCGATAATCCAATGCTGAGCAATCACACTCGAGCATGCTCATCTCTAGTCAGGATCCTTGATTTCCTTCATGGCTCTTGTAGTATGGAAGCCATGATGCCTGTGCACTAATAAGGCTAAAGCGCTCAGAGGCAGTCCAACCTGGTTCTAAGGGCCAGAATACATGGGGTGATTATGCGCCAATGAACGAGCAAATGATTGTTACCTGATCGGCTCATTTCTGACCAGGCAACAAATCATTGGCCAGTGGTTGCACATCTGTCCATATAATGGGGGTTGTGCCGCCAATGAGTAATGACAGTGAAGGGGCGCACCAATGATCTATCAGTTGTTCATGTGGCACTCTCCGCATGTTGCTTGAGCTGTGTAATAGCATTGGATTGGCATTGGATTGGCAAGGCATGGAACAGCTGCAGGAACATTGATAGGAACGGGGTCTTCCTCGAAGTAAACCATACTCTTTTCAATATAACCCGTTAGCGGCCAACGTAAACAGCTTGTCAGTCTTTTGTGAACAGGCCTGTTTGTGAAAGGAATCTCCTAATTGATAGATAATCGCGGCGGACTGGGAGGCACGAAGGAATGGCGCTATCCAAATAATTAACCTGGCGAATAAATCAGACATTATTCTCCATTACACAGAGCGAGCATTATCCTGGGAGGAGCCGCGACGCTTACACAGTCTGCTGTAGTTTATGGAAAACTTGTGCATCCCCCCCCCTCCCTTTTTTCTTTTTTTTTTTTTTTTGCAAAGTTGTCACTTTGCCAATTTTTTGCAAAACAGCTGGAGGAACACTGAATGTTTTGTTTGCGAGGACACGATCCTGCCAAGATTTCCACTCCACAGGAGAAATGTTAAACTTCATTCAGAGAGTGCTGGGCTTTTCTTCCTCTGCAGGGTCCTCAGATCAGACCTCATCACTCTTCTCGGCACACTATTCTTTCCACTACATTATTCTAGGATTTGGTCATCCAGGAAATTGAGGCCTTGTCCATGTTTGGGCCTTATATCCTGTTGCTCCGTCCACCCCCCCCCCCCCCCCCGGTCTTGTTGCCATGTAAAGGCATCTAAAGAAAATTTGCGTAAGTCATCTTGTTCTGCACGAAAGAGGCCTGGGGAGCAAGATCAAATAAGGGTCTGCTGAGATCATGCATGTTTTATGAGTCAGTGACTTTTTAATGTTACAAAAAACATGTGTGCGAGAGAATAAATGTCCATTATGACATGCAGATTCTTTCCATTTCCAGCTAAAGAAAGCATTCTGAATGTGCAGGGCGCATTCACTAAGCTGTATTTATGGCTCTGGTAAGGTCCATAAATTTCTTTCCAAAAACAGTAGAATCTTCTCGAAGAAGGGTGAGAGAAGTCTAGGCCCCTGGACGATATGGGTCATGGTGCCCTTTCCGTTTGTCTGAGATATGATACACCTGGTGTCTGGTGGTGAAGGGTAGGAAGGTGTCCCATTTCCAGTAAAACATTGTTTCTAACATGTAAAGGTCCATAAATTTCTTTCCAAAAACAGTAGCCGGGGTAGACAGAAAAAAGTCCATGACCCCCAGTCAATATGGGTCATGGTACTCTTTCAGACATGATAAACCTGGTGTCCAGGGGTGAGGACTAGGGACATGTCACGTGACTAATGATACATTGTTTCTAACATGTAAACGTCCATAATTGTCTAAGACCAGTAGTGTCTGACCAAAGAAGAGTGGAAGAAGTCTAGGTCCCTGGTGGATATGGGTCTTGGTGTCTGTTCCACTTGTCTGTGTCCAATGGTGAGGGGTAGATAGATGTTACATGTCCTGTGACACATCATTTGGAAGATGTAAAGGTCCATAATTTTTGTTCCAAAAACTGAAGTATCTGGTCAAGGTAGAGTAGGAGAATCTAGGTCCGTGGATGATATGGGTCATGGTGCCCTTTCCCCTTGTCTAAGTCATGATCCATCATGTTACCCCCCCCCCACACACACACACACACACTTGTTTAAGGCCTAATGCATCTGGTAGAGTGATGAGGGATTAGTAGGTGTGTGTTCTGTGTGTGAGACCCTTAGGGCCCTATTCCACCAGACGATTATCGTTCAGA
This sequence comes from Dendropsophus ebraccatus, assembly GCF_027789765.1. Lineage (NCBI taxonomy): Eukaryota > Metazoa > Chordata > Amphibia > Anura > Hylidae > Dendropsophus > Dendropsophus ebraccatus. The sequence continues at coordinate 117,753,595 of NC_091461.1, read as the reverse complement.
TTATCGTTAAATCGTTCGAATCTAAACAATAATCGTTCAGTTAAAATGTAGTTAAAGATTAACGACCAAATAAAAAATCGTTGATCGCTTTAAAAGACCTGGACCTATTTTTATCATTGCTCGTTCGCAAATCGTTCGCATTGAATAAGACGTCATTCGGTCGTTCGCAGTAGATAAGAACGCAATAGCGATGAAATAGCAAAGAAAAAACGATCGCAAATACGATCATAAGTAACGATTATCGTTCCATGGAAATGAGTGAATGTTTTCAGGTCTTTCGCAATAGCCGTCGTTTGAGATTGTTAATCGTTTACGATTATGCGAACGATAATCGTCCGGTGGAATAGGGCCCTTAGTGTTGCTATTATTTATATAAACTTTCGACATTTTGTCATTAAAAAAAAAAAAAGAAACCAACAGGGTTGTGATCGCAAGCAGTTTTGCAATATACTATCTTTATTTTTCTTTAAGGCCGGGTTCACACAGTTCTTTTAACATATCTGTTTTTAAATGGTTGCTTTTAATGTACACAAAAACGCGGTCAACCACATTTCTGTGTACACTAAACAAAAGAAAAGAATGCAACCGTTTTGATCTTTTTGTTTATTATAATGGAAGTCAATGAGAAAATGGATACAAATGGATAGCACATACTTGCATCAGTTTTTTATATGTATATGTTAAATGGACTGCAAAAAGCAGCATGAGCTCAGCCTAGCTTTCCTATGTTTAAATCAATGTTATACATATGGCCACTAGGTGTCTCCCTTCCTATAAAACTGTGCTCCATGCTTCCTCTATGCCGATATTCTAGTCTTTTCTCTGTTAAAAAAAAAAGAGACCAACCAAAGGAAGTCCCTGTCCTTTGTGCGTTCACAGACATGGCTTGGTATTGATTGAAAGCTATTCCTGAAAGTTTTCACTGCTCATGTGTACAGTTGCTGCACGTCCGCATTCAGTAGCAGGGAATACTGGGGGTGCTCGCACTGTATGGTCAGCTCTCCTTTCACACAGCACCAAAACCTCTGTAACCACATTATACTGACTGAACTGTTATATAACAAAGAGCATTGTCTCCTGGTAAGCTGCAGAGATGATAATATGATTAGTACAGGTAATATAATTAGCCTAAGGTAATTGTCCTCAGTTGATATACAGCCTGCATGACGTACAGGGGTCTTTCCTTGTGTGAGCGGCGAAGGATGGGGACTTCCTGTGTTTGGTCTCTTTTTTTGAACAGAGAAAAGACCAAGTATCAGCACAGAGGAGCAAGGAGCACAGTTTGGCCGTATTTATAATGTTGATTTAAACATAGAAAAGTTAAGTGCAAAATTGCTTGCATTCGGTCCCAGTTATAATTGGGGGAAGCACATGGCAGCGCGCTCCACTAACCACTGGATCTGACCACTCAATTGCAGAAGACGGCTCCATTATAGTCTGTAATCAGTTGGATTAAGCAGGCAGCCTGGGAGCAGAGTGCCTGTCGAGAACGTTTCCGTATATAACTCAGGATTCCAGCGGATCTCTAACATTAATGCTTAAGGGAAAAAGTTTTTATTGCTATTTATGCAAACTTTTAATCTTTAGACCATTCGAACTGCACCCTGTGACTACATAGGCCATGCCTACCGTTACCATATAATACTTAGGCAGTACATAACAAAGACATAGAAAAATAAGACTGCTTTACAGGTCTATTGCCACAAAGTCCTATAAAGTCTCTCTTTACCATAAGAGGAAAGAGATCCTTATGGCCGAGGGGCCCTGTGGAGAAAGTTACACCTTCACATATAGTGGCAAAATAATACCACCACATAGTATCAACATACTAATACCATGACACATGTATACACATATATACAACATATACCAACAAAAATACATCCACACACTCACACATTATATACCTGTAGCAGTTCACCAATGTCCCTGAGGGTAGGTGGTTGTCCCACCGTCTGGGTGATGGGGCATTCCTAGTCTGATGTCTGGAGGGGAAGGCCATAACTGATGACGTTGTACACCTCAATGGTGGAGCACCAGAGTATGGCGTCATGTAAAGAATGTTGAGCAGCCGGCCAGACCAGGTACTTAGTTACTGCCAACTATAGAGGGAGGCGCAGGCCCACAGCTTATGTGTAAGTTACCCTGATTACTTCTATCATTCTCCACATGGATAGTCTGCCCCGTCTACAACCATGCTCAGGCTACATAGCGCAAAGAAGATGAACACACTTAGCTGTTGGACGCCATACTGACTAGTGATGAGCGAACCTGCCAAACGCTTCAGGCCCTATTACACCAAGTGATTATCGGCCGCATTCGACCGATTATCAGCCATTACAGACAATATTCACTTGGTGTAATAGCTCCTGGCAATGATCAGCCGACATGCGCGATGATGGCTGATCCAATATGTTGAAAGATTTTTGATTGATAATGACGGTCTGCTGGCGGATGCTCTTTGTAATAGGAGCGGTGGGAGCAGACAACCACTATCTCCTTTGGGCTCTTTAGACTATCTGGGGAGCCCCTCCTGAAGCTTCCCGCGGCCCCCTCACTCTGACTCGCTGTTGACATGTGTAATAGCACTGACAGCAAGTGTGGAACGAGGAGCAAGCAATAAGGGCTTTGGGTTTGTAATAAGGGCTTTGGGTTTGTCCAAACGTGAACGCTCTGCATTTGACTCCAGATGCGTCCAACTTCTCCAGCCACCGGGAGTCAAATGCCGATCGTTCGGGTTCAAACAAACGTTCGATAAATGTTCGTCAGGTTCGCGCATCACTAATAATGATCCAATAAATTGCAGATATACAGCATTAGATATCTGCAAAAAGGAACGTGTGAACGGCACGGTGTAGGCTAACTGCCAAAATTTGCTTCTACCCGAAGGGCGCACTAGCCACAGGGTAGCCGGAATCAGGTTCCACTTCAAATCACATGCAACGTTTCAACTCTGCTTGAGAAAGACTCTATAGAGTCGAAACTTTGCACGATTGATGGGTGAATAAACAAGCCAGATTTTCACTACAACCTTGGAGTGCCACCTATTCCTTTCCTATTGGCATTAGATATCTAGAAGTCTCTTCCCATGTAGCTCATCTTGATTATAATGAAAAATCCAAATGCCATTTTCTGCTCCTCCAAGAAGCCTTTGTTTTCCAGCACGTTTACATTTTGCAGATGTATCTCCGGACCTTCTCGGTGCAATCATGGCCATCCAAGGTCATGGCTTTCTTGGCCTTCCCTTGAATCCGACCTTGGTCATCACCCTACTCTTTCCAATCCCTAAAAAATTCTGCTATTGTCCCTCGAACGTTGCTATGGTTTTTCGGCATTGTACCAAGTAGACTGAGGGTCTCGGCCATTGTTAAAGAACAAAGCCCGTCTTCAGCTGTTTTGTTACTAAATTCTTTCAATTTATTCCAAGCGCAACATTCCCCCCCCCCCAAAAAAAAAACAAAAAACTTTTTAAATGGTGGCATCTAATTTAACTTTACCTCTTTCTCAGGCTTTTTTTTTTCTAAGCACAAACAACACAGCTGGAAGAGAGCCCCGATGGTGAAACCTAGTCCAGGAATTCCTGGTGATTGATACCGACTTTATCTCCAAGTGGCTTTATTTGCAATTTAATGACATATCTCGTATTCAGGAGTAATAATGGCCTAGGTTGAAGCTTCTGTTTTCCCCCCACTTTCCCATACACTGTGGAATGAGGAGAATGTGACAGCCGAGCTTTCAACGAGACTCATGAATTTTAAATACTTTTCAGCTAGAAAATAGGACACATGGCGTGTGGTCAGGGGTGGACGGCGAGCTGGCAGGCACTCGGGGTAGTTTGGGATAAAGTTGGTGCCTAAAAAAGATAATGAATTCTTGGCACGGCCAGGTGCATACTTTGCCCAATGAGCATGTCCAGACAGAGCGGAGAATGTTTCTTTGCCCAATATTTAACAATTGATCATTTTGTAGAAGGTAGAGGAAAAGTATTCAGCCCGGCACTTTCTCAGCATGCTTGTACAGATCCCCATTTCATGTCATCATCCTTATCAGACAGAATCTGCACTGGTATTTCTAAGCCGGGCTTCGGTGCCAGTAAAACGGTTATATAACTTTTTTCCCTTTTTTTTTACCGGCCTGAATAAATTCTTGTGTTTTCATAACAAACTCAGTCCGACCACATTGCATTGATTCATTGCTGCTTTGAAGGTAATGAAATCCTTACTTTTTCTTGCATAGTAAAATATACAATATGTATAGTAAAATATGTTGCTTGAGGCGCACGCAGAGGTGTGACCTGGAGCTGCAACGGGGCCACCCACCTACTGTGCACCATTTATAATACAAGCGTCTTCTCACGTGACCCCCTGAGACACCAGGACCGGGGTGCACTGCTCCACCCATACACTTTATACCAGTGGTATCCAACGAACGGCCCAACAGCTGTTGCAAAACTACACTTCCCATCATGCCTGGACCGCCGAAGCATGATGGGAATTAAAGTTTTGAAACAGTTGGAGGGCGAATAGTTTGAAACCTGTGGACTATACCATTGAGAGCTCAATATGAGTCAAGTTGCATTGTGTGACATGGTGATTGGGCAGCTTGGGACCTTCAGGTGCTTTTGTTCATCCAAGTTTTTGTGCAGTTTGAAATTTTGTTCATCCAAATTTGATTCGGTCAGGGCCTGAGTGTCCATGCATTGACCAATCACTAGAACAAGCCTGATCCCAGCTCTTTGGCACCTGATTAGTGTTGAGCGGAGATGCCGAACTGTTTGGGTTGGGTAACGTTCTCTAAGCCCAAATGCTCTGCATTTGACTCCCCCAGCCTGTGGCCTATGGCTGTATCCATGTTTTTCAGGACTCCCTAGGGCTGCATTAACTTCTGGAGTCAAATGCTGAGCCTTCGGGTTTGGAGAACGACGCCAAAACCCAACCGTCCGACATCTCCGCTCAACACTACACATGATCAAGACAGGCTCCGATAAGTCTATTCAACCATTTTGGTCGCTTGCAAAGAGTGCGGAGAAGGGTAGCTCTAAACCATGCACTTCTCTCCCAGCTTGTCTGATCCCAACTGTGTCCCAATGGAGCGATGGCTGGAATTCACTGTATAATATATACAATTTGCACTTTAACCCAGGACATAGCTCAGGTTCACCTTCTTAGTTGCATTTCTAGTATTTGCAGTTCAGCAAGAGCTGCACATCCATCACCAGCCGTCCCTTATTATGGATCATTATCTTCTTGAACCATGTAAATGGCGGAATTTGCAAGATGCTAAATTTGTTGCAATTTGCAGGAAGTGCACTCCTATAATAATCTCTGTGACCTGAACAAAGGAATCCCTGTATGTATATGCTGATGTAATGATACAGTCGGACATTTCTTATAAGCATTTACCAAATGCTTCTTCTCATACAAACTTCAACCATATTGGATCCTGAGTCTTCCTAACAAACCTGTCTAGTTATTTGGTAGTTGTGGAGCAAGGGACATATGTGGAATTATTCTGCTGAACGGTAACGTCTATTAGGGGATCCATCTGCTATTAGGGGGTCCCACTGACATAATGGGGAGGTCTTGGTGTGTACAGTGGTCAGGTAGGTGGTCGGTGACACAGTAACCTCCACACTGCCCGTCATCTGTCTTCTTCCCATAGTGCGTCCTGATGCCAACTCTTTCCCAGGTAAAGTCTCTATTACATGGGGCGACTGTAAGTGCAGAAGGTGCCACGGGAAGGGCTGCCCAGGTCATCGCTAGATCTTCCGGGCAGCCAATAGAGAATAGCGTTGGTCTGCTGCAGCGGCTCCTATTCCACGCAGCGACGGGCAGCAGATCGCTGCTATCATTGTCGTTTGTCTTTCAACATGTTGAAAGACAAACGAAAGCAATGACATGAACGATGTTGGCTGATCGTTGCCTTCTATTACACGGGATGATCATCAGCCGTAACGGCCAATAAACGTTCCATGTAATAGGGCCTTAGGTGACGCACACGCACTCGGCCCTCCACATATTGGAGAATGTGACCCATCAAACCAAGCACCTTCTTTCATTGTTCCAAGCTCCAGTTCTGATGTTCGTGTGATTATTATAGGCCCTTTTGGTGGGCAATGGTCAGCATGGATACTCTGTCCGGCCTATGGCAATGCACATTCTACCACAGCAGCTTTTCTCACTATGGGGGGAATTTATCAAGTCCGGCATAGCTGTATGTTGGTGTTAAAGTGTACCTGTTGTTTTAAAAAACTTTCATGAACTTTCTCTATGACATGTCAAAAGTTTTGAATGAGTGCAGCGCGTCCTCTCCCCGCTCTAAATTAAAAAAAAAAAAAAAAAAGCCGGATTTATAATGGGCTCCTATGGAGCCTGACTCTTTATTTTTAAGTCAGGGCGGGGAGGGGACACACTGCAGCAAGTCTTCTCCCCGCTCTATTGCCCAATCAGTACAGGTGTGATTTACTAAGAGGCGTATGCCCCTCTGTGCAAAAATCTGCACCTCTTCCTTGGAGTATGCCAGGCACCTTCATGATAGCTGTCCCCAGTTGTCCTTCCATGCACTGCATTTAATTGGTACTAACAACTACACACCATGAACACCCCCACAAGACCGCCCATCCTAGAAACACTTCGACCCAATCGTCTAAACATCACATCTGGCCCTTATCGCGGTCACTAGAGATGAGCGAATCTCTCATCTATACGAAGCAAAGAGCTCCGCTCATCAAGCCGCCGGTCTTTCAGCGCTGCTTTGCTCCCTGTCGCTCCTTCCAGGATGCTGGGAAAAGCTGGATCCAATCCTAGGAACTTCTCCCAGTTTCCCAGGATGGGGTCCAGCTTTTCCCCCATGGTGGAGCAATGAAGAAAGGTTGGTGGCTTGATGGGTAGAGCACAGATCAAACGAAGCTCTGCGCTTCGTCTAGATGAGCGATTCGCTCATCTCTAGTGGTCACCCAGATTCTCACATTCCCCTATGTTTCTGACACATAAACCTAGTATATTTACCCACTAGTGTTGAGTGTTCGGGTTCGGCAACATTCTTCCAACCAGAAAACTCCGCATTTGATTCCCAGTGGCTGGAGAAGTTGGTTGCCGCCCTGCAGAGCATTCGGGTTCCAAGAACATTGCCGAACCCGAACAGTTTGGCAAGTTCCCTCTATGCTACCCCCCCTGGACAGACACCATTGTCACCATATAATCAGTGTTAGCCCCTATCGGTGGTTTTACGGCTACGGTTGACTATTATCTCCAGTGTATTACAAGGTGATGACCCGGGATGCTTCTCCTCTTCATGCGACGCAGAGGGGCTGTCATAACAAATGTATTTCTAGTCCTAAGGGTCAGCGGGTAGGACTAAACACTCCAGGCATATACTTTTAGGAATGGTACATTGTGATCTATGTATGGCACCACACAATGGGGTGTTTGAGTTAGCCGCAGCAGTATAGCCCAGCGACAGGTCATGTTTTCATTTCAACCAAAGGTTATGTCTGCGGCGTGGAAACTATTTGCCCGGGGTTAGAGCTTCTGATGTAATAATGTAAAGCTGTGTTGACTGATGCTTTATAATTGTAACAGTTGTACGGGCGCAGTTTACTCATGTGTACGGTAAAACCCTGAGCGCTCGTGTCCTCCGATCACCCCTTGCGTTTAGACAAGCGGCAGACCGTGCGTGCAGGCCTCTCGCCTAATGACAGGATCATGCCAGCGGGCGAGAGGCTCCAGTCCGAGCTGCCATCGGGTCAGGGTCTTCTGTATAATCAACCGTGAGGGGAACAGAGCGACAGATCCGCGCTAGCTGTAATTTCCAGTGTCAATCCCTTCAAGGGCCGTCCGGGCTGACAGGACACGCGTCTTGTGGCTTAGGAAGAATTATTAGGAATATTTCATATAATAACTTATTACATTTTATTTTTTTTAGTCCAGGTTTTTTTTATTAAGGCTGTGTTTACACAACGCATTTATTTATGGCAAGAACAGCCATTGTTTTAACCCCTTCACGTCAGCCATCTGTATATATACGTTCCTATTGCACATGCCCCGTGCAGTAGGAATGTACATATACGTTCCTGCTTTGACGGGGGTTTGTGATGAGAACGGCATCGCTGCAGGGACAGCGATCCCGCTCTCATCTGAGTGAGGCACCGGAGATAATGAGAATCAGCTGCGATCCCGCAGCTGACCCCCATTAACCCCTTAGTGACCGCCGAAACGGCGGTCACTAATGGGCCGGTGCCGCCGCTATATTTCATCTCCCCCCACCGTGAATCCACGGTGGGGGGAGATGAAATAGTTAAAATCAGACCCCAGACCAGCCCCCCTAGTGCCCCGGTAACTAACCCCCCCTCCCCGCGGCGGCCATCAGATCCAAGATGGCCGCCGCGATCACTGTGAACAGACTAATGTCTGTTCACAGTGATCTCTTTGTAAAAATGAATGAAAACCCCATGCTCTCCGCCACCGGAGGTAGCGGAGAGCATGGGGCAGTCATCGGGGACCCCCCCTGTGGGGTCCCAGTACAAGCGATCAGCGGTATATACTATATACCGCTAATCGCTTGTGCCATGTGCCGCCGGAACATTTTATCCCCTGTCACCATGAATGATTGGTGACAGGGGATAAAAAGTGATGTCCCCCCACCCCCCCAGTCCCCCTTGTCCCCGAGTCACCCTCCCCTACCCCATATACTCACCTGCTCCTGGAGCTCCTTCCTCTTCCGTGTCCTGGCTGGTTATGAAGTGCGCATGCGCTCCACAACCAGCCAGCTCTGAAAATTTAAAGTGACAGAGACCAATTTGGTCTCTGTCACTGAACTATGATTACTGTGATAGAAAATATCACAGTAATCATAGTAATACAGTGAAAAAGAATGTGAAAAGTACAAAAAGTGACAAACATACAAAAAAATAAAACACACACTTTCTATTATAGTAATAATTGCAGTTTACTCCCAAATTACCCCTAACCCCCCCAGATTACCCGTAACTACCGCAGCTAGCCCGTAACCACCCCAGGTTGTCCGTAATCACGTCAGATTGCACGTAACCCCCCAGATTACCCGTAACCACCGCACATTGACCGCAACCACCGCACGTTGACCGTAACCACCGCACACTGCCCGTAACCACCGCACGTTGCCAGTGACCCCCTCCAGATTGTCCGTAATCACCCTAGATTGCCTGTAACCACCCCAAATTACATGTACCCACCCCAGATTACCTATAAGCACTTCAGTCTATCCGTAACAATTCTAGATTGTCTGTAACCCCTCCAGGTTGCCCGTAACCACCGCAGGTTGCGCATAACCACCCCAGGTTGCCCGTAATCATGCCAGATTACATGTAAACCCCCCGATTGCACACAACCACCGCAGGTCGCGTCTGACCACCGCACGTCGCATCTGACCACCGCACGTCGCCTCTGACCACCGCACGTCGCCTCTGACCACCGCACGTCGCCTTTGACCACCGCACGTCGCCTCTGACCACCGCACGTCGCTACTGACCACCGCACGCCGCCACTGACCACCGCACATCGCCACTGACCACCGCACGTCACCTCTGACCACCGCACCTTGCCTCTGACCACCGTACCTTGCCTCTAACCACCCCAAATTGCCAGTGACCCCCTCCAGATTGCCCGCAACCACGCCAGATTACAGGTACCCACCTCAGATTACCTATTAGCACTTCAGTTTATCCGTAACCACAGCAGGTTGCCTGTAACCACCCCAGATTGTCTGTAACCACCCCAGATTGTCTGTAACCACCCCACGTTGCCCGTAACCACAGCAGGTTGCCTGTAACCACCCTAGATTGTCTGTAACCACAGCAGGTTGTCCGTAACCACAGCAGGTTGTCCGTAACCACAGCAGGTTGTCCATATTCACCCCAGGTTGCCTGTAACCACCCCAGGTTGCAGTAACCACAGCAGGTTGCCCGTGACCTCCCCATGTTGACGGTATCCACCCCAGATTACCCGTAACCACCCCAGATTACCCGTAACCACCCCAGACTGCCCGTAACCACCTCCAAATTACCCGGAACCACCCCACATTACCTGTAATCAAATTTTTTTTTATTTTATTTTAGTAACTGCGCTATTCTAATAACTATTACTAGCTACTGTTTTGCTCCAGCAAATTGGCACTCCTTCCCTTCTGAGCCCTGCTGTGTGCCCATACAGTGGTTTATGCCCACATATGGGGTACCGTTGTACTCGGGAGAACCTGCGTTACAGATTTTGGGGTACGTTTTCTCTCATGTTCCTTGTGAAATTTGGAAATTTCAAACTAAACCAACATATTATTGGAAAAATTCAAGTTTTTCATTTTTACTGGCCAATTTTGAATACTTTCCTCTAATACCTGTGGGGCCAAAATGCTCATCCTACCCCAAGATGAATTCTTTGAGGGGTGTACTTTCCAAAATGGGGTGACTTTTTTGGGGGGGTCTATTCTGTAGACATTACAGGGGGGCTGCAAATGCACCTGGCGCTCAGAAACTTCTTCAGAAAAATCTGCACGGAAAATGCTAATTGGCGCTCCTTCCCTTCTGAGCCCGGCTGTGTGCCCATACAGTGGTTTATACCCACATATGCGGTAGCGTTCTACTCAGGAGAACCTGCGTTACAGATTTTGGGGTGAATTTTCTCTCCTGTTCCTTGTGAAATTGAGAAATTTCAAACTAAAGGAACAAATTATTGGAAAAATTCGAGTTTTTCATTTTTACTGTCTACTTTTGAATACTTTCCTCTTATACCGGTGGGGTCAAAATGCTCACCACACCCCAAAATGAATTCTTTGAGGGGTGCACTTTCCAAAATGGGGTGACCTATGGCAAGATTTTACTCCGCTGGCACTACAGGGGCTCTGCAAACGCACCTGGCACTCAGAAACTTCTGCAGCAAAATCTGCATTGAAAAAGCTAATTGGCGCTCCTTCCCTTCTGAGCCCTGATGTGTGCCCATACAGTGGTTTATACCGACATATGAGGTACCTTTTTACTCAGGAGAACCTGCGTTACAAATTTTGGGGTACTTTTTTTCTCTTGTTCCTCGTGAAATTGAGAAATTTTAAACTAAAGAAACATATTATTGGATAAATTCGAGTTTTTCATTTTTACTGTCTACTTTTGAATACTTTCCTCTAATACCTGTGGGGTCAAAATGCTCACCACACCCCAAAATGAATTATTTGAGGGGTGTACTTTCCAAAATGGGGTGACTATGGGCGAGATTTTACTCCGCTGGCACTACAGGGGCACTGCAAACGCACCTGGCGCTCAGAAACTTCTTCGGCAAAATCTGCATTGAAAAAGCTAATTGGCACTCCTTCCGTTCTGAGCCCTCCTGTGTGCCCATACAGTGGTTTATGCCCACATATGAGGTACCATTGTACTCAGGAGAACCTGCGTTACAGATTTTGGGGTGAATTTTCTCTCCTGTTCCTCGTGAAATGGAGAAAATTCAAACTAAAGGAACATATTATTGGAAAAATTCGAGTTTTTCATTTTTACTGTCTAATTTTGAATACTTTCCTCTAACACCTGTGGGGTCAAAATGCTCATCCTACCCCAAGATGAATTCTTTGAGGGGTATACTTTCCAAAATGGGGTGACTTTTGGGGGGTTTTCTCTCTGCTGACACTACAGGGGCACTGCAAATGCACCTGGCGCTCGGAAACTTCTTCAGCAAAATCTGCATTGGAAAAGCTAGATGGCGCTCCCTTCCTTCTGAGCCCCGCTGTGTGCCCATACAGTGGTTTACGCCCACATATGGGGTACCGTAGTACTCAAGAGAACCTGCGTTACAAATTTTGGGGTGCGTTTTCTCTCATGTTCCTTTTGAAAATGAGAAACTTTAATCTAAACGTATATATTATTGGAAAATTGTAATTTTTTATTTTTTTACGGCCTAATGGTGAATACTTTCCTCCAGCCCCTGTAGGGTTAAAATGCTCATTATACCCCTAGATTAATTCTTTAAGGTGTTTAGTTTCCAAAATGGGGTACTTATGGGGGTTTCCAGTATACAAGCCTCCTAAATCAACTTAAGAAAAGAACTGGTCCCTAAAAAAAATCAGTTTTGGAAACTTTTACGAAAATGTGGTAATTTGCTGATAAATTTCTAACCCCTGTAACACCCTAAAAAAGTAAAATATGTTTATGAAATGAAGCCAGAATAAAGAGGACATATTGGTAATGTGACTTAGTAACTAATTTATGTGATACGACTTTCTTTTTTAGAAGCAGAGAATTTCAAAGTTCATAAAATGCTAATTTTTTCAATTTTTCATGATATTTTGATGTTTTTCACAAAAAACACACAAAGTAGTGACCAAATTTTGCCACTAATATAAAGTGCCATATGTCACGAAAAAACAATCTCAGAATCGCTAGCATACATTAAAGCATCACTGAGCTATAAGAGCATAAAGTGAGACAGGTCACATTTTGAAAAATGAGCCTGGTCTTTTAGGTGCAAATAGGCTCGGTCTTGAAGGGGTTAATCAGCAACAACGGACGTTCGTGTTATAAAAAAAGTGTTGCATTGAGATCAATGCAAACAACGACCGTTGTTCAATACAGCCTTGGAAATAATTGACATGTCAATCAGTCATTGCAAGTTTCACTGCAACAACGGCCCTTGTTTTTGAGTGCCGAACATAGCCTTAAAGGGGTTATCCAGCGAAAATCTTTTGCTTTCAAATCAACTGGCAAGGAAGTTATACAGATTTGTAATATATTTCTATTTAAAAATATCCAGTCTTCTATTACTTATCAGCTTCTGTACATCCTGCAGGTGTATTCTCTCCAGACTGACACAGTGCTCTCTGCTGCCACCTCTGTCCATGTCAGGAACTGTCCAGAGCAGCAGAAAATTCCCAATGAAAATATTTTTTGTTCTGGACAGTTCCTGACATGGACAGAGGTGGCAGCAGAGAGCACTATGTCAGACTGGAGAGAATACACCACTTCCTGCAGAACATACAGCAGCTGATAAGTACTGGAAGACTTGACATTTTTAAATGGGTTGTTCACCCAAAAAAAAAAAAATTATATTTAAAATCAACTGGTGCCAGAAAGTGCCAGAGATTTGAAATTTTACTTCCATTAAAAAATTTCAGATCTTCCAGCTGCTGTATGTCCTGCAGGAAGTGGTGTATTCTTTCCAGTTTGACACAGTGCTCTCTGCTGCCCCCTCTGTCCATGTCAGGAACTGTTAAGAGCAGTAGCAAATCCCCATAGAAAACCTCTCGTGCTATCCAGACTGGAAAAAATACACAACTTCCTGCGTCCCATACAGCAGCTGATAAGTACTGGAAGGCTTAAAAAAAAATTTTTATTGGAAGTTACAAATCTGTGGCACCAATTGATTTGAAAAAAAAAAGAAAAAGGTGAACAACCAAATTACAAATCTTTATAACTTTCTTGATTTTTTCCCGCCGGAGTACTCCTTTAAATGGTCAGACAATGACTTACAGGGTAGCTGCCTATAGGTGGCACTAATGAGAAGCAGGTTTTCCCCTTACTGGAGGAGAACTAATTTGCATATTCCTTTTCTGCCCAAAACTGAAACCCGTCCCAGTTTTTTCCGTTTTGCGCTGGTTTTTCGGCCTGGCCTGCGCTTGGTGCCACCTTGCCTCGTGGGCCGACGCCAGGCGCTGTTTGTTCCCTCTAATATTTCATTACTGTATAACTTTCCTCGTCCTGATCGAAATCTCAGCTTTGTTTTCAAACAGCACATGGAGGAGTAGTCTCCGGTCTGGTGGCCTGACCCGCTGGATACACGTGTAACCGCTCTGCTGTGCCACAGACTGGATTTTTTGATTTATTTTTTTTTCTTACTGTGGAACTGGACAACAGGAAATTCTTAGAAATGTCATTAACACACATTTATTGCTTATTTCCCAGAAATAGAGGAGCACTGGCAGATCCTTTGCGCCTCTCATCTACCTTCATAGACGTTTTATAACTCAGGAATGTGTCTGCCTCAAAACTTCAGGATGTTTCTATATTACTCATATTAGTTTTTGGCGTCGTAAAGTGAAATAAGCTTCAAACCAGTCGGGATTAATCAGAATAAAGCGGCTGCCTGTCCCGTATGAAAGAATAGACGCTGTGCTTAAAATTTCGCGGAACGGAGATGAGGCACCGGGAACAGAATAAAATACAGTCCTCTAAGGCAGGGGTGGGGGAACTGCGGCTCTCCAGCTCTTGCACAACTACAATTCCCATCATGCCTGGACAGCTCGAGGCTAAAGCTTTGGCTGACCAGGTATGATGGGAATTGTGGTTTTGTAACAGCTGGAGGGCCGAAGATTCCCCATCCCTGCTCTAAGGCAGTGATCCCCAACCTTTCGCTCTCCAGCTGTTGCAGAACTACAACTCCCATCATGCCTGGAGAGCCTATTGTAGTTTTGCAACCCTTTAGGACAACGCCATGCCTGAATAGCACTAACTGCAATGCAAAATAACAGTACCAGAACTATTCAGGGAACACTTAGGGGGGCATGTATTACACCCAGCATTTTTAGCGCTATGCTTTAAAATGTCTCAGTGATAGAGAGGGTCTCCGGATTTATGTAGAGGCACACCCCCATGACATCCCCTCCCCACCCCTCTGTGTGCAGCCACACCCCCATGATATCCCCTCCCCACCCCTCTGTGTGCAGCCACTCCCCCATGATATCCCCTCCCCACCCCTCTGTGTGCAGCCACACCCCCATGACATTCCCCACCCCCACCCCTCTGTGTGCAGCCACACCCCCATGACATCCCCACCCCTCTGTGCACAGCTACACCACCATGACATCCCCTCCTCACCCATCTGTGTGCAGTCACACCATGACATCCCCTCCCCACCCCTCTGTGTGCAGCCACACCCCCGTTACACCCCCTCCCCACCCTTCTGTGTGCAGCCACACCCCCATTACAGCCCCTCCCCACCCATCTGTGTGCAGCCACACCCCCATGACATCCCCTCCCCACCCATCTGTGTGCAGCCACACCCCCATGACATCCCCTCCCCACCCATCTGTGTGCAGCCACACCCCCATGACATCCCCTCCCCACCCATCTGTGTGCAGCCACACCCCCATGATATCCCTCCCCACCCATCTGCGTGCAGCCACACCCCCATGACATCCCCCTCCCCACCCCTCTGTGTGCAGCCACTCCCCCATGACATCCCCTCCCCACCCATCTGTGTGCAACCACACCCCTGTTACACCCCCTCCCCACCCATCTGCATGCAGCCACCCGCACCCTCCCCCCCCCCCCCCCGTTACACCCCTCCCCACCCCTCAGGCGAGAGCGGTGCTGATGGGTGGGTTGCGAATAATTTATTCGAAATACAGGCGTCTACAAATTAATTATTCTAACTAGTGTAACTGTCACTTTAAAAAAAAAAAAAACAAGAACATGCAGGGAGAGAAGTGCGTGGCTGAACACTTCTTCTCTGTCTCAACCAAGATCGTCCCATTGACTTAAAATTAGAGATGACCAAATGGAATCTTCCCAACCGAGATTTGTTCTGAACATCACAAAAAATACCAAACCAAACTTTAAAAAAGTTTGCAACAAGTTCGTAAAGATGGCAGCCACACATCTAAAAAACAAACAAAAAAAGGTATGCTCATCTGTTGACGCTCACTTCTCCCTGATCGATGAAAACTTTTCAGTAGTAGTTTTTTTTGTTGTTTTTTTTTTTAAAGTGACAGTACCCATTCTAACATACACTTTTCCAGCTCAGAAAAAAAGCGTTAGAGGGCATGACCTTCAACTGGATTGTTGACTATTTACAGTAACCACCAGCAGAATTCTGAATGCAGCTCTGGGCTATAAAACATGATGTACTGTATACAGGATATGCCAAAAATATGTTATGCAATGCAATAATAAAATTACTGAAATTTTAATGTAGGTTGTAACGATCAGTCACAGCATTAAAAGGGGTTTTCTGGGAGTAAAGGCTGCAATAAAAAAAATTAAATAAAAAAAAATATATGTTTTTTCCCTATGGGGAAGATCAAGCCAGACTCACGAGATATCGGGGTAGGGTCCATGTCAGGAAGATTTGCTGCTGCTCTGGACAGTTCCTGACATGGACCGAGGTGGCAGCAGAGAGCACTGTGTCAGACCGGAAAGATACACCACTTCCTGCAGGACATACAGCAGCTGATAAGTACCGGAAGTACTGGAAGTAAATTACAAATCTCTTGCACTTTCTGGCATAAGCTGATTAGAAAGAATAGTTTTTTGCTGAACTACTACTATAAATGGGACAAAGCTGCAATACCTTGCACTGCCACTACTGCTACAGTGGCACCAGTGAGAACATCGGTGAATAATAAAGAGGCTGTGGTGACAATTCACTGTGTGTGGGATGGGAGTTGGACCTTATATTGATGGTCTATCCCAGGGAGGAGGAACCTTCTGCCCCCCCCCCCCCCCCAGCTGTTGCAAAACTACAATCCCTTTGGCTCTCCAGGCATGATGGGATTTGTAGTTTTGCAACAGCTGAAGGGCCGAAGGTTCCCCATCCCTGCTCTATCTTGAGGATACACCATCGTTCTCTGTATCAGGGCATGACAAAAATGACAGACATGCAACGTTCAGGTGATCCCAATGAAGCCTGGAGTCCTGACCGTCCGCAGGCAGGGTCACCTGTCAAGTCTTCTTGCCTCATACTCTGTAATATTTTCAGGGCTCGCATTATTTTGCCAAGATTCTTTTTTGGTAAATTTTCTCAGAAGTCCCACCGGGTCTCAGGTTCTCGATCAAATGTCAGGCCGGTGTTTCTGTCAAGCGGGAGATATACGGCCGTGTTTACAGCGCTGTAATATTTCACTGTGTGACATATGCCAGGGAGCGCCCGGGGGCACCTGGAGCAGACGTTACACAGAGACGCAGCTCTTCTCTAGAAGACTTGGACGGCCGCTGCATTAATAAACAAGCACTCACGTCATTCCGGAGCTTCTTACCGGTATTAATTGTGCAGGTATGAGGAAGTGAGCGGCTGCCGGCTCCGGGTTCCAGAGTTCACACACATTGTGTAATGGCAATTAAGAGTCTGCAAATATTTTGTTATTAATCCTATTAAATAAAATTTAAAAAAATCTTTCATGGGAGAGAACACTCCGCCTTACGTCTCCTCTGAGTATTGCTTCAGAAAACATCTTCAAAAGTGACAGCATCTCTATAGCATTACATCATAGGGGGGGATGTGTCTCCTTGGGGAGACTACCAAACTGCAATGCTCCTTGGGAAAAAAAATATGCAAAGTAGCTCCCCTCTAGAGAGATCAATGCTTTGTACTCTTCCTTTTGGTGGAGATTCTGCTGTGGTTTTAAAGGGGTTGTTCACAAAAAAAAAATGTAAAATCAGAAAGTGCCAGAGATTTGTAATTTACTTCTGTTAAAAAAATCTCCAGGCTTCCAGCTGCTGTATGTCCTGCAGGAAGTGGTGTATTCTCTCCAGTCTGACACAGTGCTCTCTGCTGCCACCTCTGTCCATGTCAGGTACTGTCCAGAGCAGCAGCAAATCCCCATGGAAAACCTCTGCTCTCAAGACTGAAAAATAAAAGATCAGCAATGCCCAAAGATGATACATATATGTGATGATGTCTGTTCTCAATGTTTATAAAATCATGTTGTAGGGGCCAGGGCTCAGCTGCAGCATGCATATCTCCTACCTCCTCCACCCCTCCCTGCTCTATATTATTAATGTACAGGGCTCAGTGCTAGAAGTTAAGGCTTGAACATCAATCATACAGAGCATGGAGGGTGGAGGAGGGAGGAGGGAGGCGTGCATGCTGCTGCTCAGTCCGCTCTCTATAACTCAGCCACATACTGTAGCAGCTCACTTATTTGCAGACATATGGGATGTAATGACTTGTCTCCCCTCCGCCATTACGTGCATTTTTCTCCCATTGTTCCCATCCAATTTCTATATAGTTTAATAGCATAGAAGTGGGGAGTAAAGCTTCCACAGGATTAGATGACACAATCACACAGATCACTAACGACGGACGCTGCTGTTTCCGCAGGTGGAGGCCGTGAAGAAGGCGCTGCAGGATCTGCAGATGAATGTGGTGGAGATGACCGATGAGAACGCCACTTTGGACGGTGGAGACGTGCTGTTCACAGGTAAGGGACCCAATGACATTTCCCGCATCTGAGAGAATATCTAGTGGGAATAACACGTGTCCTTCTACTATGTCGGCCAACATCTTAGAGATGAGATATTATTGGGGGAGGGGACCTGGCGCTAAATGTTCATTTTCATTGCAGTAGCATGGAGACTTAAAGGAGAAGTCCGGGGGGAAGGGGGGAGCAGAAAATTATTATGGGCATTGGGTGGGGGAAATTAAAAAACCAATGGGGGAGATTTATCCAACATGGTGTAAAGTGATACTGGCTCAGTTGCCCCTAGCAACCAATCAGATTCCACCTTTCATTTTCCAAAGAGTCTGTGAGGAATGAAAGGTGGAATCTGATTGGTTGCTAGGGGCAACGGGGCTAGTGTCACTTTACACCATGTTTGATAAATCTCCCCCAATGTGCCTACCTGTCTCCGTGCTGCGCCGGGGGTCATCTTCTCCCCCTTTCTGGGTACATTACGACCCGGGTTGAACATTACAAGTGGGTTGGATTCAGCCCACTCAGCCAATCAGTGACTGTCGCGGTGTCCCATCCCAGTCACTGACTGGCTGAGTAGGGCATCTGTCAACTAGGTTGTGATGTAGCCGGAGGGAAGCTACAAAGACACCCGGCGGGGTCCAGGAGCGGGACATGGCCAGGTGAATATGACTTCTTTTTTATGTTCCCCCTAATATTTTTTATTTTTAATCATTTTCCCCCTAATAATTTTTTTATGTTCCCCTAATAATTTTTTTTATATTCCCCGGAATAATTTTTCCAGCCAGACATTTTTTGGCCCGTTTTCTCTTAAAAGGGGTGTTTAAAGGGATTTAAAGGGAATGTACCATCAGTAAATTCCCTTTAAGTTCTGCACATGAGTAGAATGGCGTGGGGAAGCCAGTGCCGCAGTCCTTTTTTTAACCATGGCCCCATACACAATGTTGTTCTATTCCCAGGCACTGTCCGGGGGTGAAGCACTGCTGGCGGGCCGGCCTGTCTCCAGTGGGAGGAAACCCCTCCCCTTTATGACACTGCTCCATTAGAGAGGCGGGGTTTCCTCCCACTAGGGCCAGGCCATCCCGCCTTCAGTGCGTCACCCCCATCTGGTGCCCGGAAATAGACAAATGCTGCATGCAAAAAACGGGCCGCGGCACTGGCTTCCCCATGCTGGTGCCGTTCTATCCATGTGCAAAACTTAATGCGATGGTACTGATGGTACATTCACTTTAAAAAGAAAAAAAAAGTTAAGTTAAACATTTATTCAGTGTGTAAGTTAGGATGGAGAAATCTCCATTTTCAGGCGAATAGAATTAGAAAGCTAAGATTACATGAAGCAAATCCCAATAAATGCACTAGGTGGCAGCACTGAGTCACCTCACATTTCCTATAGGGTTCGTGATGAGCAAAATCTTTTCTCTTCTCAGGACGAGAATTCTTTGTGGGGTTATCCAAAAGAACCAACCAACGGGGTGCAGAAATCCTGGCCGACACCTTTAAGGTAGGAATAAGTCTGTATGTAAGAGTCACAATATATATGAAGGGTGCGTTCACACGTACAGGATCTGCAGCAGACGTGATACTTAAAGCGGTACTCTGGCGAAAATCTTTTCTTTCAAATCAACAGGTTTCAGAAAGTTTTATAGATTTGTAATTTACTTCCATTTAAAAATCTCCAGTCTTCCAGTACTTATCAGCTGCTGTATGTCCTGCAGGAAATGGTGTATTCTCTCCAGTCTGACACAGTGCTCTCTGCTGCCACCTCTGTCCATGTCGGGAACTGTCCAGAGCAGGAGATGTTTTCTATGGAGATTTGCTGCTGCTATGGACTGTTCCTGACAAGATTTTTTTATAATGTTTTTTTATTTGTATAGCGCCAATTTTGCAGCACTTTACATAGTTTGCTGGAATACCCCTTTAAGGATTCGTTCACACGCAATGCTCTTCACTCTCTGACTTGATCGCCACTTGATCAATCTTATTGTAAGCAACAGGTTCCAGAAACGTCTGAACACCCAGATCTCAACTGATCAAAACTTTGTGACCTGTCAAAAGTTTTTTAAAGTGACAGTAACGTTTTAAGAATCACTTAGAATTGTACCGATGCATTTACACACACCACATTTGTACAAATCTCAGTGACAAAAAAAATTACAAAAATAGCAAACATACCTTAAAGGGATTTTTTAGGCTTAGAAAAAAAACGTGTCTGCTTTCTTCCATAAACAGCCCCCCCTCTTGTCCCCAGTTTGGGTGCGGATTTTGGTGTGGAAGCCAAAATCTATTGAATGGAGCGGGATTGTAATACCACGTACAACCTGAGGACAGGGGTGGCTCTGTTTTTGCAAGAAAGTAGCTGCGCTATTTCTAAACCTGGATAGCCTTTTTTAAAGGTGTTGTCCAGGAGCATGGCTACTTTCTTGCAAGAAACAGCGCCACCCCTATCCTCAGGTTGTGTGTGGTATTACAGTCCAGCTCTATTCAATGCTTCAAAAGCTTCAAAATCCTCACCCAAACTGAGGACAAGAGTTGTGCTATTTATAGAAGAAAGCAGCCATGTTTTTCTAAGCCTGGATAACCCCTTTAAATACAACCCGCTACAGCAGACACAATGTTTATCTTGTACAATGGGAAGGTTATATTGGGACACCAGTAGTAATTCTTTCTTTCGGCCAGAAGAACCATGGAGCTAACTCATCTACAGAGTGACAATGAGGGATCTCAACAAAGACATCACTGTGTTCTCTGTCACTGGGAAATGTTGAGCCGCTGCTAAGATGATGTGCTGGAAGTTTCACGGGCTCATTTGCATATATTTCCCAGCATTGCCTTATACTCTCCCTAACTTTACTCAGTGTTCTACCTGGACTTCCTGAAAAGGAGATATCCTATATATATATATATATATATATATATATATATATATATATATATATAAGATTTATAACAGGGATGGAGAACCTACCAGACTACAATTCCCATCGAAGGCTGTCCAGGCATGATGGGAATTGTAGTTTTGCAACAGCTGGTGGACTGTAGGTTCCCAATCCCTGCTTTATAACATAAGAAATCCTATGAGTACAGCCCACTGTATGTATACATACACATGGTACTCCACTATTAGTTTCACTTAGGCTCATTTGCATGTATTTCCCAGCATTACCTTCCTTCTACTCTCCCTAACTTAACTCCCTAACCAGGTAGTGTTCTACCTGGACTTCCTTAAAGGGGTAGTTCACCCCCCAAAAAATTCTACTAAATCAACTGGTGCCAGAAAGTGCCAGAGATTTGTAATTTACTTCTATCAAAAAATGTCAAGTCTTCTAGTACTTATCAGCTGCTGTATGTCCCACAGGAAGTGGTGTATTCTCTCCAGTCTAACACAGTGCTCTCTGCTGCCACCTCTGTCCATGTCAGGAACTGTCCAGAGCAGTAGCAAATCCACATAGAAAACCTCTCCTGCTCTCCAGACTGGAAAGAATACACCACTTCCTGTAGGACATGCAGCAGCTGATAAGTACTGGAAGACTGGAGATTTTTTAATAAAAGTAAATTACAAATCTCTGGCACTTTCTGGTACCAGTTGATTTGAAACAAAAAAAAAGTTGGAGAACTACTCTTTTAAGGGTACAAACTCACTTGGCGGACCCGCAGCGAGTTTCTCGCTGCAAATTTGCAGCGAGATTCGCTGCGGATCCGTGCCCTCGACCCCCTATGGGCAGACAAACTCGCAGCAGGATGCACATCCCGCTGCGAGTTTGTCCACAGCCCGCCCCATTAACCCCCCGGCCACCGGAGCCTATACATCACCTGGTCCCCGCTCCGGCTTGCTTCTGGGGTTCCTGGCAGGTCCCGCTCAGCCAATTAGTGCATTGCCCCGCCACAGCGCACTGATTGGCTGAGCGGGACGTGAAGACACTGAGAGCCCCGAAGCAAGCCGGAGCAGGGTCCAGGTGACATATAGGCTCTGGTGGCCAGGGGGTTAACGGGACGAGCTGCGGACAAACTCGCAGTGGGATGTGCATCCTGCTGCGAGTTTGTCTGCCCATAGGGGGTACAGGGCTGGGATCTGCAGCGAGAAACTTGCTGCGGATCCGCCCAGTGAGTTTGTATCCTACAAGGAGATATCCTAAAAAATGTAAGCTTTATAACAAGGATTGGGAAGCTTCTGCCCTACAGCTGTTGCAAAAGAACACAATTCCGGCTGTCCATGCATGATGGGAATTGTAGTTTTGTAACAGCTGGAGGGCCAAGGGTTCCCCATCCCTGCTAGATAACATTAAGAAATCCTATGAGTACAGCCCACTGTGTGTATACATACACATGGTACTCCCCTATATAAATTTCACTTAGGCTCATTTGCATATATTTCCCAGCATTGCCTTCTACTCTCCCTAACTTTACTCAGTGTTGTATCTGGACTTCCTGAAAAGAAGATATTCTATAAATGTAAGCTTTATAACAGGGATGGGGAACCTTCAGCCCTCCAGATGTTGCAGAACTACAATACCTAGCATGCCTGGACAGCCGAAGGCTGTCCAGGCTTGCTGGGAATTGTAGTTCTGCAACATCTGGAGGGCTTAAGGTTCCCCATCCCTGCTTTATAACATAAGTACAGCCCCTTGTGTATATACATATACATGGTACGCCCCCACTATATAATCCATATAATGCTAACAATAATCTCCCTAATCTCCTTGTATTCCTGCAGGATTACGCCGTGTCCACAGTCCCCGTGTGCGATTACTTACATCTGAAGAGTTTCTGCAGCATGGCCGGACCCAACCTCATAGTCATCGGCTCCAGCGAGGCTGCTCAGAAAGCTCTAAAGGTATTGAGTGAGGTTATTAAGATGCTTGAACGTCTCCGAGGACGCAATCTCGAGGATTTATACCGTATCTATTACCAAAATCTAAAGCCGCAGCCGCTTTATGAGCTGAGCAGATATTTTCCTATGAATTCAATATTAATATTAAAGGGCCGCAATAGACTTCACTGACATCGCCTTCCAACATGGCCGCTTCCACTTCTCTCCTGGTGCAGCTTTCCTATGTGCCTTGTAGGTCATAGGATAAGCTGTTATGTGTATATAAGGAGCAGTGAGTGTAGACTAGCTGCTGTGATGTCTCCTATATACTGTACATACAGAAGAGGAGATCCTGCTCCCCTATATCTCTTCAGCACACACAGAAGAGGAGATCCTGCTCCCGTATATATCTATAGCACACACAGGAGAGGAGATCCTGCTCCCCTATATCTCTATAGCACACACAGAAGAGGAGATCTTGCTCCCCTATATCTCTATAGCACACACAGAAGAGGAGATCCTGCCCCCTATATCTCTATAGCACATACAGAAGAAGAGATCCTCCTTCCCTTACATCTCTATAACACACACAGGAGAGGAGATCCTGCTCCCCTATATCTCTATAGCACATACAGGAGAGGAGATCCTGCTCCCCTATATCCCTATAGCACACACAGAAGAGGAGATCCTGCTCCCCTATATTTCTACAGCACACACAGAAGAAAGGATCCTTCTCCCCTATATCTGTATAGCACACACAGAAGAGGAGATCCTGCTCCCCTATATCGCTATAGCACACACAGAGGAGAGATCCTGCTCCCCTATATCTCTATAGCACACAGAGGAGGAGATCCTGCCCCCTTATATCTCTATAGCACAGATAAGAGGAGATCCTGCTCCCCTATATCTCCATAGCACACACAGAGGAGGAGATCCTGCTCCCCTATATTTCTATAGCACAAGACTAGCTGCTATGATGTTTCCATACACTGCACATGCAGAAGTGAGGGTCCAGGTCCCCTATATCTCTATAGCACACACTCAGAAGAGGAGATCCTGCTCCCCTATATCCCTATAGCACACCCTGAGAAGAGGAGATCCTGCTCCCCTATATCCCTATAGCACACGCTCAGAAGAGGAGATCCTGCTCCCCTATATCCCTATAGCACACGCTCAGAAGAGGAGATCCTGCTCCCCTATATTTCTATGGCACACGCTCAGAAGAGGAGATCCTGCTCCCCTATATTACTATTGCACACCCCCAGCAGGAGGAGACTAGCTGCTATGATGTTTCCATACACTGTAACTGCACACACAGAAGTGAGGGTCCTGCTCCCCTATATATCTCTACAGCATACTTGCAGAAGCAGCAGCAGTGTGGATGACATTATAGGGCAGTATTGACCAGTGTAAGCTGTAAATCCAGTGCTGGTTGAAATATAACACTTGCTACAAGCTGGTCTAGCTTTTCTGTATGCTTTTGTCTGACACTCTATCTGCCATGCCCTTTTCTCTCTCTCCCCATCCCATCTCCATAGACTTGTATGGGCAGCTGTAACCTGGTCCCTCAGTCTGTCTTTTAGATTAATTGTGGGGGTAATCAACCTATGCCAAGAGAGCCCCCCCTCATTTCCCATATAGTGCCATAAGGTATATGAAGGGTCCTATAATAGGCACAGTATGTCCAGGCCCTTTTGTGCGACCTTTGTACTGTACATCGTTGTCCACTTTAGCCAACAGCCCCCCTTCCCCTCCTTATTACGCTAACATGCACAAACAGGGGTGTCGAAGCGAGTCCATGCTAGCGCTACCATTTCCCCATTGCATCACTGAAGCTAGATGAAAATAGCCGGATATGTAATGGTAGTCTCTGCTGTGAGGTTTTCCGCTTCCTATGCCAGACCTCTAATTGCTATGTTGGTCTACGGTTTGAGCACAAGAATCCTAGGTCCCCGGCACAATGCAAAACCCAAACCATGAAATAAAACATATAGCATCATTGTCTTCTGATGAAGCCAAAGTAAGTATTAGCTCACGGTCGGGTTCCTGAGACCCCCCCCCCTCTTCCCGATTGTGGGTGCGATGCAGAATAGATCTGAACCAGTTTAACAAGAATAGAGGTGAACGAAACGATTCCAAACCAATCAAACGTGTTCCGGATTTTCCAAATGCTTCAGATTTTGACCAATCTGAAATATATAGGATTTGGTTCACAGCTTAAAATAGTGTAAGCCATATTAGTGATCAGAAGTGGGCGTAGGGAACCTTAACTTAAAGGGGTACTCCACTCAAACATAACTTTTGATATGTTGCTGCCCATTATGAGACTAATAATTCCTTCTATACTTATCTATTCAGTCTCCTTCCCCCAGTTCTCAGCTTCTGCTTTCTGCTGAAGACACAAAAATCTGTGTGTGAGCTTTTCTCACTGTCTCCCCTCCTCCCCCCACCCTTCTGAGACGGCTGATGTAATCAAGCCTCTGGCAGGCTGTATATGCAACATTGTAGCTTCTTTGAAATTCTGGAAGGGATAATCACATTTAGTTCATCAGCGACTTGACCTCAAAATAACCCTCCCAGCATTACAAAGAGGTTTCAAAGTTGCAGATAAAGACAGCCAGGGACTTGTTTACATCAGCCGTCTCAGAAGGGAGGGGGGGACAGAGAGGACAGCTCACACACAGATTTTTGTGTCTTCATCAGAAAGCAGCAGCACTGAACTGGGGGAAGGAGACTGAATAGATAATAACAAGCATGGAAGGAATGGTTAGTCTCAGCATGGGCAGCAACATATCAAAAGTTATGTTTGAGTGACATATACCTCAAATCGAAATGATACATAATAGTTCACTCCATGTACATGACCTGATGCGCGGAGTCTGTGGACATTCAGTCATCGCATCATCTGACCCATGGACACTAATTTAAAGTTGTTCCCATTATAGAGACCTCCTATTCTATGGAAAGGCTTCCTATTGAGTTTTCGCATCATGGCAGTGGGAATTTGATGATGATGATGATGTCTGGCTTGGCTACTGGTGTATTGATGGGGCTATAAGGGGGGTGAGAGCATGTTACTTCTTTCATCGTCCCGCTACCGAGCACTCTGCCAAAAATCACCCCAGCCCGGAGTTCTCCTTTAAGCTCCCATGATGCCTCTAGCAGTGCAGTTAACCCAAGATGCACCTAACAGTGTAGTTAAAGGGGTTGTACAGCGAAAATCTTTTTCTTTCAAATCAACTGATATCAGAAAGTTATATATCTTTGTATTTTACTTCTATTAAAAAATCTCCAGTCTTCCCATACTTATTAGCTGCTGTATGTCCTGCAGGAAATGTTTTATTTTCAGTCAGACACAGTGCTCTCTGCTGACATCTCTGGCCAAGACAGGAACTGTGCAGAGAAGAAGTTTTCTATGGGGATTCATAAAAAACCGAGACACTGTTCCTTTCTCGGCCAGAGATGTCAGCAGAGAGCACTGTGTCTGACTGAAAAAAAAAAAAAAAACATTTCCTGCAGGACATACAGCAGCTAATAAGTATGGGAAGACTGGAGTTTTTTTAAAATAGATTTAAATTACAAATCTATTTAAGTTTCTCATGTCAGTTGATTTGAAAGAAAAAGATTTTCGCTGGACAACCTCTTTAATGCCTCTAGTCTGTACCAAATAAAAAAAATGATAACCTTACTGTAGGACTTCATGTGCTCCCCTGGACATCTGGGTAACCAGCTTATAGTCGTCTGCACCCATCAAAGACTTCGAGATGCAACCATACATGTATCATCGATGTTCTGCATCAGCAGATGCTCATTGACCTGACAGCGATGTTCCATTGGCATATGCTATATGTAATGTTACCGTGAGTGGCGCCTGCCGGACACAGGGGGGGGATGTGTGCAGCACACACATACACGGGCCCCCAGGCGATGTGTGCAGTACACGGGCCCCCAGGAGATGTGTGCAGCACACACATACACGGGCCCCCAGGCGATGTGTGCAGCACACACATACACAGGCCCCCAGGCGATGTGTGCAGCACACACATACACGGGCCCCCAGGCGATGTGTGCAGCACACACATACACAGGCCCCCAGGCGATGTGTGCAGTACACGCATACACGGGCCCCCAGGCGATGTGTGCAGCACACATATACACGGGCCCCCAGGCAATGTGTGCAGCACACACATACACGGGCCCCCAGGCGATGTGTGCAGTACATGCATACACGGGCCCCCAGGGGATGTGTGCAGCACACACATACACGGGCCCCCAGGCGATGTGTGCAGTACACGCATACATGGGCCCCCAGGCGATGTGTGCAGCACACACATACACGGGCCCCCAGGCGATGTGTGCAGTACACGCATACACGGGCCCCCAGGCGATGTGTGCAGCACACACATACACAGGCCCCCAGGCGATGTGTGCAGCACACACATACACAGGCCCCCAGGCGATGTGTGCAGTACACGCATACACGGGCCCCCAGGCGATGTGTGCAGCACACACATACACGGGCCCCCAGGCGATGTGTGCAGCACACGCATACACGGGCCCCCAGGCGATGTGTGCAGTACACGCATACACCGGCCCCCAGGCGATGTGTGCAGTACACGCATACACGGGCCCCCAGGCAATGTGTGCAGCACACACATACACGGGCCCCCAGGCGATGTGTGCAGCACACACATACACAGGCCCCCAGGCGATGTGTGCAGCACACGCATACACGGGCCCCCAGGCGGTGTGCAGCACACACATACACAGGCCCCCAGGCGATAAGTGCAGCACACACATACATGGGCCCCCAGAGTCCAATGGTGTTGGCCCACAGCTGACACTTGTTACTGTGCATGGTGATCACAGACAGAATCCATTAGCTTCCCAGTAAACAGAACATGTCCCACTCTTTCACCAAATAAAAAATGCCGCCATGTATCGATGGTTCCCAGTTAGAAGAGTTACGGTGCGACTTATTGGAACTCTTTTTTATGGAAGAACACCGAGATTTCTCCGTTTCTGGACCTGTAGACACATCAGACGACCTATGGTTGGTCTGCACTTCTGCACATTGTACACCATATGACGGTTATATTATACAGGTGATGGGAAGTCTGCGCTTTCCTCCACCTGAGGGAAAGTGATGGCACAGTCAGGTCTCTTTAACATTCAGAAACCGACATGGAAAATATTATCCAGAATGATTTACCTCTACTGGGACAGGATCTAAATCAAAGAAGGTCAAAGGGAAGCGATGATGATGATGATGATGAGTACGAGCTCTGCTAAATTACACTCACATAGAGCAGGGCTCTCTGGCCATTGCACAACTACCACTCCAGAAAAGCTGAGGGTTGTGGTTTTGCATCGGAGCCATTTTATAGATAGATGGATCCATGTGCTCATTGACTTAGGCTGGGTTCACACTGCGTTTTTGCAATCAGTTTTTTTCATCTCTTTCTGCATAAAACGGATGGAAAAAAAAATGGGTTGCAAAAACGCAGTGTGAACCTGGCCTTACATCTGATATATGGGCCAAATCTGGGACAGAGTGACATGATAGTATTTTCCCGTTTTATAGACCATGCAGCAGATGAGCGATCACCGATATGACAAGCTGACGGTACCTGATGATGAGGCCGCCAACTGCGTCTATTTAAACATCCCCGGAAAAGGTCACGTACTCCTGCACCGAGCGCCCGAGGAGTTCCCCGAGAGCGTCAAAGTAAGTTACAGAGATCCAGATTGTTCTGTTACTGCCGCCATTGAGGTTCATGTACACAGCAAAGCTGGCCACAAGGATAATGAGAGCCAAATGGTTGTTCCATAATATGGCAGTGTGCTTAAAGGGGTACTCCAGCGCTACAAAAACATGGCTACTTTTCCCCTCTTTTGTCTCCAGTTCAGTTATGGTTTGCAATTAAGCTCCATTTACTTCAATAGAACTGAGTTTCAAATTTCACCCAATCTGGAGAAAAGAGAGGGTAAAAAGTGGCCATATTTTGTAGCACTGAATAACCCCTTTAAGGTTCTGACCCTTAAAGGGGTACTGCAGCAGAATGTTGTTGTTTTTTTCAGAAAGTTATATAGATTCGTAATTTACTTCTATTTTAAAATGTCTAGTCTTTCAGTACTTATCAGCTCCTGTATGTCCTGCAGGAAGTGGTGTATTCTTTCCAGTCTGACACAGTGCTCTCTGCTGCCCCCTCTGTCCATGTCAGGAACTGTCCAGAGCAGCAGCAAATCCCCATAGAAAACCTCTCCTGCTCTGGACAGTTCCTGAAATACACAGAAGTGGCAGCAGAGAGCCAGTGTCAGGCTGGAAAGAATGCACCACTGCAGGACATACAGTAGCTGATAAGTACTGGAAATGCCCCTAAATCTTATATTTGTATAATTCCAGTGAATTTCTGACCTTTATTCCAGGTATTTGAGAAGTTGAAGGAGCACATGCTGATTCCCGTGGCCAATTCCGAGTTGTCCAAAGTGGACGGAAGCCTGACCTGCTGTTCACTGCTGATAAACAAGTCCCCAAACCTCTGAGAGCGTATGGACTCCGCCCTGGTGTACTCGGCAATAAGCGGACGCCGTGGCCACTCCTCCAACGTCCGTTAACCTGACAATCCGATACCGAGCTAACACTACGAGAAATCCACTTGTAAAATTGAGGGCTAAAAGTTACTCACGACCAATAGTCAGATCATCGCGTTAAATCCCATTACTCATCCAAGAGACGCCTTAAATCCTCACCCGGAGCCTGATCTATCACACCAGAGTCCGTCATTTATGAATATTCCAACAATCATAATAATTGTTGCCCACCCAAATTAATCAGGGGCGGGGCTTTCCAATCAGCCAATGAGAGACCAGCACTGATTTTGAACAAAGTCAAGTCAGTTGCATCATCTATGTTCTTCAATAGTTATAGAGCTGGTCCTCCAGTATTGGCTGAACCCCCCCCCCCCCCTATGGGCCTTGTGTATAAACTTCAATGAAAACTTTGTAGTTATATAGTGACCAATCACACTGCAGCTTTGTTTTGTACTGCACTTAAAGGAAATCTCCAAGATTAAGTGTGTCTGCTCTCCCTAGAAACAGCGCCACTCTTGTCTAAAGGCTGCATCTGAAATTACATTTTACGAGTGGTCCAGCCAACGTAATGTGTATGGGGGGGGGGGGGGCCTTCCAACGCTACCCCCAAAGTTAGGGACAGAAGAATCAGTCATGTTGAATTTCAAAGTCTTGGGATGATAAATCAGAGGAGTCTTTCATGTATATGAAGTGATTGGGAGAGATAAATAGGTATTCAGCCAACAGCTGTCTTATGTATATTACTGACATGTAATACCAGACTCGGCCTATGGACAACAGTGGCGCTGAATCTGGGGAAAAAATCTCATTGGTTAACCTTAGTCACAATTCTAATTTTAATAGCGGTTTAGCCATAGAAAACCAGAACATAATACTGGCTAATATTTATAAAGCAAATATCCAAACATTTAAGCCCCACCCCCGAGGAGCACCCCAGAACAGCAGAGGAAAACACCCACTTATGTAAACCCCACCCTTGTTCCCGGGTCGTCCTGCCGAAATTAGTACTGTTAGTTCGTAACACGATGGGAGCGACTACTCCGGGGTCCAGGTGCAAAGCACTGTGGGAAGCCAAATGAATCAATATATATAGCTGAATATTGGTACAGCCCAACAACGGCCACCTCCACTGTGCCTAAGTGCTTGGTGACGTCAAATGGTTATCATCCATGTTAGAAAAGTTTTTGGTCTCTATTTGAGTCTTCTGGAATACGTGTCCACATTTTACCGTGTTTTTTTTTTTTTTTTGCAAATTAGGAATTTTAGAAATTTAGAGATTTATTGTTTTAGGAAATATTTGTGGAGCACAAGGTAAAAACCGACACTGTGTTATCGAGAATAAAACAAAATTTTTTTTTTATCAGGGGGCTTGTTACAGGATGTCTTAAAGCGCTTTTTTATGTACAGTGTTTTTTGTCGCTTTTTTTGATCAAGAAATGAGTTTGGCACGAAATCCGGCTGTGATGACTCGTCCACTATTTATATGGGAGGAGCTGAACGTGCAGTATGGACTTAAAGGACGGCCAAAAGTATTATTTTTTTTAATATGTTATTACTTATGGAAAGTTAAACAAATTCCTAATGTACATTCATTATGGGAAATATATAGTACATATAGTATGCTATATATATATATATATATATATATATATATATATATATATATATATATATAGTACTATTTCCCTTAATTTAGTAGATCAAGCAGGCTTCAGATTCCCTAAAAAAAAGGTGACGTCACGAATCAGGTGTAATTTCTATGGAGTGTCCAGCAGGGGACACACTATATGTAGAAGTCTATTTAGTGTATTGTATATGCAACTGTATGTAATGTAGTGTTAGTGACACTATCACAGGGACACAAAAAAATAGATGGCACCGAGCCAGGAGGGAGAGAGGTGCCCGTACATCTAACTACCTCCCCTTTCCCTCCCTGCTCGGTGTGTGGGACACATACACACTGTACTACTCCTCCCATGATCTGCTCATAGTATGAGATGATGGGGGAGTCCCCATCACCATAACCACCCCACATACATCCCTCCATCCACCACATGTCAGCACCCCCCTCCCATAGTATGAGCAGATCATGGGAGGAGTAGTACAGTGTGTATGTGTCCCACACACCGAGCAGGGAGGGAGGGGGAAGTTAGTTAGATGTACGGGACCCTCTCTCCCTCCCGGCTCAGCGCCATCTATCTCCCTCTCTCCTGGTGTGAGCCTGGTCATCGACAGCACAGGGAGAGAGGGAGATGCCCTGTGTACCTATGATACATTACATACAGTTGCATATACAAATAACAATACATAGACTTCTACATATAGTGCGCCCCTGCAGGACACTCCATAGGAACTACACCTGATTTGTGACGTCACAGTTTTTAAGGGAATCTGAAGCCTGCCTGATCTACTAAATTAAGGGAAATAGCACTATATGTGCATTTCCTATCATTAATGTACATTATGAATTTGTCTAACTTTTCTTCCGTAATAACATATTAAAAAATTCATATTAGCCGGAGTTGTCCTTTAAAGGGAACCCATCACATTATAATCTGCAGATAGTCATGTTAAAGAGCAGGAGAAGCTGAGCAGATTGATATATAGTTTTATGGGAAATATTCCTGTATAGTCAAGTGGGCGGACATACTCAATGTTTGACTGCCCACCTGACTACTTAGCCCAGAATGGGCAGAAGTTTACATGAATAAATGACAAATTGAACATACACATTTCCTATAAAACTATATATCAATCTGCTCAGCTCCTCCTGCTCTATTACATGGCCACCTGCAGATTATAATGTGACGGGTTCCCATTAAAGAGGATCTGTCCACTCTCCTGACATGGCTGGTATAGGAAATGCTTGCACTCCATACTTAGAACTGTTGTGACATACCTGTTATTCCTCCAGGACATGTATGAATCAACTGACAACTGGGCGTTGCCATTCTCTTTGACATTAGGGTGTTTCCCACAACATTCTGCCATTGTTCTGTTAGTGAAGGGATATAGAGGTTGTGTGAGATTAGACAACTAGAGAGACTTTCTTTCAAACATTGGAATGGAGCTTACTTGCAGTACCAGACACTGTCCATTGGCATGAGTGGCGCTGTTTCTCAAAGAAATCAGCCAGGTTTCTTTTCATACAACTCTTTTTAATAGGCAGATACTATTTAGGGTATGGCTAGCTATATAAAGCCCCTGTAACCTATGGAAATAGGAGGGTCACATGATCCCTCCCAGCTTTACTGAATGGCATGGACATAACTTCCAATGTGGCAGACATAGTAGCTGTCATGGGGTCCAGCACCAAAGGGGATTCCATCTCTTCTAAAACATGAAATAGCGCTCATAATAATTCAGGCACTTATTCCTCAGATATGGCTCCTGACTTCCCCACATATGCATGCATGCACTACTCAGCCGAGCATGCATATGTCCTAAACAGGAACAGGTTATCACCCTTGAGCACGAAAGGATTGGGCATATTGGATGCCAAATGTCTGATCCTTTGTTCCCCAACATCTACAATCAGGAGAGTCAGGATGCCGCCTTACCCATTACATGGTTAAAGGGGTATTCCACTCAGGTAAAATACATGTTAAGGCATTCCCGCTTCTGGAGACTAATAATTAATTCCACACATGTAGAAAAGCTGTGTGTGAGCTCCCATCCCCCTTCCCTTCCGACACGACTCATGTATAAACAGTTTCCCTGGCCGGCTGTTTCTGCACTCTGTAATGCAGTAGTTAATATAAGGCAGGGGTGTCAAACTCAGGCCCTCCAGCTGTTTCAGAACTACAATTCCCATCATGCCTGGACAGCCAAAGCCAAAGCTAAAGCTGTCCAGGCAGGAATTGTAGTTTTGTAACAGCTGGAGGGCCTGTGTTTGACACGTCTGATCTAAGGTAACGTCACTTGTGTCCTTTCTGAGATTAACCCTCCTGGCATTACAAAGTGCAGAAACAGGGACGCTATTTACATTAACCGCCTCGGAAGGGGAGGGGGACAGAGAGAGCAGCTTACATGCAGATTTCTGTGTCTTCAGCAGAAAGCAGCAGCTCAGAACTGGGGGAAGGAGATAGAAAAGCTAATAACATGTAAGGAATGAATTGTTAGTCTCCAGGAGGGGGGATGATTTAACATGTGTTTTACCCCTTTAACCAGTCCTGGCAAAATGATTGCGTTCGGACATCATCCATAAATGTATGACCAGGTGCATGTAGTCACTGACCGTGTATGTAGTCACTGACTGTTGTGATTGGACAAGAGGAGCTTCCACCACATTATTATCCACTCTAAGAGTCCATTTACACAGAAGATTTGAAGCCAAAGCCAGGAACAGGCTATAAACAGGGAACAGGTCATAAAGGAAAGCCTGGGATTTTTCCTCTTTTCCAATCCATTCCTGGCTTTGGCTTCAAATATTTGGCAGATAATCTTTCTGTGTAAAAGGACCCTAATTGATATCATTATGTCAGGTCCTTTTCCATTCTGATAGAACCTGAGACCTCCTCCTTGAGACCTCCTCAATGCTGTCCGGCCGCCACTTAAAGGAGAATAACAGGAATAAGATCATATTCTAGAATGAAACTTACAGACAAACTGATGATTATTTTTACCTATTGACAAAGAATCCTCACAGTATGTTGATGAGTATTTAAAGGGGTATTCCGAGTTACAAAACTTTTATGTTATCTGCAGGATAGAGGATCAGTGTTGGATCGCAGAGGGGTCCGACGGCTGGATAATGCCCCACCAGCTTGAGAACAGGTCTTTGTATCTTAAAAGGGTACTCCGACGATAATCTTTTTCTTTAAAATCAACGGGTTTCAGAAAGTTAATTGTAATTTACTTCTATTTAAAATCTCCAGTCTTCCAGTACTTATCAGCTGCTGTATGTCCTGCAGGAAGTGATGTATTCTTCCAGTCTGACACAGTGCTCTCTGCTGCCACCTCTGTCCATGTCAGGAGAGGTTTTCTATGGGGACTTGCTGCTGTTCTGGCCAGTTCCTGACATGGACAGAGGTGGCAGCAGAGAGCACTGTGTCAGGCTGGAAAGAATACCCTATTTCCTGCAGGGCATACAGCAGCTGATAAGTACTGTAAGAGTTGAGATTTTTTTAGTAGAAGTAAATTACAAATCTGTATAATTTATAACCAGTTGATTTGAAAGAAAAAGATTTTCTCCGGAGTACCCCTTTAATACCAACACAGATAGTAGAAGAGGAGCTGCATACACAAAACGGTGTTATCCTTTCATGAGTACTATTGTATTTACAAAGTGTGACGATGGTTGATTGGTTGTTACCTCTAGAAGAGGTGGTTGATTTAAAGGGATTTTCTGACAAAGCAGATTGATGGTTCAATCACTGACCCCTGGCGATCAGCTGTTCAGAACCTGCACAGTATCTGGGGCTAGAAGCAGTTGCCTCCAGGCATGATGGGAGTTGTAGTTTTTCAACAGCTGGAGGGCTTGAGTTGGACGCCCCTGCTCTATATGACTATGCTGTAATATGTATACAATAGCAGAATAATAAAAACTACAATTACATATACTCACATTCATATTGTACTCAAAACAATGTAAATATATCTATAAATTGTCCATAGAAAGCCGTCATTGGCTGCCCATTTTCCATACAGCGCCCCTAGAGGGGAGCTATAGTATTACATGCAGCTATTGAAATGAATGCCTGTCCATGTAATACAGAATGGGACCAAGTCCCCAAGGCAGCAGCTCCGTGCTGGGACAACCCATATTGCTAATGTATGAGAACTCTCCTAGAGTATTGTGACCTTCATCTGTATATCGTATAACGTAGCATTTTCCTCACTTACTGTAGGTGTACAATGTGCAAACTGCTGAACTTTTTATGCTGTGAATAACGTATACTCAGGTATTTACCAGGAAGGAAAAAAAAAAACCCTAGATATCCACATCTAATATAAAGTATTAAGACGCTGTGATTTATAGGCGTATAATGGACGGTAGGTGTAAAGAGTCTGCGGTGCAGCGACTGTGCGGCCATGGTGGTGGCTGGAGGGTGGACAAGTGGGAAAGATCTGCAAACACAAAGCTAAAGCAAGAGTCGTGAACTGATCCATCTAAAGGGTTAATAATCACAACATGCTCCAGTATGAGTAATACCAGAGACAAACAGCCCGGAGGACCCAGCTCATCCATGCATTAAAGTGGTACTCTTGTCGATTTTTTTTTTTCTTTCAAATAAACTGGTGTCAGAAAGTTATATATATTTGTAATTTACTTTTATTCAAAAATATCCAGTCTTCCAGTACTTATCAGCTGCTGTATGTCCTGCAGGAAGTGATGTATTCTTCCCAGTCTGAAACAGTGCTCTCTGCTGCCATCTCAGGAACTGTCCACAGCATAGAAATCCTCTCTTGTTCTGGACATGGACAGAGGTGGCAGCAGAGAGCACTGTGTCAGACTGGAAAGAAACATCACTTCCTGCAGGACATACAGTAGCTGATAAGTACTGGAAGACTGGAGATTTTTAAATAGAAGTAAAATACAAATCTCTATACCTTTCTGAAACCAGTTTATTTAGAAGAAAAACATTTTCACCGGAGCTTCTCTTTAAATGAAGAACTGTGTAATATTCCTTTTCACCTGTGGTGGCGCTGCAGGGAAATGGAACACTTGGTGTCTGGTTCCCACAGAGCCGATCATTGCGGATTGTGAAGATCTTATCCTCCCGACCCTTCAGAAGGAACGTCCACAGCACAGTAGTTGTAGGTGGACTAGAGATGCCGGATTTTTTTTATCTCTGTTGGTTCTGAGTCACATATATTGTATCTATGTCTTTGCCGCACTCACCTATGTATGTGACCCTGCACTCACCTATGTATGTGACTCCAGACCCACCTATGTATGTGACCCTGGACTCACCTATGTATGTGACCCTGGACTCACCTATGTATGTGACTCCGGACCCACCTATGTATGTGACCCTGGACTCACCTATGTATGTGACCCTGGACTCACCTATGTATGTGACCCTGGACTCACCTATGTATGTGACCCTGGACTCACCTATGTATGTGACCGTGGACTCACCTATGTATGTGACCCTGGACTCACCTATTATGTGACCGTGGACTCACCTATGTATGTGACCCTGGACTCACCTATGTATGTAACCCCTGACCCACCTATGTATGTGACCCCGCACTCACCTATGTATGTGACCCCGCACTCACCTATGTATGTTACCCCGGACTCACCTATGTATGTGACCCTGCACTCACCTATGTATGTGACCCTGGTCTCACCTATGTATGTGACCCTGCACTCACCTATGTATGTGACCCTGGTCTCACCTATGTATGTGACCCTGCACTCACCTATGTATGTGACCCGAGACCCACCTATGTATGTGACCCTGCACTCACCTATGTATGTGACCCCGGACCCACCTATGTATGTGACCCCAGACTCACCTATGTATGTGAGCTCGGACCCACCTATGTATGTGACCCTGGACCCACCTATGTATGTGACCCCAGACTCACCTATGTATGTGACCCCGGACTCACATATGTATGTGACCCTGGACCCACCTATGTATGTGACCCCGGACTCACCTATGTATGTGACTCTGGATTTGTCCAGCACTATGCGGCCGCCTCTCTCCAGTATATAGTGTCAGGATCACCTATGACGGCTCCATGCTCCTCGTCACATTATTATTGGTTTGTTCTGAGTCTTGTTTTATGTTTCGTTTTTTTTCTGTCAACTAATAAAGGTCACCCTGAATTTATTGTAACATGAGTGTTACCGTGTATTGTGTACAGTATACACTGCATCCCTCAACCCTGCGCCGTCCTGCAGCCTGTACAGCCCATAGACCACATGTATTACCCCCAAACCTGTGTCATCCTGCAATATGCTTACAGTTCTAGACTAGATCCTGGTCACCATCCTCCAACCTCAACAGTCCTGGACTTGATCCTGTGTGTAAACTAAGCTAGACTAGATTCTGTGCGTCACCTATCAACCTTAACAGTCCTGGATTCAATGCTATCTTTCATCTATAACTTTTTAAACTGTGCTAGTCCTGAATCACCCTGAAGCTTAGAGCTACAACTGGGCAACACTAGATCCAACCTACACAATCCTGGATTCAATGTCATTTGTCACCCTGCGCTTCCTATACCGCGCTACGTTTGTGTCATCCTGCAAGATTGTAAAGTGTGCCAGGCTAGATCCTGGGCATCAACCTAAACTCAGTTTCATGAGTCACCATGCACCCAGTTTAAATGTCGCTAGACCTGCGTCATCCTACAACTTATAGACTTGTGCTAAACCTGTGTCATCCTGCAACTTGTGAACTGAGCTAGACTAAACTTTGTGCGTCACCTATCAACCTTAACAGTCCTGGACTCAATTCTATGTATCATCTTTCACCTTGTAAACTGTGTCCTGCGTTTTCATGCAACAATAAATCCTGGGCATCACCGTTCAACCTTAACACTCCTGAACTCAATTCCATGTATCACCATGCTAGACCCATATCATTCCACAACCTATAAACTGTGCTAGACCTGCGCCATCCTGCAACCTGTGCTAGTCCTGATCCCATGCCCCACAGCCTGACACAGTGCTAGACCTGCGCCATCCTGCAACCTGTGCTAGCCCTGACCCCATGCCCCACAGCCTGACACAGTGCTAAACCTGCACCATCCTGCAACCTGTGCGAGCCCTGATCCCATGCCCCACAGCCTGATAGAGTGCTATACCAAGCTCATATGTACTATATTTAAACCTGCTCAACTAGATCCCTGTATACCACACTACAACTTGTGTAGAATGCTAGACTGGATTCCATGCGTCACCCTGCAGTCTGTACACCGCAACAATAGTTTTAAAATCAACCAGTGTCTGAAAGTTCTATAGATTTGTAAGTTATTTCTATTAAAAAACAAAACAAAATAACAACTCATGTCTTCCAGTACTTATCAGCTGCTGTATGTCCTGCAGGAAGAGGGGTATTCTCTCCAGTCTGGCACAGTCGCTCTGCTGCCACCTCTGTCCATGTCAGGAACTGTCCAGAGCAGTAGCAAATCCCCATAGCAAACCTCTCCTGCTCTAGACAGTTCCTGACATGGACAGAGGGGGCAGCAAAAAGCACAGTGCCAGATTAATTGGCAGGGTAAATGCATAATGATCTGCAATGCTATCATGCACAGCTCTGCAGAATAACATATGAAGAATAGATTTGTCTTTGCTGAACAATGGAATTCCCTAAATATATGATTTACGATTCTGCGGGCACATCAAAGTGTATAGTGAATATCCACATGCCACCCACCCCGGCAGCTCTAGTTACACAAACTGTAAAAATACAAGCAAACTGCGCTTTATGTGTCTGATACATCACAACCTGATGTCACATGTGGATTCTCAATCATCCATAAAGTGATAAATATTCTTACTAGATGAAAAGTAGGACGAGTGCGGCCTCTGCTGGACAGTCACGAGAATACACCTGGGTGCAAAATCTTATAAATACTACCAGAGCTATGGCCACCATTATTTTTAAAGTGTTGTTGACACTATAAGATGCTTCTCGGTTCAGACAGTTGGGGTCTCAGAGCTGAGACCCCCACCGATCATTGATACAGCCAGGAAAAGCCCACAGCTGAGCATTTCCCTTCCCATCTTACTGCCATCTCTGTCCCACACGCTCTCCATAGACTTACAATGAAGACATCACCTGCAGCGAGTAGGGGAGCAAAGAGCTTAAAGGCGTACTTTGGCAATATATAAGTAAATAAAATAAAATAAAAAAAAAATATATATATATATATATATATATATATATAAAATTCTGAATTTTATATATATATATATATATATATATATATATACATAAAATTTATTTATTTTTCCAAGTCAGGTGGAACCAAAAAGTTATACAGATTTGTAAATTACTTCTATTTAAAAAAATAAAAAAACTCCAGTCTTCCAGTAGTTATCAGCTGCTGTATGTCCTGCAGGAAGTGCTGTATTCTTGTATTCTATCTAGTCTGACAGTGCTCTCTGCTGCCACCAAAAAGCCAAAGTGCTAAATTGCTGAATTTTGGTCATGTCAAATCTGGAAAAATTGAAATAAAAAGTGATAAAAAAAGGTCACATATAGGCCTATGGTTGTAATCGTACCAACTTGAGGAATATAGATAACATGTCAGTTTTATCACAGGGCGAGTGGCGTCAACACAAAATCCGCCTTACACACATGGCGTTTTTGAGGCTAGGTAGATAGAGCATAACTTGTTCATGTGAAAACCCTCTTTAAGGGGTATTTTCAACAAAAATCTTTTTCTTTCAAATCAACTGGTTTCAGAAACCTATATCGATTTGTAATTTAATTCTATTTAAAAATCTCCAGTTTTTCAGTACTTATTAGCTGCTGTATGTCCTGCAGCAAGTGGTGTATTCTCTACAGTCTGACACAGTGCTCTCTGCTGCCACCTCTGTCCATGTCAGGAACTGTCCAGAGCAGTAGCAAATACCAATAGAAAACCTCTCCTGCTCTAGACAGTTCCTGACATGGACAGAGGTGGCAGCAGAGAGCAGTGTGTCAGACTGGAAAGAATACACCACTTCCTGCAGGACATACAGCAGCTGGTAAGTACTGTAAGACTTGAAATTTGTAACTAGAAGTGAATTACAAATCTATATAACTTTCTGACACCAGTTTATCTGAAAGAAATTTTTTTTTGCTGGAGTACCCCTTTAAGGGCCAAGGGATCAAACACTCAGGTAGAGTTTTTCAAAAAAATGTTTACAATTTTTTTTGTCAGAATGTTCTGCACATGCTCAGTCCTTGTCGCGGGACGTTCCACGGCTCTGGAGCTCCTAGCATTGACGGTGACGACTCCTCGTTCAGGCCTCAGTGAAGCGACCGGTCGGGTGAGTGCCTGAGGAATTTAGGAAATGAGAGCGAGCGCGTCACAACAGAGCAATGAGGAAGAAGAAGGTGAAATACTGACAACAACCCTGCTGGCAGGAAGCGCACACTATCTTACTAGCTGAACCTCGTACCCTGTAACAGGAAGCACTGCAAGTTACGAGATAACCGTCTGCAAACGAAACCAGGCGAGTCTCGGCAAGGAAAAAAAACAAAAAAGTTTTTCCACACTTAAGATTTCACCTTGCACTTTGCTAGGATCTATAGACACGTCACAGGCTGGGGGGGGAGGCCCGCACCCAACATGACTCCCCAACTGAATGAAGATGTCATGGCAGACATTAAGAAAGAAGTAAGTACAGAGAGGCCGGGGATGAAGGGATCCATTAGAGGCCGGGGATGAGGGGATCCATGAGAGGCCGGGGATGAGGGGATCCATGAGAGGCCGGGGATGAGGGGATCCATGAGAGGCCGGGGATGAGGGGATCCATGAGAAGCCAGGAATGAAGGGATCCATGAGAGGCTGGGGATGAAGGGATGCATGAGGCCGGGGATGAAGGGATCCATGAGAGGCCAGGAATGAAGGGATCCATGAGAGGCCGGGGATGAATGGATCCATTGTAGATGTGATGGGTAATGGGTGGATTTCCTCTCGAGGAGACAGGTCGGTGCTGATCTCCAGGAGGCTGTGAGAATCTGGCTCTCGGCTTGTTGTGTCCCTATATCTCTGCTGAGAATAGTCATGGGATCGGCTCCAGCTCTTGGCAGATCTGATTGTGGTGTGTGACTATACCCTACAGAGGACGCCAGGGTCAGGCTGCTACATTCATGCAATAAGATGTGTATAATGATGTACAAGAAATACCTGCCCGGTGATTGGTGATTGTTCGGGCAGCCCATAGGGTATAGCAGC
This sequence comes from Dendropsophus ebraccatus, assembly GCF_027789765.1. Taxonomy (NCBI): domain Eukaryota; kingdom Metazoa; phylum Chordata; class Amphibia; order Anura; family Hylidae; genus Dendropsophus; species Dendropsophus ebraccatus. Next base: position 117,712,200 of record NC_091461.1, on the reverse strand, counting down.
GGTCTGCTGCCGCCGCTCCTACTTTGGAGATTCCTTCCTCAGAACACTCTGGTCAGAGGGAAGATCATGTGACCACAATCTCATGTATCCTTCCCTATAATCCACCAGTGAAACACTAACCCTTGCACATCCCAATGTAATTTTATTGTGTGTCTCTCTTAGGCCGTAGAACGTTTACGACCATATTTGTGTGAAAAGCTTATCGCCGAAAGACACTTCGACTACCTGCGCTGCAAAATGATACTGAATAAGGATGATGCGGAGGAAATTTTATGTCTAACGACGAGCCGAAAGCGGGCCGGAGAAATGCTGGATCGCCTGGCCAAAAACCCAAAGGGGCTCGACGCCCTGATCGAATCCATTAGACAACAAAGAACACAAGACTTTCTCATAGAAAAAATCACCGACGAAGTTCTACGAGTAAAAAACTCGCGGCTGGAATCCTTCAAAGGTAATTGTGTCTCAGAACTATGGACATGTCCACCCCCACCCCCCCCAGTGAATAAAAAGGGAGGATTGTCTCACCTCTAGCCACACCCCCTAGGTGGTCGCCATCTCTGACACGCGCTCAGCCTACATCACCATCTTGTGACAGGAAGTGAATGCAGCAGGTGCTGCAACCTTACTTATTAAAGGGGTAGTTCACACAAAAAATTCTTTCAAAACTGGAGTCAGAGATTTGTAATTTACTTCTATTAAAAAATCTTGAGTCTTCCAGTATTTATCAGCTGCTGTATGTCCTGTAGAAAGTGGTGTATTCTTTCCAGTCTGGAGAGCAAGAGAGGTTTTCTATGGAGATTTGCTGCTGCTCTGGACAGTTCCTGACATGGACAGAGGTGGCAGCAGAGAGCGATGTGTCAGACTGGAGAGAATACACCACTTCATGCAGGACATACAGCAGCTGATAAGTATTGGAAGTACTGTAGATTTTTTTTATATAGAAGTAATGTACAAAACTGGCATTTTCTGGCGCCAGTTAATTTGAAAGTTTTTTTGTGAACTACCCCTTAAAGCAATAGTTAAATCAGTTGTTCTGCAACAGCTTTGCGCGGGGCAGGAGTGCTGGGGGAGAAGAGTAGGCAGGGTGGAAGGGCTGTGATGGAGAACATTGCATTCTGGTAATTGTAGTACTGAGCAACTGCTCAACCAGGAAGTACAGGACTAAGAGACCCCAAAACACATGATCTTTTGGTGGTTTTAGAACTAGAGCACACAGGTTAGCAGTGCTATATACTTCTGCAGCATAATTAATTTTTCACCTGATGTCGGAGAACCCCTTTAATAAAAATGGGTGGGGTGTAAATGTAGGGCCCACTTTTGGCTTCCATATTGTGGGGCTTATGACGAGGATGGGTGGTATGATCCAAGGAAGAAAGCTTAAGGGTGAGTCATGTTTTTTTCCTTGGAGGGGGGAATGGGGGGTTCCAAGTCAGTCCCAGCCTATTAGGGGTTTTTGTTATATCCGCAGCACAAAATACGCTACAACCTTCAGTGCTCATATGACGTCTTTCTCTTGTAGATTGCTGCCCGAACACGTCACTGACCTCATCCAATGGATTAACGTCCACCGATGAAAAACTGGTGTCGCTCCAAATGGAATCCACCGTCCTCTTCCACCCGGAAGGAGAGCCCAGCCTCCCAAACAATTTTAGCAACTCTCTCACACTGAGAAGCCCGATGACTGTAGAGAAAAAATCCCGGAACAGCAAACAAAGCTCTAACTTCTCCGACAAGTTCCCCAAGCCGGGAGAAGACGGAGCGCCGCCGCTTCCTATCATCCCTTCATCGGAGCCCCAGGAATCGTGTGCGTGCTCTACCATCGATAACCAGTTTCTCCCTTTAAGGTCCACCTCTCCTTTTAACCCTTGATGGCGTAAATAAATACTCTGCCCGTATCTCATTGCATTGGATTTCTGTTCTCATGGACCAATTTTTTTAAATTTCCAGAAAAAAAAACAAATCCCGGACATCTTTTAGTTTTGGATTAAATGGTTGGAAGAATTCCAGAATGTTCCCAGTGGTCGGATTGGTATTTGATGTATTTGTCTATATCTACTAGTATGAGTCTACTACGCTACTATGGGGCCCATGGTGAAGGTCAGTAGTGATGAGCGGACTTGCCGAACTGTTCGGGTTTGGCAACTTTCTCCGAACCTGAACGCTCTGTATTTGACTCCCGACGGCTGGAGAAGTTGGGAGTCCTGGAAAACTTGGATACACCCTATGGCCCTGTGCTTGGTTTTCACGAGTCCCTAGGGCTGCGTCCAACTTCTCCAGCCACCAGGGGTCAAAGGCCAAGGGTTCAGGTTCAAAGAACGTTGCAGAACCTGAACAGTTCACCAAGTTGGCTCAACAAGAAAGGTTGGTGTTTTTGACCACCCAGTCCGACTCCACTTTGGCCACCAAGTATCAAAGGGGTCCCACCTATATCATGTCTAGCTACAATGGTCCTAGCTATAAGATAAAAACATGGATACTTGGTGTAAAAACTAAAACAGAACGGTAAAATCCACTAATATGAATAGTCCTGTGTCAGAAATATATCTATAACACAGCACCCCCTATAGGTCATTCATATTTAGGATTAAAGGGGTTGTTCACCAAAAAACATTATTTCTTCCAAATCAACTGGTGATTTGGTCAGACAATACCACCCACTCACGCCCCGGGTTGACAATATCGTCCGCAAACATTGGAACATATTGCAAGAGTCTTACCCCAATATTGCAGAGTTTTCCACACACCCTCTCATATGTAACAAAAAAGCACCTACTTTGTATAACAACTTGGTCAGAGCAGAGTGCCCCACTTCCACTGTGACACATGGACAAAGGGTCCTAGCTACCAGGAGACAGGGCACATTCCCTTGTCACCACTGTGCACAGTGTAGCAATGTTCTCAAGGGTAGTGAGGTACGCCATCCCCACACAGGTCAGGCATTCAAAATTAAGGGCTATCACACTTGCACCACCAAGAATGTGGTATACTGTATTAAATGCCCATGCGGCCTATTGTATATTGGGGAGACCATGCAGATGGTCCGTGACCGCATTAGCAAGCACAAGTCCACCATCAGATGTGAGAATCTACTGCTCCCACTACCACATCATTTCAAAGAAAGGGGCCACTCTATAGCTCAACTGAAATACCAGGTACTGGAACAAGTTAGAGTACCCAAGAGGGGTGGCAACCTCAAAAAACTGCTTCAAAAACGAGAAGCATATTGGATACACACTCTGCAATCTCTCACTCCCAGGGGGCTGAACAGGGAATACGAGCTATCTAGCATCATCTCCTAACTTATTCTCATATACCTGACTGCTTCCTTTCTGCCTTACAGGCACTCCAAGCATCTTGAGACTCCCTCGACCCTATTACGATTTTCAGCTAATGATGTACCAGGTACGACCGCTTGCCTATCTTACTATTGTAGCTGCTGTGATCCTCTCGCTATCTAGTATCTTTATCTGCCCTACATATGGCCTGTATAAAACATGTTATGCCTATTCGTATATTATTGTAACTCTTGTATATATTGTACATATTGTATATACTGCTGTTTACTATATGTTACGCCTACTATGTATCTATATGTGCTCTACTTATAGCCTTGAGGTGGACGCACCGCCTCCTATGTGTCCGCCACACTTGTCCCCCGTCCTACTCCACATCCTAAAGCAGATCGTAGCCCTCGGAACATTTATGAACTCTTCATGGTGACTACCAGCTCCATCGCGGTACCAGGACTCTGCTTAGCATAAGACTGAGCCCGACATTGGCATATCCACACTCCTCTGTTGCATCTGGATGTCCCGCATCTCCTGTTTTCGCCGAGCAGCTGACTGTCACAAGCAGCCCGATCCGCGCACCCATGCCCATGCGCCGACGGGCACACTCCGTTCACTGACAGCAGCGCTGTAACACGGCTCTCCCTCATGAACTCCACTTTGCGATCGGAGCAACTGGCCGCTCTGTACCACTCCCCCTTGACCTGCTTTAAGATATTATTATTTGCCGTCTCTAGCAACATGTTTGTTTATGTTTATATGTACTTCCTTGCAGTGTATACTCTTCATTATCATGTGACACATGTCCCATTGTTTACTATGTTACTCCCCTCCCATTCCCATTGATGTTTTCCCCATATTGTTTACTTCCTGGTGTCTTTACGTTGGCCACGCCCACTTTGTGGCGGCATCACGTTTGGCCCCACCCACTTTGTGACGTCATCCCGTTGGCCCCGCCCATATACTTTGGCGGTTTTTTGTTATGTATATATACCTGTTGGTGACCTCACTGCATTGTACACCCCTAAGCTGATGAAGGCCATGCTTGGCTGAAACGCGTCCTTGTACCATATGTTTGCTACACTACAATAAAGAAGCATAATCTACTTGGTGAGTGCCGGCCTCTTCCTAATATCTGAACATTTTTCTCACCTCGAGCACCACCGCCACGGAAGTGCCGTCTTCTACATATTTCTACAGAACTATATCTATAACACAGCACCCCCTATAGGTCATTCATATTTAGGATTAAAGGGGTTGTTCACCAAAAAACATTATTTCTTCCAAATCAACTGGTGACAGAAATTTGTCATTTACTTGCATTAAAAAACCTTCCAGTACGGTAAAAAAGTCTTCCAGTAATTATCAGCTGCTGTATGTCCTGCAGGAAGTGGTGTATTCGGACACAGTGCTCTCTGCTGCCACCTCTGTTCATGTCAGGAACCATCCGGAGCAGTAGCAAATCCTCATAGAAAACTTCTACTCTGGACAGTTCCTGACATAGACAGAGGTGGCAGCAGAGAACACTGTGTCCGAATACACCACTTCCTGCAGGACATACAGCAGCTGATAGGTAGTGGAAAAGTTGAGATTTTTTAATAGTAAGTAAATTACAAATCTTACAAAAAGAAAAAAAAATCTTTGGGTGAACTACCCCTTTAAAAAATGTAATTCACGTTTTAAAAATAAGTAAAAATTTTAAATAAACCTTACTCACCTGCCCTGATCCCCCGCCGCTGTTCCTTAGACTGTGCTTGATCCCCAAAGCTTCTTTCTGCTCCCTGTGACAACTTTTTTTTGTGCAGGAACTGCCCCCTCATGATCACTGTGCAGTTCGTGCATGAACGGGACGTCACAGGAAGAAGCAAACAGCACTGGGGACTGGACGTCGCTGTAACCGCAGCAACAGGGAATAGAGCAGGCGAGTATGGTGTAAATACATTTTTAAAAAAATTAAAATTTCCCCTGAAAACAAAATTAACCTGAAAAAATTAATCGAATTCACTGGATGATTTCATGCATATAGAGCATAGAAACACGTTGGACAGATTTGACTTTTACCCGCTGTTGGGAGGTCTGGCGCCTGACCTAAAACAACATAACAAAGCTATTTCTACATGGTGGTGCTTCCTGGTTGAGCAGTTGCTCAGTACAATTCCCAGAATGCATTGCTTCCCCTCAGCTCTTTATCACGGTCCTCCTGCCCTGTCTACTACCCTTATAGGTTGCAGCACCTGCTGCATTGATCCGGTCTGCTTCTCTGCCTGTGGCATTACTCAGCACAAGGCAGGATCATAAATGCCCCAATAAAGATCAGGGAGATGGTGATGTAGGGGCTGGTTAGAGGTGGTGACATCACATAAGGGAACTATAGCTATATCTACAGATGTGTGGCGCCTCTAAACGTTTGTTGTCCCAGTGTGACGTGTAAAACTTTCTCTAAATGACAGTAAAGATTGAAGGTGGAGTAATCAGCAGCTGAATATGGGTGAGAATGAGCCCAGGGCTCGATGTGGCTCCTCATCCTGATCCAGGGAATACAGTGCAGCTCCTAACACTGATGAGATATAACCATTTATGGTAATATGTAAATGAGGCCTAGGTGCCCAGGGGGCGGTCCCCCGCACAGCAAGAGGCCACACCTTCACTTACCTGAGAATAAAATACTGACCCCCATTACAGGTCAGGGCACACAGAAGGGGGGGGGGGGGGGTACTTATGTACTCTCTCCAATCTGTTACATACGACAAAGCCAGGTCTTCACTTTGTATATACAATGGGGCACTCTCTATCTGGCAGTATATACAGGGGCACGCTCTATCTGGCAGTATATACAGGGGCACTCTCTATCTGGCAGTATATACGGAGACACTCTCTATCGGGCAGTATATACAGGGGCACTCTCTATCTGGCAGTATATACAGGGGCACTCTCTATCTGGCAGTATATACAGGGCACTCTCTATCTGGCAGTATATACAGGGGCACTCTCTATCTGGCAGTATATACAGGGGCACTCTATCTGGCAGTATATACAGGGGCACTCTACATCTGGCAGTATATACAGGGGCACTCTACATCTGGCAGTATATACAGGGGCATTCTCTATCGGGCAGTATATACAGGGGCACTCTCTATCGGGCAGTATATACAGGGGCACTCTCTAGCGGGCAGTATATACAGGGGCACTCTCTATCTGGCAGTATATACAGGGGCACTCTCTATCTGGCAGTATATACAGGGCACTCTCTATCTGGCAGTATATACAGGGCACTCTCTATCTGGCAGTATATACAGGGCACTCTCTATCTGGCAGTATATACGGGGCACTCTCTATCTGACAGTATATACAGGGGCACTCTCTATCTGGCAGTATATACAGGGCACTCTCTATCTGGCAGTATATACGGGGCACTCTCTATCTGGCAGTATATACAGGGGCACTCTCTATCTGGCAGTATATACAAGGGCACTCTCTATCGGGCAGTATATACAGGGGCACTCTCTATCTGACAGTATATACAGGGGCACTCTCTATCTGGCAGTATATACAGGGGCACTCTCTATCTGGCAGTAAATACAAGGGCACTCTCTATCTGACAGTATATACAGGGGCACTCTCTATCTGGCAGTATATACAAGGGCACTCTCTATCTGGCAGTATATACAGGACACTCTCTATTTGGCAGTATATACGGGGCACTCTCTATTTGGCGGGTCCGTCGCTATGTGTCGCCGTTCTCCCCGCGGCCGGAAGTGTGTGTTTCCCGGGGAGCGGATTAGCGGCTGCACTATGGCGGCGCCGGAGGAGGACCGGGATCCTCTCAGTTACTTCGCCGCCTATGGCAGCTCCAGCTCGGACAGCAGTGAGGAGGAGGCCGAGGAGGAGAAGGTGAGGGCGGCGGTGAAGAGGCCTCTGCCCTCCCAGAAGCTGCCGGGCCCGGACGAGCTCTTCCAGACGGTGTCGCGGCCCTCGTTCCTCAGCGCCCCCAGCAACAGCACCATCAACTGGGAGAAGCGGCTGGTGCGGGCCCCGGAGGAGGTACTGACGGCGGGGGGACCCAGGGGGCGCTGCAGGGAGAGGTACTGACGGCGGGGGGACCCAGGGGGCGCTGCGGGGAGAGGTAATGGCGGCGGGGGGACCCAGGGGGCGCTGCGGGGAGAGACAATACCGGCGGGGGGACCCAGGGGGCGCTGCGGGGAGAGACAATACCGGCGGGGGGACCCAGAGGGCGCTGCAGGGAGAGGTACTGACGGCGGGGGGACCCAGGGGGCGCTGCGGGGAGAGACAATACCGGCGGGGGGACCCAGGGGGCGCTGCGGGGAGAGACAATACCGGCGGGGGGACCCAGGGGGCGCTGCGGGGACAGGTAATACCGGCGGGGGGACCCAGGGGGCGCTGCGGGGAGAGACAATACCGGCGGGGGGACCCAGGGGGCGCTGCGGGGAGAGGTAATGGCGGCGGGGGGACCCAGGGGGCGCTGCGGGGAGAGGTAATGGCGGCGGGGGGACCCAGGGGGCGCTGCGGGGAGAGGTAATACCGGCGGGGGGACCCAGGGGGCGCTGGGGAGGAATATTCCTTTAAATAAATTGGTGCAATCTATTAAAAATCTTCACAGTCTTCCAGTACTTATCAGCTGCTGTTTGTCCTACAGGAAGTGGTGTATTCTCTCCAGTGTGGAGATCAGGAGAGGTTTTCTATGGGGATTTGCTCTCCCTCTGGACAGTTCCTGACATGGACAGAGGTGGCAGCAGAGAGCGCTGTGTCAGACTGGAAAGAATACACCACTTCCTGCAGAACATACAGCAGATGATAAGTACTGGAAGACGCCCCCATCCTGTACAAAAAGTGTTGACCAGTGTCTGTCTCTGGTATTGCAGTCTATCACTATTCACGTTATACTGTTACTGCCCCCCCCAGCTCTCGCTCCTGATGCCCCCTGTGATCCGGCCAGGGTAGTGCACATCTCTCCATAGATGTCAATCAAATCCAGCTGGTCGGCTTCATTAGAGTGCGGGGGGGGGCACATTATTTTTTAGTCTTCGGTTATAACAAGTCTCCCGTTTTCTCCTTGAACAGCCTGCTCGAGAATTTAAGGCGTGGAAGAACAATGCGGTCCCTCCCCCGGAGTCCTACAAGGTGGAGGAGAAGAAAGGTCCTCCCCCGGAGCTGGATATGGCAATAAAATGGTCCAGTATGTACCAGGACAATGGCGATGACGCCCCCCAGCAGGCCAGCCAAGCAAAGTTCCTGCCGGAGGAGGAAACGGAGGAGACCGCGGACGGTAAGGGACTGCGCAGATTCACGTTACTCAAAGTGTCCCTCGTTACAAAAAAGTTTTAACATGTCAAAAGTTTTGATTGGTCCGAGTCTGATCGGGAGAGACCGTACCGCAGCTTTGGTTCTGTCCCTGCTCGTTCTCATGATCAGTACAGGTGCGAAAACTCAGACCCGGGCCGATCAACACTTAGCACGTCTCTATGACGTCTCTATGACGTGTCAAAAATTTTCTGTAACTAAGGAGAGTTGCTAGAAATGCTGCTCAGGACAGTATTCGGCCCCGTCCTCCACTGATCGCATGTTTTGTGCTGATTTGTAGGGATATCGGCCGCATATATTCCTGTGTAAACAGATGATTTGCAGCTGATAGAAAGGGAAACTGACAGCACAGATAGGTATATAGGATATACTGTACATATGGGATAGGGATATAGGATATACTGTACATATGGGATAGGGATATAGGATATACTGTACATATGGGATAGGGATATAGGATATACTGTACATATAGGATAGGGATATAGGATATACTGTACATATAGGATAGGGATATAGGATATACTGTACATATGGGATAGGGATATAGGATATACTGTACATATGGGATAGGGATATAGGATATACTGTACATATAGGATAGGGATATAGGATATACTGTACATATGGGATAGGGATATAGGATATACTGTACATATGGGATAGGGATATAGGATATACTGTACATATCGGATAGGGATATAGGATATACTGTACATATCGGATAGGGATATAGGATATACTTTACATAGAGGATAGTTATATAGGATATACTGTACATAGAGGATAGGGATATAGGATATACTGTACATAGAGGATAGGGATATAGGATATACTGTACATATGGGATAGGGATATAGGATATACTGTACATATGGGATAGGGATATAGGATATACTGTACATATGGGATAGGGATATAGGATATACTGTACATAGAGGATAGGTATATAGGATATACTGTACATAGAGGATAGGGATATAGGATATACTGTACATAGAGGATAGGGATATAGGATATACTGTACATAGAGGATAGGGATATAGGATATACTGTACATAGAGGATAGGGATATGGGATATATTGTACATAGAGGATATACTATACATAGAGGATAGGGATATAGGATATACTGTACATAGAGGATAGGGATATAGGATATACTGTACATATTATTATTTATTTATAAAGCGCCCTTAGTTCCAGAGCGCTAAACAATAGATAGGCAACAGGCAGGAACAATACAAGATCAGAAAACATTACATGAAGGCAAAAGACAGACTGGTACATGGGGGAAGAGGACCCTGCCCGCGAGGGCTCACAATCTATAGGGTATAGGGAGAGAAACATATAGGATAGGTATATGGGATATACTGTACATAGAGGTTATACTGTACATATAGGATAGGTATATGGGATATACTGTACATATCGGATGGGTATATAGGATATACTGTACATATCGGATGGGTATATGGGATATACTGTACATATAGGATAGGTATATGGGATATACTGTACATATAGGATAGGGATATGGGATATACTGTACATATAGGATAGGGATATGGGATATACTGTACATATAGGATAGGGATATAGGATATACTGTACATATAGGATAGGGATATAGGATATACTGTACATATAGGATATGTATAGATCCGTGCTCTCAGTTTCCAGATTACACATGCAGTGCATACTTGCCTAGTGCGCTGCTGTGTGATCTGGCATCCTGCTCCCCACCTCTCCCGTCCTGCTTTCTGGCTGCTTGATGTATCTTCTGGCAAGAGAGGAGCGCCAGGGAACAGGATGCCGGATCACACAGTAGTGCTGATAGTAGGTATGTTCTGCTGTGTGATCTGGAAACTGACAGCACAGATTTATTCATATTATATTTAGGATCCTTCATGGGGCCTGGCTGCTCGATCATTGTGCCATGTAAAGACACTGCAAACAAGCGCTGATCTCGCTACAATTCCCATCATTATTTTAGAGCATGCAACATTATTGCAGCTGCTCCAGAACTACAACTCCCATAATGCTACTACAGCTGTCCAAGCATGATGGGTGCTGTAGTTTTGCAAGAGCTGGAGAGGCACATGTTAAAGGGGTATTCCACCCAAACATAACTGGTATGTTGCTGCTCATGGTGAGACTATCAATTCCTTTCATACTTGTTGTTGTTTGTTCAGTCTCCTTCCCCCAGTTCTCAGCTGCTGCTCGCTACTGAAGACACAAAAATCTCCCCCTCCCTTCTAAGACAGCTGATGTAAACAAGTCCCTGGCTGGCTTTATCTGCAACATTGTAGCTTCTTTGTAATACCGGGAGGGTTAATCACAGTGAGTATATTAGCAACTTGACCTCAGAATAACCCTCCCAGCATTACAAAGAAGCTACAATGTTACAGATACAGCCTGCCACGGACTTGTTTAGATCAGCTGTCTCAGAAGGGAGGGGGAGGAGTGAGAGAAAAGCTCACACAGATTTTTGTGTCTTCAGTAGAAAGCAGCAGCTGAGAACTGGGGGAAGGAGACTGAATGGACAATAACAGGTATGGAAGGAATTGTTAGTCTCACCATGGGCAGCAACATATCAAAAGTTATGTTTGAGTTGGAATACCCCTTTAAGTTCACTAACCTAAGTGAAGCATGACTGATTTCAGTTCCTCTATCTGTTCCTTCTAATAAAACATTTTCTTATTTCAGAGGAAGAACAGGAGGAGCCGTCTTCTGCTAAAAAGCGCAAAATGTGACCGACCACTGTGGGATCGACCAGAGCGCCAGGATCTAAGAGTCTCTCCTCCAAAGCCGTCTATCTGACAGATGACATCCATATCTGAGTGTGTACACCAGTGATCTGCAGCCCGTGGCAAAACTACAACTCCCAGCATGCTGGATATCATGTGGCCGCAGGCTGGAGAGCACTGATGCAGATCCTTCACGTGTCAGTATTTGCCTGTGTTGAAGCACAACGTCTTGGCTGCAGTTCTTAGGACTTTGGGTGTAGTATAAGGTGCTAGTCTTGGTGAATGTAAAGAGCCATAGGGGGCGCCACTGACCAGCAATACATTCATGTTTTTATTTTTCCATTCAGTGATGATAATGCAGTTTGGTTCCGCCACTTGTCTGCATTGTGTTAGAAGCCTTTTATAAAGGAACGCATTACAGCATAAGTTATTGTACGAACGCCGCAGAGAAATCATCATGTAAATAGACGTCTGGAATTAAATCTACGTTTCATACACTGGTTTTCCTTTTTATTACATTCGAAAAATCGAACGTCAAGAAGATCAAGGCAATCTCGTGAGAATTATCCTTAGTGGTAAAGGGGAACAGAACTGGTGTCAAAGTTATGTATATTTGTAATTTACTTCTATTTAAAAATCTCGAGTCTTCTCGTACTTATCTGCTGCTGTATGTCCTGCAGGAAGTGGTGTATTATTTCCAGTCTGACACAGTGCTCTCTGCTGCCACCTCTGTCCATGTCAGGAACTGTTCAGAGCAGCAGCAAATCCCCATAGAAAACCTCTCCTGCTCTGGACAGTTCCTGACATGGACAAAGGTGGCAGCAGAGAGCACTGTGTCACACTGGAGAGAATACACCACTAACTGCAGGGCATACAGCAGCTGATAGGTACTGGAAGAGTGGCGATTTTTTTTAATAGAAGTAAAATACAAATCTGTATAACTTTCTGGCACCAGTTGTTTAAAAAAAAGAAAAGAAAAAAAATTCTTGTGAGTGCCACTTTGAAGCACAGGTGTAAACTTGCGGCCAGCTGTTGCAGAACTACAAATCCCATGATGACTGTTTGCAGTACAAGCACCACTTGTACTGCAAAAACCATATGGAGTTTTGGGCACTTTTTAAATTAATGGCTATCCTCGGGATGTGTGATGGCAGGGTGCCGATACCTGGTAAACCTGCTGATCAGCTGTTCTGTAGAGCCGCGGCTCCAGCACATACACAATGCATAGCCAGAAGCTGATGGCTCTGTTCATTGGGTATTGATGATACCAGGTAACTTCGGCACTTAGAAAAACCTGGCAGCTTTCTTCCAGATACAGCACCACTCCTGTCCTCAGTTTGGGTGTGTTATTGCAGCTCAGCTCCCTTAAAGGGGTAGTGCGGCGCTAAACAATTATTCGCAAAATAACACACATCACAAAGTTATACAACTTTATAACCACGTTATAACCGCTCCATCCGTCCCTCGTGCCGGCCCCCCTCTGCCGCATCATAACTGTGCTCAGCCACGATTGGCTGAGCACAGTTATGCTCGGCCAATCACGGCAGAGGGGGGCCGGCATGAGGGACGGATGGAGTGGTTCAGCCGGCCGCCCGCCCGAAGATTACATCATTGTCCAAAGATGGCGGACGGGGGTCGACACGAATCAGGTGAGTATAGTGCATCACACTTCCAGAGGTGGCCACTTGCTGGGCAAGGTCAGCAACTTCATCTGTATAATAGACTGAGGCCCTATGCACGGATACATTTCCTGTCCCATAGATTTCTATTCGGCACGGACACCCTTCAGGAATTTTCCTGAAGGGTGTCCATGCTGGAAAAAAGGTAACAAAATTATAGGACATATCCTATAGTTGTCTGAAATCCAAGCACCGATGCCCCATAGAACCCTACAGGAGCATCTGAGATTCTGGACAGCAACGGATCCAGAAACTGTCTGGAATTCCAGATGTGCTGCCTTCCTGACCAGGCCAGCTTCAGCACTCAGGCATGTGCTGCTGTGTAGTGACTCTGGACCTTTGACTGTACACGCGCCTATTCAGGAGATAATACAGTTAAAGGGGTTGTTCACTAAAAAAACTAAAAAACTCAAAGCAACTGGTGTCAGAGATTTGTAATTTACTTCTATAAAAAAAAATATTCCAGTCTTCCAGTACTTATCAGCCGCTGTATGTCCTGCATGAAGTGGTGTATTCTTTCGAGTCTGACACAGTGCTTTCTGCTGCCACCTCTGTCCATGTCAGGAACTGTCCAAAGCAGCAGAGGTTTTCTATGGGAATTTGCTGCTGCTCTGGACAGTTCCTGACATGGACAGAGGTGGCAGCAGAGAGCACTGTGTCAGACTGGAAAAAATACACCGCTTCCTGCAGGACATACAGCAGATGATAAGTACAGGCAGACCTGACATTTTTTAGGTAGCCGTAAATTACAAATCTCCGGTACCGGTTGTCGGTGCGCTCACAGAAGCCAGAGGGGAGCACTGCTGTATCAAGTGAGTATCTGTTCTGTTTTTACAGACAGGAAATATTGATGGTTTCCTGGAGCCTCCTGAAATGCTTCCTGAGGAGTATTTAGTTAGGCCCCCTTCACAACATCCGGATTTCTGGACCCATACACTTTAATTAGTCACGGACACCCTTCCGGATTTTTCCGGAAGGGTGTCCGTTCCGGAAAATAGACATGTCCTATTTTTATCCAGAATTCCGGCCCGGACGCTCCCATAGGAGTCTATGGGAGCGCCGGAATCACGGGCACTTTCCTGATACACATCAGGAAAGTGCCTGTGATTCCGGATAAGTGAGAGTCCGCCTGCCCCCGCAACCACTGGCACCCCTACCTACCCCCGCACGGACATCAGCACAGGCCTCCCTCCCGGCACCATAGACATAGACACCGTTCTATGGGCCGGCGTATTCCGGCACTTCTTTTAGCGGATCGCGGAATACGCCGGCCCATAGAATGGTGTCTATGGAGCCGGCGGAAAAGCGCGTGCCCGTGCGGGCGGACAGCTGACGGAATTCCGCGGACATTGTCCGCGAGAATTCCGTAGTGTGAACCCTCCCTAACAGTGAACCAGCGTGCAAAGTTTATAAAGCTGTTGGTGCCTGTAGCCACCACTAGTGGGCGCTAACTGCCTGCTGGTTATACATATATAGGAAGTTGCCCATTCATTACACTGCTGGCAGCAAGCATCCCCTCAGACTCCTCCAGAGACATCTGACACTGATCAGAATTGTATTTCCATGCATTACCCTCCCTGTCCTGATAGGTGGCAGTAGCAGATTATCTACAGATTTACTAGTACATTGTTCTGTATCAAGCCAGTCTGTGCTCTGAAAACTACAACTCTCAGCATGCCCTGTCATCCATCATCAGCCAGTGCATGCTGGGAGCTGTAGTTTGCAACAGCTGCAGAGCCCCATGTTGGGGGACACTGTTCAAAGTGTATATACTTCTATTTTTAAGAGCTATATGACACCAGATGGCGGTATTTAGTCCCTTAGAGCTAATGTATATACCAGCCCTAGTGACTGCCAAATGTCCATTTCTTCAATATATTTCATGTTTGTCTTTTCTAGATAAACTTCAGCCCTGGGAATCTTTTTTCACTGTGCTTTAATAGGTACTGTCACTTTAAAAAAAAACGACGCGTCAAATGTTATGATCACTTTGGTCTAAACTTGCTCTTTTTCAACACTGTGTATCATGATTGAAATGGAATCCCAATGTAAGTGTATGGGACCATCTCGGTAACAGTAACTGAGAGCGGGGAGAGAAGCGTTCAGCCAGGCACTTCTTCCCTGCTCGTTTAAGCCTGGTCTGAACACTTAAAGGGATAATTCAGCAAAAAACGTTTTCTTTCAATTCAGCTGGTGCCAGAAAGTACCAGAGATTTGTAATTTACTTCTATAAAAAAAAATCTTAAGTCTTCCAGTACTTATCAGCTGCTGTATGTCATGCAGGAAGCAGTGTTTTTTTTCTAGTTTGACACTGCTCTCTGCTGCCACCTCTGCCCATGTCAAGAACAGTTTCAGAGCAGGAGCAAATCCACATAGAAAACCTCTCCTGCTATCCAGACCGGAATGAATACACCACTTCACAGCAGCTGATAAGTACTGGAGTTTTTTTTAATTAAAGTAAATTACAAATCTCTGCCTGGAAGAGCATAGAGCTCACTTCTCCTTATTGCTCACATGCAGTACCTTTTGCCGGACAGCTGCCTTTCCCAACCCCACCATATGCATGTACACTAGGCCATGTGTTCTGAATGAGAAGAGGAGAGAAAGGTGTTGACAGCTGACACCTCTGGCAGCGGCCTACCTTCCCTAACAACAAAAGGAACTGGTAGTGGAAAGCCTACACTCCTTACCCTTCTCGCCTCCAACCTCTACTATCAGGGGAGAGTCGGGAGTCCTCCATAACCATTAGGCGGTGGGCCGATTCCACTGAAATCAGCAATCAGAAATCAGCACTGAATAACTTATCTAATATATATATATATATATATATATATATATATATATATATATATATATATGTGTGTGTGTTAACAGTATTTGCGGATCCGGGGAGGTGAGTGGACGTTGTTTCCCTCAGCCACCTCCTCCCCGGTCCCAGGAAAAAAATGCTCCCCCCGCTGGAGTACCCCTTTAAAGGGGTACTCCAACATCAGGTAAATGAAGAAACCTGCTGCAGAAGCATTTAACATTGTCACCCTTCTGCCCCACCAAAAATCCATTTGTTTTGGGGTCTTAGTTCTGGTCCCTGGTTGAGCTGTTTCTCAGTACTACAAGTCCCAGAATGCATTGCTTTCCTTCAGCTCTTCAGCACAGCACACACACACACACACACACACACACACACACACACACACACACACACACACACCGTGCCTACTTCCTTTCCCCAACACTTCTGACAGTTTCCCACCCAAAGCTGTTACAGAACATCTCATTTTACTGCAGACTATTGAATAATAATTGCGGTTGCAGCACCTGCTGCATTCACTCCCTGTCTGCTCTTTCTGTAGCATCATTCATCACAAGGCTTCATGTTAGAAACACACTGCACTCTCCCTATATGTGCATTTAACATGGAGATGGTGACACAGGCTGTAGGGCCTGGTCAGAGATAGTGGGGCTAGGGTCAGAGACAAGATCCACCATGGGCTAGGCGAGGATAGCCAAGTTGCCAAACTGTTCAGGTTCCGGAACATTCGGTATTCACTCCTGGTGTCTGGAGAAGTTGGATACCGCCCTAGGGAGCCCTGTAAAACAAGAATACTGCCATAGGCCATAGGCATCCAACTTCTCCAGATGCCGGGAGTCAAATGTCGAGTGTTTGAGTTTGGAGACCATTGCTGAGCCTGGACAGTTCGGCAACCTATCCATGACCCAATGGTGGACTTACCAATGTGCTCATTCCTGTTCTTTGCAGTCAGATGAACGGCCTGGCTCCTGCCATTGACCTCATCCACATCCTACTAGTTGGCGGCCCAACACAAAGGACGTCTTCTAAGTTCTGTAATGAAATTCTGTATCGGACGTAATGGAAATATGTGATGTAACTGAAAGTAATTGGGAGATGACGTGCAAAGTGCCGCGCAGAACCCATGAGGTTCCAATCATGTCATTAGAAGCAAGGGGATACTACGTCTACCGACCCAATCTCCCCGTGTGACCTAATTCTATTCATGGCCGGACAACCTATCCTCCTGTCAGAGCCGTAAAGCATTGATTAGATTCTGCTCGTAAATGAACGATTCATTGTCTTCACTTATAATGGTCTTTATGGGGGACTGGATGCAGCATCTACTACTACTGCTGCTTTACAGCCTGGAATCATAGAGGACTCACCAGTCCGAGTACAGAAAGGTTTAGAGCAGTCACAGTGTGCGCTCAGACCATGTCCACCACCAAAAGTGCCTACAAAGGAACATGACCATCGGACCTGGGCCATGGAGCAATGGAAGAAGGTGCCTGCCCTGATGGGCCATGTTCTCCATCATGTGGACGGCCGCGTGTGTGTGTGTCACTTAACTGGGGAAGAGATGGCACCATGATGTCTTATGGGAAGAAGACAAGATGGCGGGGGCAGTGTGATGGGCAATGTTCTGTTGGAGAACTTGGGGGAGATTTATCAGTTAAACTGGCTCAGTTGCCCCTAGCAACCAATCAGATTCCACTTTTTGTTCCTCACAAACTCTTTGGAAAATGAAAGGTGGAATCTGATTGGTTGCTAGGGGCAACTGGGCCAGTTTCACTTTACACCATGTTTGATAAATCTCCCCCCTTGTGTCCTGGCATCATGTGGATGTTACTGTGTTACATATCACCTACCTAACCATTCTACACACTAAGACCCCCCTTTAATGGCAGCGGCCTCCCTATTGGCAGCCGACAATAGCCCAGGGGCCACACTGGAGACATTGTTAAGGAATGAGGAAGAAGACAAAGAGATCAAGATGGTGACTCGGCCTACAGATTCCCCAGATCTCAGTCCTGTTGATCATCTGTGGGATGTGCTGGAGAACACGTCCCATCTATAGGGTCCGCACCTCACATCTTACAGGACTTACAGGATCCACTGCTCAGAGGTCAGAGGTCATGAGGAGCCTAGACCTCGATGGGTCGAAGCTGTTATGGGACACCAATTGTATGTTATGTCTAATTAAAGGGGTTTTCCAGACACAATTTATTGTTGGCCAATCCTCAGATCTGTGAGAGTCTGACACCCAGGACCCCCAATGATGAGCTGTTTGCTAAAAACGTGTTGCTGGTATGCACAGAGAAACAGAGCTTGACGCTGATGGCTCCATCCACTCTGTGATCACTGAGATCGGTTACTGCAGCTCAGCTCCCATTGAAGTTAATCAGCACTGAGCTGCAGTAACCCATTGTGGCCACTACACAGTAAATGGAGCTCTCTGCATCCTGCTCTGTGTCACTGCGTATACCACTGCAGGGCGTCAGATCTTTACATGTCTAATGTTTAAAACAATATATTGTGACAAAAAAAAAAAAAAAAACGTCTAGAGCCGGAGAGGTTTTCTATGGGGATTTGCTGCTGCTCTGGACAGTTCCTGCCATGGACAGAGATGGCAGCAGAGAGCACTGTGTCAGACTAGAAAGAATACACCACTTCCTACTGGACATACGGCAGCTGATAAGTACTGGAAGACTGGACATTTCTGACACCAGCTGTTTTGAAAACATTTTTTTTTCCTCCGGAGTACCTCTTTAATACCGAGGACAGCAATGTTTATACAGCATAATATACTTATTACAATGCGGTGCATATTATGGCAGCCACAGAACTTTTCATCCAGGATCTATATATTATATTGTATAGAGCAGATCCCAGAATAGCCGCAGTCCCTTTCTGCTGAGATATCAGGTCTCTATGACTAATAGGATGTGAATTGTGTGGAATAAGCTATTTTTATCCGCACGCATGTGGACCCCAAATTAAAAAAAAAAAAAAAAAAAAATCCCTGTGCTTAGCTTGGTCCATGGTTTTATTTGTTCTGGAATGTAAAAGTCTGTGCCGGAGAAAGCTGAGCCGCACTGGAAAGTTTCATTGGTGGATTTTCGAGATGTCAGCAGTAACGTGCGGTTCAGCAGAGGTCTCTGTACTAGATGATGGGAATGGCGCGGACACTCGGCATTCAGCTCCCCCCCGACGGGTTTTTACTGTGCGGTTATGATGAGGACTATTAAAATTCCATATTGAGAACATAAAGGAGCCTATGATGGCGAGGCCGCCCCCCTCCGTCTCGGCAGCTATGACACTAATGACTACTTTGTGTTGACAGGTTCAGATAACAAAAAAAAAAAAAAAGTAGCATTCACAATGTATAAAGTCATCGCCATCGACTTCCATGGATAAAGCGTTCCGTGCACAGTACAACTTCTATGAGGTAGAATAGTCGGCCTGGGTTGTATAGGATGAGTTTTATCAGTCTAGTTCTGGTAACGTCTCCTGTCAGGCCTCGGCCTACGATAAGGTCGGAGTGTTGACGTACGGCTTCTAAGCAAATACTCCATTACTGTTCACGTGTCCAGGGAGACTCGGCTCGGATGGTTGCAGCGTAGGCGAGATGTCTGGCAAACAACTTGAGGTGCCCCTTGTTTGAAGAGTGTTTGCTTTTAGGCCCAACGCGACAGGATTCTATAGTTATTAGTGCTGCTTTATGGCAATGAGGTCATAGGGTTCCATTGTGATCTAATAGCCGGTCACCTTTTGGGTGCAGTGCCTTAAAGCAGCGATGGGGAACCCTCAGCCCTTCAGCTGCTGCGAAACTACAATTCCCATTATGCCTGGACAGCCATGATGGGAATTGTAGATTTTGAACAGCTGAAGAGCCAAAGGGTTCCCCATCCCTTCCTTAAAGGTGAGGGTCGCAGTAAATGTGTGGTGTCCCACCATGGGTGTTCTGTATGCCACACCTTTCACAAAAGCCTTTTTACTCCAAGCTAAGTGGTGATGACGGTAGTCTGTTATTTCGCCACTAGATGCCAGTGTTTTGTATGTGAGCTCTTATCTATTGCACAGCTGTAGGGAACAAAGGGTTACTGTTCCTTATATAATATTTATTTTGTTGACCAGTGGACATACTCTTCTTTTCTATCCAATCACTCTACTTCTTTTCTTGGTACACATACCTCTCCACCAGTCCCAGGGAAGCACAATAGAAAGCCCCTGTAGGAGGAGTTATGCACTGGTGGGAGGAGGTGAAGGTAGCTCAGTCTTACTCAGATTCTTGTGAGAGGAGGACAAACAGAGCAGACGTCCCTGCTGTAGTCAAGCCAGGGCCTGGCTTTGCCAGGACCCCTCTCCGGGACAGTCCAGTTGTGTTAGTGAGGTAGTGAGACTTACGTGTATAAAAATCACTTAATTTTTATAGTCTATTTACTCAAGCTACTATGCAGTGCTAGACACTACAAGGAAGACAAGTCAGGGATAAACCCAGCCCACACTGAGAACCACTCTACAAAGTGCAGGGCAGTATCCTAAGCTACAAGAGAAACTAACCTGGATAGAACAAAGCAACCAGAGGGTCTATGTATCCTATCTCGCAGTGCAGGTGAAACCAGGACACCCTTGGACACTTTACCCCACCTTTACCCAGGTAACCACGACTGGGGCTTGTGTCACCCTATTTGGACGGTTAACTCGACACTGTAGGGCAGAAGGTGGTCAGACAACAGTCAAAAAACAGGCACAAGTAAACTTCTCACTCTCAGGTATTCTTCTCCAGTTCCGGCAGAGCACAGTACTACATTGGGTTGGGACTCCCTTGACAAACTCCTCTCCTCTACGCTGCTCCACTCTATTCTAAAATCTTAACTATACAAGCACCGCTACAACTATCTCTCTCTTTCAGGTATCTCTACAGCACACATTCAGTAAACACTAATGTCTGTACCAGGATTGCTTATCTATTGCCAAAGTGTTCTGTATTCTTCAGAGATTGGACAGTAAAGCTGTTCTATTTATTCACCGGGACTCACCAGCACCTATACACCTCCGCTACACACCTTGGGTTATTTTTCCCCTTTCTGTGGGCGGCGGTACCAATAGTCCAGGTGGGTCAATTGCCACTCAGGACACCATGACAAGAGCCCAAGGGACCCATCACAACCAGGTAGGTCACCGACTACTCAAGAACAGTATAGCCAGCCACACTAAAAGCAGGTACCAGCATCACACCTGTGTGCTGGACTAGCACTGGGGTCACATCAATACCACTGGCCGAGATGTACCACTACACCAACCAACCACCACAGAAGTGGCGTCGCTAGTAACATCACAGCCCGTCACCGGTCGAGTAGTAGTGTACCACAAATGTACTGGACTGAAATACCAGGCCCAGCCACTGGTACATGTATGGAGCTGTGCCTATTAAATAGTAGCAAATGGTAACAGTGTCCATAAGGATAGCTAATCAGTGGGGGTTGGATATACGTTTCTGAGAACTGTTTTAAAGGGAAACTCCAGCAAAAAAATAAAAATAAAAAATCTCAACTGGTGTCAGTAAGTTATATAGATTTACCTCTACTTACAAAAATCTTCAGTCTTCCAGTACTTATCAGCAGCTGTATGTCCTGCAGGAAATGGTGTATTCTTTTCAGTCTGACATAGTGCTCTCTGCTGCCACCTCTGTCCATGTCAGGAACTAAGAGGTTTTCTGTGGGGATTTGCTACTACTCTGGACAGTTCCTGACATGGACAGAGGTGGCAGCAGAGAGCACTGTGTCTGGAAAGAATACACCACTTCCTGCAGAACATACAGCAGCTGATAAGTATTGGAAGACTGAAGATTTTTAAATAAAAGTAAATTACAAATCTATATATCTTTCTGATTTAATAGAAAAAGAACATTTCGCTAGAGTACCCCTTTAAGGAACCACCATGAGTGACTTATTTATACTGGATGGGGTCATGTTGGGTAGCCCTAGTGACGCAGTGTCCCCTTGTCTGCGCCGTCTCCAGAATGTACATAGTTGACCCAAAATGACCATAGAAATTCTTGACAAATGTTGTGATTTAAACGTTTTCCAGCCCAGGCGGCTGTGTATGCTGACTCCATTGATGGCGGCCTGCTCTGCATGTAAGCACACGTCGTAAAAAGTTTTCATCCCTCCATAAACTTTTAGGATGCTCAGTAACTTTTTTCTTTGCATTGTTCTGTAAAACATGCAGACGCCGACCCCGCTAACAATATGTCTCCACATCAGTGGCACAGGCGGAGGCCGCGGCGGTGAGTGCGTGGGCTCCTCCTTATCATCTCTGCATCTAAATGACTGAGGCTCCTGTTTTCTTACCCATCGCCTTCACCTCTCCTACTTTATTTGTTCTGCACATACACCAGGAAGAGTTCCCACAGTCGGCCATTGAGACGATATCATTCCTTTCTGCCACTTTGGCGCTGAAGCAGAAAAAGTGTATTTCCCACAAATCTCACAGGAGATAAGGAATGTGCATCTTGTTGCCGTGACTTTTTTTTTTTTTTTTTTTTTTTTAAACAACAGCTGCAGGGTTTTCAATTTTTCTTTTTTTTTTTACTGTTCCTATAAAATTAGACTGAGAGATGGAAGCTTAAAGG
Source organism: Dendropsophus ebraccatus (assembly GCF_027789765.1). Classification (NCBI taxonomy): domain Eukaryota; kingdom Metazoa; phylum Chordata; class Amphibia; order Anura; family Hylidae; genus Dendropsophus; species Dendropsophus ebraccatus. The sequence goes on along the minus strand of NC_091461.1, from coordinate 117,689,737 downwards.
GGAACTACGGCGATAAAGAAAAAAAATCTTTCAAATCGTCTGGTTTCAGAAAGTTTTGTAAATTACTTCTGTTTAAAAATCTCCAGTCTTCCTGTACTTATCAGCTGCTGTATGTCCTACAGGAATCGGTGGATTCTTTCTAGTCTGACACAGTGCTCTCTGCTGCCACCTCTGTCCATGTCAGGAACTGTCCAGAGCAGCAGCAAATCCCCATAGAAAACCCCTCCTGCTCTGGACAGTTCCTGAAATGGACAGAGATGGCAGCAGAGAGTGCTGTGTCAGACTGAAAAGAATAAACCACTTCCTGCAGGACATGCAGCAGCTGATAAGTACCGGAAGACTGGGATTTTTTTTTTTTAAATAGAAGTAAATTACAAATCTATATAACTTTCTGAAACCAGTTGATTTGAAAGAAAAAAAATCACAGTTGTTATCTGAAGTAAAAAAAAAACTATGGTCAAGTCCTTGGGAAATATTGGGAATATCCCATTCTTCTAAGAGGGGCATATAAGGGGCAATCCCATCCAGTCCCTGAGGGTAATCAATGGTCCAAGTATAAGCAGACACCAGTAATTATAATGGCACATAGTCCAAACCAACAGATTTCTGCAGTACTTGTCGACTATCTAATGTGTACAGGGACATCATGTCTCCCCCTCCTCCCACCTCTGATGTAAACAAGTCCCTGGCAGGCTTTATCTGCAACTTTTTTTTTTTTTTGTAGCTTCTTTGTAATGCTGGGAGGGTCAATCTGAGGTCAAGTTGCTGCGATTATCCCTCCCAGAATTACAAAGAAGCTGCAATGTTGCAGATACAGCCTGCCAGGGACTTGCATACATCAGCTGTCTCAGAAGGCAAGGGAGGAGGGGGAGACAGAGAGAAAAGCCCACACAGATTTTTGTGTCTTCAGCAGAAAGCAGCAGCTGAGAACTGGGGGGAGGAGACAGAATAAATAATAACAACAACAATAATAACAACAGCAACATATCAAAAGTTAGTTTAACCAGTGCCTACCCCAAATGTAGTGCACAGTTATAATGTGAACATGGCTTAAGCAGGAGTGATGAGAGGGCATATAGATGCTGCCATGGTCAGGAACCACAGTGTGTACAGCGTTGAGCCAAGGTGCCGTGTGTTTTATATGAAGCCACAGGATGGGCGCTGGTGCCAACCTAACCCTGGACATGCCCCTCTGTGTATCCTCATCTGCCCGCACTAATAATAGGTGTGTGAGACGCTGCAAGACAGAAAAATGTTCTTTTGTGCAACACCTCCACATTTTTCCAATGTTAAGTGATTCCACATGTTTGGTGTATGAGGCCGGGCACGGCGCCCGCTCCCATCTTCTCTCTTCTTAGAGTAAGTGTAAAGCTCCAGATTATATGCTCAGGGATCCAATCTGAATGGTATCACATGTATACAGCATAATCATAAGTGGATGAATAGTACAACAATACAATAGAGAAAGGTAATAGTTACGGATGGATCACGTCCCCTTCTGGGGAGTTTCTGGCTCAGCTTGATGAATCCCCAGTCATGTTTTAAGGTTTCTTAAAGGGGTAATCCAGCACTACAAAAACATGGCCACTTTTCCCCCTACTCTTGTCTCCAGATTGGGTGGGGTTTGGAACTCAGTTCCATTGAAGTAAATGAAGCTTAAATGCAAACCACACCTGAACTGGAGACAAGAGAGGGGGAAAAGTGGCCATGTTTTTGTAGCACTGGGTAACCCCTTGCTGCTTAACATATTATTTTTACCCCAATTCCCAGTGGAGCATAAATAGCCTATACCAGTGTTTCTCATCTCCAGTCCTTAAAGGGGTAAAATATATGTTAAATCATCCCCCCATCCATACTTGCTATTATCTTTTCTGTCTCCTTCCCCAAGTTCTAAGGCTACTGCTTTCTCCTAAAGACACAGAGAACTGTGTGTGAGCTTTTCACTCCCCCTCCTCTTCTTCCTTGCCCCCTCCTATCCAAGGCGGCTGATGTAAACAGTGTCCCTGGTCATTTGTCTCTGCACTTTGTGGGGCCAGGAGGGGTAATCACAGTAAGATGAAAGATTAACTCTCCTACATTACACAGTGCAGAGACAAGCGACCAGGGAAACTGTTTACATCAGCCGTCTCATAAGGGAGGAGGGGGAGACAGAGAGAAGAGCTCACACACAGTTTTCTATGTTTTCAGCAGAAAGCAGCAGCTCAAAAATGGGGGAAGGAGACTGAAGACATAATAACATGTAGGGAAGAAATTGTTAGTCACCAGGTGGGGGATAATTATATAAAATACTATAACTTGTCCTACAAAAAATAAGCTATTCTCCTTATTCTCAAGATCACGTGGGTCACAGCGGTCAGACCCCCCTCCCCCCCCAATCTGACATTCATAAGTGATTTATGGTGACCTGAAATAGCCCTTTAATTTCGCCACTAAATAAATACAACTTAAACAATAAGCCGTCATGTGGCTAAGCTGATAGAAAAACAAAAAAGTTATGTCTTTCAGAATACAGGTGCAAAACCCAGTGATGGGTCCTGCAGCACATCGCACACGTCCCGGCGTCAGGCTGCATCTGTATTTTGCAGTATACAAAGCTGGACGTTTGTTTTTACATTTTTCACATTCCCATATTATCTATGCTTAACCCCTCACTGTCTGACTCGCACCATAAAAATACCTGCCCAGTCCCTCCAGGCTGATGAGATTGATCTACATAAGGAATTTGTGTAAAAATTCTGTTATCTGATGGAGATCTGCATGTCATAGATTAAGGTGTAAATGGGAGAAGCCCGGAGGCGGTGGCTTTATGTAACTCACAATAGGGGCACAGCTTCAGGTATGGAAGAGCAGAATGTAATAAATCCTCCACATCAAAATCCTATAGAGCAGAATGCCTGCTAATAGATATAACGTATCTGGGGGTGGGATGTGGACAGGCATGCCCTCAAGTCCTGGGGGAGCAAGAGCTGGTATCAAAGTAACAGAGCAGAATGCCTGCCAATAGAAATAACATACCTGGGTGTGTGATGTGGACAGGCATGCCTCTAAGTCCTGGGGGGAGCATGAGCTGATATCAAAATCCTATAGAGGAGAATCCCTAATAATAGATGTAACGTACCTGGGGGGTGGGATGTGGACAGGCATGCCCCTAAGTCCTGGGGGGAGCATGAGCTGATATCAAAATCCTATAGAGCAGAATCCCTAGTAATAGATATAACGTACCTGGGGGGTGGGATGTGGACAGGCATGCCCCTAAGTCCTGGGGGGAGCATGAGCTGATATCAAAATCCTATAGAGCAGAATCCCTAGTAATAGATATAACGTACCTGGGGGGGTGGGACGTGGACAGGCATGCCCCTAAGTCCTGGGGGGAGCAAGAGCTGATATCAAAATCCTATAGAGCAGAATCCCTAGTAATAGATATAACGTACCTGGGGGGGTGGGACGTGGACAGGCATGCCCCTAAGTCCTGGGGGGGAGCATGAGCTGGTATCAAAATCCTATAGATATAATGTACCTGGGGGGTGGGATGTGGACAGGCAGGAGATTAGTCACCAGCAGAGAGCAGAGAACAAAGGATTACGCAGCGGGATCTGTATGAAAGCCGCTAATTAGAGGTCAGAGAGGTCAGTGCTGACTTCAGAGGAGATAGCCCGGTGATGTAGCTGTAAATTAACTCTTTGTTGTCCTATTTTTCTGCCTCATCTCCCTCCACCCCTCCCCTCTCCATAGAGAACAATGTAGACAGGGGGGAGAGCTTCAAACTGCTTTTTCATGATAAAAATGCATTTTTTGGCTAATAAACCCAATTACAAAGTTTCTTAAAATCGCCTAGACTATTGATTTCTAAAAAAAAAAAAATAATTATAATTATACGGCCGGTACACTTTAAGGGATGTTTTAGGGCAGTAGTGTGAAACTTGTGGCACTCCAGCTGTTGCAAAACTACAATTCCCATCATGCCTAGACAGCCTTTGGCTGTCTAGGCATGATGGGAGTTGTAGTTTTACAACAGGTGGAAGGCTGAAGATTCCCCATCTCTGCTTTAGGGGACCCCCGACCTATCTACATGGGCGGCGGCTAATGATAATAATACATACGCCATACTGGATTATACTATAGTTGCCTCCCAGGACTGGTTCTCTTCTTGCGCAGTGAGGAGGATCGGCCCTGCAGCTATACGTACGCACTGATGCCAATCATACCTGATAATAGTGATGATAGTGTCGGCTCTAGCTCCGGGGTACGTACCGTCTCCAGTTGCCAATTGTCTGTACCTTAAAAGGCACCGGGATCAAAGAGTTCACCTGTAACCGAGACGGCTTCTAATAGAGCGGCTGCAACATTCAGGTGAACGAGTCACGAAAATACAGTGTAAGGACAGGTGTCTTATGTGAGCAATATTACAATAAAACACTAATTTAAAGGGGAACTCCGGCGGAAAAAAATTTGCTCCCATATCCACTGGTGTTAGAAAGTTATACAGATTTGTAAATTACTTCTACTTAAGAAACTCCAGTCTTCCAGTACTTATCAGCTGCTGTATGTCCTGCAGGGAGTTGTGCAATCATTCCAGTCTGACACAGTGCTCTCTGCTGCCACCTCTGTCCATGTCAGAAACTGTCTAAAGCAGCAGCAAATCCCCATAGAAAAACTCTCCATCTCTGGACAGTTCCTGACATGTAAGTGGTAACAGTGCCCATAAAACAGCTGAGCAGTGGGGGTTGGATATGTGTTTTCGAGAAGTATCTTAAAGGGGAACTCCAGCGGGGGGAAAAAATAACTCAAATCAACTAGTTTCAGAAAGTTATATAGATTTGTAATTTACTTCTTTTTAAACATCCCAAGACTTCCAGTACTTATCAGTTGCTGTATATCCTGCAGGAAGTGGTGTATTATTTCCAGTCTGACACAGCGCTCTCTGCTGCCACCTCTGTCCATGTCAGGAACCTAGGAGCATTTCCACAAATTAAAGGGGTACTCAAGTGAAAAATAATTCAAATTAGCTGGTGTCAAAAAGTTATAACGATTTGTAATTTACTTCTCTTTTATTTTTCGGTACTTATCAGCTGCTGTATGTCCTGCTGGAAGTGGTGTATTCTTTCCAGTCTGACACAGTGCTCTCTGCTGCCACCTCTGTCCATGTCAGGAACTAAAAGGTTTTCTGTAGAGATTGCTGCTGCTCTGGACAGTTTCTGACATGGTCAGAGGTGGCAGCAGAGAGCACTGTGTCAGACTGGAAAGAATACACCACTTCCTGCAGGACATACAGCAGCTGATAAGTACTGGAAGAATTGAGATTTATTTATTTTTTTTAATAGAAGTAAATTACAAATCTCTGGCTCTTTCTGGAACCAGCTGGTTTGAAAGAAAATATGTTTTAGTGAACAAACCCTTTAAAGCTCTTAAGATGGAATTCCCGCTGGCGAGCTGACTTTTCTCCTTGAGAAACACGGACGGATGGGATAAAATTCCCATTTTATTTTTACATTTTAATCCTAAATAATTGGAATCTGTGTCCTTAGAGCGAGGAATTTGTGCTTTTCATCTGGTGTTTTTTCAGCTTGTCCTGGGTTCGCTTGAATCAGTTCTCCTGGCGCTCAGTCAAAAACGTTTAATTGACAAGTGGGATTCAGATCAAAGATGGAGCGCGGAATTATCTTCATATTTTATCCTGTTTGAAGACAGTCGGTTTGATGTGGATCCTGGAAGAGAATGTGAAATATTTGCTGGGATTTAAAAAATTAAAAAAAAAAAAAAACGACAGATTTTACTTATTTAAGAAAATGCGTATAAACAAGTAAACATGGTAACGGCTTCTAATCAGGATCAGTATAATGTGTGTATCCCAGACTCGCCAACTCTCCCAGAATCCCCGGGAGGCCCCTAGGAAGATGGCTGACTAAGATTGGCTTATTCATATTGATATCTTCATATCAGAAAGTTATATAGATTTGTCATTTACTTCTAAAAACAAATCTCTAGTCTTCCAGTACTTATCAGCTGCTGTATGTCCTGCAGGAAGTGGTGTATTCTCTCCAGTCTGACACTGTGCTCTCTGCTGCCACTTCTGTCCATGTCTGGAGCTATCCCCATAGAAAACCTCTCCTGCTCTGGACAGTTCCTGACATGGACAGAGGTGGCAGCAGAGAGCACTGTGTCTCACAGTATGTGTGTGGGGGAGGACAGGAGAGATTACTGTCCACCAAATGCTCAGTTATTGAAGATGCATGGCCCCCTGTAGTCTATATTAAAGAGCAGTCATAAACTCTTTATGATACTAAGGGCTCAAGTGTCAAGAAGTTGCTGCTGAGCTACAGCATGCACACCTGCTCCCTCCCCCACCCCTTCCTGTCTGGACAGATTGAAGAATGAGGCTCAGTGCTGGAACTCAAACAGGGACAGGTATCCAGTAAGGGAGGAGGTGTGCATGCTGCAGCTCTGCATGACCTCCATGACTCTGAGATTAGAAGGAAAACACAATTTTATGACTTTGCAAACAGCCTGTGAACCTGCCATGGATGGAGCCCATGCAAGTACTGTGGGGCTCCTGCAGAAGGAGGGGATGGTTGTAGTGAATGGGGGGAGGCAACATTTAGATTTTTGCCCTGAGGCTCGCCTCCTGTCCTGTATATACATCTGTGTAACTTAATTGCAAAATCTCAGTCTACGCTTTTAGTGTGACATGTTGTAGGATCCATTGCAGGAATCTAGAAAACCATACCCGCCTTTCTATGTTAAAGGAAGACTCCGGCAAAAAAAATATTTTTCTTTCAAATCAACTGGTTTCAGAAAGTTATATAGATTTTTAATTTTCTTTTCTTTAAAAATCTCCAGTCTTATCAGCTGCTGTATGTTCTGCAGGAAGTGGTGGATTCTTCCCAGTCTAACACTTTGCTCTCTGCTGCCACCTCTGTCCATGTCAGGAACTGTCCAGAGCAGGAGAGGTTTTCTATGGGGATTTGCTCCTGCTCTGGACAGTTCCTGATATGGACAGAGGTGTCAGCAGAGAGCACAGTGTCAGACTGGAGAGAATATGCAACTTCCTGCAGGACATACAGCAGCTGATAAGTAGTGGAAGACTGAAGATTTTTAAATAGAAGTAAATTACAGTTCTATATAACTTTATCAGTTGATTTGAAAGAAAATATTTTTAGCCGGAGTTCCCCTTTATGTAAAACCTAGTTTCGATGTAAAGCACAATAAGGTAAAGGTACACAGGCTATATCAGAGCAGTAAGATTTACATGGGACTGTAGGTGCACGTACTGTTTCCTTGTATTATGTCCTAATATTCAGGTCTGAGTGTGATACCAGACACCGGCCAAGAGGCAGAGCCAGGCTCCAGACTTTATCTTGTTGTCACTTCAATACGCCAATAGTATTATCTATGACCCGACTATCTGAGGACAAGTGCCGTGTGCGGACAGCAGATCAATAACACTGGAGCTGGAGAGGGGGCCCGAGGGCGCAGGAGGACGGGGCCACCACCCACTACTCTATATCATTACATGTGTCTGCAATTACACAAAGGAGACAAATGAGAATGAGTCAGAAGGAGCACGTACCCCCCCCCCCCATCCCGCTGTATGATCCGACCTTAGATTGTTCATTAACGTAAGCGACATAGTCATAGAAACACTATACACAGAATAGAACTTCTTTCTATTACAATCTGTTGTTCCCTGTTGTCTGCCATTCTAGTATGGGGGGCGAGTGTTGCTGTAGCGTTCTGTAATAAAATTGGTATAATATAGTATAAGAAATAATAATAATATACAATACTGATAATAATATATAATAGTATTTTAAATACCTGATTGGTTGGGCACAGTGCCATTCCTATGGTTGTGGCTGTTCCTGGTATTGCAGCTCACAGCATCGGTTGTGAATGGATCTGAGCTGTAGCACCAGGCCCAACCACAATTGTATATATGATTCGGCACCTGGGATCTTGGTGGTTGCTATTGTCTTCATCCTGGACATTCCCTTTCCTTTGTACACTCTAGTGGGGAATTCAGCCAACTCTATCCAGAGTTGGCTGAATTCCCAGCTAGAGTGTCCTGTGCACAGGAACAGGAAGTCCATTACAGGATGTACACCAGAGGTGGACAGAACATGGACAGAGGTGGCAGACTGGAGAGAATACACCACTTCCTGCAGGACATACAGCAGCTGTAGATTTAAAAGTTTTTTTATTTTTTTTGCTAGTGTACCCCTTTAAAAACAAAAACAGAAATTTCAGTTTAATAGCCTGACTCGTTCCCCCACTCTAACATATAGGGACACTAATGAATGGCAGCAGGATCAGGACTTGTTCCCAGGCCTTTTTTTCACTAAATGCCATATATCGGGTAGACATGAATTTTCCGATGGAAACTTTTTTTTTTCAAATAAATTTCCCATGAGAAAAGTAAATATTCTACATAGTTCTGTCGCCAGACCGTCCAACAACAAACTTTCTTATCATAATTGGAACTTAACATCATTTTAATACTCCGGGGACACTTCTCTTTATAGAAAAAGCTATGGAGACAGAAAAACAAATCCAAGGACTATAAAAAAAAAATCAGGATATTACAGTCCCTAAAGGGATGGTCTACTTTGTGCTATTCCTTTTAGTTAGAAAGAAATATAGATGAGAAGCTGGTGACCGGACGTTCTGCTGCTGGAACCAGCGGCGATCAATCTGTGGGAGAAATAAGTACAAGTGTTAGAATTCCAGACAGCGCCGCCACAGGAGAATTAAAGTATTGCACAGTTTCTATTGAATTCAATAGGACGTCTGTGCAAGGCAAAGATGTGTTGGGTCCCTGTATTTGTCATCTTTCTCTTAGATGAGAGTCTTGAGTGTCTAACCCCCCCGCAACATGTGTGAACAAAAGGAAAAAATAAAAATGATTGTATTATGTAAAAGAAGGTGGTAAGATGGCAATGTTCATCATTGGACGGTTGTAGTCAATTACGGCCTTTATTCTATATGCTGTGCTTACTGTCAGACAATTTCCCTCTTAAATTTAAAAAAATATCCAGTCTTCCGGGACTTATCAGCTGCTGTATGTCCTGCAGGAAGTGGTGTATTCTTTCCAGTCTGACGCAGTGCTCTCTGCTGCCACCTCTGTCCATGTCAGGAAGTGTCCAGAGCAGCAGCAAATCCCCATAGAAGACCTTTCCTGGCATGGACAGAAGTGGCAGCAGAGAGCACTACGTCTGACTGGAAAGAATACACCACTTCCTGCAGGACATGCAGAAGCTACTAAATGCAAAAAAATAAAATAGATAGAAGTAAATTACAAATCGTTATAACTTTTTGACACAAGTTAATTTGAAAATATTTTTTTTTTCCACCGGAGTACCCCTTTAATTTGTGGAAATGCTCCTAGGGTCTCACTCTTACCATCTGGAAGAAGAGCAGGATTGTTCACAATAGCAATGCGCTACTCTCTGCTCCCCAGACATTCTTCATCATGAGACATCACCAATCACCATACACTTAACATGATCTCCGTGTACAGTATGTACAACTGCGTGAAATAGCGATTATAGAGAGAAATAAAGGGCCTCTGAGTCCGCTAATAAAATCAGACATTCCTTAAGCTCCATTCGGTTGATGGGAACTTTTTGTCCTCCGAGAACAGCAGATGCTAAAGGCCAAACCACATCCTCCTCAGCGCATGATATAATTTGCTTAATACAGTAAATCTGAGCAGGATGCAGGCCGAGCGTTCAGTCTATTTGGCTCCAATCACTTTCTATTAAAGAATGGCCAAGCGATGTATTATGTGTCTGTATTACCCGTTCGGCTGCTCTCTAGTTAGTCCTCAGTGCCCTATTACATTATGGGCACACACACCTGGGGTCTTGGACTCTACTCACAACTTAATGGGGTTTTCTAATTTAACCATACTTGTCCCCCATCCACAGGTGATCAAAGAGGGGTCCGACCTCTGTACCCCCTGGGGATCTGTAGATCCGCCACTCAGCTTCTTTCACTCCCTTAGCCACTCGCCCGTGGTGCAGGGATCCAAGTGGCGTCATCCTATTTTTCAAAGGCTGCCCCGATTTCCGTCATCGGCGACGGTGTATTCCCGAGCACCTGTCCAGCTTGGAGCACTGGGGGCAGACCCGCCTCTCCCCAATGTGACCACATCCTTTCCTCTCTGTGCTGCGGCTCCATTGATTTTAAGGAATCTAGGGGCTTTTGTCAAACTGAAGGCGTTGGGCCTGCAAGCCGGCAGGTGCACAGAGCGCTGAATCCGGAACTCGAGTCTCTCCTCCAAAATGTTTCAACAGTATTGATGTTGTAGTGCTGGTCGGCAGAAAACTGATCGCTTCCCACTTTTGTCTTTTTCATGTCCACTAGCTATACTTACTGTATCCAGGTCGAGTCTCCTGAAGGCAGCTATATAACAGCTATACTTACTGTATCCAGGTCCAGTCTCCTGAAGGCAGCTATATAACAGCTGTACTTACTGTATCCAGGTCCAGTCTCCTCAAGGCAGCTATATAACAGCTATACTTACTGTATCCAGGTCCAGTCTCCTCAAGGCAGCTATATAACAGCTATACTTACTGTATCCAGGTCCAGTCTCTAGAAGGCAGCTATATAACAGCTATACTTACTGTATCCAGGTCCAGTCTCCTGAAGGCTGCTATATAACAGCTATACTTACTGTATCCAGGTCCAGTCTCTAGAAGGCAGCTATATAACAGCTATGCTTACTGTATCTAGGTCCAGTCTTCTGAAGGCAGCTATATAACAGCTATACTTACTGTATCCAGGTCCAGTCTCCGGAAGCCTTTTAGCCTTCTGCTGGTTCTGCTGAGTCAGAAGTGCCGTGTTTTCCATGATAACTAAAAAAAAAAAAAAAAATGTAAATTGCAAACTTGCTTTATATCAAATCTACTGCTGATTTAGATTTTAAAAGTTTTAACAACACTGACACTTTAAGGTCCTTTTACACGTGCAAATCTTTGGCCGTCCACGGTGGCAAACGAGTGCCGATCAGTAAAATTGCCATTCACTTGCAGTGCACAATAAAATTAGTGGCAGGACCACACGAACGATCCCTGCATTGTTCGTGCAGTCATTTAAATAAATTAGTTGCACATCCCCTATTTACACAGGAAGATGTACAGCCAGGAAATGATAATGTATAGGCCTGCTCAGAAGATGTCACCAGTTGATGAGAGGGTGTTTTCCCGCTCCTCACTGACACTTTTACACAGGACAATGATAGGCAGAATGAGTGGTTCTAGCAGCTGGTGTATTGAAAGAAAGACATACTGGAAATTGAGGTGCAGCGGAGAGCAAGGGCCTATCTATATATAGCTGATGCATAGGGGCCCCTGTACTGTGTATCCACCTCTGGAATAGATTTTGGAACATCAAACTGATGGTTCATATAACCCAATCTTCTACAAGACCTTCTCCTAATCCTTCTTTTATTGATTCTGAAAATGGAAAAAAATATCTAATGGACGTCTGTCCTGGATTGTTTCAAAATAGGAATAAATGTCTTCCAGACGTCTTCCAGCAATCGCTCTGGATCAGCTCTGTACCCCGGGCCGGAATCAGTTTCCATACAGTATATCCCACTTTGCAGCAGCCGTATCCATAATCAGAGATCTGGCAGGAGGAAAGCAATCTCTTGTCGGAGTCTGGGACGGGTCCAGGGCTGTGCAGGAAATATGCAGAATAAAGTGAAATATGGCGAGCGGCTGCTGCTGCTCCGAGTGATCACTTACATCTGTCTGGCTCCCAAATAGCAAGTGCATTCCTTCTTTTCTCAATGCTACAAGCGGCCATAGACAAGCACAGAAGTATACAACCAGGAGAAGCGTGACCATATTGTGCTGTACCTGTCTCTTTACAGCTGTTTTGCAGCACCAGGCCATGTTATGCCTCCCCAGTGAATGCTGTGAGTGACTAGTAGTTTCACTACAGCATACTATCCAAGTCTATACACTATACACTCTGGCAGATGTCAGCACTGTTTAACGTTGTGTGATCCCCTCGGAGACCAATGACAAATTGGACTGACAGCTGGTGGTATACTGAGGTGAATCGCAGTACAGACAATCAATCAGATTAGAAGAAGGGCAAGTAGTGATCAATTCTGTAATGCAAATGCAATTGGTCGTCACGTACCAAGCCTAGGTCAACTACAGTGTCTACACAAACCATCAAACCTTGACATTGGGCTATAGGCCAGATGTCCAGCTGGAGATTTTCCATTGACTTCGGGTCTGTGTCAGGACCGGCAGACGTGAGCACGCAGTGTCATGTGCCCGTCTATCTCTAAGGGCGTTGTCTAAGCAGTTTCTCTGTTCTTCACGACACACTCCGGGTAGTGAAGATAGACTTTCCCAGAAGATGCGCCAGAGTGCGGATCAGGTGGCAGGGCCGATTCTGGGGTCTCCGCCGCCTGAGGCAAACCGCAGGCGGCCGCCCCCTCACTAGCTCCCGCCCCCCCCCCCCCAGACCACAATGCGTACCCGGCACCCCCGTATACAAAGAACAACCCCCCCCCCCCCCCCCGCGCGCGCTCCAGCTCTGCATCCGCTCACCTGTCCTGCCGCAGCACTCCCGCCGCCAAAGCTCACCGCTGTCCCCTGCCGCGCTCCCGCGCCGTCAGTCAGCGGCTGTCATCGCCGCCATCCCGCCGCCAACGATAACCGCTGTCCCAGCTCATCGCGGCCCCCGCTGACCCCGGGCACTTACGACTTGCTGGAGGACCATGAAAGCTGCTGACTTGACAGCGCGGGAGCGCGGCGGGGGACATCGGTGAGCGTTGGTGGCGGGACCGGACGGCTGCCGCAGGACAAGTGAGCGGCTGCAGGGCGGCTATCTGCCGCCCCCTGCATGGCCGCAGAGTCTGCCGCCTGAGGCGGAATACTCATTCCGCCTCATGGCAGAAGCGGCCCTGTCAGGTGGCAAGGGTTGCAAAGCACCCAAGTTGCCAAACAGTCAGTACCAGCAACATTGAAGACACAGCAGATGCAGGTGATGGGTGTAAGTGATGGATGCTGAAGATGAAGACACCAGTGCAGGTCACACAGTGCTGGTATGAGTACGGGTAGGGTCAGGTTCACACAGGGCAGAAACAGTGGGATTACGGAAACTAGGAAACAAACAGAAGTACAGGGACATGGGAAAACCACAACGGTAACCAGGGCTTCCCCCAAAAGTAAGACCTAGCAAAGTTTTCATTTGGAAGCATGCCCACCGAACAGAACACCACAGCATACCGTTGTGATTCTTCTTAGGCTGCCACCGTTTTCCCCTACTTTCACCGTCCGTTGCAGAGTAGCTGCATGCAGGAAATGAAGACCTTCACCTGCCGCCAACCCTGATGTTCCCATCCCCTGTCCTCACTTGTAGATATGCAGGCAAGGCATCAAGAGGTCCTTCGCCTGCCACCATCCCCATTGTCCCCTATTGCCAGAAGTAAAGCTGCAACAGTACAGTGTCCCTGCTGTGCTGTACGAGTGTGCTGTGGTCAGCGCCCCCTGGTGGCTGGAAGCCGCCATACCATACACTGCCCCTGCTGTGCTGTACCAGTGTGCTGTGGTCAGCTCCCCCTGGTGGCTGGAAGCCGCCATACCGTACACTGTCCCTGCTGTGCTGTACCAGTGTGCTGTGGTGAGCTCTCCCTGGTGGCCAGAAGTCGTCATACCATATGTTCTGTCCTTGCTGTGCATGTGACCTAAATTTTTCTCCATGGAAAAATAAGACATTCCCTGAAAAGCGCATCTTTGGGAGCAGAAATTTATAAAAGACACTGTCTTATTTTCGAAAAAACACTGTAATTCCACATTTTTTTTGTAACAATTTCATTGTTGAGGAGTGTATATTGAAATAAACCAGGATGTGTGGCCAAGTCTATCAAGTTTTTTAGGTGTAAATGCCCCGGTCCAGGTAAGGGCTGTCAGCACCCGAGCACACACCGCCAGCTCTTCTCCTATCTATGCCCCTGTCCTATATTGGCAACAGTAAATGAAACACAAGAGAAATAGATAAGATCCCTCTTCAGACTCATCTTCGTCTCGCTCTTCATTGGTGTCAACGTGGCGCTATTTGCTATCGTTCTCCACTTGTATATTGGTGACAAATGTCTGGTTGCCGTGCGCTCCCATCCAAGAATGTGTCATTGCGGGTTTCCTGCTGGTTATATAGACCGTGTGTCAGGATGTCAGAGCCATCGCTGTACACTTCCATCTGTTCTCATGGATGGAAATATAATTGCTTGGAAATATTAATTATCAAGATATACGGCTATTATTAGCTGCTCTTGTGGGTTTCCAAGTCACTTCAGAGGCTGCGGGGGCTCCTGGTTGTATCTTTATGTACGGTAAATGGGTGGTAAGGATTTAGTCCCTTTCCTCTATGAAGGCTATGTTCACACAATGTCCAAAAAAGTAAAAAACTTAAAAAAAAAAATAGTTGGAACTGCTATGCCATGCTTTCCAGTTAAGTGGTTGCTGTCGTTTCAAACTACTTCCCTCCATTGATGCCATTGTGATTCCTAACATATATATATATCCTAACATATCTTTAAATTCCTTAATTTACCATATAAATGACTCTTTACCCCAGAAAAAAAGCTCTAAAGTCTTATCCTTTAGGTGTCTCCCTTCCCCGCTGTCCACTGTCTGTTGTCAGGGAAAATCTGTCTCTAGTAACATCTGGATGAGGACAAATTACAAGTGGCTTAACATGTGCTATGTGCAGAAGAGAGAGAGAGAGAGAGAGAGAGAGCATCTACCTAAATGCTGAGCCAGTCTGCCTTCTAAAGATGACCCACACTGTTCCTAAAAGTTAAATCAAGGCTTCCCTCTCATTTCTCACCACCCACAAAGCTCAGGCAGTTGTCCCTTATGTAAATAACAGTGAATGTACTGCAGTGTAATAGCCCCGCAGCCCCTTCCGCTTTTCACTAGCAGGTCCACTGCCTGCAGAGCCTGATAACAAGGTGTGAATAGCAGATCAGCGGCTTACAAGGTGTTGTACATTATCTCAGCGTTCCTTCCATAGCACAAATAAAGTTCCTTTAAACACCATAAAGCCTGGAATTCTTTCCCGAGGAAGGAAGTCTTGCGTGACACAGTCAGTCATCTGAAATGACGTCCTGATATTGTTCTAGGACAGATGGATATACAAAGTATAATCTGCATCCTGGGACTCATATTTTTTCTCTATACATTTTCTGAGTGAGATGATTTTTTTCTCTCTCTTTCCTGTGACAAGTTTTGACAAAGCCCAAGTGTCTTCAGTAAGAATCACAATTGTATAACCCTGTACAAACAGCACCATTATATAACACACTGGATAGTATAGTATAATCGGTATACAACCCACTGTCACCCCACTGGATAGTATAGTATAATCGGTATACAACCCACTGTCACCCCACTGGATAGTATAGTATAATCAGTGTACAACCCACTGTCACCCCACTGGATAGTATAGTATAATCAGTGTACAACCCACTGTCACCCCACTGGACAACCCACTGTCACCCCACTGGATAGTATAGTATAATCGGTGTACAACCCACTGTCACCCCACTGGACAACCCACTGTCACCCCACTGGATAGTATAGTATAATCAGTGTTCAACCCACTGTCACCCCACTAGACAACCCACTGTCACCCCACTGGATAGTATAGTATAATCAGTGTACAACCCACTGTCACCCCACTGGATAGTATAGTATAATCGGTGTACAACCCACTGTCACCCCACTGGACAACCCACTGTCACCCCACTGGATAGTATAGTATAATCAGTGTTCAACCCACTGTCACCCCACTAGACAACCCACTGTCACCCCACTGGATAGTATAGTATAATCAGTGTACAACCCACTGTCACCCCACTGGATAGTATAGTATAATCGGTGTACAACCCACTGTCACCCCACTGGATAGTATAGTACAATCGGTATACAACCCACTGTCACCCCACTGGATAGTTTAGTATAGTATATAATAATATTGCCCCCCCCTGTGACCCCTTATAGTAATAAGGCTTCCCTGTACTTTTATATAGTACCGGTGCCCACTGTACCTCCATTTAGTACTAATGACCCCTGTGCCTCATATAGTAATTACTTTCCCATGTGTCTAAATATAGTAATAACTCTCCCCCTGTGCCTCTATATAGTAATAAGCCCCCCCACCTCCATATAGTAATAATGCTCCCTGTGTCCTCATATAGTAATAACTCCCCCCTGTGCCTTTATATAGTAAAAACTCCCCTCTGTGCCTCCATATAGTAATTACATCCCCTGTGTCTCTATATAGTATTAACTCCTCCCTGTGCCTCTTTATAGTAATAATTCCCCCACATGCCTCCATATAGTAATAATGCCCCCTGTGCCCCATATAGTGATTACTTCCCCATGTGTCTCCATATAGTAATAACTCCCCCATGCCTTCTTATAGTAATAATGCTCCCTGTGCCCCCATGTAGTAATAACTATCCCCTGTGCCTCCATACAGTGATAACTCCTCCCCATGCATCCATATAGTAATAATGTCCCCTGTCCCCCTATATAGTAATTACTTCCCCCATGTGTCTCCATATAGTAATAACTCCCCCCATGCCTCCCTATAGAAATAATGCTCCCTTTGCCCCATATAGTACTTGGGCCTCTATTTAGTAATAATGCCCCCCCCCAATCCACCTCTATATCATAATAATGCCCCCCTCTGCCTCCATGTAGTAATAATGGAGACCCCTGCTTTAGAGAATAACATTTTCCTTTTATTATGTTATAACTATTGCTTTACTTACTGGAGTTTATACTTTATCCCTTTCTTTCTTATCAGAGATAAATAAAGAGGGATGGCCATGGGCACGACCTGCGCCCCATGTTATGCAAAGGGGAACGAGCACAAACATATAATACCTAAATTAAAGGTGATATCATGGATGCATTTCATCGCTGATGTTCTCTTCATTTGTAGAGCGTCCCATGCAATATTAAATGATCTTATGTCATCAGTTGGAACGACATCAAGTTTCTTGACTTATACACACAACTGTTTATCGTAAGGAAATAAGTGTCAACTCTGCGGTTCATGCCTAACCATCGCATCCATCACATGTAATACGGGATATCCTGACCGTACAATTTTTGCAGACACGCAGAATTTCTTATCCGAGTGAATAAATCAAAAAGCAGGTGGAGGAAAATTATTAAGCTATGGATACAAACCCAGCGACAACACACAAGTATATGTAGGAGCTAAAAGTGAAAATTGTTGGGACTTTTTTTTTTGGCGCCAGGGCGTAGATCCCGATGGAGCTGTCCATTTTTCAAAGCACTCCTGTATAAATAGCAAATGGGAAAGTGACTGCACGGATATGCATACATACATGCTGTCAGTTTCCAGATCACACAAATAGTGCATACTTACCTTCTGCACTGCTATGTGATCAGGCATCCCGCTCTCTGGCCCTCCACTCCTGCTCTAAGCTGATGTATCTTCAGGCCTCCTCCAGATTAATTGACAGCGGAGGGAGATAGGGGCGGTATACTAAAGATACAGCAGGGCGGGAGAGACGGGGAGCGGGATGCCGGATCACACAGCAGTGCAGAATGTATCTGTAAACTGACAGGACAGATAAAAGATATAAGGATCGTTTGGGCACCCAGGCTGCTGGATTAATTGTGCCATGTAAAGGCACTGCAAATGAGTGCTGATCTTGCTCATTGGTGCTCATATACGCCCTTGCACAGTCCTTTGCGCCCTTGCACAGCCCCATGTAGGGCTGTATAAAAGGATCCTCAGTGAGCGCTTCTTTCCCTGTTCAGTTGGGAGAGAAGAGCTTATCACTGACTTCTCCTGTCTCGTTCTAGTGATCGGTCGGATTTGTTGTATATAAGAGACATATCACAGTCACCTAAATGTTCATTTAAAGGGATATTCCCATCTGAGCTTGTTATCCCTTATCCACAGGCAGGGGAAATCTCTTTAACAACATGAATTTTGCTTATTTTCATGATAATGTTTATTGGGTTCCGCATGTAATGCAACAAATAGATGTCTCCTTTACCAACCAATATAACATTGCATTCGATGAGGCAGCAAATGAGGAAAACCAGAGGGAGCAAGCCAAGCTTCTTTCTGGATGGGAGCCAGCATACATGTGTGTAGGAAGCACCGGTGATGCTGACATCTGGAGAAGAGATAAGAGACGTCTATGTTTGCACCGGAGATGCTTACATCTGGCGGGGAGGAAGTAGATGCCCTCATCATCCTCATCATCATCATCATCATCATCATCATGCACGCCGTTGCCAACATTATTGTGTAATCAGGAGTTTCAGTCCGTCACCCTGACGGTTCCACATTAGGCGCTTGATTTGGCTGTTTTACATTCTTTTCATATTAGTTTAGTGAATAGGTCCATAAGAATGATTTACAATCCTTTAAGTGTAGTCCAAGGAATGTCTCCTGTCTATTTACATCTCCAAGTATGCGGAGGAACCTTGGCCTCATCCTGGTGGGAGTCCATAGAGGTCACGGCTTAGGGGCAGCGGTATTTGACCTTGAGGCATGTCTGTGTTATCTGTCAAAGATGCTGCGATAAGATGTCCTTAGCTGGAAATACTCAGATGGAATGCCATAGTTGGTGCAAAGTGTCAAAGAGGCGTGTCCCAAGTCCCTGATCTCCGAATGTCTTCGAAATCCCTTCCCATCCCTGACCCTGCTTGTGGCTCAGCTTCCAGATGACTGTCATAGGGATGGGAGGAGGAGCGAGGAGATGTTACAGCGGTCACTACATTTGGACGAAACCACAATTGATCGACATCATTGCGTGGTTATTGAGGACTGCATGGGGGCATGGTGTTTGTGTTTTTTGTGGCCTAAGAGGCTTTTCCCATAATCCAAATTTCCCACCTGTCTTAAAGGGATTGTGACACAAAGAAAACTAGGTCTAAAGTGGTGCATTATGTGAAAAGAATCGGCCATGTTGGATTATTCACTCTAGGAAACGAATGTTGCCAGAGATGTCTGACGTCCACTTATCTCCTCATGTCAAAATAAGCCCGACCATAAGATCCAACCATGCACCTTTATGGGAAAGACAAACGAATGTTTAGTTGACGTTTATTTTATGTGTATAATATGTATGTGTCCACATCACAATTTTGTAAGATGTTTCACATATAGGCCCCGTTCCCACTGAGCAAAGCTAGCGGAATTCCACAACGGAATTGTCCGCCGCGGAATGCCGTTAGCCTCCCGCTCATAATGGGAGTCTATGCGAGGCGCGCGCTGCAGCTCTGTACGCGCTGAAGAATGAACATGCTAACGGCATTCCGGGGTGGACAATTCCGTAGCGGAATTCCGCTAGCTTTGCTCAGTGGGAACGGGGCCATACATTGGGAATCTGTGAAAATTGGATGTTGAGATGATTGAGATAGACCCTTCTGGCCCTGGCAATTGAGCGCTTCTTCTCCTGCCCCATAGACACACACTATGTGACCGTCTCAGTCAGGCTAAGCAGAGACTTCTCCCAGCTCGTCCTCTCTGACTGCACACTTGCACACACACATATATATATATATATATATATATATATATATATATATATCAGTATCCTGTCATCACAGGTTGCTGACATGTACATAGAGCGTAATGCAGAACCATGAGCATATTTATATGGATTCGCACATGGCCGATTCTGGGGGAGATTTCGGATTTATTATGTGGTGTGTGAACGTAGCCTAATGATGGCATCATAATTGTTACCATACATGGAAATATCTGAGCTGACGATGTTGCCCATAGCAACCAATCAAAAACCTGCTTTCATTTCATAAACTGAGATTCTCTTTGTTGCCCATAGCAACCAATCACAGCTCAGCTTTCATGTTCCATATTGCTCTAGTAAAATGAAAGCTGAGCCGTGATTGGTTGCTATGGGCAACAGAAAATAAAATCTTTCTATAAAACAGCACCATTGTTATGAATCTCCCTGTTGAAGTCTTATCAATCTGTCTTATCAATTAATAATAGATGCCCCTTGTTGCCCATAGCAAAATATTGAGATCTGTTAAAATGAAAGCTGAGCTGTTATTTGTTGCTATGGGTAACAAAGGATGTAAGGCTGCTACGATAGACAATACTCCTCCCCCTTCCCTTCACACGTACCGTATTTTCTGCAGCAGATGTGACTAAATGAATGAACACAGCCTTAAATCCGCACTGTAAAATCCGCTGCGGATTTTATAGTGCGGATTTAAGGCTGTTTTCATTCATTTAGTCAAATCCGCTGCGGATCTAAAATACGGTACGTGTGAAGCTACCCTTATATCACATTCCAGTTCTGTGTATATGATGCATGATCTGTACGGTGTTATTACACGCAGTTTGACTTAGAACTACAACTCCCATCAAGCCCAGTTAGCTTTACGACAGCTGACGAGCCACAGGTTGTAGATCACGTGACAAGACAACCTGGTCTGGTCCCTTCACAGCTGCCTCGTCCGCGCCGGGCCCCGCCCCCTTCTCGCACTGCGCAGGCGCCGACCCGCGGCCTCTCACCCCTGAAGTATTCCAAGTATGTGCAGGGAGAGGAGCCCCGGAGAGCGGCCCCGACACACAGCGCACAGCAGCCGGGAACCGGAGCGGACACGGGAGCCGGGAGCCTGAGCTCAGCCAGTACATGCAGTATACAGCATGGAGCCGGGCTCTCACGGACTCTCGGCCGCCCGGGGCAGCTCTTGCTGAGGGCGCTGGGAAGGAATGGCTGATCCTCTGCGGAGGACTCTATCCAAACTGCGGGGGAAGAGATCCAAGAAGGGGCCGGCGGGGGGACTCTCTAACGGAGAAGGTAAAGAGCGGCCCGGGGGCAAAGGGGGGAGCCCCGACCAGTGTAATGGGGTGAGCAGCATGGGACCCCCCCAGACTTACCACACAGGGGGGCCCCTAGAGATTGTATGGGGGCACCCCACCCACAGCAGCTCGGGGGCCCCCCAAAACCACAACAACAACAATGACAATCACCCGTCACAGTGGGAGGTGGGCTGCAGACTATCTCACTACAGCAACGTGGACTATGCCCCCCACCTGCCCTGTGTGCCCCCCGCTCCGGGGTGCTACTCTGCCCCGCTGCCCCCCAATAGTGCCCCCTATAGCCCGGACTATGAAGAGCAGTGGCCCCCGCACAGTGCCCCGTCCCCCCTCAACTTTATATATCCCCCCCCAGAGCCCCGTATAGTCACCCCCCATTATGGCGGCCCCCAGAACCATTCCGAGGACAGCGAGGAGGACGATTACTACGACAACGAGAACCTCCGCGTCTCCAGCGCCCACCAACCCCAATATACGGGGACTGAAGCGCTGTTGCCGCGGACCCCCTACCCGCACAGGACCCCCGACGTCTACCTGGAGACTGACCGGCTGAGGTCCCAGCTGCAGGAGGCTTATTACTTACTCATTCATGCCATGCATGACATGCCCATCGAAAGCAATGGCACCAAGATGGTGGGCACCAAGTCTGAGAACTGCCCCTCCAGCTCCCAGTCCCAGGATAGCGTCTATTCCCAGTCCTCCGCCCGGGTGCTGGAGAGCGACGTGTGGTCCTCGGACGAGGCCAGTCCTAAGCAGGTGTCCCATAGCGACCTGGCGTCCCTGAACGCCCTTATGACGGCTCGGATGAACCGAATGCGGAGAATCAGCAAGAGCCTGGATACGGTGTATACCCTGCCGCCGGCTCTGGAGCCGTTACATAAGTGTCACAGCGATAGTCAGATCAAGTACAGCCCCGTCCAGAGCAGCCTGTCCTCCGAGGACGGCCACAGTCAGGGCTCTATTGGCCACCAAGCTGATGTGGACAGCAGCGAGGGCAGCCCCCGAGACATCCTATCCTCTGTGAACTGGAGAGTCTCGGAGAGCGCCCCCCAGAGCCCTCCAGGTGGGGACGTCAGCCGGAGCCGTCAGCCAGGGGTGATGAACATGGAAGACCAGGGCGGCTCTTCACCCAAACCTGCAGGACTCACCGTTAAGAAAATGCAAAAGTGGATGTACAAAGGACGCCTGCTGTCTCATCGCATCATCGGGGCCTCCCAGAAAGCCGCCAGCAAGTCGGAAGGTAGCCATACGGGCCACAAACATCCGGATAAATCAGGTAGGCGAGCAGGGCATGGGCCCCGCTCCAGGCCTGACAACAACTCACCCCCTACACCTTCTCTGTATAGGGGTGCCCTAACTTCCCAGGTGCGGGTACTAATGGGGTGACTACTTGGTGACGGTTCTTTGCTGTCTATTAGAGATTGGTTGCATGCGTCTCCTCTCTTCCATTACTTAATACAGTCATTGTGGTTCAGGGTAGCTGCTTTCTTGCAAAAACAGCACCACCCGTCCCTAGGATGTGTAATAGTGTCAACTTTACTGCCCTCCAGCTGTTGCAAAACTACAACTCCCATCATGCCTGGACAGCCTTCGGCTGTCCAGGCATGATGGGAGTTGTAGTTTTGCAACAGCTGGAGAGCCAGGGTTCCCTACCCCTGCCTTATATACTTTACAATCTGCTGCTGCCGTATACCATAGTTGTATATAGGAAGCAGTAAGTGTCCCTATATACTTAAGATTTTTTTTTAATAGAATTTAATTAGAAATCTCTAGCACTTTCTGGCACCAGTTGATTTGAAAGAGAAAATTTTTGGGTGAACAACCCCTTTAATTTGCTTATTTTCATTCATCATTTGTGGTTACACCATGAACTTATGGAGATTTGTGCACAGTAAAGCACCAGACTTTTTATTTTTTATTTTTTGCAGCTGGGTTATGATCTAAACATGAAGCCGGTCTAGTGTTACTTATAGTTTGAATATTAGTAAAGCAGGGGATATCTCTGGTTATTGCCAACACCCACCCATCGCAATTCCCCATACACCTGCACGCTCGGCTCTACTGAGTGTGCATGTGTATTTAGAGTTTGGGGGGGGGGGGGCTGCCACTAACCACCTGGCGGCTGATCTAAAGAGCTGTGTTCTCAAACATGTGGCTCCCTGCCGCAGATTTACAGCTCCTATCATGGCTTACAGCCTAAGGCTTGTTGTAGTGGCTATAGTTGTGTTATAGGTTTTATAGTGGATCAGAGAACACTGCTTTAGGGAGAAGAGGAGGATTGGGCTTTGAAAATCAATATGCCTGATCTTTTTCGCGGCGAGTGAATGTGGGCCTAAAGGGGGTACTCCTGGGAATTAGATTGTTGTTGTTGTTGTTGTTGTTGTTATTTATTATTTTTTTTTCTTCAGATCTACTGGTGTCAGAAAGTTATATAGATTTTCTATTTACTTCTATTTTAAAAAATCTCCAGTCTTCCAGTACTTACCAGCTGCTGTATGTCCTGCAGGAAGTGGTGTATTCTCTCCAGTCTGACACAGTGCTCTCTGCTGCCACCTCTGTACATGTGAGGAACTGTCCAGAGCAGCAGCAAATCCCCATAGAAGACCTCTCCAGCTCTGGACAGTTCCTGACATGGACAGAGGGGGCAGCAGAGAGCACTGTGTCAGACTGGAAATAATCCACCACTTCCTGCAGGGTATACAGCAGCTGATAAGTATTGGAAGACTGGAGATTTTTAAATAGAAGTAAATGGCAAATCTATGTAACTTTCTGACACCAGTTGATTTCAAAGTCCTTTTTTTCTTTTCTTTTTTTGAAGCCACCCTTGTTCTGTGGTCATGTCTGGTATTGCATCTTACCCACAATGAAATGAAAGAATTGGATTGTCTGGGTATTACATGGATGGTGATTATAACGGCATCTACCGATCCTGCGGTAAACGGCCGATCGTCCTGGTACTATAACGTTGTATCTTAATAGAATACATGACGCCGGCAGTCATCTGTGTGGGAATTTATGCAGATTTTGGAATTTCCCAGATACCTGTGGGGGTGTTTTTAGATCCTTCTGCAGTTCCACCAATGACCTCTAGGGGCGCAGCTAGAGCGATCACAGGATCTGGGTACCCTGGGGGCCCTAGATGTTTGTTGTTGGCATCTAACTTTGTCTAATAGGTCTAAGGAAGTTCTTATTGTGGCGCTCCGGGCAGGACAAGGAGGGGGGCGCTAGCCTTGGAGTTATTATAATTTGTGTATTTTAGATGACTATTTAGCGGGGGCTTTTACCACTTGGAATCACTTAATATTTGATGAGTCCCAGTCATCCATCCTATAGCAAAGGGATGGGGAACCTTCGGCCCTCCAGCTGTTGCAAAACTACAATTCCCATCATGCCTGGACAGCCGAAGCTTTAGCTTCGGCTGTCCAGGCATGATGGGAATTGTAGTTTTGTAACAGCTGGAGGGCCGAAGATTCCCTATCTCTTCCCATTTACCCAGTGGCGTTCTGTGACCGCCGTCCCGTCCCCCAACCCCCCCCCCCCACCACCACCACCGCAGCTTCATGCCAATGGTTCAGCTCCCCACCTGTGGGCAGAGCAGACCAGGAATTCAGCGCCGTGTTCCTACAGGCCCTTGGGCTTATCTGACAATTTCAGGAAGATTTATCGCTGGTGCTGGCGGTGGAGGGACACTCAGATATGTTGGGATTGGCTCATTCCCGGGTATGAGCAGTAAGGAGAGAACACGCTGCCAAGTCTTCCTGGGCGCCACTATCCGAAAATAAGTACATAAAAAAAAAAAATTATCGAATATCGAGACGCCCCTCCTCTGTCAACATGTTTTTCTTCTTATACTGGTTTCTGAGAAAAGTTACTTGACCATATTTGCCGCCACTATTATACTATGTTCCTTAAGGGTATAAACCCACACACCGTATATGCAGCGTATTTACTGCTGCGATACGCAGCAAACTCGCAGCAAACTCGCAGCAGATTAGATCTAAATAACTGAACACAGCATCAAATCTGTACCAACAAATCTGCTGTGTATTTGTTGCATATCTGCTGCGTATACCCTTAAGAAGAAGTTCACCCTGCGCAAAACTTGATTTCAAATCAACTGGTGCCAGAGATTTGTAATTTACCTGTATTAAAAATAAATCTCCTGTCTTCCCGTACTTATCAGCTGATGTATGTCCTGCAGGAAGTGGTATATTCTTTCCTCTTTCTGCTGTCACCTCTGTCCATGTCAGGACCTGTCCAGAGCAGGAGAGGTTTTCTATGGGGATTTGCTGCTGCTCTGGACAGAGGCACTGTGTCAGACTGGAGAGAATACACCACTTCCTGCAGGACATACAGCAGCTGATTAGTGCCGGAAGACTGGAGATTTTTAAATAGAAGTAAACTGCAAATCTGTATATCTTTAAAAAAAAAATAAAAATCAGAGTAGCCCTTTAATACTAATTGGAAGAAACAGAACCGCTGACTTCTGGCTTTTAAGCTGAATGGCTCTTGATGTCGGCTGGCGGTGCCACCTCCTGGCACTGAGCGCGGTGCGGTCTCGATAAGGACCGATCATGTTCACAACAAGTCACGTTTATCATAACACTCCAGCAAAGGGTCTTTATGCAGAAAGAGCAGCGGCAGCAGTAAACTTGGCACCCGCCGCCCGCAGCCAGAAATTACTAAATGGCCTTTTATTCAACCGAGGGAAGGAAAACAAATCTGACTCTATATGACTGCCCCCATGACTGAGCGCAGTGTTCACGGGTGCCATGTCACCGGATCTGCAGCTTTACCTCTCGCTGAGTCCTCGTGGAAGGTTTCATGGCTCCATATGTTCCTGCTAGAAAAGGGGGGGTGGGGGGTCAAAGTGCGACGACCCTCCAGCTGTTGTAAAACTACAATTCCCATCATGCCTGGACAGCCTTCGGCTGTCCAGGCACGATGGGTATTGTAGTTTTGCAACAGCTGGAGGGCTGCACTTTGACATCTTTGTGCTAAAGGTCGCAGGTATCTAGTAATAATGAGCACCATCACCCAGCATTGCTTGTCACCCATTCACATCAATAGGCTGTCTGTGTCTTTCAGGGCAGTGCAAGACACACTGGGGGCAATAATCAAAAACTGTCTGTTTTTTCATTAGTAAGGGGCCTATTCCTCCGAGTGATAATCGATTTGGCCGATTAAAGACAACGATCAGCTAATGATCGTGTCATCGGCTGATCATTTATTTAGGTTCAAACCTAAAATCATCGGGCACCGACCGCGCATCGCTGCATGGAATAGCGATGCGCAGCGGTCGACCGACAATTCCACAAGCAGCATGCTTTACCTAAACATGTTGCAGGTCTTCTCCTGCGCTCCTTCTTTCTCCCGATACCACGTGCAGCAGCAGCTTCAGTGCGGCCTGACTTAGCTGACAGACCGCTCAGCCAATCACTGGCCAGGACTGCCTCGGCCACTGATTGGCTGAGCGGTCTGTCAACTCAGACAGGCCGCACCGAAGCTGCTGATGCACGCGGTATCGGGAGAAAGAAGGAGCGCAGGAGAAGACCTGCAACATGTTTAGGTAATGTATGGTGTTTAAACAAGGGCTGCAAGGACATCGGTAACAATGTCCCTGCAGCTCTCGCTTAACGATTATTGGGCCGTGTAATAGGCCCAGTAAACGAGCGCCGATCTGCTAGTTT
Source organism: Dendropsophus ebraccatus (assembly GCF_027789765.1). NCBI lineage: Eukaryota > Metazoa > Chordata > Amphibia > Anura > Hylidae > Dendropsophus > Dendropsophus ebraccatus. Next base: position 117,663,173 of record NC_091461.1, on the reverse strand, counting down.
ACATTATTGATCGGGCCCCCATCGGCCCGTGGAATAGGACCCTAACCAATCAGATCTCAGGTTTCATTCTACTAGAGCCTAAAGGGGTACTCCAGCAGTAGAAAACTTTTTATGTTGCTGCCCTGTTAGAAAACAAACATTGTATGCTTACCTCTCTGCGCTCCCCTCAGTTTCCCCTGCTGACTGCAGCCCTTGACTCGCCCCGGCAATGACAGCCTACTCGGCCAATCACTGGCTGCTGTGCTGTCCTGTCTGTCACTGATTGGCTGAGTGGGCTGTCATTTCCGAGACTTGTCCAGGGCTGCAGTCAGCAGGGGACATCGGAGGAGCGCAGAGAGGTAAGCATACAATGTTTGTTTTCTAACAGGGCAGCAACATATTAAGTTTGCTACTGCCGGAAGTTGGGGGGTTAGGGGGGGGGGGTCCTATTAGGGGGGTTGCGAAACTCATTCCTGCCATAGTAATTGTATTCAGAACACGGCTAGAGGCAACTACACATCTCCAGCTGTTGCAAAACCATGGCATGCTGGGAGTTGTAGTTTTGGAACACTGATCTCCAGAGAGAAGGAGCAGTGAGCGGCTGACACCTCTTGCTCCGACGCCTCGCTCTATGCTGAGGTTCAGGGGTCTGAGTGGCTCTTTGTTACATAAGACGTGAGTGAGTCTTCCCCGATATACAATGAAGGGCTTGTGTGCTGTGCAGCAGTCGTCTCCAGCTGTTGGAGCAGCCACATCCTCCGTCAGTCCTCACCAGCACCATGTCCTCACAAGGAGCTAGCAATACGCTGCTTTCTTCTTTAACCCTTTAGACTCTCCAGCTGTTGGGGAAGCTGAGAAGCTACAACACCTAGTTAGTTCTGCCAACTAAGCATCACTTTTTCTTTTTTCCCTTGCTTTTTGTCAGTGCTCTGCTTGCTGCTTAGGACTTTGGTTTCTCCTTTTTGTTACCAGTCAGAATGGTTTCTTCAAATTATTTGTAATTTGCTACTTAAAAAAAAATAATCTTCCAGTACTTATTAGCTGCTGTATGTGCTGCAGAAAGTGGTGTATTCTCTCCAGTCTGATACAGTGCTCTCTGCTGCCACCTCTGTCCATGTCGGGAACTGTCCAGAACAGCAGCAAATCCCCATAGAAAACCTCTCCTGCTCTGGACAGTTCCTGACATGGACAGAGGTGGCAGCAGAGAGAGCATTGTGTAATAAACCACTTCCTGCAGGACATACAGCAGCTGATACTGTATTACTTTCTGAAACCAGTTGAATTGGAATAAAAAAAAATTGCCAGGGTTTCCCCCTTTAATCTTTAAGGGTAATAGCAAAAATGTCATGGTAAATAGAGCCGGCTGTGATGAAGGCGGCCATAGATGTTCAATACCTGTCGGGCAGATGTTGATCTTTTCTCTATGGGCAGGGGGTGGAGTAGGTACAGGAGGAGGGAGTCCTGTACATGGTGTCAGAGCATACAGGAGTGTTTGTCTTGCGTCCAGCATTTGGTACACATTGTAGTGAGCTGCGACTCCCACACTACTATGTACATGGCCACCAGCTGTCCGGCCTGCTGAATGGAGGGATGTATACATTGCTGCGTGTCCTAGATTAGCAACAAGCAGGTGCCAGACCTGGGTTACCTAGATGTAATGCCGCCATGCTCATGTTATAACGGCCCTATAATGTGGTCGCGGGATTTCTGAACCGGAACCGGCCAGCTTGTTGCGAGACCAGGATTGGGCCGCGTTCACATGGCTGATTGTTATATGGATTTTGAGTTTTACCTACATACCACATTACATAGTTTTCATTGGGTAACCACGCTATAGTTCATATGAGGTGGATAAGGACTCCATACTTGGTGGAAAGATCCCTTGATATAAAGGTGACCTTATAGCCACCCCTCCCCTGCTGTGAACGGCCCTAATCTGTGCAGACATAGGACAGTAGATGCAGCGCCACCACAGGTGAAACAAAGCATTGCATATCACCCATTCACATCAATAGGCTGTTAGTGTCATTCAGGGCAGTGCAAGACACACTGGGGGGGGGGAATAATTAAAAATTGTCTGGGTTTTCCTATAGTAGCCAATCAGATCTCAGGTTTTATTCTACTAGAGCTTAAAGGGGTACTTTGGCGGTAGAAAACTTATTGTATTAGAATTGTATGCTTACCTCTCCGCACTCCTCGATGTCCCCCTCTGACTGCAGCCCCCGGCTTGTCTCAGCCAATCAATGGCTGCGATGCTGTCCTATCCGTCACTGATTGGCTGAGAGGGCTGTCCCTGCCGAGACAAGTCCAGGGCTGCAGTCAGCAGGGGACACTGAGGGGAGCGCAGAGAGGTAAGCATACAATGTTTGATTTCTAATAGGGCAGCAACATATAAAAGGTTTTCTATCGCCAGAGTACCCCTTTAAGTAATGAAACCTGAGCTGTGGTTGGTTGCTATGGGCTAATAAGTTTGGGTTTATTCTCCAATATGTACGTCTACAAATGAACGTCCACTGGATACAACACTGCTTTACCTTAGAGTCCAGCTGTAGTATGTCAGGGCATCTGGCAGCTCGGTGCTGCGCCGTGTATGCCGTGCCAGGGTGAGAACAGTGATCCAAACTATTACAGGGGGTTCTGATCTCCCCTCCATGGTCCTTTACACCCAGACTGCTGGAAGTGGCCACATCTCAGGGTAAACTGAGGATTTAAAGGGGATCAGGATAAAAAAAAAAATCACATCACTGACCTGCATTGAAACTGATGAGTTCTTAAAGGGATTGTCCAGGGTAGCTGCTTTCTTGCAAAAACAGTGGCACCCCTGTCCCCAGGATGTGTAATAGTGTCCACTTCACAGCCCTACATCTGTTGCAAAACTACAATTCCCATCATGCCTGGACAGCTGTCCAGGCATGATGGGAATTGTAGTTTTGCAACAACTAGAGGGCCAGAAGTTTGACACCCCTGCCTGTATTGAATGGGCAGTACACAGGCACAGCCACTCATGACTTCATCCTGGATACATCTATATACAGTATTACAGGTGAAATCTATACACGGCAGCCATCTATTGTTTATATGCCTGTATTCAGAGAACTAGACACGGGCGGCTAAGATTACAGATCATGTCACGACTGACTACTGTACGCCTGTAACTACGCAGGTGCAGACATAGGATATCCTATCTACTAAAGTGATGACTTATCATTAGGATATATTAGTGTGGTCTCACCTCTGACCCCTGCACTCCAGATCCTTCCCTGCCAGGCTATGCAGCTCTAGTCACTTAAAGGGGTACTCCGACCAAAATCTTTTTCTTTCAAATCAACTGGTTTCAGTAAGTTATATAGATTTTTAATTTACTACTTTTTAAAAATTTCCAGTCTTCCAGTACTTATCAGGTGCTATATGCCCTGCAGGATGTGGTGTATTTTTTCCAGTCTGACACAGTGCTCTCTGCTGCCACCTTTGTCCATGTCAGGAACTGTCCAGAACAGAGACCCCTTAAATGATGAAGTAATTGCTGGAAACCTAATGCAGAGAGGAGCCGTTCCCATATTCAGGTCACTTGGATTATATAAATAGCTGCGTACATACGATCCCAGGACCCGTGTGAAAGAGGAAGCACTCAACCTAAAGGTCACGCAGCCAAGTAAAGGGTGTAAAGTGACGACTACACTTAATATTTCCGCCTGGCCCACCCAGTGCCCCCCATACAGCAGCACTATAATTGTGTATCCGCTGGCAGCTAATGTCCGTTCTGGCTCGTTGCGGTAGTTATGGTGTTTTTTGCATACACTGAAAACCCACACGTGTTACTATACCTGTAGGGGAGGTCACACTTAGTCACGGACACTTCAGAAGTCAGAGACTTGTCAAAAGTTTTGATCTAGTGGAGTCTGGGTGCTGAGACCTCCCTACACTGAGCAGGGAGAAGCACTTGGCTGAGCGCTTCCCTCCCCATCTCACTGCATTAGAACGGCTCCATAGATTGATTCTAGAATGAGAGAATTGCTCAGCTAAATGCTTTTTCCTGCTTGTTGTAAGTGGGGACCCTTAGTAATGTAAACTTTGTAGGTGCTTTAAAACAAGAATCTCAATAAACTTGTCAAGTACTTAAAGGGGTTGTTCAAGATTATGATAAACAGCAAATTTTTTTGCAAAAACAGCACCTCCCAGTCCTCAGGTTGTGTGCGGTGTTACAATTCATCTCCAGTCACTTCAATGGCACTGAGCTGCATTAACACATCCATCCTGAGGACTAAAGTGGCGCTGTTTGTAGAATTAAAGGCGGCCATGTTTTTCTAAGCCTGGATTTCATGTTGAAAGATAAATGATTGCGACGATCAGCCGACATCGATCATGTCGGCTGATCGTTGTCTTCTACTACACAAGACTATTACCGGTTGGAACGGCCGATAATCGTTTCATGTACTAGGACTTTGGCGGTGATTCTACACAGGATGACTATCGTTCAAAAAATCGTTCAGATTTGAACGATAATCGTTTAGTGTAATGGCAGACAATGATTAAACGACCAATGAGAAATCGTTGGTCGTTTGATAGAATTTCGTTTGCCTCATGTTCGCATGTAATAAGAGGTCGTTCGGCCGTTCACAGTAACGACGACAGGACGACCGCAAGAACGATCGTAAGTAACGATTGTCGTTCCATGTAATTGGGTAAACGATTTCAGGTCATTCGCCATAGCGGTCATTTGGGATTGTTTATCGTTAATCGTCGAAAAGCAGCTTTGCGGAATAGTACCTTGACGCTTGTCACTCTCCTAGTAATTGAGAATTATTATATATAATATCTATATTTTAACAATATGTCCAGAATTAAGGAAGAGGGGTGATGTTGTTTTTGACCCCCCTCCCCCCTGGGCCGCTGTCTGCCACTGAATAGACCTGACTGTCTCCTATTATTACCGCCACCTCTGGTTAATCGTCAGCCGGTGCAGAGATAGCAGCCATTTGTCCTGTCCTGAGCTTTTCATGGAATGCAGCACAAGTATAAACCTGCCCGTGGTATCGTACCCGGCACTCTGCAAGGAGGAGGACGTCAATAACCTGAACGGCCAAAAATTACACTGCCCATGTTTAGCCTCCCGGAGAAGGAGGCCGGACGAAAGCTGCTGCGCTCCTGGCCGGTCTACAAATTGCTTGGTGTAATCCCGGTATTATCCTGTGCGCGGCTGCTGCTGCAGACAAGGGCATTGGGCGAAGGGATTGGGTGAACAAGGATTTAAAGGGGTTGTCCATCAAAATTTATTTTTAAACTAGTCCCAGTAAGTGCCAGAGATTTGTAAGTTATTTCTTTTAAAAAAATCTCCAATCTTCCAGTACTTATTAGTTGCTGTATGCCCTGCAGAAAGTGGTTAATTCAGCTCTCTGCTGCCACCTCTGTCCAGAGCAGCAGCAAATCCACATAGAAAACCTCTCCTGCTCTCCAGACTGGAAAGAATACACCACTTCCTTCAGGACATACAGCAGCTGCTAAGTACTGGGAGATTTTTTTTAATTGAAACAAATTACAAATCTCTGGCATTTTCTGATACTAGTTGATTGGAAAGAATTTTTTTTTTGGTGAACAACACCTTTAATGCCGTCATATTGTGCAGCCTGGGACTACGCGTATGTATAATGAATGGATGCCGTTACCAGGATATTGATATCCCTTGTCTTTTTAATGGGTCAAACATCAACTTAAAGGGGAGCTACCCTTAAGGTCAGGATTCCCTTTAAATGAAGACACTGATGTGGAGGGCAGCAAATTCTTTACTTTTTTAAGAACTGGTGCAGTAACCCTGATGGCTTCAGGTTACACAGGGGGGGTTATTAGATGGCGCTACTATATAAAGGAGATATCCTAAAATTAAAAATGAATCCCCTATACAGGTGTCAAACTCTCCGCCCTCCAGCTGTTGCACAACTACAATTCCCAGAATGCTTAGAGAGCTTTGGGCTGTCCAGGCATGATAGGAATTGTAGTTTTGCAACAGGTGGAGGGCCGCAAGTTTAATGCCCCCTTTTAACAATTTACTGTTCCAAATGTTTCAGAATTTGGTTATTTGCACCAAAATAACAATGACAAATGTCTTAATACTTAAGGGGAATGTGTTATCAGGAAATGACTTATTGTATAATTTTTTATTTTTTTTTTAAACATATTTAAGAATTTTTGTTGACCTTTTTTCATAATTTTTTTTTTCATTTTTTCATTCTCACCACCGGGACTAAAACTAAGCTGAGACTTCCTGTCGCGTCTGTGGTGATAAGAGGAGGCTGCAGTAAAGTGATCTGTGCAGCATTGCAGCATCATGTGACACCAGTAGAGGAGACAATAGCAGCTTCCTGTGGAATTACCTCTTCACAAGTCACAGAGCGCGCTCAGTAATGTCTCACATTCATCTCAAGGGGACAGTGTCTGTCTATTGTTGTCTTAAGTCCATGAGTCTTGCTGTAAAGCATGTCACTAAGTGCTGTTAAGAACAGCCCAGCCAAGATGGCCGCCCCCATAACCATGTACAAATAGTGACATTACAAAAAAAAAAGTCAGAAAATAGAAATAGATTAGAATAAAAGAACAAGTTTAAGTGTCTGACTCTAATAAGGTGATGCATTCCCTTTAATAATTGAATCTTATTCTTAATTTCTTTGCTGCAGACTTCATCGAAAATACCTACACCTCCACAGTCATCAGGCGAGATCTCAAAGTCACCGAGGTGAACCAACACAACCTTCAGAACAACCACATCACCGTCTCCAAGAAGCGGAACTGGCTGACGCAGAGCACCCACAGATACCATCATGTGACAGAGAGCGGGAAACGGAGCCATCACACGTCCAACTCCGCTCATGTAGTCATCCGAGAGACCGTTCTCCAGCTGTCACGGGCGGACAGAGACGCCGCGCTCTCCATGCCGAACAGCCTACACGCCATGCGCACCGCCACCTCCGATCTGAACGAAGACAACGACGCCGACGATGAAGGCGAGATCTGGTACAATCCAATCCCGGAGGATGACGAACCTTTTGTCTCCCCCAAGACCTCTTCAGACCTGATCATATCTGAACCTGGACACGATGTGGCGGAAGTATCTGCCAGGCCTGGATGTCTGCCGGGTCCGGGCGAGCCGCTATCTCCCGCCTCTGATAATACTGGAGATTCCTTGGATTCCATGGACTATGGCGTGCAGCTGTGCAAGCAGAGGTTTGTGTGCAAGACGACAACGTCACTGTCTACAGAAGACCCGCCTGCCTGCGGATCCCACGACCCCGGTAGGAAGGCTTTGTATTACATTCGTCTGCGTAATCTGGTCTGTAAAGTGGTTATGCAGTCTTAAAGGGGTTGTTCACCCAAAAATTCTTTCAAATTAACTGGTGCCAGAGATTTGTAATTTACTTCTATTTAAAAAAAAAAAAAATCTCTTCCAGTATTTATCAGCTGCTGTGTGTCTTGCAGGTAGTGGTGTATTCTTTTCAGTTTCTGGCATCAGATTTGAAAGAATTCTTTTGGTGACCAAACCCCTTTAAGGAGTACTTGTCATTACAGTAAGGTTCCTACATCTTATAGCCACACATCAGAAGTTTTGTATCGGTGGGCGTCTGGCTGAGACCCCCGCCGATCGCTAGTACGAATTGCTCCGCAGCGCCCCCTCTGCCCCTTCATCTCCGCTTTTATGAACAGAATTATAATGAAGTCTATGAAACTTCCATCAATGGTGTCTACTGTAAGTTCCATAGATTCCATTATAATTAAGTCCATTGCTGAGAGCGGAGATGAAGGGGCAGAGCGGGTGCTGCGGAGCGCCTGTGCCCTATAGTTTATATTGGTCTAATGGTCCGTTATACCAGGGATGGGGACCTTCGGCCTTCCAGCTGTTGCATAACTACAATTCCCAGCATGCCCAGACAGCCAAAGTTTTAGCTACCAGGTATGATGGGAAATGTAGCTGAAGACCAGAAGGTTCCCCATCCCTGTTATAAAGAACCATCAGGCCCATATAAACTATAGAGCAGGGCGTTAAACTCATGGCCCTCCAGAACTACAACTCTCATCATGCCTGGACAGCCAAAGCTTTCCAGGCATGATGGGAGATGAAGCTGGAGGGCTGAAGATTTCCCATCTCTGCATTATACGTATTCCTGGACGTTCTGGCATCGGACTTCAAGCTGGTTCTGGATTTCAGTGACTTTTCTTTGCAGGTGTCTGGTCGTCTTCTGTTATGTAATCCAATCTGCCGGCGTATGACTGGGGCTGAGCTCAGAGGAGCCGAGAATGTTTAATATCCTGGTGTTCTGTGACTTGTTACGGCTGTATGAGAGCGGCTTTGTCCTGCTCTGGTAAATAGACCGTCTGTGACGTGTGAGCCCCCCGCCCCCACCCCCTCCATAAACAGCCCCTATGTGTCCGCTCTCCACATTCTCCTGTCACATAGATAGATACTCATTCTTTATAACTTGCTTTTTAGTATTTTTCATCCCAAATGTTTTGTGGCAGGGTTTGCTGGGAGTTGTAGTTTCACCACAGCTGGATGCTATAAACTCCTGGATTTGACAGAAATGCTTAGAGTTGTAGTTCACTGTGTGTGCATAATGGAAGTTGTCGTGTTAACCTAGCTGGAATGATGGGAGTTGTAGTTTTATGGTAGCTGGAATGGTGGGAGTTGTAGTTTTATGGTAGCTGGAATGGTGGGAGTTGTAGGTTTGTTCTAGCTGGAATGATGGGAGTCATGGTTGTGGTAAAGCAGCTGGCAGGCCATGGGTTAAGGCCAGTGATTAGGAATGTGCTCCGGGCCCCTCTATTATGTTGCTGCTGTTTTCTCTCTCGCCTTGGAGAGCACATGTGCCGGATGTGTTTTTCTTCTTTTTCTGCTGTTCTTGGAAAATCTGCGGATCTGACCCTGGATTCAGGATTATAAGATACGGCTCAGGGTCTCCCGATTCAGGGCCGAGCGCTCAGGGTCGCTCCCCTCAGCAGCTGTGCACTCTAGGAGTGACCTCTCTTTTCTTTTTCTCTTTCTCGCTCTTTCTCTCTCTCTTTCTCGCTCTTTCTCTCTCTCTTTCTCGCTCTTTCTCTCTCTCTCTCTCTCTCTTTCTCGCTCTTTCTCTCTCTCTTTCTCGCTCTTTCTCTCTCTCTCTCTCTTTCTCGCTCTTTCTCTTTCTCTCTCTCGCTCTTTCTCTCTCTCTCACTCTTTCTCTCTCTCTCACTCTTTCTCTTTCTCTCTCTCTCACTCTTTCTCTTTCTCTCTCTCGCTCTTTCTCTTTCTCTCTCTCTCGCTCTTTCTCTTTCTCTCCTCTCGCTCTTTCTCTCCTCTGGCTCTTTCTCTCCTCTGGCTCTTTCTCTCCTCTGGCTCTTTCTCTCCTCTGGCTCTTTCTCTCCTCTCTCTCTCTCTTTCTCTCCTCTCTCTCTCTCTTTCTCTCCTCTCTCTCTCTTTCTCTCCTCTCTCTTTCTTTCTCTCCTCTCTCTCCTCTCTCTTTCTTTCTCTCCTCTCTCTTTCTTTCTCTCCTCTCTCTTTCTTTCTCTCCTCTCTCTTTCTTTCTCCTCCTCTCTTTCTTTCTCTCCTCTCTCTTTCTTTCTCTCCTCCTCTCTTTCTTTCTCTCCTCCTCTCTTTCTTTCTCTCCTCCTCTCTTTCTTTCTCTCCTCCTCTCTTTCTTTCTCTCCTCCTCTCTTTCTTTCTCTCCTCCTCTCTTTCTTTCTCTCCTCTCTCTTTCTTTCTCTCCTCTCTCTTTCTCTCTCTCCTCTCTCTTTCTCTCTCTCCTCTCTCTTTCTCTCTCTCCTCTCTCTTTCTCTCTCTCCTCTCTTTCTCTCTCTCCTCTCTTTCTCTCTCTCCTCTCTCTTTCTCTCTCTCCTCTCTCTTTCTCTCTCTCCTCTCTCTTTCTCTCTCTCCTCTCTCTTTCTCTCTCACATTTTGTGGGACTCTATAGCCCAGCATATGTCTCTTCCTATCACCCGCACATAGACGCTTATTCTGCTGCATGCATAGTGTAAGGGAACAGAACGCACATAGTCGCTAGTAAATTAGATTGTCTTGCTGTCAGTATACCGCTGCATACATTGGCGTACTGCTGGTATCCTGCTGTACACTGACGTTACATTGTAGTTGACGCTGTCTATCATAGATAACCATTAATATCAGGATACCCATAGACAGAAATGGGCGCCACTTATTTCATAGGCCAGACTGGATTTGCCTAGTGACGCTGCTTTGCCCGCTTTCCCCTTGTAGTAGCGTGGTTGGCTACAGTATCTGCCCTTGGTGTATAGTATACCAATGGAAATCAGCTCAAACTTATAATCCTGAATCCAGGGTCAGATCCGCAGATTTTCCAAGAACAGCAGAAAAAGAAGAAAAACACATCCGGCACATGTGCTCTTACCTTCCTCCTCAGCGCTGTTCCGGTGCGGATAGTTGTTTGCTGTACGGTCCAGTAAGAGCGTTAGGAGCCCTGTTCCGGCTGGCACACTCCATTCGTTATTAGAAAGGAGCCGACCGGTCGGGGGGGGGGGGGGGGGGCTGGATCCTGGTTATGGGGGTGAGCAGTGCTCCTACTGCTCTTACTGGACCATGGAGCAAATGACTAACTCCCTCGGAGCGGCACCGAGGATGGAGGTAACAGACATACTTTCCTCCTCTGTGTCTCCTGGTTAACCAGAATTAGAAGAACATGGCTGATTTTCCTCTAGAAACATCGCCCCTCTTGTCCTCAGTTTGGGTGTGGTGTTTCTCAACTCCTTTCCATTGGAGTGAATGGAGTTGGATTGTAATACCACACACAACCTGAGGACAGAGGTGGTGCTGTTTTTGGGAAAAAAATGGCTTTTTTTTTTTTTTTTTCTTTCTCATAATCCTGGATAATCCCCTTTTAAACACAGTGTGAACCTAGCCTTGATATATGAGTAGTCACACAATTCATTTGATGAAATCTCCCATGATGCCTTTCCTTAACAAAAGACATGGGGTCACCGATTTTGTTATTGCAGTTGCAAAAGTTCACCTGATTTTAGCTCCATCTTATGAATGAAGGCCAGAATAGCCAACTTTTCCTCCCTTTTAAAGGTGTTGTTAACCTTTTTTTTTTTTTCCCCCAAATTAACTGGTCCCGGAAAGTGCCGGAGATTTGTAATTAACTTCTGTTAAAAAACCACCAGTCTTCCAGTACATATCAGCTGCTGCATGTTCTGCAGGAAGCTGTGTATTCTCTCCAGTCTGACACAGTGCTCTCTGCTGCCACCTCTGTCCATGTCAGGAACTGTCCAGAACTGCTGCAAATCCCCATAGAAAACCTCTCATGCTCTGGACAGTTCCTGATATGGACAGAGGTGGCAGCAGAGAGCACTGTGTCAGACTGGAGAGAATACACCACTTCCTGCAGGACATACAGCAGCTGATAAGTACTGGAAGACTGTAGAGTTTTTTCGTAGAAGTAAACACAGGCAGCCATATTGAGTGTCCACTGGCTTCCATAGGAATCCACTGAATAACATCCTGCTGGAATCTATAGTGCATTCCTGGAGTTGTGGCGGATTATTTCCAGCCGTGGTTCTTGTCCTGCAGCCGACACTCCATGGGTTGTTATTGCACAGCATGTTCCCTGCCCTGGAGAGCGTTCCTCTTAGAATTCTTCCTGGAAACCTCTTAAGTCTCTCATGATAAGATGCGGACCATCACACCGGACTATTTATAGCCGAATCACGGGGTAAAACTCCCCAGCTCGGGGATGGATTGTTCTGGTGTAAATTTTTGTCTCTAAATTAAAGGGAAAGTCGACATTTTGAAATTGCATTAAATGATGTTGGAGGGATAAGCGCAGCTGCAGCCTATTGTACATGTGACCCTTGGTTTGTAGTCTAAGAACGGAGAATGCAATGTCCAAAGAACGGTTGTGTCTTAAAGGGGCGCTCCAGACGAGAAAAAGGTTTAAAATCAGCTGATATACAGATTTTTAAATGTCTTCTATTTAAAAAATCCCAAGTCTTTCAGTACTTATCAGCTGCTGTATGCCCTGCAGTAAGTGGTGTATCCAGTGCTCTCCAGTCTGACACAGTGCTCTTTGCTGCCACCTCTGTCCATGTCAGGAACTGTCCAGAGGAGGAGAGGTTTTCTATGGGGATTTGGACAGAGGAGGCAGCAGACTGGAGAGAATACACCACTTCCTGCAGGACATACAGCAGCTGATAAGTACTGGAAGACTGGAGATTTTTTATATATATATATATATATATATATATATATATATATATATATATAAGTAAATTACAAATTTATATAACTTTCTGACACCAGTTGATGTGATTGTTTTTTTTTTTTCTTTCCCCTCTTTGGAGTTCCCCTTTAAAGGGGTTAGAATAATGTATCGTATAGAACGATTAGGCAAAGATTTCTCATAGACTAATATATATATATTTTTCTCCTTAGGGCTGAAGGTTATTTCTCCGGTGTCATCTGACTTCTCCCCTCCTTGTAGTCCCAACCCCGTGAAGAAAGGCGGAAGCATCAATTGGTCTCTTCCGGATAAAATCAAGTCTCCCCGCACCGTACGCAAATTGTCGATGAAAATGAAAAAATTGCCGGAGCTCAGCAGAAAGCTCAGCGTGAAAGGAACGTCGTGGAGTCACTCCAACTCCGACCATCCGTCTTCCGCCTCTAAAGGAAACTTCCAGGAAGTGGGAAACCCCGCTTCCCTATCCTCCTCCTCCAGACAGGCAGCAGCTGCCGCCAGCCGGAACGTGATCAGCCGCTATCACCTGGACAGCAGCGTCTCCTCCCAGCACAGCTACAAGAAGAAGAGCTCGGCCACTTCCAAGTCTTCCAGTAAGGGGGGTTACCTCAGCGACGGGGACTCCCCAGAACTTATCGCCAAGTCAGGTAAACACGGAGCGGAGAGTCGACCCGCCAAGGGGAAGGAGCCGCTATCGGCCAATAACGCTAAGTCGGATTTGGACATTGACGCCTTTCGCCATTACAGCTTCTCCGATCAACCAAAGTGTTTCCAGTACGTCTCGGGACTGATGAGCGTTCACTTCTACGGGGCGGAGGACCTAAAGCCGCCCAGAATAGACTCCAAGGATGTGTTTTGCGCCATTCAGGTGGACTCTGTGAATAAAGCGCGGACGGCGTTGCTGACCTGCAGGACTTCCTTTCTAGACATGGATCACACTTTTAATATCGAGCTGGAGAACGCCCAGCACTTAAAACTTGTCGTGTTCAGTTGGGACCCGACCCCGAAGAAGAACAGGGTTTGCTGCCACGGGACCGTCATCCTGCCGGCGCTTTTTAGGGTAACAAAGACTCATCAGCTGGCGGTAAAACTGGAGCCCCGGGGGTTAATCTACGTCAAGCTGAGCCTCATGGAGCAATGGGAGAACTCTGCAGACCGGCTTGGAGTGGATCGGGAACCCATCATATTCGGGGTTGACGCACGTCAAGTTGTTGAGAAGGAAAATTCCGGACTGATGGTCCCGCTTCTTATGGACAAATGTATCATGGAAATAGAGAAGCGAGGCTGCCAGGTAACGTCTTCTATTCATGGCTGCGTGTGATGCCTGCTGGGCCACTATAAGGAGGTCGGGTTACACCATCTAAGTGGTACAGGAGGGGTTATCCAGAAAATCTTAGCTGGTTTTGTTTTCCAAAAAGAGCACCACCCCTGTCCTCAGGTTGTATGTGGTATTACATAGTTACATAGTTAATACGGTTGAAAAAAGACACATGTCCATCAAGTTCAACCAAGGAGGGGATGGATACAGGGAAGGGGGAGGGGTGATAGGTTCTATACATACACTTCTGTCTATTCGTTTAAAGGGATAGTCTGGGCAAACCCAGTGTGCCGGCAGCATCACTGCTCACGGTCATCTGCTGGTCTCCTGCATCTCCAGATCTTGTGATGTCACAGCCCCGCTCAGCCAATCGGTGGCTGCAGCGATGTCCCGCCCATTGGGCCCGAGGGTGTGTAGTGACAGAAAGCTGGAGCTATGGGAGACCAGCAGATGACCATGAGCGGAGCGGGGGTACAGGGACAGATAAGTACAACTTGATTATGTTCACCCTTCCTTCCTTGTTTCTGTGTGTGTTCTCCCAGACTATCCCTTTAAACCGAATTTCAATGCCACTCGCAAACTGAGAATCTGGAAACAGGCCACCCCTATGTTTTTAATCCTTCATAATCCCTTTAAACCACTAACTTTAGTGAGTATTTCCTAATGGGGATCCCTACTTTTGAAAACAGACTAGTGTCTCTGCGGGATCCCCCCACGCTGGCCAAACACTTCATTTAGCCGTCAGTTGTCTTGCCCAATTTCACCCCCCCATACATTGGGCACATAGTTTTTATGGAGATAAAGGTGGGTAAGCTGCTGACAGACAACTCTGGTGGCCGCTTATCTTTGCAAGGGCAAAAAGAATCATGCAATTGAAACCCACCATACTCGATCCTTATACCCCTTCCTTGTCGCTAGGCCTCTCTACATACTAGATCAATATTCCCCAACATGTGTTGCAAAACTACATCAGCCACCGTGCCTGGACAGCTAAAGGTTGCTGGGAGTTGTAGTTTCCAACAGCCGAAGAACCCTGTAACACTGTATTAGATGCCCACACACCCCACTAGTATTGTTGTGTATGGTCAGTCCCAATCTGGCCAACCCATAGACCCTGGCTATTCCATAGTATGGGAGTGATCTAATGCCCCCGGGACGTCTGCACACATTACATATGGCGGAGTCTCCCACCATCCCACGCAGATGTGAGCAGAGCCAACGCATAAACGCCTCCCTGTATAATCCGCACCGCGGCGGCCTATCTCTCAGCGCCCGCCGCCGCAGCACACTGCACTCCATGCTGTTTACTCAGGATAACATTGATGGTCTCTGATTTAGCACCTGCCAGGTGTCCTTGTATATAGATGTTTGCACATGTTGATGGCAGATGTCGGCCTCACGGCGGGGGGTGCTACTACAGGACCCGCCTCGGCTGTTTAAGGTGCAAAGTCTGTTTAAATACTGGGAAGGTTTTGGCACAAATACTGGATTGCTTGGATACAACCCTGTTACAAATCAGCCGTCTGGATCCTTTAAGTAAAAGTGGGCTTAAAGGGGAAGTTCACCCAATAAAAAATTCTTTCAAAACAATTGGTGCCAGAGATTTGTAATTAACTTCTATAAAAAAAAATTATCCAGTCTTCCAGTACTTATCAGCTGCTGTATGTCCTGCAGGAAGTGGTGTATTCTTTCCAGTTTTGAGAGCAGGAGAGGTTTTCTGCTGCTCTGGACAGTTCCTGACATGGACAGAGGTGGCAGACTGGAGAAAATACACCACTTCCTGCAGGACATACAGCAGCTTATAAGTACTGGAAGATTTGAATATTTTTAATACGTTGATTTGAAAGACATATTTTTTTTTTTTTTTTTTTTGGAACAACCCCTTTAAATGGGATGTTTTTTTAGACATCTTGTAGAGTTTGCATCCAGAAATGTCTGAAAAAAGTTATGAGTTAAGTTATGTTACCAGGTTTTCCGGTTCTCGTTGGAGATCTGCGTTCCCATTGGTTGATATTGGATGGGCCAAGATGGTGGAGGAAGGATAGGAAACCTTCGGTCCTCCTACTGTTTCATAACTACAACTCCCAGTATAAATAGCTTTATGCGTCAGTGTGATGTATGTCGTCATATCGTGTATAGTAACCAGTCTCTCCATTCTGCAGGTGGTCGGTCTCTACAGACTGTGCGGATCAGCCGCTGTGAAGAAAGAACTGCGCGAAGCCTTTGAGAGGGATAGTAAAGCTGTGGGACTGTGTGAGAACGACTACCCTGATATCAACGTCATTACAGGTAGGAGACCATCCAGACAGGGCTCTCCAGCGTAACACTACAACTCCCAGCATGCCCTGACTGTCATGTTAAAGCAAGCTTGTCATAAAGCAAAGACATCTGACATGTCACAGGGATGTTTCATAAGTTTTGATCTGTCAGTGAACACTACAGAGAGACTACCCCAGCAGAATAGTGAGTGCAGCTCTGGAGTATAATACAGGATGTAACTCAGGATCAGTAATGTAATGTATGTACACAGTGACCCCACCAGCAGAATAGGGAGTGCAGCTCTGGAGTATAATACAAGATGTATCTCAGGATCAGTAATGTATGTACACAGTGACCTCACCAGCAGAATAGTGAGTACAGCTCTGAGGTATAATACAGGATGTAACTCAGGATCAGTACAGGATCAGTAATGTATGTACACAGTGACTCCACCAGCAGAATAGGGAGTGCAGCTCTGGAGTATAATACAGGATGTAACTCAGGATCAGTAATGTAATGTATGTACACAGTGACCTCACCAGCAGAATAGTGATTGCAGCTCTGGAGTTTAATACAGGATGTAACTCAGGATCAGTAATGTATATACACAGTGACCCCACCAGCAGAATAGTGAGTGCAGCTCTGAGGTATAATACAGGATGTAACTCAGGATCAGTAATGTAATGTATGTACACAGTGACCCCACCAGCAGAAAAGTGAGTACAGCTCTGAGGTATAATACAGGATGTAACTCGGGATCAGTACAGGATCAGTAATGTATGTACACAGTGACTCCACCAGCAGAATAGTGAGTGCAGCTCTTGGAGTATAATAAAGGATGTAACTCAGGATCAATAATGTAATGTGTGTACACAGTGACCCCACCAGCAGAATAGTGATTGCAGCTCTAGAGTTTAATACAGGATGTAACTCAGGATCAGTAATGTATGTACACAGTGACCTCACCAGCAGAATAGTGATTGCAGCTCTGGAGTTTAATACAGGATGTAACTCAGGATCAGTAATGTATATACACAGTGACCCCACCAGCAGAAAAGTGAGTACAGCTCTTGGAGTATAATAAAGGATGTAACTCAGGATCAATAATGTAATGTGTGTACACAGTGACCCCACCAGCAGAATAGTGAGTGCAGCTCTGGGGTATAATACAGGATGTAACTCAGGATCCATAAGGATTTCATCGCTTGCTCCAAGACCTCTCACCTTCTGACCTTAGGACCCCTCCTGTCTCTGTAGTTGTCGTCTTTAGCTGCACTGACAATGGGGGTCTTGAACCCTTTCTTGAAAATGTTGTAATTGACCCCTTTAGCACCGGGTTGTGTAGACGTGTGATAGGTATTATACCTCCAGGGGCTTCTCGCTCTGCCCTGTGTATGAGCCTAGGCTCGGGGGCTCTCTAGCGCCCCCTGTTTTGTCTAGTCCTGGTCTGATCCTGTATTTTGGGCTGTGTGTTCCCTGTGTATAGGCCATTGGTCGGCTCTCCTGCCGGTTAGATGAGGGGCTCTCATAGTTCTGCCGTTGCATCATGTCTGTCTTCACCCATGTGAATTTGATTCCAAGTAAAGCATGTCATACACTTAACAGTTCACTGCCCCGGAAAAATGAGGAATTAATGAAGTGGATGGCGCTTTTTGCTTGCTGTCTAAATTTATTTTGCGCGGAAGAGAATGCAGCGGCGGCGGCGTCCTGGCAGTGAGGGTCCGAGCAGCTTAAATCTAGAAAAAATAACGCCAGACCTGGAACAGAGCTAATTTAACAGCTAGCTAGCAGGAGGATTAGCCGGGGGCAAAGGGCATCCCCCTGTTCCTACAATATTCCCTTTGTGGAGGGATTAACAAGGCAAAAGTCACCAGAGGAGGAACAGGGGAAAAATGGAAGAATGACACTTTGTATTGTTCACCGAGGAAAGTAATTACTGTTTTATTTGGCTCCAGGACTTTACCTTCCCCGTAGGCTTCACCACAAAGTCAGCGGGGAGAATTTCCTGCCGCCTGGTGGAAACCGCCGCGTCCGGCGACAAGATGGCGATCCTCGCTTTATTTATTATCCTGTAAATAAAAAGGCAACCTGAGAAGTGTGTATGTGTGTGTGTATATGTGTGTGTGTGTGTGTGTGTGTGTGTGTGTGTGTGTGTGTGTGTGTGTGTGTATGTATATATATATATATATATATATATATATATATTAATATACACAATATAGTACATACACAATATAATATATAAAATTATTTATATATTTTTTATTTAGATATATAAACATACAGGGATCACCACCCGCCCTCCAGCTGTTGCGAAACTACAATTCTCACCATGCTCGCACAATTAGTTTTGCAGCAGCTGGAGGGCAGAAGGTTCCCCCATCTCTGGAGTAGAACATGGTACCGTGAACATCAATTCTGTGTCTTCCATGGCTGAGACTCCAATGAACGTCAATGTAAGGCTTCCCTATCACCTCTGAGCACTGCAAGTAGTCCTCGATCTTGAGAGTGGCACGTGCTATGGATAAATTTTTTCCAATTGGCGAAACCCCTTTAAAGGGATTATCCAGCGCTACAAAAACATGGCCACTCTCCCCCTACTGTTGTCTCCAGATTGGATAGGGTTTTGAAACTGTGTTCCATTGAAGTAAATGGAGCTTAATTGCAAACCAGACCTGAACTGGAGACAACAGTAGGGGGAAAAGTGGCCATGTTTTTGTAGCGCTGGATAACCCCTTTAAAGGAGTACTCCATTAAAAAAAATTGTGTCGGAAGTAATTTACAAATCTCCATCACTTTCTATTTAAAAATCTCCAGTCTTCCAGTAGTTATCAGCTGCTGTATGTCCTGCAGGAAGTGGTGGATTCTTTCCAGTCTGACATAGTGCTTTCTGCTGCCACCTCTGTCCATGTCAGGAACTGTCCAGAGCAGGAGAGGTTCTCTATGGGGATTTGCTGCTGCTCTGGACAGTTCCTGACATGGACAGAGGTGGCAGCAGAGAGCACTGTGTCAGACTGGAGAGAATACACCACTTTCTGCAGGACATACAGCAGCTGATAAGAACTGGAAGACTGAAGATTCTTTTTAAATAGGTGTGTGTGGCAGCATCTGCTTATCCTGGTCTGCCTTCATGGCCCTGCATTCATTTCTGGATGGGTCACACCATTATGATTTTGGCTTTGGCTGTGCAGGCATGATGGGAATTGTAGTTTTGTTACGGCTGGAGGGCAGAGGGTTCCCCATCTCTGCTCTGAGATGGAAATCCCCCCTTCTATAGTGGTGCATAGGGGTCACATACCCCATTAGTACTGGTGTTATAGGGGTCAGGTAATATAGCACATACTCTATTAGTATATATATATATATATATATATATATATATATAATATAATATCGCAGCCTCCAGCCGATCGCTTGGCCTACAGGGTTAATATGTTACATCCTTGTTTCGAGCCTTCATGTCTCTGGCGGATGACTTTCCACAGACCACATCCACTACAGTAACAAGTCTCCCTTTGTTATACAGCAAACACAGATGGTATTTCTGTCATGCTTTTGGGGATTAGCAATTCTAGCTTGGCAATCGGACCTCCAGCTCACGGAATAAGAACAGAGACACATACAGATACAGAGGCCGCTATGGATCCACTTCCTGTGTGTCATTATATTTCTTGGCAGCCGTCACCCCAGACGCTCACACACACACACTCACACTCACGGGCACACTCACACACACTCACGGGCACACTCACACACACTCACGGGCACACTCACACACACTCACAGGCACACACACGCTTTTCTTCTTCTAGCAATAAAAGTGACATGCGCTCGGCTCTCAGTGACAATGTGGGGTAGAAAGGTGTTACCAGCGTCCGAGCGTTACACCCTGCCCCCAGCCTCCATGTCCTGCAGTCTTTGCCCACTGCCAAGGGTCACCCGTGCGTCCAGAGAGAGAGGGGAGAAAGCTGCCGGCACCTGCTGTACAATAGTCTATTATAGTCTACAGGGAACATCTACATACACCACATATACTGGGTTACTCCATAACTATTCTGCTGGTGAGGCCACTGTATACATACATTACATTACTGATCCTGAGTTCCATCCTGTATTATACCCCAGAGCTGCACTCACTATTCTGCTGGTGGGGTCACTGTTTACATACATTACATTACTGATTCTGTATTATACTCCAGAGCTGCACTCACTATTCTGCTGGTGGGGCCACTGTGTACATACATTACATTACTGATCCTGTACTGATCCTGAGTTATATTGTGTTTTATACTCCGGAGCTGCACTCACTATTCTGCTGGTGGGGTCACTGTGTACATACATTACATTACTGAATCTGTATTATACCCCAGAGCTGCACTCACTATTCTGCTGGTGGGGTCACTGTGTACATACATTACATTACTGATCCTGAGTTACATCCTGTATTATACTCCAGAGCTGCACTCACTATTCTGCTGGAGAAATGGAGAAAATAACTCTGCAGTGTATCAGCTCATCTTTTAAGTATGCTGACAATAACAAGCAGCAGAATAGTGAGTGCAGCTCTGGGGTATAATACAGGATGTAACTCAGGATCAGTAATGTAATGTACACAGTGACCCCACCAGCAGACTAGTGATTACAGCTCTGGAGTATATAGTACGATATAATGCAGCCTCACAATGTGCTGGGATAGTTACTTGGCTTGTTTTGTAGTGTTTTTGTCCAGTATATAAAGGTCTTTAGTGTTGGATCCTGGGCGGCTGTCACCCCCTCGGTGCTCATTGTCTGTGGTCAGACCCCATGTCATCTATATAAGCAGGTCCTGTAACCTTCTCTCCAGTATCTATAAATGTTTTACGAGCCCCTGGTCAGTGTCCCCCCTGCTTCTATATTGGTTTACGGACTGTCCCCTGTGTCTATAAATGTTCAGCGTCCCTCTGTGACTGCGCTCTGTGCTTTACTATTGCTGTAAATGGTTATCCGGAGAGGCTGGTCACAGGCCGCTGCCCGCTTTGTAGTTGCCCCGTGGGCTCCTGAGCGCCCAGTTAACCGATAACCAGATATAGATATGTCTGATGGATGAGATTCCTGCTGGTGGTCACATAGGAGACACAGAGCGCTGCCTCATGAGACCCCGGGGCCCAGGCTCCCAGTACAGGAGACAATCGTTGGAGCACGTTGTACGGGGAGGTCAAGCATGACTGGAGTCTCGTCTCGGCACTCGTGTCACAACACGACACGCCAAAGAATTTCTCGCTTTCACATATTTGTGTCAAATACTCCAGAGGCCTGCGAGTGACTGGCGTGACAATGGGAACATATTGCGGTCAATGGAGGAATTTTACCCTCAGCCAGGAGTGACCCCTCGGTCCTCCGTATTAACCCTCGAAGGACAGATCTGCCCTGATCACTCATCACCCCAACCTGTCAGTACTGCACCAGTGATCAGCAGCCTGCTGCTTTCCAACTGTTGCAAAACTACAGCCCCCAATGTGCCCGGACAGTCAGTGCATGCTGGGAGTTGTAGATCTGTGACGCGTGGGGGTCATACGTCCATCTGTACAATGCAGGCTGTCGGGGCATGCTGGGAGTTGTAGTTTTGCACAGCTTGGCGATCAGCGCAGTAGATTTTATCCAGGATGTATAATGGAGGTGCAGGTCTGATGCGTTTTCATGTTGTGGCCGAAATCAGTTCACCAGGAGTAGAAACAGCGCCACCCTGGTCCTTGAGGCTGTGTCTGGTATTGCAGGAGACCTGCCTCCTTTCAGAACTTTTACAGTTATATGGAGTTTAATAAAGTTATGGCTGCTTTTCCCCCTTTCTTACTTTTTCTCTGCTCCCACCTTGCAGGCGTCTTGAAGGATTATCTGAGGGAGCTGCCGTCTCCGCTGATCACCAAGCAGCTGTATGAGGCGGTGCTGCACGCCATGGCAGAGAAGCCCCTCAGGATGTCCGGCAGCGGCTGTGAGAATGATCCCCGAGACTCGGAGCACACTGTGGAGCTTCTGAACTGTCTGCCCGATGTGGAAAGGGTAAGAACTGCAGCCCCCAGACATTAAGCTCCATTCACTTCAATGGAACTGAGCAGCAAAACCCCGCCCAAGCTGGAGACAAGACTGGAGCTGTGTCCATGTGTTTGTAGCGCTGGATAACCCCTTTAATCAGACTATACACATGTGTCCCGCTCACCACTTTGTATGTTGGATAAGTTACTATAATGTCTGACAACCGGGTCATCCTTGACATAACTCTTGTTCTTCTCCCCACCAGGCGACCCTGAAGATGCTGCTGGATCATCTAAAGCTCGTTGCCTCCTACCATGAAGTGAACAAGATGACCTGCCAGAACCTGGCCGTCTGCTTCGGGCCCGTCTTGTTAAGTCAAAGACAAGAGACGTCTAATCACAATAACCGCGTGTTCATTGACTCTGAGGAGCTGGCCAGTGCCTTAGACTTCAAGAAGCACATTGAGGTGCTGCACTACTTGCTGCAGCTGTGGCCAGGTAAGCGCAAATACATCTCCTATATGTTCTATACTGCGTAATGGGACGTCATGGTGGTAGGCCTGATCTACCGCACAACGTAAGCTGTCCTTAAAGAGTACCTGTCATAAAGTACTTTTGACGTGTCATTAGGCATGTCAGGTGATCGGGTGATGTCATTAGGCATGTCAGGTGATCGGGTGATGTCATTAGGCATGTCAGCTGATCGGGTGATGTCATTAGGCATGTCAGGTGATTGGGTGATGTCATTAGGGTTGTCGAAAGTTATTGATGGCAGCTGCAATATGGAGTTACAGCCGGGGAGAGAGCACGGTGGCAGTGTGATCCCCTCCCCAGACGCTCGCTAATTCTGACACTTCAGAATGTACTGAAATTAGCCAGCGGCCCGGGAGTGGATTGCACTGCCGCCACACATTACCTGACTGTGTCTTTGCATCACAGTGGGTCTCAGTAGTGAGACCTGCTGCCATCAGTAACTTTTTTTTTTTTTTTTTTTTTTTTTTTTTTACATCTCTGATGAACAGTCAGGTGATTTTATAATGACAGGTACTCTTTAAAGGGGAACACCTTCACAGCAGTGGAAAGATTTGTGGGGAAAATACTCATTCAAGTCCTTCATTTGGGGTCGGGGTATGAATGTTGTAGGAATCTGATTTCTCTGAATACACCATGATTGATTCTCATCTTTCCTATTGTTTGGACCTATATGAGGAGTGGGTTATATTTAACTCCCTGGTTTAATATAGAATTGGGTAAAAGAGCCAGTCCTGCTGTGCCCAGCTCCAAGACCCCCACAGGTGGTGACAACCGGGGGGCTATCAGTATGATAAGAATATAATATGTGTGTGCCAATGGAATAAGCAGTTTCTGGTGTTTGCCGTAGGCAGGTGACACCGGTGTAACCATGAGCAGCTATGGTCCAGGTAACACATCATTGCCCGAGTTTGGAGTGAGGTTTTGGTTTGGCATAAAGCTTGAATGATGATGCCCCCTGCATGGCGGGGAGTGTGGTGTGTGTGGTGCCAGAGACTCGCCCCTTTCTGTACGTGGTGTAAGGCCTCATTCTCATGTTCCGTGGGGTGTATGAATGATGGGTTATGGAACGGACCTCAGAACTTCCAGGCATCATCATTCATTATGATGCCAGGAGCTCTGAAATAGTTAAAATCTTTGCGCTACTGTACTGACACGGCTGAGATTTAAAGGGGTATTCCACTCAAACATAACTTTTCATATGTTGCTGCCTATAGTGAGACTAACAATTCCTTCCAGAGCTGATACTTTCTGCTAAAGACACAAAAATCTGTGTGTGGCTTTTTCTCTCCCCCTCCCCTCTCCCTTCTGAGACGGCTAATGTAAACAAGTCCCTGGCAGGCTTTATCTGCAACATTATAGCTTCTTTGTAATTGTGGGAGGCATAATCGCAGTGGGTTCTTCCGCAACTTGACCTCCGATTAACCCTCCCAGCATTTCAGAGAAGCTAAAATGTTGCAGATAAAGCCTGCCAGGGACTTGTTTACATCAGCTTTCTCAGAAGGGAGGGGGGAGGAGAGAGACTGAGGGAAATACTCGCATAGCGATTTTTTTGTGTCTTAAGCATACAGCAGCTGAGAACTGGGGGAAGGACACTGAATAGATGATAACAAGTATGGAAGGAGTTGTTAGTCTCTGCATGGGCAGCAACATATCAAAAGTTATGTTTGGATGGAATATCCCTTTAAGTAGTTTGGAAGCTGATGTCATCATCATGAATGATGATGCCGGGAGTTCTGAAGTCCGTATGGTGGCTGCGGTGTATGCGGTTTTGCATTTATGCAATGCAGCTTATGGCTGCGTTCACACTACGTATATTTCAGTCAGTATTGCAACCAAAACCAGGAGTGGATTAAAAACACAGAAAGGATCTGTTCACACAATGTTGAAATTGAGTGGATGGCCGCCATTTAATGGCAAATATTTGCTGTTATTTTAGAACAACGGCTGTTATATTGAAATAATGGCCGTTATTTACTGTTATATGGCGGCCATCCACTTAATTTCAACATTGTGTGAACAGAGCCTTTCTGTGTTTTTAATCCACTCCTGGTTTTGGTTGCAATACTGACTGAAATGTACTGACTGAAATATACGTAGTGTGAACATAGCCTTAGAAAGCTTCCAGATCTATGGATGCCGCACTGGCCACTGAATTAAGGAGTGGAACATGTCTGCATGATGTCCCGGGTTTGTCTGGCCCTGTTATATTTAATCCATTAACTTGTGCCTAAGGCTTCGGTGTGTACCTGGTGTGAGTCTGCAGGATGGCGAGTGTGCCCAATGCCAACCAAGACATTAACCCAACAGGGGCTTGACTTAATCCGGGCCTTAATCCGTGTGGGCCGCATGTGTCCTATACCAGTGTGGTGCAGCCTGCGTTACTCATCGCTCACCCTTCTGACCAGGGTTGGGGTTTTGCCTAATAACTTTTTTGCTTTGTCCATTAATGTTGCTTTTTGTGTTTTTTCTCCTTTTTTACAGTCAAGAATGACCCTTCCAAAGAAGCTTCCCCAAGTAACGTCCAGGCGGAGCTGCAGTCCTGCCTGCGAAGGAAAAAGCCGCGTCCACAAATGCTGAATCTGAACGGCTCAGAGATGTCAGGGGTGCTGCGGCCAAGAGCCGCCCGTCTGGACAGCCCCTCCAGCAACCGCTACGCTGGAGACTGGAGCAGCTGTCAGGGCAGCTATCTAATGACGCCAAAAGAAGAGGCGGACTATGCGGACGTCCCCTCCGAGGGCCCCAGGGACGGCGCTGCCGCCACCGCCGTGCGGACTGAGGGCACAGAGTTGCGTCTAAAAGCCAAAGAACTTTCGCTCTGTGCCCTGATAACAGAAGGTGGATGTGAGGAAGCAGACGTCAACCTCCACGACCTGCAGGAGAGCATCGACACCTTGATAGGAAACCTGGAGAGAGAACTGAGCAAAACAAAAATAAGCGTCGCCATGTAAGCGTTCCTGCCCGCCATTGTTATCCTCTTCTCATTAGAAGAATCCTTCTCTTTTAACCCTGTGAGGGTCTACTAGTGTACGGCCGTCTGGTGAGACCTCACCCAGGAGCACAGCCGGCTCTCCTGCTCTTCCTGCCGTATACAAGGCAGGATTTCCAGGAAACAAACTGTTCTTGGTACGTATCCTCTTAGAGGAAAACATAATGGCCGCCGGTTCAGTGATCCCGCGACCAGGTTCATCTGTGTCCCCTCTACGGTCGGCTCTGACATATTACTGCCATGGCTGCTGGTCTGCCGGTGAAGCAGAACAGACATATTTTTTTTTTTATACAGAAAATTATATATATTTTTCTCCTAACATGAACTATGGCAGCACTAAAGTATCAGTCGCTGCTTATTATGTGATAACCTCAAGGAACAGAAGCCCCCAAGTGCCTGGTGTCTGCATAGCGGCCCTAAGAAATTGATGGACGGTTGTGACTGTATCTGCGATATGTGGTGGTATCACTATGGGGGCAGGCTTTTCCCATCACACACCTTGAACCAGTGGACCCAACCTGTGGCTCTTCATCTGCTGCACAACTACAACTCCCAGCATGCCTTGACAGACTGTGGCTGTAGTTTTGCTTCAGATTGGAGCTAAGCACCTTACCTCTCCTAAATTATGGCATGTCCTGTCAGACACCTGTTGTAAATGGTGGTGCAGCCACCTCTCCGTTCAACTCTGGGTCTGTATTCAGCTCAAGGGTCTATTACACAGGGCTTATTCGGCAAACATCGCCCTGTCTAATATGGCCAGTGATCAGCTGAGAGATGGGCAGGCGCTCATTCGTCTTAACCCGTGAGCCGCACGTCTTCCTATGTAATAAAGAATGTTATTACAACGAGTGACAGCAGCAATAGGCATAAACAGCTATTCCTCCATGATGCTTATCATAGGCTCTGTACACAAGTGCCAATCTACACGATCAGCACTTGCTTACAGAGAGCTTTGGGCCATCTAATACTCCCCCTCCCAAGCAATCTCATTCTTTAGATCAGGGGGGGGGGGGTCAAAAGGTGTTGCAAAACTACAAGTCCCATCATGCCTAGACAGCCAAATAGGATTTGTAGTTTTGCAACAACTGGACGTCTGTGAGTTTGACACCTGCGCTGATGACCACTGGCTATCAGCTTGACCTCCCCTGATCTCGTATCATGACCTGCTCAGTGTGTTCTATCACTGTCCCCATAGTCATAGACTGAACCCATTGACCACATCCATCTGCTGATACAAATACTGTAACTTAATATGCAAAAAAAAAAACAACACTATATGCAATAATACTGTGTATATAACCTTTACCATCACGTCAGTGAAGTCCCATATATTTTAAAGGTACCTGAAATATTGATGCGTTATATATATATAAATATATATATAAATATATAGAGAAACTCTTAATATACGACAAAATAATTCAAGTGGCTATTTAATAACTTTATATATAATGTACATAGAAGAATCTAAATATAATATTGTACAATTGTTTCATATTGTGAATACTATAAAGGTGCAGTGCTCCTCCGCTTAGACCTTGCTCGCTCCTCCTTGTGCCAGTTATAAGATTTCTGACTTTTTTTCTTATTTTTTATTGAAGAGACGGATAATACTTGGTTCTTAGTGAAGTCATGGCTGTTTTTTATTGGCCAGGGCTAGTATTCCAGGTTAGTGTTCATTGCAGCCTGTAGCATAGTGGGGGTTGTAGTCTGACAATGGTTTGCAGGCAAGTGCAGCGTAAGTGGTACTAGAGTTAAGTGCTCAAATGCCGGATCGCTCGCCATTTAAATACCAGTGGCTTAAAGGGGTTATCCAGCGCTACAAAAACATGGCCACTTTTTTTCCCCTTTCTTGTCTCCAGATTGGGTGGGGTTTGGAACTCAGTTCCATTAAAGTAAATGGAGCTTAATTGCAAACCACACCTGAACTGGAGACAAGAAAGGGAGAAAAGTGGCCATGTTTTTGTAGCGCTGGATAACCCCTTTAAGAAGTTGAATGCAGCCCTAAGGAGTCCTTGAAAACATGGGCTGTATCCAACTTCTTCAGCCACCGGTTATCAAATAGCATGCATCTAAGTGGTACCATGTGGCCTCCTTGCTGTTGAAAAACTACAACTCCCAGCAAGCCGGACAATACTGGGAGTAGTGGTTTTTGTAACAGGTATGTAGTGCAATGATTTCCAGGTCCTTCTGAACTAGTGCTGACTATTTAGCAGTCATCAAAATATAAAAGGTCAGAGATCTGCTAGAATGAAGAAATTCCATATACTTGCAAGTGGTAATGTATACAGTCCCAGCCTTCGTGGGGCATATAGGTATATACACTACTGTGAGGGTGTATACTGCTGCTGGTCATGCTCTGACAGTACTGGCTACTGTCATGATCTGGGAAAGTGGTTAATAGGAGCAAGACAACCGCGGCAGACGTCTGTAGGTACAACTGCACTGCTGTACAAGTGACTGTACATGCTGGGAGTTGTAGTACCCCAACAGCTGAAGAGTCACTACATCAGCAGAGGGTTGTGGGGTGGGGGGTGGGGGGGGAGAGAAAAACCCTACAGGAAGGTACCGAAGATGTTTTTTGGACAATTTTTTGTGTACACACAGAATCTTTTTTACGGCAGCCAGTGCCATTTTGTAACCCAATAGAAGTGCTTTCCATCTTGTTACTTGTGCTTACGACACGTTACAGGATCCCACTTATTTTTGGTAATTGTTTACACCAAACAATGTGAACTCATTGACTTGTAGAAAGCTTCAGCTCTTACGAAGAAAAGAAAAAAAAACAAAAAGAATTTTCTACTTTGTAATTTATATAAGAGATATATATATATATACTGTATATAACTGTTGTATTCCACATCTGTTACAATACAAACTGTTAATATCTGATGGGTCTATCTGGTCTTGTTCTTCTCGGAGGTGATGAGAGGTTTGTGGGGTCTGAATAGGGGCCCTAGTACATGGAGAGGGTATTGGCCGGTGTCACCCTGGGTTATAGTGACCGATCAGCTGACAAGCAGGTTTTCCTGTACTAAGAAATAACTGCTCATCGGCCGCACAGATTCCCACATAATGGGGAACGTGCGGCTGACAAACGAATGAAGCAAAGAGCTGAGCAAATGCTCCAATGACTGGTCCTGCAGCCGTCCCCACGAGACTTGTAATATTACAAAATTGGCACCTGTTTACACTGTCTAATAGAGCCTTAAAGGGATTATCCAGATTTAGCACACAAGCACAGCTACTTTTTTAGCAAAAACAGTGCCAACTCTGGCCCCAGGTTGGGTGTGGTATTACAGTTCAGCTCCATTCACTTCAGTGGAACAGAGCACTAAGGACAAGGGTGGGTGCTGTTTTTGGAAGAAAGCAGCCATGTTCTTTATAAGCCTGGATAGTCCCTTTAAGGCTTTAGGCTCTGTTCACATCTGGAACTTGGTTTGACGTAAACAGAAGCAGATCTGGACACCACTGACTTACAATGGGTTTTCCTGTGATGTCCAGCCACACTATTCTTCCTGGGAAAAGAAGGAAATCTGTGATTCCTATATAGACCTATGTATACAATGGGTGGTCACAAGGAGCTTTTACAGGGGTAGGCAAGATATAAGTATAGGCGGCATCTGGATTTGCTATTTTGACACCAGGACACACTTGCAGTAGGATTATTAAAGCTGTGAAACCCATTAGATAACTTGTCTTTGCCATGATGGCGTCTCCCAGCCTTCCATATATTTACTAGCTATTACACCTTGACATGCAGATCTTGTCCTGATCACAAACCTATTAAATGAACAATCCAAAGATCAAGTAGTATAAAGTGGCTTGGCTCACAATGGAGGCAGTCTACAGAAGACAGATTTATTATGGTGTTTAATGCAACAATCCCTATGAAGAGAGCTCCACCTACTGGTGGCTGGAAGCAATCAAAATGCTGTGATAGTGTGAAGGGGAGCAGAGGTTTGGGAGGTCGAAATCGGGTTGTGAATAGAGATGAGCGAATCGGGTTCGAGTCGATCCGAACCCGATTGATCGGCATTTGATTAGCGGCGGCTGCTGAACTTGGATAAAGCTCTAAGGTTGTCTGGAAAACATGGATACAGCCAATGACTATATCCATGATTTCCACATAGCCTTAGGGCTTTATCCAACTTCAGCAGCCACCGCTAATCAAATGCCGAAAATTCGGGTTCGGATCGACTCCAGCATGCTCCAGGTTCGCTCATGTCTAGTTGTAAACCATTAAAGGAGAAGTCCAGCCAGACCCCTTTTTTTAAAGGCTGGTGAGGGGGAGGATAACATTCGCTTACCTCTCCTGCTCCAGTGCTGGTGGCCGCATACCGTGGCTCAGGTCACCGGGTGCTTCCTGGTTTTTAGCGGGTACCCGGGTCGTCACGTGTAAGGTCCGCTCAGCCAGTCAGAGGCTGTAGGGGTCCCGCCTCGGCCGCTGATTGGCTGAGCGGACCTTACAAGTCATGACCTGGTCCTCATTCAGACCAGGAAGCGGCCAGGGAAGAGCGGCAGGATGTTGCCACCAGCGCTGGAGTGGGGGAGGTAAGAGCATATTATTTTTTTTATCCTCCCTCTCCTCAGCACTGCAAAAAAAAAGGGTCTGGACGGACTTCTCCTTTAAAGGGGGGTTATCCAGAAATCCAGGTTTTGCAACTCCGTTTATGGAAGTGAATGGAGCTTCATTGCAAACCGCACCTGACCTGGGTACTAGAGCGGTACTGTCTGAAAGAAAGTGGCCATGATTTTCTAACACTGGATAAGCCAGTTCACACTGGCAGTTATATGTTCACACTGAGGAATAGGTAAAAATTGAAGTGGAAAGTTTTCTGTATGAAATTTCGTCCTCTTCAGCTCTGGTGGAATCGGTGCAGAAACTCAAAGCCCCAATGACTTCTAGTGGTATCTGCCCATAGGACGGGTTCACACAGAAGAATTCTCGCGGATAAATTTCGCCAAAATCCGTTGCCTGTACGCGATCACAGCCGCGCGTCTCCGCCCGTGCCATAGACACCATTCTTTGCACGTGCGGATACCGCATTCCGCCGAAAGAATTGGCACGTCAATTCTTTCGGCAGATAGTGGAATCAGCCGGCCCATAGAATGGTATCTATGGAGCCGGCGGAAAGGCGCGCTTTCTAGCGACCGAATTTATCTGCGAGAATTTCTCAGTGTAAACGTTTCCAAAGACTGGACATGTCAATCCTTTGGGTGGAAAGCAGATCCGCGACGGAACATTTTGCTGTGAACAACAGTGAAAATCCAATTGAATGCAATGGCACATTGCTTAGTACATATTTTACAGGCGGAATACGCGTAAAGTTAACTGCAGATTCCACCTAAAATTCCTCGTCTATTCCTTAGTGTGAACATACCCTATCTCGGTATACTTTTTATCCCCTACAGACAATTGTAGGCCTCAGTCTTTTGTGTCTTGCGTACAGAAGGGAGAATTTACAGTAAGTTCAGGTTTGTGAAAACTGGACCGCTCAGCATTCGACTCCCGGTGGCTGGAGAAGATGGATGCAGCCCTAAGGATGCATATATCTTATCCAGGCAGCGGGATTAAACATGGTGTGAGCGAATATACAGTGAGTTTGGTCGAACCCAAGCCTGATTGCTGTAACTCCACTCATCTCTATTCATTGTTGGTTAGTATAGTGTGTCGTCTTTTCTATTATACAAGCATCTGTCTCGAAGGCTCATTAGGTTTTCACAGTTACTACTTCATTTTCTTTTCTAATCCCCAGTCCTATCAGAACCGAGTTCTCCAGCGCCAAGTATGTTGTGTACTCCCGGCTTATCTCCTCTTCAAGCTGCTCTTTTGACTTTACTGGTGGAGCGGTTTCCTTCAGACATAAACAGAACACAATTATACAATGCGCATTATAAATAGCGGCTTCTAATCTCATCCTATGTGAACGTTCATGGGCATAAAAACAAGTTGAAGTGACAGGATGAAGTGATTTTGAGGCCGGAGCCAAGAAGTGTGCAGTGGCTTAGAAGGAAAAGTTCATTTGGATGACTCTTCAGGAATACAACATTATAGAGCTGGAGGAAAGAGAGGAAAGCTCCCCAAAGGTCAGGGGGGGGGGTCAAGCTACAATTCCCATCATGCCTGGGCAGCTAAAGCTTTAGGAGTATCCAGAATTAGAAAAACATGGATGGTTTCTTGTAAAAACAGTGCCACAATTATCCTCTGGTTGTGAGTGGTATTACGGCATAAATGTCAATGAAACGCAGTTGCAATACCACACACAAACTGGGGACAAGAGTGGCACTGTTTCTGGAAAAGCAGCAAAATTTTCTACTGGAAATCCCATGAAGCAGTAATAGATGCCAAGATACCCCAGGTATCTGTAGAGGAGACTTTTAGGTTGTCTACTATTGACTTATGAAGGGAGGTTAAACTTGTAGTCGTCCAGCTGTTGCAAAACTACAATTCCCATCGTGCCTGGACAGCCGAAGCTAAAGCTTTAGCTGTCCAGGCATGATGGGTATTGTAGTTTTACAACAGCTGGAGAGCTGCAGTTGACACCTGTGACTTACAGGGTAGCTATCTTTAGGTGGCGCTAGAGAGGCATTGCCTAAGCGGATTGTGTGGTGAATTCCCTCTATAAACGTGCAAAGTGAACATACAATTTTCCAGAAGCTCAAAAAGACACCTACGGTTCTCTTGCTGTGGTCCTTCAGCTCCAACGCTCTCTTCTCTGCAGCTCGCATTGTCTTTCTCTGTTCATAATATTCCAAATGGCCGACTTCTCTGTCCAGGTAATGCAAGACACCGCTGCTCTGTAGACGAAAAGGGAGAATTGTGGAAAGGAACAAATCTTGTGAGTACTCAGGTTCGTCCAAACCCGAGCGTGCAGCATTTTATTACCGTTGGATGCCGCCCTAGGGAGTCCTGGAAAACATAAATACAGCTACAGGCCATAGGCTGTATCCATGTTTTCTTGGTAGCCCTAGGGAGTCCACGTGTTTACAGCCTATGGTCTATGGTTGTATCCATGTTTTCCAGGACTCCCTAGGGCTTCATCCATCTTCTTTAGCCACCAGTAATACCATGCTGCATGCTCAGGTTCCATGCCGCTCTCGCATGAGTAGCTGCAAATCCTGTGTCAGCAATATTTCCCAGATGGCAAAACCGGGACCAACACTTTCTGCACTGGATCCCGAGTATTGGTTAAACTGAATGGGACTCTTAATTCCGAGTACTGATCATTGCCTAAAAACATTGCTTGCTGGTGTGTTGCAGATCGGTGGGGACGCCAGAAAAGATGTTCAGTTTTAAAATACTAGAGAACCCCCTTGATCTACTGCCGGCCATGTTTTTCTGGCATGGGGCCATAGATCAGGCAGGAAGGGGTGAAACTTCCTGATCATTTACTTTGATTTCTACAGGATTCACCAGCATTAGTGGGGCCCTTTGACACGACTTGTTTAATGTAGTGGAGATACCAGCCATCCTCGTACCAACCTCATGAGCGGAGGGGTGATGTAGGGTCCATGGGATCTCTAAGACGTGGAGGGTGCTGCTGTCATCAGCCACTGCCAGAAAATGCTGCTTTGCTGCAAAATTAAGATACAATTCTCATTGGCTGCCATCCATATTGCCTCGCTGTTCCGCATCTTTGGGCGCACGCTAGAACCAGCTTGTGCCATATAGACTATAAAGGAGGGGATCCCTGGTATGATCCGCAATGCAGAGCAGCAGTAAGAGGGGGAAAAGGAAGGAATTAAAGGGAATGTGTCATCTAAATTTTCTTTTTAGATAGTATCTGAGTAGAGTCAGATACTAAACTAAAACTTGTTCTTTTTTTTCTAATCTGTTTCTATTTTCTGACTGTATTTTTTTTAACTTCCCTTATTGCACATTGTTATGGGGGCAGCCATATTGCCTGGGCTGTTCATAACAGCATTAAGTGACATGCTTTACAGCAAGACTCGTGGACATAGACAACAATAGACAGACTCTGTCCCCTTGAGATGAATGTGAAACATTACTGAGCGCGCTCTGTGACCTGTGAAGAGGTCATTCCACAGGGAGCTGCTATTGTCTGCGCTATCTACTGGTGTCACATGACGCTGCAATGCTGTACAGATCACTTTACAGCAGCCTCCTCTTATCACCACAGGCAGAACAGGAAATATCAGCTTAGTTTTAGCCCCAGTGGTGAAAATGAGAACTGCAAGATATCAGGATTGTTTTATAATATAGAGAAAAATGGAAAATTTGAAAAAATGTTGCCAAAAATATGTTTAACATAAAAACACTATTAAGGAATAAGTCATTTTCTGAAGCCACATATTTGTGTATACAACTCCCATGCAGGATTATGTGTCTCCATGGTAACAGACTACAAACCCTATGTGTAGTCAGATCCCAATGTGAAGTCCTGTTGCTGTCTTATGGCCCTATTCCACGGAACGATTATCGTTCATAAACTCGCTCAAACGACCGCTCGTTAACGATAATCGTTCCGTTGAATTGATGAAAACGATCGAACGACTCGAGCAAAATGGTCGTTGAATCGTTCTCAAAAGTTTTTCAACATGTCGAAAAAAAATCGTTTGTCTTCCAACGATAATTCGCTAATCGTTTTGTTGAATTAGAAATCGTTAAATCGTTCTGGACAGTATCAAATTCTCAAGGTTTTTTTAAGGTTTTGTCACACCTCTCTCACACCTCCAACTTCTATTCCCCGCCTACATTATCATCCCGGCGAACGTTTTAACGATCATGTAACGACCGCAAAATAATCGTTATCGTTCACATTACCACTAGATTGAATGTGTAATCGTTCGCAAAAAATAGTCGTTTATTGATCGTTAACGAGCGGTCGTTTGAGCGAGTTTATGAACGATAATCGTTCCGTGGAATAGGGCCATTACATCTGCCCTGTTTTCTTGCTAATCTGTAAACAATAGATGGAACAGAGTAACATGACTGCAGAATCAGGCGTCACATAGGTCTGCATGGGAGCTGCGTACACAAAACGGCAGGAGATTTATGATCAGGACAATTTGCAAACTTGCTTCTTGTTTAGATGAACCTGGAGCAATATGGTGTTCATCTCCTTTTCTTTATAATGGGACATACAGAACATACAGTGGGGTAGTGGATCCCATCATAAATCGCCCTGGTGTATTATAGCACCACTGACCTGACACGATGCAGGGCTTAATGTAGGTGATGGCGGCTGCCGATATGTTCTGCATCTGAGAGGGCTCGTGCGTCTTTTCCAGTAAATCCCATATATCCACGTTTCCATCCTCCTTGCCGATGAAGAAGACACCGGGCCGGGACAGGGACCAGTGGGCCGCAGTATACCTCCTCTGCGCGCAGCACGACTGAAGGATCGGTCCGTTCTGAGAGATAACGTTACAGTCAAAAAGGAAATCAGGAGATTATAAACATTAACCCTTTAATACCTGCAACAAAATGCTCTACAATAAGGTCCCTTACTGCCCCCCATACACTGGGCTCCTTCCAGATCCTTCCTCCTGTCCTCATCTGTCAACCATTTATTAGTTTTATTTATAGCCAGGAACTCTGAGTGACAACCACTATGGCTGACTCCATACAGTAGTTCTAATACTGGTTGTCACAGACTTTTCCCTAAATCTATCTAGTTCTGCTGAGTTCCAGGACTTCATGTTTGTTCTCGCAGTTCTACCAAGTCCTCATCCATAAGTGCTGTGTGTCTGAAGAGAGATCCGGAGGAGAGGTCTAGTCACGCAGTTCTTCTAATCTCTTGGCTTCACACTTTAAAGAGTTCTTAGACCATGATGTTTTTCTTCCTACATTTGTATTTAAAGGTAAATTCCGCCAAAAGTTATTTTTTCCAAATCAACTTCTGTCAGAAAGTTATAGAGATTATAAATTTACTTCTATTTAACAATCTCCAGTCTACTAGTACTTATCCAGGGCACCTTTGGGCAACTGGACACGGAAACCCTGTTATACCAATAAGTAAGAATTAAAACTGCTCAGACTTGGCTTATTCTGTGGATCCAGTAGTAAGTCTTGGGAAGAGCGTACTTACCTTTCTGATCCCGTATATTACATATAGTGATAGAAATCTACACTGCATACTCGACTATAACATTTTGCCACCAAAACAATATAGTAATACTCACAGTGACTCCTTCTTTCCAGATAGCAAAGTTCCAGCCCCCGACTGTAAGAACAAAGTCCTTTAGGAATGGAGATCTTTGCACGGTGTGTACGAGGCCGTCGTGGACGACGTGTTTCTGTCTGGGTTTAGCACCTGCAAACAACAAAGATGAAGACTGACAGTGATGGCTACTCTGGTGACAATACTATATGCCCTGCTATGCCCAGCCAAAATCTATATTATTGTGCAGCTTGTCAACGGTTGCTGCCCTATGCACATGGCTCATCTGCTTTTATAGTATATATGCTACACAGTCTAAGTATGAGATGTGGTGGGTACTGTAAAGAATAACTAGGGAATATATATATAACTCACTGATAAGTCTTCCAGTGTCTCCGTCCTTCTCCATCTTCCAGTCTGTGTATACCAGATCCCCGTCCTGTAATGAGATGAAGGCAATAAACACTGGAAATACTGGAAACTATGGGAAAGATTATTCATGAGTTTGTAGTAATGGTAGAAATAGCAATGGGGATCAGTGCTAGGTGATGTACTGACAGGTGGTGGTGGTGGTCATCTCTACTGGGGGATGTAGTAATAGGTGGTGGTGGTCATCTGTACTGGGGGATGTAGTAATAGGTGGTGGTGGTCATCTGTACTGGGGGATGTAGTAATAGGTGGTGGTGGTCATCTGTACTGGGGGATGTAGTAATAGGTGGTGGTGGTCATCTGTACTGGGGGATGTAGTAATAGGTGGTGGTGGTCATCTGTATTGGGGGATGTAGTAATAGGTGGTGGTGGTAGCTGGCAGTAACAGTGATAGTGGTGATGGTAGTAGTGACAGTACATTAATAGTAGTAGTAATGGTCATCTGTACTCGTGGTAACTATAAAAGTTGTATTGCTGGTAGTTACTGTAGTGATCACATTGGTGACATCACAGACTCCTCTTCCTCCGGTTACAGGTTAGTGTTAGGTATTACTATGGTAGTAGGCTCCTCCACTCAGTAGCTGACTCCCTCGTCGCCTTCTCTAGCTTTTCCAGCATTTTCCTGTGACTTTCTGAGATTACCCCGATGCTACCGTCTGCACCGCGGGAAATTAAAGCACTCACTTCAGTTCCAGCAAAATAACTTGTGTTGACGTCCTCCAGAACTTTGGCGTTCTTGGCAGACGTTGCTCTTAAGCTGCTGTAATTGATTCCTCCCTCAGACTTCTCCTCTTTGACTTGGGCCTGTAGTTTGTCTACACAAGATGGAGAGAAGGAAGAGGATAAGTAATATTACAGATGCACTAAGAATGCACATGGCCGTGTGAAGCCAGACCGACCTGTCAGACCCATAACGTCCCAAATCCTTATATACTGAGTCATGGGAGGTCAAGTCTGCACCTCGCCAGCAGAATATGGGGTCCTGTGCTGGCTGGGTGAAGTCTAGAGCTGGCTACAGGAAAGGTCGGCAATGGGGTCGGAAAGGGTTGAGCATTGATTGTAATGGAGCTGCGTCACAGAAGGTAGGGGATTTCCTCCCACTGGGGGCAGGCCAGTGCTTCAGCCGGGGACGGTACTCGTAATAGACCGCCACCGGGCCGCGGTTCAAAAAAAGGACTGTGGCACCAGCTTCCCCACGCCTGATGGTACATTCGCTTTAAGGAGGAGATGCATGTTAACCTAGAGTAAATGACCTGAAGGTTCCTCATCCTTCTAGAGGGATGCACCTAGCTGCTGCAGAACTTCTTTTCAGAGAGGAAAGGGTTCTATTAGTCATGGATTAACATAAAGAGGTTCTGCAACAGCTGCATGTGTATTATACAGTTAAGCTCGATTGTTTTCCTATTTGCGCTGGACCTCAGGTGTCTATAGAGCTGCACTCATTGTATTGCATCCATTGTTTATCTATCTATCTATCTATCTATATATATATATATATATATATGTATATATTAATATATATATATATATATATATATGTATATATTATATATATCCTGCCCGTGACCTCCTTGCTGCTTTATCATTTAGTAGGAAATGTAATATATGACAAGACCAGTGCTCGCCCATTATAGATCATTTCCTCGCCCTTTATCTCGTGCACCGGGGGTGTATTATATCCCAAACCTGACAAATAACAGTTCCTGCCAGGATGGCCGGCATTGGGCTATTAAAGGCAGCAGATTGTATCTGTTTCACTTGAAGAAGCTGTGAGTTCCTGTATTGTGATATCCTGAGGTTCAGGCGCTGAATGACAACATGACAGAATTAGAATCAGGAAGAGAATGGCGTGTGCCAGGGGAAACGTTGGCCCCGGCCCTGGAATGCTGGAGTTTGGCTGTAAAACAAGCTGGAGGCTGCGGCATTCCTCCCGGTACGTGTAAACCCCATTGTCCTTATATAGTGCTGGCACCGTACAGGGTTACAGCTCAGGGCTGCACAAACGGAGGAGACAGGGGATTAACTGTATAAGGGTCCAAATACAGGGGGGGGACGGGGACACGAAATGTCATCAGCTCATAAAACTACTGCAAAAAAATAAGAGGGCTGGAATGAAACGTGGTCAAAGAGGGCAACTGCCCGGGGGGACCTGCTCCAGCGAAGATGCAGTGCAGTCTGCAGACGGCATGTTACAGAGCTGCAGGGACACCCACCAATCACAGGAATAGGGGTCCTTTGTTCCCCGTTTGTATAGAGTGGCAGTCAAGTATCCATTCAAAGCTTATGAGACTGCAGAACATAGCCAAGTACAGTGCTGGGCTATCTCTGGTAGTCTCATTGTGTTTAAAGAGAATCTGTCACATAAACTAGTGACAGAAATGCTGAGCAGGTCGGTGTATGACTTCCATCATTCTGTTCAGCCGTTCTCCTAATATGCAAGAGAATAGGATTCTTGCCACACCCCTCCCCCTGCCTCCAGCTGCTAATTGACAGCTGACTGCCTATACACAGTATGTATAGATAACTGCCAATCAGAAGCTGGTGGGCGGAGTTTTCTGCTTCTCATGAATATCCAGGACTACTGAGCTCATGCACCTAATGGAGAGGACTACTTTTTGCCCATGTTATTCAGGAGGATATCTCTGGATCAGCTGCACAGAACAATGTAAGTGATACATCATTCTGTTCAGCTTCTCTGTCACTGGTTTATGTTACCCTGAGATAGGACAGCACAAACCTACTGACAGAGTCTGTTTAAATAGAGTGGTAGTATAAATGCTTGGTTGCCCCTAAGATCATCTCAGAAGACACTGAACCCCCAATGCTATCCAGTGAAGTCTCCACCAGTGCCCATCTACTACTCATCATCTACCAAGTAAGGAGTAATACGAAGGCACTGTGTACCATGTAAGTGTGTATGACAGTGCCAGGTGTTATATGGGCACCTACTGAACTTTGGCATTTGCCATTACATGCTGGTATTGTTGTATTTAGCACAGGGTGGCGGTATTATTGTAGTGTGGCTATGTTACTTGATATTTATATCTTGGAAAGAAGACCATAGAACATGGAATATATCCACATAAATGCTGTAAAAAGTTATACTATATGACTCCTCATACGCTTATAAATCTTTTATTGCCGCCCGGTGGCAGCATACAAACATTGGCTCAAGCCTGAAGTATCACCAACACTAGCAGGTCTAAATCATGGCAGCCTCACATCTGGTGCAGATGTCTGTGCCTACCTTGCAGCAGCCTCCGATCTGGTGGGGATGTCTGTGCCTACCTTGCAGCAGCCTCCGATCTGGTGGGGATGTCTGTGCCTACCTTGCAGCAGCCTCCGATCTGGTGGGGATGTCTGTGCCTGCCTTGTGGCAGCCTCAGATCTGGTGTAGATGTCTGTGCCTGCCTTGTGGCAGCCTCAGATCTGTTGTAGATGTCTGTGCCTGCCTTGTGGCAGCTTTAGATCTGGTGTAGATGTCTGAGGCTGCCTTGTGGCAGCCTCAGATCTGCATACGGGCCTATATGATACAATGCCGGTGTATACCTTGTATCCTTATAACCAAGAAGACTGACGGCCGCAATCACTGCCAAAGGGGCGTCGCCTAATTCTAAGTAACGGTTCTGAATACTGATTTTTAACATTCTCCTACCAATTATTATAGGAAATAAAAGGGGGGGGGGGATTTTTTTGTTGCCACAACGTAACAATATGTGAAACAAAAGACTTTCCTAATGCACTGTACTCCCCCTGTACACCATGAGACAGCCTGACCTATCCATCATGGCGGTCTCTACAGTCAGGGTGGGGTCACTGTGCAGGGGGGCTGAGCTGATCTTACCCGCCGTCCTGCAGTGATGATGCTCCTCTCTCAGGCTGATCTTGATGGGGCTGAACTCTCCTCCTGTCTCTATCTTAGGAATTGACGTCTGGAAGGAAATGGAGAAATATAAGCAAACAATTTACAAGACTATGGACTATAAAAACTATAGACTGCAAACTCCAATTGTTCTGGTTTATGTCTTACTATATCCTAATATTGAGAGGAGCAAAACCCCAGCACCGACATGAGAGGTACAGAGATCTGGAGTCGATGAGAACCCATCACCGCTCCTGACCTGAAAATCCTTGTATTCCCCATGAAATAACAATGATGGATCAGCTATTCTTATAGCTGTGTGATGTGCCGCTCCTCTGTTATTCTTACTATAAGGGTGCCTTCACACCTACCGGATCCACATGTTCATCCCGCTGCGAATATGTGCTATCATAGGGGTGAATGGTACCGGATCCGCAGCGGTTCTTGCTTCGAATCCGCAGAAGTGAGATCCGCTGTGGATCCGGTAGGTGTGAAGGCACCCTAAATGTGTGACTTTATAGCCAACTGGGTGTTACCAATTGGGGGGGGGGGTGTCCTAACATGGATAAGTAATGTAATGTAGGTACACAGTGACCCCACCAGCAGAATAGTGAGTGCAGCTCTGAAGCAGAATACAGGATCAGTAATGTAATGTATGTACACAGTGACCCCACCAGCAGAATAGTGAGTGCAGCTCTGAAGTATAATGGCCCTATTCCACGGGTCGTTTTAGAGGAGCAAACGAGCGCTATTAGCGCTCGTTTGCTCCTCGTTCGCCGCTCGCTGCCGCCGCTATTCAACGCGGCTGCAGCGAGCGGGTGAGTGCGGGAGGGGCGGCGGGGAGCTGCGGGGGGGCTGCCCGGGGGATCGCTGATCGTCCGGGCAGCCCATAGGATATAGCAGCATCTGCTGCCGACGCTCCTATTCAACGGAGCGACGGCAGCAGATCGCTGCTATATCAGTCGCTTGTTTTTCAATATGTCGAAAAACAAGCGACTGCAACGATCAGCCGACATGAATGATGTCGGCTGATCGTTGCACTCTATTCCACGTAACGATTATCGTCCGTAGCGGTCGATATCGTCCGAAAACGAACGATAATCGTTCCGTGGAATAGGGCCTTTAGGCTATGTTTACAAAACATGAGAGACCGGCTACTCGCTCCACAGTGTGCACTGACATGGTTTTCTACGGCTGTAATTCAATGATTAGCGGCCGCAGAAAACTGAAATGTCAGTTGTTTGTGGCGCCGCTAGGGATCCCGGCTGGAGTGTATACTATGTGTACAACTTGTACAATGGCCGTGATTTTATGAAAATATACGTTGTGTGAACATAGCCTAATATAGGATGTAACTCAGGATCAGTAATGTAATGAATGTATTAGTCCCGGCATGTGACTGGCTGCAATCTGTGATATCCTGATTCGACACACAAATGGCTTTGTCTATGAAAAAAACTGTTAAAGAAGCTGACATGGCGTCATAGCCGGCACATCTGAATGTCCTGTCTGCTCTCAGTTACCTGACTAGATGAGAAGATGTATTAAATTTCCTGCCAGACAAGTAAGAGAGGAGGAAACGGGTTTTTTTTTTTGTGCATCCTACATAAATGACAGCGACCAGACCAGACGGAGAACTCGCAGGAGCCGCTCTAATGTAAAAATGACATTAATCCGGGACGGGGACAGCTGGGATTATCCAGAAACCCAATCACTGCTGGATCTGCTTTCCATCTGTATAATCTGATAGACATTCCAAAATGAGGGCTGAAGCATGGTGTATTGTTATATAAAGAGGCCGCAGAGGATATGCGGGTGTATATGTGTATATATCTATATACAATGAGTGGCCACTTTATTAGAGACGCCTGCCCTTACTAGTGGATGGACATCTGGACAGTAGGACGTCATGGCTGCTGTTTACCCTATGGCAGAAGGAGACTGTCAGCAGGACAATGCACAACCCACTGGGGCTGTATAGTCATGGATTGGTTCTAGAAATATGGCAGTGAATTCTCCTGGCTTCCTTATGTCAGTCTTCACTGTTCTCCTAGCTTTTTATTTATGAAGCTCAGGATAAATATATATATATATATATATATATATATAATATATAATATATATATATATATATATATATATAATGTTATAACTAATAGTACTGGCTTCAGCATGGTTTTGGCTAATTTAACCCTGGCAGGAAGTTGTGTAGTCCTCTCATTTCCTTTGTTGTATTGTCTCCAGCTTCAAGGCTCCTCCCCCTCTCCAGAGACAATACATCACCCCCTTCTATATCAGGTGGCTTGGCTGGATCCTGTCTCAGAGCTCTAGCCACACCCCTTGAGAGATGTCATCTTCTCTGACCAGCCCCTACAGCCTACATCATCATCATCATCATCTCTCTGTCATATACATGTATATCTTTACTGGGACAGTTAGGGAACAATGAGGAGTTATTAAAGCATGCTGTCATGTGCTGAACAATGCCACAGAAAGAGGAGCAGACAGGGAATGAGCACAGCAAATGCTGCAACCTGTCTGCGATGAAATGAGACGTTCTGTACTAGCTCTGAACAGGGAACTGGCAGGAGTGCTGCTGTGGGAAGGGAGTAAGCAGGGTGGGAGGGCAGAAGGAAAGCAATGCAATTTTAATACTACACCACTGCTCAACCAGGAAGTATAGAACCAAAACCCTAAAACAAACAGATTTTTGGTGGATTCAGAACTGGGTAGACAGGTAAGCATTGCTATAAGCTTCACCTTTCTCTTTAAAGGGACACTCTAATTCCTCTGTATACCCATCAGTGCTGATAATTTCCATAGATGAGAGGGGTGGGGGAGGATATTGCTGAAAACACGCACACAGGCGATATCCAATATCTGCCTGATTTCGCTGTGACCGGCCTGGGGTGGATAGGCGCTACTGGTCCATGGAGCAAACTACTAACTGCACAGGAACAGCGCTGAGGATGAAGGTAAGAGATATACACTCCTCCTCTGTGTCTCCTGTGCAATAAGGACATATCCGCAGGTTAGATTCATCTAACCTGCTGATAGTTCCCCTTTAAGGAGTGAAAGATGTGTACTAGAAATTTGGCTATAAGTAATGGGGGTGTAATAGGAATGTGGCTAATCTCCCTCGGCTCAGACAGTCCCACACCCATTTACACTGAATATCATCAACTATCTGGAGCTAATGGTTATCGCTGCTACTTCCAGAGATCTGGGACTGCTGCCATAGGAGAGAAAGATAAAATAATTTGTTTATAGATCAAATAATCGTTAAGATAATTAATTGAAAACCTGCCGCAGGTATTATCTGGGATCTCAGCGTCTACAATCCGTGGGCTCGGCCCTTCCAGGAGGATAAATATTTATGTCTGCGCTGATAACAATTCCTGCAATTTCAGTATCTAGATGCCGG
Organism: Dendropsophus ebraccatus; assembly: GCF_027789765.1. Lineage (NCBI taxonomy): Eukaryota > Metazoa > Chordata > Amphibia > Anura > Hylidae > Dendropsophus > Dendropsophus ebraccatus. The sequence continues at coordinate 117,620,020 of NC_091461.1, read as the reverse complement.
TGCCAAACCTTACAGTAACCGGAGCAGAGCGTCTGCTACCTGTGGTGTATTCTCTCCAGCCTTCCAGTACTTATCAGCTGCTGTATGTCCTGCAGGAAGTGGTGTATTCTTTCCAGTCTGACACAGTGCTCTCTGCTGCCACCTCTGTCCATGTCAGGAACTGTCCAAAGTAGTAGCAAATCCCCATGGAAAACCTCTCCGGCTCTCCAGGCTGGAAAGAATACAGCACTTCCTGCAGGACATACAGCAGCTGATAAGTACTGGAGGACTTGAGATTTTGTAACAGAAATAAATAACAAATCTCTTGCACCAGTTGATTTGAAAGAAAAAAATAATTGGTGAACTACCACTTTAAGTGGCAAGAAATTGCCCTCCACTTGAGGCCCTATTCCACCAACAGATCTGACGACAGATTATCTGCCAAAGATTTTAAGCCAAACCCAGGAACAGACTATAATCAGAGAACAGGTCATAAAGGAAAGACTGGATTTCTCCTCTTTTCAAATCCGCTCCTGGGTTTAGCTTGCAGATAATCTGTCGTCAGATCTGTTGGTGGAATAGGGCCTTTAGATTCTGTACGGTGATGGATGTGTACCTTAAGAAGCGGCTTCCAAAGAAGGTCGATGTGTTTGAAGGTATCGGGCACCCCGAGCGGAGCCTCCCGCTGGTTCTCTTCTTGTTTCTTGCTTGTCAGTGTCTGTACATGAGGCTTATGTGAGCGGATGTCCCAGAACATCACAGAACTGTAGGTTACAAATGAGATTATGTCAATGTGACAATCTACTATTATACAACCTGATGCACGAGGACTGACCTGTAGAGATCTGCTATTTATAAGGTGGGAATACAACTACAGAAATGCCTGAAAACTTATGGCCCTATTCTACGGGCCGACTGTGTGGAGCAAACAAGCGCTGTCAGCACTTGTTTGCTCCTCGTTCCCAGCTCACTGCCGCCACATGTAGTAGCATGTAAGTGCGGGAGGGTGCCGCAGGGAGGCTACCCGGGTGATGGCTAGATCGTCCGGGCAGCCCATAGAGGATAGTGGCGGTCTGCTGCTGCCACCGCTACTATTCCACAGAGCGATGGCTGCAGATTGCTGCTATCACAGTCGTTTGTTTTTCAACATGGTTGAAAGACAAACAACTGCAACGATCAGCCGACATGAACGATGTCGGCTGATCATTGCCTTCTATCCCACAGGACAATTATCGGCCGTAACAAATACAGCTGAAAATCGTTCCGTGGAATAGGGCCTTGAGGACTGATCTATCTATCACCTATCCATCTATGTACCTATCTATCTATCTCCTATCTATCTATCTATCTATCATCTATCTGTCTCGTATCTATCTATCTATCTATCTATCTATCTCCCTATCTATCTATCTATCTCCTATCTATCTGTCTCGTATCTATCTATCTATCTATCTATCTATCTATCTATCTCCTATCTATCTATCTATCTATCTATCTCCTATCTATCTATTATCTATCTATCTATCTATCTATCTATCTATTTATCTCCTATCTATCTGTATCGTATCTATCTATTTATCTATCTATCTATCTATCTATCTATCTGTCTCGTATCGATCTATCTATCTCCTATCTATCTATCTATCTATCTATCTATCTATCTATCTATCTATCTATCTAGTATCTATCTACCTAGTATCTATCTATCTATCTATCTATCTATCTATCTATCTATCTATCTATCTGTCTCGTATCTATCTATCTATCTAAATCAGAAGAATACCGCAGCACTCATGGGATAGAATTCAACACAACGTGTTTATTTCCCCAAACCGCGACGTTACGCTCTCCACACTGAGAGCTTTTTCAAGCAGTGGTGAAAAAGCTCTGTGTGGAGAGCGAAACGTCGCGGTTTGGGGAAATAAACACGTTGTGTTGAATTCTATCCCATGAGTGCTGCGATATTCTTCTGATTTATATTACCTATACCGGGTGGTCGCTGGTATATACCGCCTGGCACCACATCTATCATTACACGAGTGCTGCATTCATTCTGAATCTCGTATCTATCTATCTCCTATCTATCTCTCTATCTCGTATCTATCTATCTACTATCTATCTACTATCTATCTCCTATCTATCTATCTATCTATCTATCTATCTCCTATCTATCTCTCTATCTCGTATCTATCTATCTACTATCTATCAGATATGTTTGTCTTCCCATACTAAATGGCTCTGGGATCACCATCCTCTCTCTCTCTTTACATCACTTTAGCCTTCAGGGCCATCTGTTCATGAGACATAAAATAAAAGACGTTCTTGAAAGGGAAAGTATTATCGGCGTTGATGCTCTTGTGCAGGATTATGTTTGCAACTGACATGTCTTAAGAACCCTTCATAATCCTTTTTTTTATTGTATGTGTTTTTGTTTCTCTCTTTCTTGTTTGTTCAAATAAAGAAATGAATATTAAACGAAAAGGAAGAACTATCATATCTAAAGAACTGTCAGGCTTTTTGATCTTTAAAGGGCTATTCTTATTACAATAACTATCTCTAAAACAGTATGTCATTAAAAGTTAAGAGACTATGAAATTGGTTCTATTACCTGTGAAGCTGTCAGATGTTGGGACCTGGCATAGTAGAGCCCAACACAGCACAGCAGAATGCAGAGCAGGGGAGCACAGCACTGCTGGATAGAACAGCCAATGACCGTGGAGGTGCCCGCCCATCACCCAAAGCAGGAAGTGAAAACAGGCCTGGAGCATGAAGAAGGATAGGTTTGGCAGCTGAGAATACCCCTTTAGGGTGCGTTCACACCTACAGGATCTGCAGCAGATCTGCAGCGGATTTGATGCTATGTTCAGTTATTTAAATGAAATCTGCTGCAGAAAATCAGCTGCAGATCCTGTAGGTGTGAATGCACCATTAAACAATTAGCTGGAAACTCTGCTCTTGGATTTTGCAAAAATTTTACCCCTTTTTAAGAAATATAGCAGATTGTATGATGATTTCTTAATATGTCTGTGATCAGCACTGTAGGAGATGTCATGTATAAAGGGGTACTGTGGGGTTCTCCCCTTGCTGCCTTCTCCCCTCTCAGAGAACACCTGCTAGTTCCCTGTCCAGAGCTGATACAGAACATTGCTCTACACAGCAGACTATCTCTCCACACATAATGTTTGAAAAAGTTGCTGTATTCACTGCCTGCTTCTTTGCCTGTGGCATTGTTCAGCACAAGACAGCATGCTGTAAACACAGTACATTATTCCCTAAACGTGTGTGTGTGTGTGTGTGTCTCTCTCTCTCTATATATATATATATATATATATATATATATATATATATATACACATATATACACATATATACAGTGGTACCTTGGTTTAAGAGTAACTTGGTTTAAGAGCATTGTTTTGGTTTAAGAGCTCCCTGTACTAGGTGGGAGCGCGAGTTGGGGAGGGACATGGTCTATATAGCGGGGTATACAGCACTGTACTCTGACCCAGGAAGTCTCCTTATATTATATATATATATATATATATATATATATATATATCAGGAAGGGAAGATGGTTATGTAGACTAAAGGGGTTGGTCAGAGATGGTGATATCACTGGGAGGGGTGGGACTAGAGCTCAGACAAGCTCCGGCGAAATATCCTGAGACCAAAGAAAATGATGCATTATCTTGGGAGAGACAGGAGCTGGAGACAATATCACATGATGAAAGAACAACGCAACTTTTTGTAATAGAGGAGTCAAGCACAAATATGCTCATAATGCATAGTTAACCCTTAGAGGACCAGGCCAATTTCAATTTTTGCGTTTTCGTTTTTTTTCTCCTTGTGCTTAAAAGGCCATAGAACTTGCATTTTTTCACCTAGAAACCCACCTGAGCCCTTATTTTTTCCCCACTAATTGTAATTTGCAATGACAGGCTGAATTTGTTTATAAAGTACACTGCGAAAGCAGGAAAAAATTAAATGTGTGGTGAAATTGAAAAAAAAAAGAAGATTTTTTGTTATTTGGAGGGTTTTTGTTTTTAGACCGTTCACCCTGGGGTAAAACTGACTGGTTATATATGTTCCTCAAGTCGTTACGATCACAACGATATGTAACATGTATAATATTATTATTTTTTTATTTGATGGCTTTTAAAAAATTCAAACCATTGATAACAAAAATATGTTCCTTAAAATCGCTCCATTCCCAGGCTTATAGGGCTTTTATCCTTTGGTCTATGCGGCTGTGTGAGGTGTCATTTTTTACGCCATGATGTTTACTTTTAATTGGTACCTTGATTGCGCAAATGCGAGTTTTTATTTACTTTTTATTACAATTTTTTTGTATTTGATGCGACCAAAAATGCGCAGTTTTGCACTTTGGGATTTTTTTGCGCTTACGCCATTTACCGTGCGAGATCAGGAAGGTGATAAATTTATATTTTGGGCGATTACGCACGCGGCGATACCAAATATGTTTATTTATATAATTATTTATTTTTATATGGGAAAAGGGGGGGTGATTCAAACTTTTATTAGGGGAGGGGTTAGGGTTATTCCCCCTGGAGGACTTCTACTATAAGTACACTGATCTCTCATTGAGATCTATGCAGCTGAAAGCATTCGAGTGCAGAGCAGGGGTCAGCGCCATTACGGCGCAGACCCCGGCCGGGTCAACTGGTGTCAAAAAGTTGTATAGATTTGTAATTTACTTCTATTTAAAAATCTCAAGACTTCCCATACTTATCAGCTGCTGTGTGTCCTGCAGGATGTGTTGCTTTATTTACATTCAGACACGTTGCCTTCTGCTATCTCTGGCCGAGACAGTAACTGTCCAGAACAGTAGCAAATCCCCATAGAAAACCTCTCCTGCTCAGGACAGTTCCTGTCTCGGCCAGCTGATAAGTATGGGAAGACGTGAGATTTTTAAATAGAAGTAAATTACAAATCTATATAACTTTCTGACACCAGTTGTTTTGAAAGAATTTTTTTTTTTTTCGCTGGATAACCCCATGCATCATGTATACTATGGCTCACTGGGCCAGCTGGCATCACTTCCTGCATTCGGTCGCTTTTTTTGCTGTTACTAAAGACCAAATGGCCTTAGGGACGGAGCCTCAACTACGACACCTAGTGGCCGAGTGTATAGCATTGTATTTCGTATAGAAAAAAAGGCAAAAAAAAATTAATAAATGAAGTAAATTGCAAAGATGAAGTGTATCGCCTCCCCTGCTGTTGTTCACCAAAAAAAAAAAATTCTTTCAAATCAACTGGTACCAGAAAGTGTCAGATATTTGTGATTTATTTTTATTAAAAAAAAAAATCTTCAGTCTTCCAGTACTTATCAGCTGCTGTATGTCTTGTAGGAAGTAGTATATTCCTTTTTTCCAGTCTGACACAAGACTCTCTGCTGCCATATCAGGAACTGTCCAGAACAGTAGCAAATCCCCATAGAAAACCTCTCCTGCTCTGAACAGTTCCTGACATTGACAGAGGTGGCAGCAGAGAGCACTGCATCAGACAGAAAAGAATACATAATTTCTTGCAGGGCATATAGCAGCTGATAAGTACTGGAAGACTTGATATTTTTTAATAGAAGTATATTATAAATTCCTGGCATTTTCTGACACCAGTTAATTTTTTTATGAACTACCCCTTTAAGGACCTCTATACACATTCCCTAATATATAGTAACATCAAAGATTTCACATTTGGGTTCACCTACACCTTAAGCTGCATGAAATTCACAGTTTGAGCTTTCAGTAGCTCAATCGTACATGGAATTCACGGGTCCTGTCAATAATCTCTGGCTGCAAGCTATATTATGTGTCTGACTACACTACTTACTAGGAATCTACATAAATCAGTCTGCAGGAGGCGATTCCAGGACACAAAGCAGAAAGATATCATCTTCCAATTATATACATGGTGCCAGAGAGCAGGTTCAATCACGCTATTTGTATAAATACCAAAAATATGCATTCTGGGGTCAGGTAAATAGGAAGAAACATAAATTCACAAATGTTTAAAGCATTTGTCTGGAGGGATTAAAATGGGCAGACTGGTATAAAAAGTAGTACTCACCTCACTGATCCCCCTGTGCCACTGTTCTGACAGTGTTGGGAACTTTGCTAATTTCCACTTCCTAGTCTCCATTTTAGGACATTGAAATGCCTGCCCAGCCAATCAGTAGCAGAGGCGTGTCACTGCAGCAGTCTGTGATTGGCTGATCAGGGATTTCTTGTTTGTACAGATAGGGACTTGGAAGCTGGGATCAGCAGGGATCAGGTCAACATCAGAACAGCAGCAGTAGGGTATTGGGGAGTATTTCTTTAACCTAGTTTGTCCCTTCAGGCAACTCCTTTGCTCTCACATTCCAGAGGGTCAGTGCTTAGTAAGACATTGGACTATGTGAATAAGGCTGGGCATCATGGGGGGTCTGGCTGCAAGAAAGTTGCCCATTGTGGAACCTCAAAGTTTTCCTATGGGAAAGAGGTTGTGGATGACTTGAGATCATGACTAGAATTCCAATATGGTCTCATAAGATTTTTCCCATAGGCATATTGCAAGTTTAGGTGTAAACTGCGATCTCTCAAAACCAAAACTTGTCATGGTGTCATGGCCTAAAAGGTATTATCACTTTAAATGACAACAACATATAAAGGTCACAGATTTCTGCTCTGCTGATTATATTGAACAGTTTACTATTTGTTCTATCTGAATGACAATATTATGATTGGCTGGCACAGCGGCAGTTGTCATTAAGTTTTCCCACAATCCTCTATGGCTAGTCTGTCTAGTTGTGCAGATATATATATATATATATATATATATATATATATATATATATATATATACATACATACACTCACCGGCCACTTTATTAGGTACACCATGCTAGTAACGGGTTGGACCCCCTTTTGCCTTCAGAACTGCCTCAATTCTTCGTGGCATAGATACAACAAGGTGCTGGAAGCTTCCTCAGAGATTTTGGTCCATAGTGACATGATGACATCACACAGTTGCCGCAGATTTGTCGGCTGCACATCCATGATGCCAATCTCCCGTTCCACCACATCCCAAAGATGCTCTATTGGATTGAGATCTGGTGACTGTGGAGGCCATTGGAGTACAGTGACCTCATTGTCATGTTCAAGAAACCAGTCTGAGATGATTCTAGCTTTATGACATGGCGCATTATCCTGCTGAAAGTAGCCATCAGATGTTGGGTCCATTGTGGTCATAAAGGGATGGACATGGTCAGCAACAATACTCAGGTAGGCTGTGGCGTTGCAACGATGCTCAATTGGTACCAAGGGGCCCAAAGAGTGCCAAGAAAATATTCCCCACACCATGACACCACCACCACCAGCCTGAACCGTTGATACAAGGCAGGATGGATCCATGCTTTCATGTTGTTGACGCCAAATTCTGACCCTACCATCCGAATGTCGCAGCAGAAATCGAGACTCATCAGACCAGGCAACGTTTTTCCAATCTTCTACTGTCCAATTTCGATGAGCTTGTGGAAATTGTAGCCTCAGTTTCCTGTTCTTAGCTGAGCGGAGTGGCACCCGGTGTGGTCTTCTGCTGCTGTAGCCCATCTGCCTCAGAGTTGGAGGTACTGTGCGTTCAGAGATGCTCTTCTGCCTACCTTGGTTGTAACGGTTGGCTATTTGAGTCACTGTTGCCTTTCTATCAGCTCCAACCAGTCTGCCCATTCTCCTCTGACCTCTGGCATCAACAAGGCATTTCCGCCCACAGAACTGCCGCTCACTGGATGTTTTTTCTTTTTCGGACCATTCTCTGTAAACCCTAGAGATGGTTGTGCGTGAAAATCCCAGTAGATCAGCAGTTTCTGAAATACTCAGACCAGCCCTTCTGGCACCAACAACCATGCCACGTTCAAAGGCACTCAAATCACCTTTCTTCCCCATACTGATGCTCGGTTTGAACTGCAGGAGATTGTCTTGACCATGTCTACATGCCTAAATGCATTGAGTTGCCGCCATTGGCTGATTAGAAATTAAGTGGTAACGTGCAGTTGGACAGGTGTACCTTATAAAGTGGCCGGTGAGTGTATATGTGTATATATATATATATATACACATATACACACACACATACATACATACACACTGCCATCTAATTTTCCAGAAATGGCTTATTAGAATTTTTACAATGTGAGAAGAGAACTCAAGGATCCAGTGCATTCCCTCTAATAGAGACCCACAAAATTAAAGGGTTTTCTTATGGGTGATATTCTTGTACTCGATTGGATCAGGCAAACATAACCGATTCTCAATATAAATGATCAATATTCCACATACCAGTCAGGAGAACATGTGACAAGCTGGACGCAATAACCACTTTTATTTTCGTATGGATATCCAGTCCGAGTTATCTAAAATGTAAAAGTTAAACAAACATGTTTTCACTAAAGGCCATTACATTTTGCATTACATCCTCAGAGCTGCACTCACTATTCTGCTGATGGGGTCACTGTGTACATACATTACATTACTGATCCTGAGTTACACCCTGTATTATACTCCAGAGCTGCACTCACTATTCTGCTGGTGGGGTCTCTGTGTTCTGGTCATGGGTTTGGATGCCTGAATGTTCCCCCTCCTCCACATATAATATATACACTGTTACTTCTGTATGGCACGCAGGAGGAGCAGACATGTGCATAATCATATTACAAGTGTCAGTGAACTGAAGTGAACCGGGAGCAGAGAACAATGTAATGTAATAGTGGAACATATAATGTCCAGGAAGGCGAGCGGCTGAGGTTATTACGGAGGTGTCTGAGGCTGAGCTCACCCCACCACTCCAGACACTCAGCTGCTAATCCAACTCCTATGTTTTATACATTAGAATAATTCTCTTATAAAGCTGACATCATTCTCCATGTTCCAGAGCGGAGATCGCTCACCGCAGGGGGGAAACATGGGGAATGGAGCTTTAGGTTTTAGGACTCAGTTTACAGCTTTATGGCCCAGCGCTCAGGAGACAGGTGACAGCACCAGAACAGCTCCAGCATTGTCACTGCCCCACCCCACCTACCTATCTATCTAGTAACATTGTTGGTGGTTAGTACTCAAAGTACCTCAAAGTAGTCGGGCAGCCAGTGTAGGTCAGTGATCACCTCCCTGTGCCCATGTTCTATAGAGGACACTGCACAGTATCGCACTAGCTGCGGCTCATTGGATTGCTTGGGCTCCAGGGTTGTCTGCAGGAGAAAATAGCAATATATTAGGGGGGCAAAGACTAATGCGCATCGAGAGGGACATTCGGATTAATCTATACATATTATACACACACTATATATATATATATATATACATACAGTGGTACCTCAGTTCTCAAATTGCTTGCAACTCAAACAGTATTTTCAAGGAAAGTTTGCTTTTGTTCTCAAACACATTTCGGGCCCCCAGCCTTGTAGTACGGTAATACCTCAGAATTTAAACGAAAACTTACCTGGAAGTAACGTTCAGAATTCAAACTTTGCTCGGTATCTGAATGTTTTTATGAGTGTGGATGGTGGGTTGTACTTGATGAGTTTAGCACTGGTGAAGCTTCCCATACAGTACAGTACAGTACAGTATAAGACTGCTGGAGTGCATATACAGTACAGTAGTAGCACAGTCAGTGCACCACCATCTCCCATCCTGTACTGTATAAGACTGCTGGAGTGCATATACAGTACAGTAGTAGTACAGTCAGTGCACCACCATCTCCCATCCTGTACTGTATAAGATTGCTGGAGTGCATATACAGTACAGTAGTAGTACAGTCAGTGCACCACCATCTCCCATCCTGTACAGTACTGTATAAGATTGCTGGAGTGCATATACAGTACAGTAGTAGTATAGGCAGTGTACCACCATCTCATATATGTTACAGAGGCTCTGGTTTTGTTCAATACTTCTTGTATATAATGTCCTGTACAGTGTAGTTCTGTTCTGTAACGTACTGTACAGTATATAGAGCTGTTCTGTACTGCAGGGATTATACTGGCCACTTTTCAATGCAATAAATGATACTGTCTGTAATTAATTAATTAATTCTTTTCCCAATGAAAGCACTGCCCCCTACTGGCCACTGAACAACATACTAAACAAAGGCTTCACTGTTGATATAAAAAACAACCAGGACAACCACAGTATCCTGGTTTTTTCCTTGTCGAGGTGCAGTTTCCAGTAACTCGGCTTATACTGCCTGTGGCTATCGTTCTGCAGCAGCTTACCCACCTACATTTATAATGATGCAACGCTTTGGATAGGGGCCATGGTGGTACAATCTGTCACAGGCTGGGTTCACACTACGTATATTTCAGTCAGTATTGTGGTCCTCATATTGCAACCAAAACCAGGGGTGGATTAAAAACACAGAAAGGCTATGTTCACACAATGTTGAAATTAAGTGGATGGCCGCCATTTAATGGCAAATATTTGCTGTTATTTTAAAACAACGGCTGTTGTATTGAAATAATGGCCGTTATTTACTGTTATATGGCGGCCATCCACTCAATTTCACCATTGTGTGAACAGATCCTTTCTGTGTTTTTAATCCACTCCTGGTTTTGGTTGCAATATGAGGACCACAATACTGACTGAAATATACGTAGTGTGAACATAGCCTCAGTATGAATTACATATTACTGTGCATCCCCAGCTGCACAATATCCTCCATCATATAACATGAGAGCACTGGCTATTACCGGGCTCAATCTGCTGGATGATGAGGAGTCCAATATCTCCTGTACATTAGGGGCCTGACTCACCTTAGAGATGGTGTTCTTGATCACTCCAGTTTTTGCTGTAAGCAGCTCATAGTAAGCAGAGATATCCCACAACACAACCTTAGAGGGAAGATATAGTTAACAAGTCAAGATGGAGCTGTGATATATAGTGTAAATTGCACAAATATGTATATATTGGGGTCTGGGATATGTATATATTTTCCACATCACAAGCAGTGTATACTTACCATCGAGCTGCTTGCTATTCGGCATCCAAGTCTCCATTCCTCCGACCACTGCTGTATCCTCAGGCCCCGCCTCCACTAGAATGAGTGACAGTAAGGGGAGCTGGGGCCTAAAGATACAGCCAGGAGCGGGAAGAGTGGAGATCTGGATGCCGGATCACAAGCAGCGCGGATGGTAAGTATAGACTGTTTGTGATCTGGAATATATACATATATATATGATATGCATAGTCCACCAGCTGGTGGGACAAATTATTGATGGCTGTATATGCACCTAGGATAGCTGCAGACTACCAAGATACCTAAGGGCCGTGGTATGAAATATTAAAAGCTAGAAACAGCCACCACAGTGATTGATCATTAATTAAGATGACAGGGTCTGTGGTGTGGAGGATTGGAAACCGCACCTGAACTGGAGACAAAAGCGGTGCTGTCTCTGAAAGAAAGTAGCAATACCGTAAGCCAGCCACCTGTTAACTCTTCTAACTACGCATAAAAAGCGACACCAACACGGAGCTGATGGGGGCCGGCTGTCAGAATGTAACAGCTTGCAGTGTAAGGGCCCTATTACACGGAACGATAATCGGGGGAATCAATCCTATCCGGCCGATCATCGGCTGATCGTTGATATAGGTTTGGACCTATAATTGTCGGGCGCCGACCGCGCATTGCTACGTGTAATAGTGGTGTGAGGCCGCGGCTGACGATTTCCAAACTTTGGCGAGCAGAAGGCTTTAACCATCTTCTGCTCACCAGACAACTCCATTAAAGCGGATACTATCAGCAGTTTAGCTGAATTGAACCTGATGATAGCCCCGTATTGTACAGGAGACGCTGAGGATGATGCTAAGTCTGTTACCTTCCTCCTCTGCGCCGTTTTGGTGCAGTTGATCTTTTACTCCTCATCCGGTAAGACCGTAAGGAGCACTGCCTGCCCCCATAGCGGCAATCTACCCCCAGCTGTCCAACTCCTCTCTAATTATAATCAATGGAGTGAGCCGGCCGGGGGCGGATCGGCACTATGTGGGCGGGCAGTGCTCCTTACAGTCTTACCGGATGAGGAATAAAATACTGTTTAGTCATCTACTAACTGCACCGGACCAGCAACGAGGAGGAAGGTAAGAGCCATACCCCCCCCCTTCTTTGTCTGGTCCTATCTCACATAGAGGTGAACTTTCCCTTTAATGCTGTTCCTGTCATAGCGTTCACAGTACCTGACCATTAATGCATCCTCCAGCGATGATATTGGGGTCACTGGGGCAAAACTGGAAGCAATACATGTCATCTGGGCATTCAAGCATTAGCTAGAGAAAAAAATATAAAAAGTCACCTCAAGGGTAGAAGGGATCAGATCACACGAGAGATCAGAGCACGGCAGACCTAAGAGTTGTGTAAGTGAAATGATACCTGACCTGCGGACGGATGGGGTCACTGAGGCTCCAAATGAGAATCAGCGATGGATTCAAGATGAGTTTAGAAGAAGTGTTCACTCGATCTTCCAGGGACAGTCGTTCTGTGAGCGAAACTGCAACCAAACCTGGTAAAAAGGATATGAGGTAATAATATTAAAGGGGTTGTTCACCATTTTTTTTTCTTTCAAATCAACTGGTGCTAAAAAGTGCCAGAGATTTGTAATTTACTTCTGTTAAAAAATATCTAAAAATGTCTTCCAGTACTTATCAGCTGCTGTATGCCCTGCAGGAAGTGGTGTATTCTTTACAGTCTGACACAGTTCTATGGGGATTTGCTACGGCTCTGGACAGTTCCTGACATGGACTGCGGTGGCAGCAGAGAGCACTGTGTCAGACTGGGAAGAATACACCCATTCATGCAGGACATACAGTAGCTGATAAGTAATGGAAGACTGGAGATTTTTAAAGAGGTAAGTCGCAAATCTATATAACTATTTGAAACCAGTTGATTTGAAAGAAAAAACTCTCACCTTTAAATGGACTAAACACAACATTAAAGAGACAATGTCAGTAGGTTTATGGTGTCCTATCTCAGGGTGGTATAAACTAGTGACAGAGAAACTGAACAGAATGATGTATCACTTATATTGTTCTGTGCAGCTGATCCAGGGATCTCCTCCTGACTAACATGGACAATAAGTAGTCATCTCCATTATGTGCATGAACCCAGTAGTCCTGGATATTCATGAGAAGCAGAAAACTCTGCCCACCAGCTGCTGATTGGCAGTTATCTAACCATGTTGTGTATAGGCAGTCAACTGTCAATCAGCAGCTGGAGGGCGGGGGAGGGGTGTGGCAAGACACATATTCTCCTGCATATTAGGAGAACGGCTGAACAGAAGGATATAAAGTAATATACCGATCTGTTCAGCATTTCTGTCACTAGTTTATGCCGCCCTCATTTAGGCGGAATAAACCTAGTGACAGATTCACTTTAAGTTATTCATGGTTAACCATCAGAAAAGACAGAAGATTTCAGCAATTACCATGAAGCGTTGGGTGCCAGCTAATGCAACTGATGGTTTTCTCTTTGCCAAACTGGTGATCAGTAAAAGACTGATACTCTTTAAGGTGGGAGTCAGATTTGCCGCCAAAAGTGCTCTCCTGTTCACACAGCGCTTTCCAGTCATCCACAAAGGCGTTCAGGATTTCATTTTGCTGCAGAGCCATTTCCAGTCTGATGAAAAGAAACAGAAGGACGCCATAAGGAATCACAACAGATTTACCCTACTATCTTATATTCAGTATCCATATATATATCCACATGTTATATCCATATGTCTACAGCATAAGGCTATGTGCACACTGCGTAAGATCATTCCGGCCGGATGCAAAGATCATTCCAGCCGGATGATCTTTCCCGACGCAGTTTCGTTGTGCAAACTGACATGGGTTTCTATGGCCGCAATTCACTGAATTGCGGCCGCAGAAAACTGACATGTCAGTTCTTTGTAGCGCCGCATGGGATCCCGGCCGGAGCGTATACTATGTGCATACGCTCTGGCAGGGATTCCATAGAAGAACAGGCTTTGTCCCACACTCTGCAACCCGTGTTGTGAAACTACAACTTCCAGCATGTTGTAAGACTCTTCGGCATGCTGGGAGTTGTAGTTTCATAGTAACAGACGCACCACAGGTAGCAGCCTACTAGTATATAGCAGTGCAAACATAATGTACAATACTAGTGCATCCAGGACTCAATACAACTAAGCAAAGCCATAAAGAATAAAGAAGAAACATGCAGAGAGACTCCATCTTGTAATTTTACCTTAAAGACACAGAGTTGATAAATTCCTTCAGACTCTTAGATGACAGATATTCCTGTTTCTGCTCTTCAGTAAACTCCCTTGGTGTATACTGAGTGCAGGCATTTCGAGGGTAAGTCCTACATGAACAATAGATGGGAATTTTACATAATGTACTTACATATAGACACACAGTATGAAGCAAACAGGCTGTAACAACAGGGATCCTGAAGGGAAGGCCCTAAGTTCATTCAATGGATCTACATTAAAGAGGTAGTTGACAAAGATCAGAGGTATCCTGTCATTAGAGTGGGACCATGGTTGTCGATCACAGCTAAGGTCCTGCTCATGGACACACAATCACATCACCATAATATCATGGTGCAAATCCTTTAAAGGGGTCATGGGTCACCAAGGGGTTAACACGGAGTGAAGAACTGCTCCATGCTTGTAATGTGACTTTTGCACTATGTCTCTGGACATTTTATAATGCTAGATTCTGTATTACAGTCTAGTTGTCTATTTTTACATAATCTTATGATTTGGGTGTAAAGTGGTACCTTGGTTTCAGAGCAACTTGGATTAAGAGCGTTTTGCAAGAAGAGCTCACAGTTTTTCAGAATTGTGACTTGGTTTAAGAGCATCGCTTTGGTTTAGGAGCTCCCTGTACTGGGTGGGAGGGGAAGTGGGGAAGAAGCATGGTCTGCATAGTGGGGTCTACAGCACAGTAGTCCGACCCAGGAACTCTCCCTCACCTTCCAAATCATAGCAGATCCACTTCAGGCTGGGGCTTACATCAGGGGACAGGACTGTGGAGGTAATCTCTTCATAGCTGTAACCTCTCTCTCCTTGGACAGAAAGTGCTGCATGTATGTGCCCACATCTGCCCTGCTCATTCCTTCATGCTCCCTGCAGTCTCTGTCAGCCCCTGTGTTTCCCATCCTCTCCATTCCTCCTATTATCTGCCTGCACTCACACTCAGCTATACACACTGCTGCTATAATGTGCCTGCACTCACACTCAGCCATTCACACTGCTGTATAGTATATTTTCTGTCATTGTCCTCCTGCACAGCTCTGATTCACACTTTCTGATTGGTCCAGGCTGAGCACCCTCCCCTTCCCCACTGCAGTCATGTGACCACACAGACCTGCTTCTCTATTCTAGCCTGTTGTACTAAGCTACTGCATTATGGGGATCTGAAGTACCATCCTGTATCTACAAACTGCTGCTGTGTTATCAGGGTTATGCAGTTACTATACATTATACTCCACATGCTGATTGCTATACTGTACAGTAACTTATATATCACATATCCAGCTGCTGTGTTATCAGGGTTATGCAGTTACTATACATTATACTCCACATGCTGATTGCTATACTGTACATTAACTTATATATCACATATCCAGCTGCTGTGTTATTAGGGTTATGCAGTTACTATACATTATACTCCACATGCTGATTGCTATACTGTACAGTAACTTATATATCACATATCCAGCTGCTGTGTTATCAGGGTTATGCAGTTACTATACATTATACACCACATGCTGCTATACTGTACAGTAACTTATATATCACATATCCAGCTGCAGTGTTATCAGGGTTATACAGTTACTATACATTATATACCACATGCTGCTATACTGTACAGTAACTTATATATCACATATCCAGCTGCTGTGTTATCAGGGTTATACAGTTACTATACATTATACACCACATGCTGCTATACTGTACAGTAACTTATATATCACATATCCAGCTGCTGTGTTATCAGGGTTATACAGTTACTATACATTATATACCACATGCTGCTATACTGTACAGTAACTTATATATCACATATCCAGCTGCTGCTGTGTTATCAGGGTTATACGGTTACTATACATTATACACCACATGCTGCTATACTGTACAGTAACTTATATATCACATATCCAGCTGCTGTGTTATCAGGGTTATACAGTTACTATACATTATACACCACATGCTGCTATACTGTACAGTAACTTATATATCACATATCCAGCTGCTGTGTTATCAGGGTTATACAGTTACTATACATTATACACCACATGCTGCTATACTGTACAGTAACTTACATATCACATATCCAGCTGCTGTGTTATCAGGGTTATACAGTTACTATACATTATACACCACATGCTGATTGCTATACTGTACAGTAACTTATATATCACATATCCAGCTGCAGTGTTATCAGGGTTATACAGTTACTATACATTATATACCACATGCTGCTATACTGTACAGTAACTTATATATCACATATCCAGCTGCTGTGTTATCAGGGTTATACAGTTACTATACATTATACACCACATGCTGATTGCTATACTGTACAGTAACTTATATATCACATATCCAGCTGCAGTGTTATCAGGGTTATACAGTTACTATACATTATATACCACATGCTGCTATACTGTACAGTAACTTATATATCACATATCCAGCTGCTGTGTTATCAGGGTTATACAGTTACTATACATTATACACCACAAGCTGCTATACTGTACAGTAACTTATAGAATCAGATATTCAGCCCCTGTTTGTTTTATTTGTTTTACATGTTATTCAGAATAAAAAATATTATTTTTGGGGTGTGGAACCAATTGTCTACATTTCAATAATTTCTTACAGGAAAATTTGCTTTGGTTTAAGAGTGGATTTGGATTACAAGCAGGGTCCCGAAACTAATTATGTTCATAATCCAAGGCACCACTGTATGTCCACTTACCACTTGGTCTGGGTGCTCTGCTCTTGTAGTAACGGCACCACTTGTATCCCAGTGTCTCGCTCTTTAGGTTTAACGTTGAACCGTTTGTCCTGGTAAGAAGCACATTCCATGTAGCCGTCCTTCACATCTGATGCATTGTAATCACTGAAAGTCACGCGGGCGCCAAACTCCCTGTGTATGCGGGAAACCATGAATTTAATCTGTAAAACATTAAATAAGTAGGATTTTAAAGTGGAAGTCCAGAGATTTTTTTTTTTTAATCCGGCAAGGGCAGGGGGGGGGGGGGGGGGGGGAAATGTTAGGGAATACGTACTTACCTCTCCCTGTGCCCACAAATCGCTGAGCCAGAAGGTCCAAGACCCCTGCCAGAAGCCATGATGACGTCACGACTCAGGGGGAAATGCCCGACCCGGCTAATAGACAGCCAGCTCAGCCAATCAATGACTGGAGTGGCGTCCTGACCCAGTCACTGACTGGCTGAGTGGGCTGTCCATCAAGGTCCACCAAGCAAGGTTCCGACAGAAAACCCCCAAATGCTTTTTGTTGATACAGGACAGAGACTTTATGGACGTTTTGTGGTTTGAAGGGATGTTATAAAGGTCTAAACCGAGCTGTGCCCACCGTGACTACTTTCTCTATAATATGTATGACCTTGGCTCCAGATAACAGTGGTACAGATTCCTGTAATGACTGTTAGGGTCCTATTACATGGCCCGATATTAACAGTAAACGAGCGTCGATCTGCTTGATTGGTGCTCGTTTACTGGGCCCGATAATTGTTTAACAAGGTTACTGATGTCCTTGCAGCCCTTGCTTTAAACGGCATACATTGCCTATCAATGGTCCAGGGCTCCTCTTGCAGTCCACTTCTCCCAGGGTTCTGTGCACTGCAGTTTCAGAGCGGCCTGTCTCAGCTGACAGACCGCTCAGCCAATCACTGGCTGCGGCGGTCCCAGACCGTGATTGGCTGAGCGGGCTGTCAGCTAGGACAGGCCTCTCTGAAGCTGCAGCCCACGGGACCCGGGGAGAAGCAGAGCGCAGGAGGAGCCCTGCAGCATGGATAGGTAATGTATGAACTTTGCAAATCGTCAGCCACTGGCCACACACCGCTATTACATGCAGCGATGCACGGCCAGTGCCCAACAGTTATAGGTCCAAACCTATAACAACGATCAGCCAATGATCGTTGTCATCAGCTGATCGTTGTGTTTATTACACGGACGATAATCGACTGGAAAGGGCCGATTCGGCCGATTATCGTTCCGTGTAATAGTACCCTTAGACTAGTAGAGATGAGCACAACTCCAGCATGCTCATTTCATTGCCGTTGGCTGGAGAAGTTGAATGCAGCCTTAGGGAGTCCTGGAAAACATGGATACAGCCTATGGCCAAATGCTGAACAATCAGGCTCAAGCATACTCAGGTCATGCTTGTCTCTATAGACTAACACTGAAATAAACTAATGGCTCCACGAACCATTTCCTATAAATCCTCTAACCTTAGTCTGGGATTCCTTCACCATTTCCTCCTCCACCTCCAGCTCGCTGCCCAAGGAGATCCACGGCCTGGGTACCGGAGGAACGTATGTGAAGTCTTCAGAATCATCGTCTTTTTCTTCTTCATCAGTTACAGGTTCTGGTGGCTACAGATCAAGCAACAATACACATGATACGTCAGAGTTCTCTAACCTGTGGCTATGGGGTCATCTGCTGCATGTAGATCCAATGCCACTGGCATCTAAGGACACTACAGTGATTCTGTGACACCAGGGATCTAAGGGCATTATCGAAAATTTGCATCACTGACAGCTGAAGCTGGACTAGGAACCGATCACTCATGTCTCTTCAGGACTTTAGTATAGAAAAGGACTTGGTGGTGACGCCATATCACTATAATTTACTATTTCTTCCCACATTTAAAGGGGGGTACTCTGGCAAATTTTTTTTTAATCAACTAATCCCAGAAAGGTATATAGATTTGTAAACAACTTCTATTTAAAAATCTCAAGTCTTCCAGGACTTCTCAGCTGCTGTATGTCCTGCAGACAGTTGTGTATTCTCTCCAGTCTGACACAGTGCTCTCTGCTGCCACCTCTGTCCATTTCAGGAACTGTCCAGAGCAGGAGAGGTTTTCTATGGGGATTTGCTGCTGCTCTGTACAGTTCCTGACATGAAGAGAGGTGGCAGCAGAGAGGAAAGTATACACCACTTCCTGCAGGACATACAGCAGCTGACAAGAGATTTTTAAACAGAAGTAATTTACAAATCTGTATAACTTTCTGACACCAGTGGATCTGAAAGAAAAAAAAAAATCAATGGAGTACCCCTTTAATGTAGCCTGTCACCTGTTATAAGCCAGATTCATCGTCAAACGGGAGTGCACCAGAATACATCATTTCCAGCAGCTCATACATCAGCTGATAAGTACTGGAAGACTTGAGATTTTTAAACAGAAGTAATTTAGTAATCCGTATAACTTTTTGGCATCTGGTGAATCGATCAGGATAGTATTGTGCCCTATCATCTATCTGCTCTTTAGGAAGATGCCCTGTCAGCCATTAAGCACAAAAAGTCACCGGTGAGTCCCCGGGAGACACTGAGCATCTACTAGATATTAAATTATACTCTGATCTTCCTACCTGCAGAATTGACTCTTTAGCTTCTTCCGTGACCACAAGATAAAAGTTCTGACCGTAGGTGAAATCTCTATCAAAAACCAGCAGCAGTTCTTCTCCGGGATACTCCTTTATATGAAGAGAGAAAAGGGTTAAAACATAAACCTTTCACCGTGAAGATGTAAAAGGTGTCAGTGATCGTCTATAGTACCGTAACAATAGATTTAAAGGGGCTGAAATCGGAAACTGCGGCTCTGTTCTTCAGATCGCTGAGGATTTCTTCTTTCTTTATCAGCTTGAATGGGTTTTCCTGGGTGACATCCTCATCGACCCGACAGCTGAAGATCTCCTGAGTCTTGGAGGTTAGGACCAGAGGAACAACATATTCAGGGTGACCTGCGCAGAGGAAGGTGATTCCATCAGGTGCAACTCAAAAACATGAAGGGCAAAAAAAACACAAGAAGGTCCCAAATTTTCCTAAATTATCCAAAAATGTAAAGTTGTGTAATGTGTCACCTAAATTTGTTTTACTGATTAGAGTCGGATACTAAAACTTTTATTCTAATCTGTTTTCATTTTTTTATTTCACTTTTTGTACGTTATTATGGTGGCGGCCATCTTGCCTGGGCTGTTCTTAACAGCATTTATTCACATGCTTTACAGCAAGACTCATGGATATAGACAACAATAGACAGACTCTGTCCCCTTGAGATGAAGGTGAAACATTACTGAGCACTCTGTGACCTGTGAAGAGGTCATTCCACAGGGAGCTGCTATTGTCTCCTCTATTTACTGGTGTCAAATGACGCTGCCATACTGTACAGATCACTTTACAGCAGCCTCCTCTTATCACCACAGTCACAACAGGAAGTCTCAGTGGTAATTGTAAAAGTACAATTCCCATCATGCAAAGCTTCGGCTGTCCAGGCATGATGGGAATTGTAGTTTTGCAACAGCTAGAATGCCAAAGGTTCCCCATCCCTGCCCTAACGTGAAACTTCAGGATAACCCCTTCAATAAGGATAATGTAACAGGATGGCGATAACTCCCGGGCAGCAGCAGCCTGGGACAAGGAGGGTTAAAATAACACATAAAAAGATGAAAGGACGTTTTGTGGCCGTGACAATTAGATGGGACTACATAATGTCACCGAGCGCTTTATTTTATTGTTGTTCTATTTTAGGGTGAAAAAAGGAAATAAAAAGTATCGGAAATAGACTGAGCGCTGTGATTATAGACTGTATGAAGCGAGCGCCAGCTCCGGAGCACGGATGTCACGAGTATATATAGGACACAGTGAAAAAGGAAAGGCTTAAAATAACGGACCAAGGGCTCGGGGACAGCTACTGAGGGAAGAAAGAACAGAGGCGAGGTGTAGCTGAGGGCGTCACCAAGGAAAGACACATCAAAAGTTTTAATTAGTGGTCTCTCACTGCTGAGACCACCACCGACCTCTAGATATAGCCGGGAGAAGTGTGCATCTGTGCAATCCCGTCTGCCTCTGTATCCGGCTCCATTAAAGGGGTACTCCGGCAAAATTGTTTTTCTTTTAGATCCACCGGTGTCAGTAAGTTATATAGATTTGTAATTTACTTCTATTTAAAAATCTCCAGTCTTCCAGTACTTATCAGCTGCTGTATGTCCTGCAGGAAGTGTTTTTTTTTTTTTCTTTCTATCCAATCTACCACAGTGCAAATCCCCATAGAAAACCTTTCCTCTACTGGACAGTGGGTTGCAAGGTTGGGGTGGTTTGATCAACTAGGGGGGGGCCCAGTTTACAGCTCTGCCCAGGGGCCCATAATGCTGTTAAGATGGACCTGCATTTCCAATCAAAAATCTAAGCTAAACTATACCATAGACAGAACAGACCCCATTTTATTGCTGGCATGAAAAAGCTTTGTCTAAAAGGCCAGGGTTGACGAGAAGTGTGGTAAGTGGGAGAGGTGAGTATACCTGAATCTCCCATCTTAGGGAGGATACCTAAAGAATAACACATATTACCTATCGGCAGGTGATAACCGTCTGATCGGAGGGGTATGATCATTGTAACTACAACCAGAAGAAAATGGATCAGCAGCACATGTACTCCGTAACCTCTCCATTCACACATGAGGAGACTCCATTCACTCGATGGACATGACTAGTGGGGGTCCCAGTGATCCAACCCCCTTTGGTGAAGTAATAAGCATTTGTGGTGTCCCACTTCTAGTGTTCTTTGCACCTGTCAAAAAGCTTTTCTCTCAGGTTAACAGTATTTTTATATGATTATATACTTATTTCTATGCACAGCTAAAGGATGTAATGGGTTAATGTTTATGTATACCATGTGTTCTATGCTGACCACTAGGAGGTGCTCCTTACTTCTCTACCTATCCTCTTTCTCCTTTCTTCTGTACACACTCATCCCCACCACTCTCAGGCAGGCACACAAAGGCCCCTGCAGGAGATGTTTCACTGGTGGAAGAAGTGCAGTTAGTTCTACCTAGATTCTCAGTGAGGGAGGACACAAAGGAAGCCGTTCCTGCAGAAGCTAAGCCAGGGCCTGGCTTATGCCAGGACCCTTGTCAGAGATGATACAGTTAGTTGAGTCTAGCCACCAACATGAGCACCTGCAGCTTAAGTCAACGTTCCCTTCTGAAACAACTACTACATTCACTATGCAATGCTAAGCACTACCAACGGGTACTAGTCTCCAAGGAACACCCTAGCCCACACCAGAAACACGTATAAAATGTGTAGGGCAGTATCCTGAAGAAATAGGAACTGACCTCAGTAGGACAAAGCAACCAGTATACAAAGGTGAATGTATTATACTGCGCAGTGCAGGTAACTGGGAAGACTCGGACACCTAGCTACACCCAGATAACCACGTCTGGAGCTCGTACTACCTAACAGAGGGCAGAAGGCAGTCAGACAGTGTCTAAACATGAGTAAGAGTATCACCTCACAAAAGATATCTACCAAGGTTCCAGCAGAGTACAAGGCTACACTGGGTTGGGGCCCCTCTGGCAAACTCCCCTACTCTCTACTTCTTAACAAGCACTGCTAGCACCTTCCTCAAGCACTAAAGTCTTTGTCAAGATTTCTACTGTCTGTGAAACTGCAAAACTTTACAGTAAAGTTGTTATATTTTTATACTGACGCACAGGACTCTGCTCATCTCTGTTCGCACCTGCACCTATACACACACACACCTTCGCACACCTTGGGTTATTTTTCCCCCTTCTGTGGGTGGCGGTACCGACAGTCCGGGTGGGTCAGCTGCCACTCGAGGTTGCCGTGACAAGAGCCCAAGGGGCCCACAACAACCCAGAAGGTTACCGACCCTTTTAGGGACACTACCAGCCATATACAAAGCAGGTACCAACATCATACCTGTGTGCTAGACTAGCACTGGAGTCACAACAACTAACATCAATAGCCGTACACCGTAGAATTGGCGTCACCCCCTATCTCAACTACTGGCCCAGTACCGCACATTCATCTTGGGATAATCTCTTTAAAAACAAAGTATATATTAGTATAGAAGAGATATACTGCCTATATATGCTGCATCACTGTGATCTGCCACTTCCCGCTACGGGCCCCCGGGGACCCTGCACTCCCAGAACTCACTCCGTTGGGTGTACAAATATAGATTGCTTGAACAATTCTGCTTTTCTCTTTGATAGTCATACCCCAGAGATGTGCAGGTATGATCCTCGGGTCGCATTACCCGCAGCGTACACTCACGCCATGAAACCGAGTCCCTGAATGAAATCCTCTTACCTGAGGCAATGGCTGGAGGCAAGGCTGAAAGGTGATACATGGCCCCCTTGTATCCGACCTTACACTATAGAGAAGAGCAGACGGCTCATCTGCAATGTGTAGGCCGCCGTCTGTGTCAGGTCATGGATGAATAAAGTCATTTTTGCGCCCCCCCCCCCCCCTTTTCCCTCTGGCCCCGGCACATGATATGTGTTATGATGGCATCTTGTTTGATCCCGCCGGCTCAGGGCCATGTCGAGTAATGAGAAGGCTCCTCTGGCTGCCAGCTTCTATGCACCGTACAAATCTCTATTGTTTTCTATACGGGGATTCTGTCTGATGTGGGAGGATAACCTGAGAATGACTCCCAGGAAAGAAGATCTGAATGTACATACACTGGCACATTGGCCATAGGGGCTATAGCCTAGGACATGGGGTACAGACCGGGGGCTACTGTCATGCTTATCCTGACTGCTCCATACATCTCATAGGGATTCCGTATATGTAAGAAAGATTTTTAGTTAGGATAACCATGTCATTTTCAGATTACAGCCAATCTGAAATATATATATATTATATATATATATATATATATATATATATATATATATATATATATATATATATATAGCTCTTCTTCACTAATATTAGGACCCCACCTCTATGATGTGCATAAGGCAGAAGCTACCACTAAATTAGTTAGATGTTTTGGAAGAGGGGAAAAACATGGATGGCGACGCAGCTCCCAAGGATTAATGTGAAGCTCTGTATTAGTTCCTCTCTTTATTATAGTAAGTACGGGCGACGAACAACGCGTTTTGAATCCGGAAGGTGCTCTTCATCAGGTGTGCGCAGGTGTATTGTCTTGAATAGAGTAGAAGTGGGAATGTGTCATCACCTCGCTAGGTCTAGAAGTCCCATAAACAGGAAATAAGGCGATGGCTGAGCACTTTGTCTCTACTCATCTGCTAGGGTATGCCTTAGTACCTGATAATAAAGGTACAATAGAATTTATGATACATGTTATAATACCATAGTTGACTACAGTCCCGGATTTGCCGGGACTTTCCTGGTTTCGAACTGAAAGTCCTGTCAAATTAATGTCCCGAGTATGTACCGCCCCCCAGATGTCAAACCCTACCCCTTGTGCAGACCCCTATGCTTTTATCTATAAGCACTCCTTAAAAGGCTTGTAGTAAAAAGCAAACTGCTTTTGGTTGTAGGCTGTATTCTGCCTCCAACCACTAGAGGCCGCTCTCTCCTCCCAGCTCCAGAGCCTAGCAGGGACGACACTCATGTGGCTCGCAGAGCCTGAAGAAAGAGAAGATAGTGGAAAAGAGAAGAAAAAGAAGATGGAGACAAAGAAAGAGAAGATGGTGGTGAACTGCAGGGGGCCAGGTAAGTATGAGTGTCTATTTCTTTTTTTTTCTTAAATAGTTTTTACTAATGGGGGAGGGTGCCCACATGAGGGGGATTATTCTAAAAATGATGATGAAAATACAGAAACTCCAGTTTCCCAACATCTTGTATTGTATTCAGTATGATGGAGGAATTCTCACAGATAAACTCTTGCCCCTCTCCGCCGGCTCCATAGACACCATTCTATGGGCCGGCGTATTTCGCTGTCCGCCGAAAGAACTGACATGCCACTGAATACGCCGGCCCATAGAATGGTATCTATGGAGCCGGCGGAAAGGCGCGCGGCCGTGCACGCGGACAGCCGACGGAATTCCGGAGTTTATCCGCGAGAATTCCTTAGTGTGAAACCACCCTAACAGAGGAATGGCTGACTTTATTGAACTCCTTTCAGCCTCAGGATATGATCCCAACCATTAAAGGTGACTTACCTGAGCTGGTGGACGCAGCCGAATCTTCATGCTTTTTAACTACAGGTAAAAACAAAAAGAAAGGATCAGTCAAGTCGCTAGTGCGGCTAGTCTATATCAGATCAAAGAGGAAAGCAACAGATTCATGATAATAAGTACATTGTGTTATTAGTAATAATCATCATGGAGCTGGACTGTTCTGTCATAATGTTATAATGCTTATAAACCTGATAATGTAACGGCTAGAACCATAATAATTATGATACAAACTGTGGAAAAGCTCAACAACATGGCCGATGTAACTATAGTGCCTGTAGCTCAGGGCATGCTGGGATCTGTAGTTTTGCAGCAGATGATGAGCCACAGGTTGAAACAGAAAACCTGGTAAAGGCTTTTTTTCTATGTTCTATATCGCCACCATGTGATCAAATGATATACTGCATGTAGAGACTTTTGTTACATTTGTTATTTAATACTAAAGGTGCTTTCAGGTGGGATTTTTTTTTTAGATATTTGAGTTGAGCTGAGCGAACTTCAAGCATGCTCCAGTTCTTCCGAGCCCAAGCGGGCAGCATTTGATTAGCGGTGGCTGCTAAAGTTGGATAAAGCCCTAAGGCTGCCTGAAAAACATGGATGCAGCCATAGGCCATATCCATGTTTTCCAGGTAGCCTTAGGGTTTAATCCAACTTCAGCAGTCACCGCTAATCAAATGCCGCACACTCGGGCTCAGACAAACTGGAGCATGCTTGAAGTTCGCTCAGTTCTAAAGACATATGGGCACATTCAGTAAAGGCTGCATGTAGTATAAACTTTAAACAAAAAGTGCAAACTTTTGTGCAAAGACTCCTTGTGCACAAAAACTATGCTTTCTGTTCGTGTAAAGGGCGTCATATGAGCAGAGAGGGGGCACGGCATTGTGTGCAGAGAGGCGTGTGCTTCCTGTGCCCAAATTTTGTATCAAATTTTGTGCCAAAATTAGCCAAAAGACAGGGTAAAAATTATGCAAGCTCCCAGTTGGCCTTCAATTTTAAAGAGGATGTACCACCCCCAGCCCGGTACCTGTGGATAGAATGGTGCTGTACAAGGGAACCGGGCCGCGGTTCAAAAAACGGACCGCGGCACCGGCTTGTCTGTGACGTCGCCGTTCTATCTCTGGGTCAGATTAAAGAGGATGTACCTGATGGTACATCCTCTTTAAGCCTGTTGCGCAGCAGCCTCCGCTACACTCAAGAAGCATGATTTTTGGCATTGTGCTGGGGAGGATGAAAGAAGAAGCATGCTCTTACCTCCCCCACTCCAGCACCAGTACCAGTATCCCACAGCTCTAGTCCCCCTATCCCAGAGACTTCTGGGTCTGAGTGGGGACCTGTAAGCCCACTACGGCCACTGACTGGCTGAGCGGGCCTCAAAAGTCACGTCCCAGGACCCCACTCAGACCCAGAAGTGCCCAGGAGCGGGGGACCGAAGCTGCAGATACCAGCGCTGGAGCGGGGGAGGTGAGAGCATGTTACTTCTTTCATCCTCCCCGTCCCAGGCACTCTGCCAAAAATCACCCCAGCCCTGAGTTCTCCTTTAAAATTGGCACTGCATAAAAACCCCACACTCTGATGAATGAGCCCCATTATCCTGTAAGAAGAATCACCTGCGGGTTTCGTTTTCCGCTTTGCGCTCCCCGTCTTCTTGTCTTTGTTCTTTGATGCTCGAGATGATCCCCTGGAGCCCCGAGATGGAGACCTGGATGAATCTCTAGTGGACATGTCTGTAAAACACCAGAAACCATTATTCATCTGTTACCAGACACCACAGCGGGGTATAGAAATGGAGGGCGATTCCCAAATGAGATCTACATACTCAAGCTGCTAGATAGCTGCCATACATGTTAGATAGCAGTCATACATGTTATATAGAAGTCCTACATGTTAGATAGCTGCCATCCATGTTACATGTGCGTTTTTTTTGAGTAAATATTGGAGTGCTGCGATTATCTGGTGTATATACGTTGGAGCACTATTGGTCACATGAGTGCTTTTCGCTGGCATCTACAAGGTATTTTTTCTATGAGTGCTGCATTTTTTCTTGTGTTTTTTTTGCCATACATGTTAGATAGCTGCCATGAATGTTAGATAGCTGCCATGAATGTTAGATAGCTGTCATGAATGTTAGATAGCTGTCATGAATGTTAGATAGCTGACATCCATGTTAGATAGCTGCCATACATTTTAGATAGCTGCCATACATGTTAGATAGCAGTCAGACCTGTTAGATAGCTGTCAGCCAAATGGCTTTACCGACTGCTGTCTCTTCGGATCCCACCATGCGTGTAGTCATCACTTATTGGATGGGGGGGGGGGGGATCATGATAAAATCTTCTCCTTGAAGATAAACTAGAAGTGTCTGGCAGCAGATCACACCGCTCTCCCTATAACACATGCATGCTCAGCTGGACCAAGCATGCATGTGCATGGGGGGGGGGGAACTGTCAGCTGAATGAGTGCTTGCTAAAAACTGTATGTAGCCTTAAAGGGATAGTTCAGCAAAAAAAATCAACTGGTGCCAGAAAGCGTCAAGAGATTTGTAATTTACTTCTATTAAAAAATCTCCAGTCTTCTTGTACTTATCAGTTGTTGTATGTCCTGCAGGAAGTGGTGTATTCTCTCCAGTCTGGAGAGCAGAAGTTTTCTATGGGGATTTGCTGCTGCTCTATACAGTTCCTGACATGGACAGAGGTGGCAGCAGAGAGCACTGTGTCAGGCTGGAAAGAGTACACCACTTCCTGCAGGACATGCAGCAGCTGATAAGTACTGGAAGTCTGTAGATTTTTTAATAGAAGTAAATTACAAATCTCTGGAACCAGTTGACTTGAAGGGATTTTTTGCTAAACTACTCCTTTAAAGCAGGAATGGGGAACCTTTGGCCCTCCAGCTGTTACAAAACTACAACTCCCATCAGGCCTGGGCAGCCTTTGTAGAGGGATTATCAGATTTACCTTGGGGGATAGTATCAAGCTGGTGAATACCCTCCATCCTGCCTGGCTCTTTAAAAACAAACAAAAAAATGCTGGCTAACCTCTTATATAGTGTAAGGGCAGATCTCTTGTATCTTCCTGGTACACACAGATCACCCAGTAATCAGGCCGTCCCTGTGATCACTGAGTCACGCAGGTTTCTGCTTCATTGGCTCATAAGTAACGGTTACCTGCAGATAAGATTACCTCTGTTATTATCGTCAGGGTGGAGTTAGCATGGCGGCTCACAAAGCCAATGCAGCTCCAGAGTATATACTGCCATTCCAGGTGCTGCTATATACTGTGATTATGGCACCATGTTATATATAATCAGTGGAGACTCGTAAATGAGTACTCCATTGAATTTTTTCGCTGTTCTCCCTGAGTTCAGTGATTGTTGTGTTTTGTTTATAAAGGTATGTGGGTGTATATATAAAAATAAAACAGGTGTAGACGGCACTGTGTGGCAGATAGCTCCGGTGGGTGCACAGCCCTCAGGGGTCAGACCCAAACTCCTTCAGAATCCAAGCAATAGATAGGAAGGCGGCACTCCAAAAATAGTGAAAAAACAGTGGTTTTATTCACCCATAATGTGCAATACAACGTTTCAGTTTCTCGATGAAACCTTTTTCAAGCAACACATACGTATACGTATGTGTTGCTTGAAAAAGGTTTCATCGAGAAACTGAAACGTTGTATTGCACATTATGGGTGAATAAAACCACTGTTTTTTCACTATTTTTGGAGTGCCGCCTTCCTATCTATTGCTTGTGTGTATATATATATATATATATATATATATATATATATATATATATATAAAAATATATATATATTGGGGCAGATTTATGAAACGGTCTAAAAGGACCCAACGCAACCAGTCACAGCACAGCTTCATTCTAACTAGAAATGAAGAAAAATTAAACCAGAATTTTTTTTCTTTTAAATCAACTGGTGCCAGAAAGTGACAGATTTGTAATTTACTTCAATTAAAAAATCTGAAGTCTTCCAGTACTTATCAGCTGCTGTATGTCCTGCAGGAAGTGGTGTATTCTCTCCAGTGTGACGCAGTGCTCTCTGCCGCCACCTCTGTCCATGTCAGGAACTGCCCAGAGCAGCAGCAAATCCCCATAGAAAACCTTCCCTGCTCTGGACAGTTCCTGACATGGACAGAGGTGGCAGCAGAGAGCACTGTGTCAGACTGGAGAGAATACGCCACTTCCTGCAGGACAGTGAAATTAATTTACAAATCTGTATAACTTTTTGACATCAGTTGATGTGAAAGAATTTTTTTCTTTGCTAGAGTA
Organism: Dendropsophus ebraccatus; assembly: GCF_027789765.1. Lineage (NCBI taxonomy): Eukaryota > Metazoa > Chordata > Amphibia > Anura > Hylidae > Dendropsophus > Dendropsophus ebraccatus. Next base: position 117,590,560 of record NC_091461.1, on the reverse strand, counting down.
ATCCTTTAACACGTGGCAGGTGGTTTTAATGTTACGGCTGTGTGTACAGTGATGCTAGGGCCATCTACCAATGGTAAAATCGGGCAATCCATGGAGGGATATAACTGTACATCCTTTGTGATGCTAAATATTATAGTAAGCAGAAGTCAGACATATGGTGGTGCTAAGCGCGGAGCGTTCACGAGACTGTGACTGAGCGCTGACTCACCGCCATGATGAGACTGATGATGGAAAATACTCCTCAGCCTTACAGCTGCTCAGAAACTGGTGAGATAGAGAATATAATATCCAGCTTCTCGGGCACACATCTTTCCCAGACTTCTGAATGGCAATTTCCCAGGTATCTGCTGCCTATGCATGTGTATCGGATGTGGTTACAGGTGTACTACACCTGTACTACAGCTACTACACTGCTCAAAAAATAAACTTAGCACAATATAACAATATAACTCCAAGCAGGACCGCTATCTCCGCCTACCAGAGCCCTGCACAATGACCTCCAGCAGCCACAAATGTGCACGTGTCTGTACAAACGCTTAGAAACCGACTCCATGAGGACGGTATGAGGGCCCGACGTCCACAGATCAGGTTTGTGCTCACAGAGAACACCAGGATTGGCAGATTCACCACTAGCGCCCCCTGTGCTCCTCACAGATGAGAGCAGGTTCACACTGAGCACATGGGACAGAGGTAACAGAGTCTGGAGACGACATGGAGAGCGATCTGCTGCCTGCAACGTCCTTCAGCATGAGAGGTGGGTCAGTAATGGTGTGGGGTGACATTTCTTTGGGGGCAGCACAGCCCTCCATGTACTGCCAGAGGTAGCCTGACTGCCATTAGGTACCGAGATGAGACCCTCAGAGCCCCTGTGAGACCATATGCTGGTGCGGTTTGGGTTCCTCCTAATACAGGACAATGCTAGACCTCATGTGACTGGATTGTGTCACCAGTTCCTGCAAGATGGAGGCAGTGACGCTATGGACTGACCGCTCGTTCTCCGGACGTGAATCCCATTGAGCACATCGGGGACATCATGCCTAGCTCCCTCCACCGTCACGTTGCAGCACAGACTGTCCAGGAGTTGGCGGCTGCTTTAGTCCACGTCTGGGAGGAGATCCCTCAGGAGACCATCGGCCACCTCATCAGGAGCATGCCCGGGCCTTGTAGGGAGGTCATACACCTCATCAGGAGCATGCCCGGGCCTTGTAGGGAGGTCATACACCTCATCAGGAGCATGCCCGGGCCTTGTAGGGAGGTCATACACCTCATCAGGAGCATGCCCGGGCCTTGTAGGGAGGTCATACACCTCATCAGGAGCATGCCCGGGCCTTGTAGGGAGGTCATTCACCTCATCAGGAGCATGCTCGGGCCTTGTAGGGAGGTGATACAGCCACCTCATCAGGAGCATGCCCGGGCCTTGTAGGGAGGTCATACACCTTATCAGGAGCATGCCCGGGCCTTGTAGGGAGGTCATACACCTCATCAGGAGCATGCCCGGGCCTTGTAGGGAGGTCATACACCTCATCAGGAGCATGCCCGGGCCTTGTAGGGAGGTCATACACCTCATCAGGAGCATGCCCGGGCCTTGTAGGGAGGTCATACACCTCATCAGGAGCATGCCCGGGCCTTGTAGGGAGGTCATACAGACACCTCATCAGGAGCATGCCCGGGCCTTGTAGGGAGGTCATACACCTTATCAGGAGCATGCCCGGGCCTTGTAGGGAGGTCATACACCTCATCAGGAGCTTGCCCGGGCCTTGTAGGGAGGTCATACACCACATCAGGAGCATGCCCGGGCCTTGTAGGGAGGTCATACACCTCATCAGGAGCATGCCCGGGCCTTGTAGGGAGGTCATACAGCCACCTCATCAGGAGCATGCCCGGGCCTTGTAGGGAGGTCATACACCTCATCAGGAGCATGCCCGGGCCTTGTAGGGAGGTCATACACCTCATCAGGAGCATGCCCGGGCCTTGTAGGGAGGTCATACACCTCATCAGGAGCATGCCCGGGCCTTGTAGGGAGGTCATACAGCCACCTCATCAGGAGCATGCCCGGGCCTTGTAGGGAGGTCATACACCTCATCAGGAGCATGCCCGGGCCTTGTAGGGAGGTCATACACCTCATCAGGAGCATGCCCGGGCCTTGTAGGGAGGTCATACAGACACCTCATCAGCATACCACCCAACCGTCCCGGATTTCGCGGGACAGTCCCGTTTTCGGGGTTCTGTCCCGCGGTCCCGGAACGGCACCCAGTGTCCCGCATTATATGTGGCCCCAGCGAAAAAAACAATAAACCAGTAACTCACCTGTCCGCCGGTCCCAGCAGCTCCTCTCCCGGCAGAGCGCGCACTCCCGTCATCCTCCGGGGCGGGCAGCGGGATATACAGACACTGACTGTACCGGAAGTGACCTGCAGCCTCCATCCTGAATTACTTCCGGTACAGTCAGTGTCTGTATACCCCGATGCCCGCCCCGGAGGATGACGGGAGTGCGCGCTCTGCCGGGAGAGGAGCTGCTGGGGCCGGCGGACAGGTGAGTTACTGGTTTATTGTTTTTTCCGCTGGGGCCACACAAATGGGGGGTATTTGCTACTCTGTGGGGCATATATGGGGGATTGGCTACTATGTGGGGCATATATGGGGGATTGGCTACTATGTGGGGCATATATGGGGGATTGGCTACTATGTGGGGCATATATGGGGGATTGGCTACTATGTGGGGCATATATGGGGGATTGGCTACTATGTGGGGCATATATGGGGGATTGGCTACTATGTGGGGCACTATATGGGGGCATTGGCTACTATGTGGGGCACTATGTGGGGGATTAGCTACTATGTGGGGCATATATGGAGGATTGGCTACTATGTGGGGCACTATATGGAGGATTGGCTACTATGTGGGGCATATATGGAGGATTGGCTACTATGTGGGGCACTATATGGGGATTGGCTAATATATGGGGGATTGGCTACTATGTGGGGCATATATGGGGGATTGGATACTATGTGTGGCACTATATGGGGGGATTGGCTACTATGTGGGACACTATATGGGGGGATTGGCTACTATGTGGGGCATATATGGGGGATTGGCTACTATGTGGGGCACTATATGGGGGCATTGGCTACTATGTGGGGCACTATATGGGGATTGGCTACTATGTAAGGCACTATATGGGGGATTGGATACTATGTATGGCACTATATGGGGGCATTGGCTACTATGTGGGGCACTATATGGGGGCATTGGCTACTATGTGGGGCACTATATGGGGGCATTGGCTACTATGTGGGGCATATATGAGGGGATTGGCTACTATGTGGGGCACTATATGGGGGATTGGATACTATGTGGGGCACTATATGGGGGCATTGGCTACTATGTGGGGCACTATATGGGGGCATTGGCTACTATGTGGGGCACTATATGGGGGGATTGGCTACTATGTGGGGCACTATATGGGGGATTGGCTACTATGTGGGGCACTATATGGGGGATTGGATACTATGTGGGGCACTATAATGGGGGATTGGATACTATGTGGGGCACTATAATGGGGGATTGGATACTGTATAGGGCACTATTCAGTCAGCAGCATGTGGTGACTGTAGGGGAGTGGCTATGGAGGGTTGCTATGGGGGCGTGGCTATGGGGACCGAGGCGCACATGTCCCTCTTTGCTCTTTGCAAAAGTTGGGAGGTATGCATCAGGAGCATGCCCGGGCCTTGTAGGGAGGTCATACACCTTATCAGGAGCATGCCCGGGCCTTGTAGGGAGGTCATACACCTCATCAGGAGCATGCCCGGGCCTTGTAGGGAGGTCATACACCTCATCAGGAGCATGCCCCGGCCTTGTAGGGAGGTCATACAGACACCTCATCAGGAGCATGCCCGGGCCTTGTAGGGAGGTCATACACCTCATCAGGAGCATGCCCGGGCCTTGTACGGAGGTCATACAGACACCTCATCAGGAGCAGGCCCAGGCGGTGTAGGGAGGTCATAGGTCATACAGACCCCTCATCAGGAGCATGCCCGGGCCTTGTAGGGAGGTCATTCAGACCCCTCATCAGGAGCATGCCCGGGCCTTGTAGGGAGGTCGTACAGACACCTCATCAGGAGCATGCCCGGGCCTTGTAGGGAGGTCATACAGACACCTCATCAGGAGAATGCCCGGGCCTTGTAGGGAGGTCATACAGACACCTCATCAGGAGAATGCCCGGGCCTTGTAGGGAGGTCATACAGACACCTCATCAGGAGAATGCCAGGGCTTTGTAGGGAGGTCATACAGACACCTCATCAGGAGAATGCCCGGGCCTTGTAGGGAGGTCATACAGACACCTCATCAGGAGCATGCCCGGGCCTTGTAGGGAGGTCATACAGACACCTCATCAGGAGCATGCCCGGGCCTTGTAGGGAGGTCATACAGACACCTCATCAGGAGCATGCCCGGGCCTTGTAGGGAGGTCATACAGACACCTCATCAGGAGAATGCCCGGGCCTTGTAGGGAGGTCATACAGACACCTCATCAGGAGCATGCCCGGGCCTTGTAGGGAGGTCATACAGACACCTCATCAGGAGCATGCCCGGGCCTTGTAGGGAGGTCATACAGACACGTGGACGCAACACACACAATACTCAGACTCGCTGTCACTTGTTTTAAGGACATTACAGCAAAGTTGGATGAGTCTGGAGGGTGTTTTTTCACTGTAATTTTGTATGTGAGTTCAAATCCCATCCCCATGTTGTCAGCACATTCAGCTTTGTACAGAACAAAGTATTCATTGAGAACATGTCTTTTTCAGATGATTTTTGAGATGTAGTTATAAGCATGCGGATATAAAGTAAGATGAACCCCCCTCCCCCAGCTCAGCCATTGCTAATACACCCCGTGATCAAAGGGTTTCTATGAACCCAGAATGGCACTCATCCCATTCTGATGTCAGATCGGCAGGGCGGTGTACCTGGACAACCCCTTTAAACACAAACCCAATGCTAGTTACTTATTATTAACCAAATCAACGAGACTTTGGACTATTCATGTGGCGGTCCAGATGACATTGTGCAATAGAACTGAGATGAGAGGATGAAAGGATTCTGTGAATACTACTCTCTATGAAAATCCACAGGGATTGATCCCACCCACAGGATCCAGACACTCGGTGTAAGCACTCGCCTCCTACCCCCATCCATGGCCTCCTACCCCCATCCATGGCCTCCTACACCCATCCATGGCCTCCTACACCCAACCATGGCCTCCTACAGCCAACCATGGCCTCCTACACCCAACCATGGCCTCCTACACCCATCCATGGCCTCCTACACCCATCCATGGCCTCCTACACCCATCCATGGCCTCTACACCCACCAATGGCCTCCTACCCCCATCAATGGCCTCCTACCCCCATCCATGGCCTCCTACCACCATCCATGGCCTCCTACACCCAACCATGGCCTCCTACACCCATCCATAACCTCGTCTTAACTCCATTAAGAAGTTACCGCAAATCTACCAATGTGAACAAACCCACAGGCTATGTTCACACACAGTAAAGGTTGTGTTACACGCACAGACATCGAGCGGCCGATGTTGGCTGATCGTTGCCTTTTAACCTATTACACCAAATGATGATCGTCCAGAACTAGAGATGAGCGAACCGGGTTCGGGTTCGAGTCGGGTTCGAGTCGATCCGAACCCGAAAGTTCAGTATTTGATTAGCAGCGCCTGCTGAACTTGGATAAAGCTCTACGGTTGTCTGGAAAACATGGAGACAGCCAATGACTATATCCATGTTTTCCACATAGTCTTAGGGCTTTATCAAAGTTCAGCAGCCACCGCTAATCAAATGCCGAACGTTCGGGTTCGGATCGACTCGAGCATGCTCCAGGTTCGCTCATCTCTATCCAGAACTGCCAGTTATCAGCCAAGTACAACCCATAATCGTCCCATGTAATAGGGCACTTAGATCGTCTGGGCAGCCCACTGAAATCTGTTAGCTCCGATCCTATCACATGGAGCGACAAGCAGCAGAAGTCGCTGACATGATCCTGATTTTTCAACATGTTCAAAGACTACGATCAGCCAACATCATTCACGTCAGCTGATCGCTGCCTAATGACATGAGCTATTACAGCAAACGATTATCGTCCGCAACAGTCAGTATTTGCCCAAGTACGGCAATAATCGTTTGGGGCCTTAGGCTATGCTCACACACTGTATTTTTGCTCAGTATTTTGCAACTAAAACCAGGAGTGGATTAAAAGCACAGAAAGGCTATGTTCACACACTGTTGAAATTGAGTGGATAGCCGTCATATAATGGCAAATAATTACTTTTATTTTAAAACAACGGCCATTATTTGCCATTAAATGACGGCAAATCCCTCAATTTCAACAGTGTGGGAACAGAGCCTTTCTGTGCTTTCAATCTAGCTCTGGTTTTGGTTGAAAAATAATGACCAAAATACTGAGCAAAAATACTGTGTGGGAACATAGCCTTAAGAGTAGCTTCACACGTACCGGATCCACAGCGGATTTTACGCTGCAAGTTTAAGATAGCCTGAGCCGCGCTGTATAAGAGCCCTGACCTACTGGATCTGGATGCTCAGAAAGTTTTTGGCGCAGTCATGTGGCCTTGTTTAAAGGCCTTCTTATACACCCCTGTATATATATGTATATTTTGGTGGCTTGGCACTAGACCCCCTCCCCCACTGTCAGGCATTCACAGAACTATATTAGCTATAATTACTCGGATAGGATGTACAGTTGATTAGATTATTGATTAACACGGTTGCATCATGGGGCAGGCACGCTGCGAGGGAAACAAAGGGGACAGCAGTGTTTGTCAGCACTGGGCCAGGAAAACAATTGTGAAATATGAAGGAACAGAAAGACTTGGCGAGCACAGCTATACCGTTGGCCTACTTTCATACAGGAAAGGTACATAGTGGATTTTAGAAAGAAAATCTCCAGTTCTGCTTAGCTAAAAAATAATAACAATGTGTACTCACCTGCCCCAATTCCCTGACATGATGGTGGTGCCCATTTCTTCAGTTTACCATTTCCTGGTTTCAGTTTCGACACAAGAAAGTGCTGACCCAACCAATCACTGATTGTAGCGGTGACCCATCTCAGCCACTGATTGGTTGGACGGGCACTTCCTTGTGTCAAGACTGAAGCCAGGAAGTCGTAAACTGCAGAAATAAGCACCACCACCAGGCAGGGGATTAGGGCAGGTGAGTAAACATTTTTATTAGTTTTATACCAACCTGATTGCATTTAAGTGTAAAGAAAATTCTGTGGACAAGCCCTTTAAAGTTTTCCGTTGCCGATCACCCAAGCAGTGCATACGTATGTTCCACACTTCTGTGTGATCTGGTGTTTTCATTAAAAAAACTATCTTGTTTTTTATGTAGATGCCAGATCACACAGCAGCATGGAAAGTACATACCCACTGATCGCTTCGGGAGAGACTGTATATTGATGGCCAAATCTGACGCGAGTCAACAGAGGTATAAATTGTACGGGGACCTTCAGGACCAAGACCCAGTGTGATCTTGACCTTTGACATGTCTAGGCCATATATCAAAAGTTTATATAAATGAGTATATAAACAGTAACACTTTAAGCGGACACTGGCAGCATGGACATACGTTTATATTGGGTTCCGGGATATACATATGTCCGTGCTGTCAGTTTTCCCCCTAAAGCGTTATTGTTATTTATATAAACTTTTCATATATTGCTGAGACATGACAAAGGTTTGGATCACAATGGGTCTTAAGCACCTATCACACTAAGCGATTATTGGTCGATAATTGGTGTAATAGAGGACAACGATCAGTCGACATGCACGATATCGGCTAATCTTTGTCTTTCAACATGTTGAAACATCAACGATCATGATAGCAGCGATATGCTGCCGTCACTCTGTGGAATAGAGTTGCACCAGCAGACCGCCGCTATCATCTATGGGCTTCCTGGACAATCTAGCAATCGCAAGCGCAGCCCCCCCCTTACCTACTTGCTGGGGTACAAGAAGTAAGCGGGCACTGACCTGACAGGTCGGCACTCCCTTGCTCCCTCTCGTCGCCCTGTGCAATATCGGCTTTAGTCCCAAAGGTCCTTGTACAGTTTATACCTCCGTCGGCTCACGTCAGGTTCGGCCGGTAATATAAAGTCTCTCCAGAGACTCCATTGATATCATTTGTGATGGAAAATCACTGACTGTCCACTTTTGTTCTCAGACAGAGCTGTCTGGCTGCATCGTACCCCTCGCCTCCCCATAGAGAACACAGGAACGCTCAGTCCCATGTGTACAGGGAGGACGGGAGAGATGACTGTCAGGTACTGAATGTGTATGCCTACCGGACTTATTTTATCGCTTGGTGACAATAAGCGTCCATGTGTACAGAATGGGAAGCAAACTCCTGCCAGACTCCACTGGCCGCGAATTATCTTAAGAACAAAAGGTTCGGGCAGCAAACAGGACACAGGAAAGAAGCATTGCATTTCTGATTTTCCCATGAAATAGATTTTAGGTTATACAACTGGACAAGAAGTGTGACTATAGTGTGATGTCTCCCCAGAGAACACCCTGGCCATGTTCCCTGCTAACAGACCTTAGGCTTATAATCGGCCAGTACAATGTTATGGGGTTTTAATGGAAGTTCTCCATTCACTCGTATCCTCCAGGTCATGTGAGAAGCCGCTAACTCATCCCGAGCCAAGACACACAGTGGCAGGGGCTGCGGGCACTGCGATCTGGGACTCCTCTATGGGGCGAGTGTCTGCTTTATTAAGGGAAAACCATGAATACTGGACTTAGTTCTATCTATAGGACTAGGAGGATACTTTGTGTTACAATGGTCTAGTATGTAATATAACAAGCACCTAGGGTAACGCTACAACTAATAAACAGGACCCTAAAAGGAATTCTTTATCTCTATAATTACTCTTGGTACATTCCGATCCCTCTTTTTTTTTTTTTTTTTTTTTTTTAAGGGGAAGTATAGCTAAATCCGAACACAATGTACAGATGCCATATGATTAGATTCATATGACCATTGAGTTATACTGATGCACTCTGCCTTTCCTCTCCTTCTAAAAATGTAAGGGTCCTATTACACCAACAGATTTATCGGACAGATTTCTGCAGCAAAGAGGAGAAATCTCAGTCTTTCCTTTGTGACCTGGTCTCTGTTTATAGTCTGTTCCTGGTTTTGATTGCACAAATCTGTCAGATAAATCTGTTGGTGTACTAGGGCCCTAAGAAATCTGACAACTGGGTGTTACTGACTGTGTAGACACGCCCATATGGCAGGATGAATGGTAACATACAGTTATCAACTTCCTACTGGTTGGATTCCCCAGACCAGAAATTTAGACTGGTGCAAACTACCCACAGTAACCAATCACAGCGCAGCTTTAGGCAGTGCTGAAAGGAAAGCTGAGCTGTGATTGGTTGCTGTGGGCAGTTTTCACCAGTCTAAATTTTACACCCTTTGATAAATGTCCCCCATAATCTGTATCATCTCCATGCACCTGTGCTGCTTCCATAGACTTACATGTGTCCCTGAGCCTAGGTCTCTGTAATATAAAAATGTATAGCTCTACCTCGTATGTACCTGTCTTTGTGTCACATCTGTAACACATCAGTGTTACAGATGTTCTTGGAGTCTGGATGGAACTAGATGGAACAAATGACTCAGGAGAAATTGGTGAGTAAGACCAGCTAGCATTTAATTTTTTAGCTCTTAAGTGGATAACCCCTTTAAATCGAAAGAAATCTGTTAAAGGCGAACTCCGGATAAGGAAAACTTGTTTTCTATTAAAAGTACATTAAAAGTTATATAGATGTGTCTATACAATGTATTACTGTATCAGTGCGGTTCTGACACACTGGTAGCTGATGGAAATCCAGGAAGTGAAAAAAAAACGCTTCTGTGCCAATTGACATTGTCTCCTGCTCCCACTGCTCTCCCCCCTTAGGAGAAAAATCTTCCATGCCTCTGTCTCACATTGTGTGTGTTTGCTGAGCACAGGCTGATGATGCAGACAAGGGGCAGGATTCACCATCTCTGACTGGCCAGAAGCAGGTGCTGCACTGATTTCTCTGAAGTGTGCAGTGAAATTAGGGTTGTGTTCACACATGTTGGAGTGTCATTGCAGTACTGCAGCGTATTCACAACAATGATGCAATAACACAAGTAAATGCTGCTAATCGGCAGAGAGGATCAGAGCCTTATTGTGGGGCTCAACTTCAAAGATAACAGATTCTTGATCATAATATGTGCGTGGAAATAAAAAGAAAAGGAAATTCAAAAAGTTCTCTACTTTATTCCAATATCAGCGTTACAGGTAGAGAATATAGTGTGCTGTGTGGTGTTACAGGTAGAGAATACAGCGTGCTGTGTGGTGTTACAGGTAGAGAATACAGTGTGCTGTGTGGTGTTACAGGTAGAGAATACAAAGTGCTGTGTGGTGTTACAGGGAGAGAATACAGAGTGCTGTGTGGTGTTACAGGTAGAGAATACAGTGCTGTGTGGTGTTACAGGTAGAGAATACAAAGTGCTGTGTGGTGTTACAGGTAGAGAATACAAAGTGCTGTGTGGTGTTACAGGTAGAGAATACAGTGTGCTGTGTGGTGTTACAGGTAGAGAATACAGCGTGCCGTGTGGTGTTACAGGTAGAGAATACAGCGTGCTATGTGGTGTTACAGGTAGAGAATACAGCGTGCTGTGTGGTGATACAGGTAGAGAATACAGCGTGCTGTGTGGTGTTACAGGTAGAGAATACAGTATGCTGTGTGGTGTTACAGGTAGAGAATACAGCGTGCTGTGTGGTGTTACAGGTAGAGAATACAGTGTACTGTGTGGTGTTACAGGTAGAGAATACAGCGTGCTGTGTGGTGTTACAGGTAGAGAATACAGTGTGCCGTGTGGTGTTACAGGTAGAGAATACAGCGCTGTGTGGTGTTACAGGTAGAGAATACAGCGTGCTGTGTGGTGTTACAGGTAGAGAATACAGTGTACTGTGTGGTGTTACAGGTAGAGAATACAGTGCTGTGTGGTGTTACAGGTAGAGAATACAGCGTGCTGTGTGGTGTTACAGGTAGAGAATACAGTGTGCCGTGTGGTGTTACAGGTAGAGAATACAGCGCTGTGTGGTGTTACAGGTAGAGAATACAGCGTGCTGTGTGGTGTTACAGGTAGAGAATACAGTGTACTGTGTGGTGTTACAGGTAGAGAATACAGCGTGCTGTGTGGTGTTACAGGTAGAGAATACAGTGTGCCGTGTGGTGTTACAGGTAGAGAATACAGCGTGCTATGTGGTGTTACAGGTAGAGAATACAGTGTGCTGTGTGGTGTTACAGGTAGAGAATACAGCGTGCTGTGTGGGTGGGTGGTGGTACAACAATGAAATGATAAAGTACTGCAAATAATTCAGTAACACAATGAAATTGCAATGTGTGAACACAGCCTAGATGTTCTGCAATAGATTTGGGCGGGGAATGTGCAGGGTGGGGGACTGTGATGGAATAGCTGAGGAAAAGCATTGCATTCTGGAACCTGTAGTACTGTGTACAACTGTTCAAAAACACAAAAAGGAACAAAACCCCCCCAAAACAAATGGATTTTTGGTAGTTTTAAAAACTGGGACAGATAGGTAAGTATTGTTATATGCTTCTGCAGAAGTTTCATTTTGTTTAACCTCTACCTGGACTTACCCTTTAAAGGGGTAGTTCACCCAAAAACATTTTTTAACTTGTCCCAGAAAGTGCCAAACATTGGTCATATACTTCTATTAAAAAATCTCAAGTCTTCCAGTACTTATCATCTGCATGTCAGGAACTGTCCAGAACAATAGAAAATCCTCATAGAAAACCTCTCCTACTCTGGACAGTTCTTGACATGGACAGAGGTGGCAGCAGAGAGCTATGTGTCAGACTAAGAATAATACACCACTTCCTGCAGGCCATACAGCAGCTGATAAGTGTGTACATTTCCAGGAGGAATAACAGAGATACAGTAGGGCCCATTCCCAGTAGGGCCGATTCGGCCGGCCGGCCGGCCGAAGATGACGTTTGGCACAAGATGGCGGATGGGCTCGACATGGATCAGGTAATGTATAATGCACCAACACATCCGGGTACACGGGCGGGGGTGGGGGGACACGGGAAGGGGGCGATTCACAGATATAACATACATTACAAAGTTGTATAACTTTGTAATGTGTGTTATTCTGTGAATAATTTTTTTGCGCCGCACTACCCCTTTAAGGTATTGTATTGCCCCCCAAAAGTTATACAAACCACCAATATACACTTATCATGGGAAATGCACATAAAATGCTTTTTTCCCTGCACTTACTACTGCATCAAGGCTTCACTTCCTGGATAACATGGTGATGTCACTTCCTGGATAACATGGGGATGTCATTTCCTGGATAGCATGGTGATGTCACTTCCTGGATAACATGGTGATGTCACTTCCTGGATAACATGGTGATGTCACTTCCTGGATAACATGGGGATGTCATTTCCTGGATAGCATGGTGATGTCACTTCCTGGATAGCATGGTGATGTCACTTCCTGGATAACATGGTGATGTCACATCCTGGATAACATGGTGATGTCAAGATATCCAGGAAGTGACATCACCATGTTTATCCAGGAAGTGACATCACCATGTTTATCCAGGAAGTGACATCACCATGTTATCCAGGAAGTGACATCACCATGCTATCCAGGAAGTGACATCACCATGTTATCCAGGAAGTGACATCACCATGTTATCCAGGAAGTGACATCACCATGTTTATCCAAGAAGTGACATCACCATGTTATCCAGGAAGTGACATCACCATGCTATCCAGGAAGTGACATCACCATGTTATCCAGGAAGTGACATCACCATGTTATCCAGGAAGTGACATCACCATGTTATCCAGGAAGTGACATCACCATGTTATCCAGGAAGTGACATCACCATGTTATCCAGGAAGTGACATCACCATGTTATCCAGGAAGTGACATCACCATGTTATCCAGGAAGTGACATCACCATGTTTATCCAAGAAGTGACATCACCATGTTATCCAGGAAGTGACATCACCATGCTATCCAGGAAGTGACATCACCATGTTATCCAGGAAGTGACATCACCATGTTATCCAGGAAGTGACATCACCATGTTATCCAGGAAGTGACATCACCATGTTATCCAGGAAGTGACATCACCATGTTATCCAGGAAGTGACATCACCATGTTATCCAGGAAGTGACATCACCATGTTATCCAGGAAGTGAAGCCTTGATGCAGTAGTAAGTGCAGGGAAAAAAGCATTTTATGTGCATTTCCCGTAATAAGTGTATATTGGGGATTTGTATAACTTTTGGGGTGCAATACAATACTTTAATAGAAATTTTCGCCGGACTTCTCCTTTGATTGATAACCCCCTTTAATGTGGAATCTGATAATCTAAAAAACTCCAGTAATCCAACATCTATTCCCATGATACAAAAACTGCCATTTCAGATGATCGCCAGGTTTCCCTTCAGAAGCCAAGAAAAGCTGAGTGCCACTGACAAACCACAATGGCGGCCATGTTGGTTTCCACACAGCTTTTCCTGGAGCAGATAGCACTAAAACCCGTTAAGGAACAAAAGAAGAACCCCCAATGCCTGACATTGTTCTCCACTTGTTCCCTATAACTATAAAACATGACAGAATTACCTCACTGAGGGGTTTCACCCGATTTCCGGTGCAGAATTCAGGACCTCAGAGCAAAACGTGGGGTTTACGGCTCCTCCAGCGTCCTTAGCAACCGTTACTAAGGCATGTGACCAACACTCTTATCTCTCCACCAATAGACTCTGCGTCTGCCAGATGGGCGGGGCCGCCAGGGGGACCGGCGGCGGTGTGAGCCTGTGAGATCATTTTGTAGCCACGCCTCCGTGTAGCCAAGGATTCGGGTCACGTGACGGAGAATTTGACAGCGAGAGGGAGAGGGAGCCGGGGGGACAGCTGCAGCGGCGGTGCCGAGGACGGCCAGGTAGGCTGCTGCCCCTCTGCTTCCATCATAATCTCTATAGACGGCTATTTAAAGGGATTGTCCTATTTAGAAAAAATAACATTGACTATGATTTGTTGCACCTGCTGAGGCGACAAAGATGGATGGTGCAGCATCTCTAGTCTTAAAGGGATTGTTTACTTTCTCCCCTCTAAGCTGAGGGTCTGCATGCGCGGGAGACGCCAGAGCAGAGATGCTGCAGTCAATGGCTGTCTCTCTGCCATTGAAAGCAATGGGGCTTTGTTTGCCTGTGACCTTACAAAAGGCGCAGCTGGTTGTAAAAGTCGCACGTTACTGGAGAGAATACAGATTGATTGATGCATGCTTATTCAGTCCTGATGTGTGGCTGTCTACAACTACAACCCCCAGCATGCCCTGATACCCTACTGTGTACTGTCCCTTTAAGAGATGGACATACTACATAAGTGGTTGCCAAACTAAGGCTCTTTTGACTTGCAGAACTACAACTCCCAGCATGCCCTGATTGTCAGCTTAAGACATAGGGGGTCACATTTGCGCCCTCCAGCATTTGCAGAACTACAATTCCCATCATGCCTGGACAGCCAAAGCTAAAGCTTTGGCTGTCCAGGCATGATGGGAATTGTAGTTTTGCAAACCTGCAGCTGCATTTGTCATCCCCAACCTGTGGCTTTTCAGCTTTTGAAAAACTACAACTCCCAGCATGCACTGAGCTATCAAGAGATGGCTATATTACATTAGTGATCCCCCAAAGGATGGTTCTCCAGCTGCATCAAAACTACAACTCCCAGCATGCCCTGACTGCCTGTGGCACACTACATATGTAATTGCCAACTCAGGGCTCTCCAGATGTTGCAAAACTACAACTCCCATCATGCATACCGTTCTGCGACAGCTGGCGATGACAGCTTAGGGACCGTTCTGAATGACAGCCTCTTTTTGATTTAATTGGTGAACAGAAATAATTAAAGGGGTTGTTTACAAAAAAAAATCTTTCAAATCAATTGGTGTCAGGAAGTTATACAGATTTGTAATTTACTAATATATAAAAAAAATTCTCCAGTCTTCCAGTACTTATCGGCTGCTGCATGTCCTGCAGGAAGTAGTGTATTCTTTCTAGTCTGACACAGTGCTCTCTGCTGCCACCTCTGTCCAGAACAGGAGAGGCTTTCTATGGGGATTTGTTGCTGCTGCTCTGGACAGTTCCTGACAGGGACAGAGGCGGCAGCAGAGAGCACTGTGTCAGACTGGAGAGAATACACCACTTCCTGCAAGACATACAGCAGCTGGTAAGTAGGAGACTGGAGATTATTAAATGAAAGTAATTTACAAATCAACATCAGTTACATCCAGAATCCAGAAATCTAATGCCTAGAACTTGTAATATTATATTTATATACAGCATCCAGGCCTCCTTTGTACTTATATAATGAATCGGCCATGACAACATCATGTGGCAGAGAGTTCCACAGTCTTGCCGCTCGTACAGTAAAGAACCCGCGTCGATGCTGATGATGAAATCTTCTTTCCTCTAGACGTAGAGGATGCCCCCTTGTCATGGTTACAGACCTAGGAGTAAAAAGACCACTACAAAGATCTCTGTACTGTCCATTCATATATTTGTACATTGTGATCAGATCGCCCCTAAGGCTAGGTTCACACTGTGTTTTCAGCATCCGTTTAACCGATCCGTTTTTTGCAAAAAAACGGATGCATTTGTGTGCATCCGTTTTTTCCATTGACTTCCATTATAAAAAAAAATTATCAAAACGGATGTGTTTTTTTTTACGCACAATAAAGTACTGTTGACACTACTTTTTTTACCTCAAGCTTGATAACCTGTCCTGGTCCTGTAACCCACCCATTCCCTTAATGACCTTTGTTGCCCTCCTCTGCACCCGCTCAGTTCAGCTCTGTCCTTATATACCGGTGTCCGGTGCTGTACACAGTATTCCATATGTGATCTGACCAGTGATTTATAGAGGCAAAACTATGTTCTCATCTTTAGCATCTCGGCCTCTTTTGATGCACCCCATTATTTTATTATCCTTGGCAGCTGCTGCCTGGCACTGATCACTAAAGTTGACTTTACTGTCCACCAATACCCCCAGGTCCTTTTCGGCAGCAGTGTTACCCAGTGTTTTATTATTCAGCACATAACTGTACTTATTATTTTTACGGCCCAAATGCATAATCTTACATTTATCCACATTAAACTTCATTTGCCATTTCACTGCCCAAGCCTCCAGCTTCTCCAAATCCCTCTGTAATATGATATTATCATCCTCTGTGCTGATTACTCTACCCAGTTTAGTATCATCTGCAAAAATTGAGATTCTACTCTGTAGCCCCTCAACAAGATCATTAATAAAAATATTAAAAAGTAGTGGACCCAACACTGACCCCTGTGGTACCCCACTAGTAACTAAAACCCAATCTGAATATGTTCCATCAATGACCACCCTCTGTTTTCATACATTTAGCCTGAGTCCCAGCATCCTCATTTTGTAGACCAACTTTTCATGCGGCACAGTATCAAATGCCTTTGAAAGATCCAGTTAATTTGAAAAATATTTTTTTCAAAGTTGTCCTTTAATAAAACTCACAGTGTGAACAAAGTTCTAAGAGGGATTATGGCTGATTTTCCTAAGTGACGGCTGATATTACTGTTATTAAGACTTGGAAGAACCACAAGACTTTCATTGTCCGCGCGGAGCGTCTTTACTAGGATGTAATTGTAATGATCTCCGTGTGATGAGAATGAGAAAATCCAACCTCTGGGACCCCCACTGATCATGAGATTAAAGGGGACGGTGCTGGGGGGGTGCGGCGCCCCCTAGAGCCCCAGCTGCAGAATGGGCACAGAGCTAAACCAGCGCAGCATCCCCTGTATGCTCACAATGGGTGGGGGGTCCCAGGGGATGGACCCCTGCAATCATAATGTGATGGTGTAAGGCTGGGTTCACATTGTGTAAACTACCCCTTTAGGGTAGCTTCACACGTACCGTATTCATGTGAAAATCAAAACGTGCATGTAAAAAACGCAGCAAAAATGCACCGTTAAAAACGCAGCGATACGGTACATGTGAAGCTACCCTTAAAGTCAACCAACCAGTCCAATTTGGTTGATATGGTTCTCTAAACTGCTGTATACAGCTCCTGCAGCAGCTGTGGCACGTAGTGGCCGTGGCTGCAGCAGGAGCTGTGCACCCGAAAATAAGGACTATAATCCCCCGGGCGCCTGACAGGCAGCGGCGGGAAAGTAGTCATCTGGGCGGCTCCCCGCCCTTATCTAGTCACCGCTCTTTGCCAGTGCGCTGGGAGGGATGATTGATAGGCAGAGAGGCCAGTAACGGACTGAAAAGAATACACTACTTCCTGCAGGACATACGGCAGCTAATATGTACTGAAAGACTGGAGATTTTTTAATAAAAGTAAATTACAAATCTAACCTGCTGATAGCCCCCTATTGAGACATGCCATACTCCTCAGCGCCCTGTTCACAATAGGGGGCTATCAGCAGGTTAGATTCCTTCCCCCTTCCCTACATCTATCCCCACCTTGTATATCCCCCTTCCCTCCATCCATCCTCTCCTTGTATATCCCCCTTCCCTCCATCCATCCCCTCCTTGTATATCCCCTTCCCTCTATCCATCCCCTCCTTGTATATCCCCTTCCCTCCATCCATCCCCTCCTTGTATATCCCCCTTCCCTCCATCCATCCCCTCCTTGTATATCCCCCCCTTCCCTCCATCCATCCCCTCCTTGTACTGTATATCCCCCTTCCCTCCATCCATCCATCCTCTCCTTGTATATCCCCCTTCCCTCCATCCATCCCCCCCTTGTATATCCCCCTTCCCTCCATCCATCCCCTCCTTGTATATCCCCCCCTTCCCTCCATCCATCCCCTCCTTGTACTGTATATCCCCCTTCCCTCCATCCATCCATCCATCCCCTCCTTGTATATCCCCCTTCCCTCCATCCATCCCCTCCTTGTATATCCCCCTTCCCTCCATCCATCCCCTCCTTGTAAATCGCCCTTTCCTCCATCCATCCCCTCCTTGTATATCTCCCTTCCCTCCATCCCCTCCTTGTATATTCCCCTTCCCTCCATCCATCCCCTCCTTGTATATCCCCTTCCCTCCATACATCCCCTCCTTGTATATCCCCTTCCTGCCATCCATCCATCCCCTCCTTGTATATCCCCTTCCCTCCATCCATCCCCTCCTTGTATATCCCCTTCCCTCCATACATCCCCTCCTTGTATATCCCCCTTCCCTCCATCCCCTCCTTGTATATCCCCCTTCCCTCCATCCATCCTCTCCTTGTATATCGCCCTACCCTCCATCCATCCCCTCCTTGTATATCCCCCCTTCTCTCCATCCATTCCCTCCTTGTATATCCCCCTTCCCTCCATCCATCCCCTCCTTGTATATCCCCCTTCCCTGCATCCATCCCCTCCTTGTATATCCCCCTTCCCTCCATCCATTCATCCTCTCCTTGTATATCCCCCTTCCCTCCATCCATCCCCTCCTTGTATATCCCCCTTCCTGCCATCCATCCATCCCCTCCTTGTATATCCCCCCTTCTCTCCATCCATTCCCTCCTTGTATATCCCCCTTCCCTCCATCCATCCCCTCCTTGTATATCCCCCCTTCTCTCCATCCATTCCCTCCTTGTATATCCCCCTTCCCTCCATCCATCCCCTCCTTGTATATCCCCCTTCCCTCCATCCATCCATCCCCTCCTTGTATATCCCCTTCCCTCCATCCATCCCCTCCTTGTATATCCCCTTCCCTCCATACATCCCCTCCTTGTATATCCCCCCTTCCGTCCATCCATCCTCTCCTTGTATATTCCCCTCCCCTCCATCCTCTCCTTGTATATGCCCCTTCCCTCCATCCATCCTCTCCTTGTATATCCCCCTTCCCTCCATCCATCCCCTCCTTGTATTTCCCCCTTCCCTCCATCCATCCCCTCCTTGTATATCCCCCTTCCCTCCATCCATCCACTCCTTGTATATCCCCCTTCCCTCCATACATCCCCTCCTTGTATATCCCCCTTCCCTCCATACATCCCCTCCTTGTATATCCCCCTTCCCTCCATCCTTCCTCTCCTTGTATTTCCCCCTTCCCTCCATCCATCCCCTCCTTGTATATTCCCCTTCCCTCCATCCATCCACTCCTTGTATATCCCCTTCCTTCCATCCATCCATCCATCCATCCACTCCTTGTATATCCCCCTTCCCTCCATACATCCCCTCCTTGTATATCCCCCTTTCCTCCATCCATCCTCTCCTTGTATATCCCCCTTCCCTCCAATCATCCATCCCCTCCTTGTATATCCCCCTTCCCTCCATCCATCCCCTCCTTGTATATCCCCCTTCCCTCCATACATCCCCTCCTTGTATATCCCCCTTCCCTCCATCCATCCCCTCCTTGTATATCCCCCCTTCCCTCCATCCATCCTCTCCTTGTATATTCCCCTCCCCTCCATCCTCTCCTTGTATATTCCCCTCCCCTCCATCCTCTCCTTGTATATCCCCCTTCCCTCCATCCATCCTCTCCTTGTATATCCCCCTTCCCTCCATCCATCCTCTCCTTGTATATCCCCCCTTCCCTCCATCCTCTCCTTGTATATGCCCCTTCCCTCCATCCATCCCCTCCTTGTATATCCCCCTTCCGTCCATCCATCCCCTCCTTGTATTCCCCCCCTTCCCTCCATCCATCCCCTCCTTGTATATCCCCCTTCCCTCCATCCATCCACTCCTTGTATATCCCCCTTCCCTCCATCCATCCCCTCCTTGTATATCCCCCTTCCCTCCATCCATCCACTCCTTGTATATCCCCCTTCCCTCCATCCATCCCCCCCTTGTATATTCCCCTCCCCTCCATCCTCTCCTTGTATATCCCCCTTCCCTCCATACATCCCCTCCTTGTATATCCCCCTTCCCTCCATCCATCCCCTCCTTGTATATCCCCCTTCCCTCCATCCATCCACTCCTTGTATATCCCCCTTCCCTCCATCCATCCCCTCCTTGTATATCCCCCTTCCCTCCATCCATCCACTCCTTGTATATCCCCCTTCCCTCCATCCATCCCCCCCTTGTATATTCCCCTCCCCTCCATCCCCCCCTTGTATATCCCCCCTTCCCTCCATCCATCCCCTCCTTGTATATCCCCCTTCCCTCCATCCATCCCCTCCTTGTATATCCCTTTCCTCCATCCATCCCCTCCTTGTATATCCCCCTTCCCTGCATCCATCCCCTCCTTGTATATCCCCCTTCCCTCCATCCATTCATCCTCTCCTTGTATATCCCCCTTCCCTCCATCCATCCCCCCCTTGTATATCCCCCCTTCCCTCCATCCATCCCCTCCTTGTATATCCCCCTTTCCTCCATCCATCCACTCCTTGTATATCCCCCTTCCCTCCATCCATCCCCTCCTTGTATATCCCCCCTTCCCTCCATCCATCCCCTCCTTGTATATCCCCCTTTCCTCCATCCATCCACTCCTTGTAAATCCCCCTTCCCTCCATCCATCCACTCCTTGTATATCCCCCTTCCCTCCATCCATCCCCCCCTTGTATATCCCCCTTCCCTCCATCCATCCCCTCCTTGTATATCCCCCTTTCCTCCATCCATCCTCTCCTTGTATATTCCCCTTCCCTCCATCCATCCCCTCCTTGTATATCCCCCCTTCCCTCCATCCATCCTCTCCTTGTATATCCCCCTTCCCTCCATCCATCCTCTCTTTGTATATCCCCCTTCCCTGTATCCATCCCCTCCTTGTATATCCCCCTTCCCTCCATCCATCCCCTCCTTGTATATCCCCCTTCCCTCCAATCATCCATCCTCTCCTTGTATATCCCCCCTTCCCTCCATCTATCCTCTCCTTGTATATCCCCCTTCTCTCCATCCATCCCCTCCTTGTATATCCCCCTTCCCTCCATCCATCCCCTCCTTGTATATCCCCCTTCCCTCCATCCATCCTCTCCTTGTATATCCCCCTTCCCTCCATCCATCCTCTCCTTGTATATCCCCCTTCCCTCCATCCATCCCCTCCTTGTATATCCCCCTTCCCTCCATCCATCCTCTCCTTGTATATCCCCCTTCCCTCCATCCATCCCCTCCTTGTATATCCCCCTTCCCTCCATCCATCCCCTCCTTGTATATCCCCCTTCCCTCCATCCATCCTCTCCTTGTATATCCCCCTTCCCTCCATCCATCCCCTCCTTGTACTGTATATCCCCCTTCCCTCCATCTATCCTCTCCTTGTATATCCCCCTTCCCTCCATCCATCCTCTCCTTGTATATCCCCCTTCCCTCCATCCATCCCCTCCTTACTTAAACTTGATTGACATGTCTTTTTTTCAACCATACTAACTATGTAACCTGCTGATAGTTCCCCTTTAAAGGACCCTTACCAAATAACGCCAACATTATGCCCACTTTTTGGTTCAAAATATTTTTTCCCCATTTTCCTCCTCTAAAACCTAGGTGCGCCTTATAAAGTGATAAATACGGTACTATTACATCATGGGCGGGAAGGGGTTAAAGGACATATCATGTGACCTATGATTACGACTGTATAGAATATATAGGTGGCCTTTGAATCGGATGGTGAAATAACAGGAGACACAACGCCCACCATAGCCGAGGTTTACCAATCACAGCTCAGCTTTCATTTCTCAGGTTACCTCAGTAAAATAGAAGCCGAGCTCTGATTGGTCGCTTGTTGTTGTTGTTTTACTGCATGCTTATGAGCTATTTCCCCTAGTTTTCCGCATTATGAAGCATTTAATGCATTTGCGCCATACAGACGCTCTTCTCAGCTGCTCCCATCCTCCTCTGATGAATGTTTACTAACAGGAAACGCGTCGGGCGGATGTCAGCTCCTGCTTCTGGGATGAATAACTGTGACTGCTTTGCTTTTTATATATATACTGCACATGGAGCTCCGGACTGCTATTAAAGTAATAGTTTACTCCCCCCCCCTCCCCCCCCCCCCCCCCCAAAAAAAAAGAGATTTGTAATTTACTTCTATTTAAAAAATCCCCAGTGTTCCAGTACTTATCAGCTGCTGTATGTCCTGCATAAAGTGGTGTATTCTCTCCAGTCTGACACAGTGCTCTCTGCTGCCACCTCTGTCCATGTCAGGAACTGTCCAGAGCAGCAGCAAATCCCCATAGGAAACCTCTACTGCTCTCCAGACTGGAAAGAATACTGCAGGGCATACAGCAGCTGAAAAGTACTGGAAGACTGCAGATTTTTTTTAATAGAAGTAAATTACAAATCTTTATAACTTTCCGGGACCTGCGGCTGCTGCAGGAGCTGTATACAGCAGTTCAAGGAACCTATATCACCACGATTGGGCTGATTGGTTCCCTTTAAAAGGGTAATCCTGTATTTCAAAAAGCATGACTGCTTTCATTCAAAAAACAGCGCCACCCCTGTTCTTAGTTTTTATTACGGTTCAGCTTCATTCATTTTAATGGAACTGAGCTGCAAAGCCCACACCCAAACTGAGGACAAGAGTGGCGCTGTTTGTAAAAGAGAGCGGCCATGTTTCTCTAATCCTGGACAACCCCTTTAACACGAAGTTCTGTCACGAAGTGATGTAATAGATGACCCTGAGCTGACACACGTGCTTCCCTTTCCTCCACACCTATAGCAATGGAGACCCCAGACGTAGCAGTGAAGCCCTCCCCCTCCCTGGAGGAACATGAAGGTCCCTACTTGACTAAAACCTGCTCCATCACTGAGGAGCTCCTCCTGGAGGACATGCTGAAGAGGAAGCTGAAGTTCTTCTTTATGAATCCCTGTGAGAAGTTTCGAGCCCGTGGTCGCAAACCATGGAAACTCTGTATTCAGATCCTGAAGATAGCGTTGGTGACAATCCAGGTGAGATCACACTCATTACCTCATGGATTAAGACAGACCTGGGCATTGTACGGCCCGCGGGTCACATCCGGCCCGATAACTAGCCCTGACCGGCCCTTATGAGGTGGAAGAGACGAGACGTCAGCTCCCAGCAGCCCTCACTCCCAGCACATCCCTCCAATACCGCCGCTGCCGCTCTCCCTCACGTCGCACGATCTCCAGGACCCCCTGTGTGTGAGGTAACAGTCTCCAGGACCCTCTGTGTGTGAGGTGACAGTCTCCAGGACCCTCTGTGTGTGAGGTGACAGTCTCCAGGACCCTCTGTTTGTGAGGTGACAGTCTCCAGGACCCTCTGTGTGTGAGGTGACAGTCTCCAGGACCCTCTGTGTGTGAGGTGACAGTCTCCAGGACCCTCTGTGTGTGAGGTGACAGTCTGGAGCTGGGTGGGGTGGTTGTTGTACTGAGATGTATGATCGCCAGGGGTGGGGGGTTGCATTGAGGTGGATGATCACCAGCCCTTGAAAACCATTCCAATTTCTCATGTGGCCCCATAGGAAAATGAATTGCCCACCCCCTAATTAAAGGGGTTATCCAATGCTTCAAAAACATGATCACTTTTCTCCAGAGACAGCACCGCTCTTGTCTCCAGGTCAGGTGTGGTTTTCAATTTAGCTCCATTCACTTCAATGGAGTTACAAACTCGAGACAAGAGCGGTGCTGTCTCTGAAAAAAAGTGGCCATGTTTTTGTTGCGCTGGATAATGCCTTAAAGGGTGCCTTCACACACACCGAATCCGCAGCGGATTTCACACTGCAGATTCACAGCCCGTGCGTCCCTATGAGAATACATACTCGCAGGGTTGACATCCCGCTGCGTGTATGTAAGTTAACCCCCCGGCGGCCAGAGCATACATCACCTCCTCCCCGCTCCGGCTTGCCTTGGGGGTTCTCTGCTGGATGTCCCACTCAGGCAATCAGTGTGCTGCGGCGGGGGTGCGCGCTCATTCTCCGAACGGGTCGAGCAGATGCCAGGATCCCCCGAAGCAATCCGGAGCGGGGAGGAGGTGATGTATGCTCCGGTCGCCGGGGGGCTAACTTACATACATGCAGCGCTGCGAGTATGTATTCTCATAGGGATGCACTGACACTGTGTGTGAAGGCACCCTTAAAGTAAGAAACTTATCAGCAGGTTGGATATATCAGCGGGTTAGATGCATCTAACCTGTTGATAGTTTTCCTTTATAATTTTCAATTTTTTTTTCACATGACCAGGTCGGTGCCAGCCTGTAGATCCCATTTTTCAAATCACTGCCCAGGTTCCCATCATCTGCGCCACTGGGGCATCTTTCTTCTATTTCTCTGAGGGGATGTTGGGCTGCACTACACATGCCATACCCATAGGACACATGATTTGGCGGGTGGTAGAATATGGAAAACAGTGCAGGGGTCCTGGAGATTGTCACCTCACACACAGAGGCCGCCTGTAGACTGTCACCTCACACACAGAGGCCGCCTGTAGACTGTCACCTCACACACAGTTGGCGCCTGTAGACTGTCACCTCACACACAGTTGGCGCCTGTAGACTGTCACCTCACACACAGTTGGCGCCTGTAGACTGTCACCTCACACACAATTGGCGCCTGTAGACTGTCACCTCACACACAGAGGGCGCCTGTAGACTGTCACCTCACACACAGAGGGCGCCTGTAGACTGTCACCTCACACACAGAGGGCGCCTGTAGACTGTCACCTCACTCACAGAGGGCGCCTGTAGACTGTCACCTCACACACAGAGGCCGCCTGTAGACTGTCGCCTCACACACAGAGGCCGCCTGTAGACTGTCGCCTCACACACAGTTGCCGCCTGTAGACTGTCGCCTCACACACAGTTGCCGCCTGTAGACTGTCGCCTCACACACAGAGGGCGCCTGTAGACTGTCGCCTCACACACAGTTGGCGCCTGTAGACTGTCGCCTCACACACAGTTGGCGCCTGTAGACTGTCACCTCACACACAGTTGGCGCCTGTAGACTGTCACCTCACACACAGAGGCCGCCTGTAGACTGTCACCTCACACACAGAGGCCGCCTGTAGACTGCCACCTCACACACAGTTGGCACAGGAGGGGGAGACAGAGGGAAAGGCTCAAACACAGATTTTTCTGTCTTCAGCAGAAAGCAGCAGCTAAGAACTGGGGAAAGGAGACTGAATAGATAATAACAAGTATGAAAGGAATTGTTAGTGTCACCATGGGCAGCAACATCTCAAAAGTTATGTTTGAGTGGAATACCCCTTTAAGTTAATTGCAGTGCTTGTACATTGTGGGTCTTACATTATATAGAATTTAGGGTAGAGAAAGACCGGCACAGCAAGTTATAAACCACGCTTCTGGGGAGCACTATGTGCTTAGCTGGACTTCATGTGCAGACCAATTAATCATTCACGAGTGGGGTGCTCAGCTCTTAGGTAGTTTTGAATCAGTAGACACAGTTCATGCATAAAAGAGTAGAAATAAAGCGGCACTCACCACTGTATACGTGCAAAAAAACGGTGTTATTTATTCATTCGTCCATGAATAACAGACAGATTTTCTTAGCAGGTAAGACGCCAACACTTCGTGATGGTAACAGGTGACAGCTGTTTCGCTTTACTAAGCTTCTACAGACCTGCCTCTCTCGTTCACGTCACTTCAGATATACCTGGAAACTCCTCCTATCCTGGTCACGTGAGCGGGATCAGCTTACAAAATACTTAAATCGTGCATAATGTGGTTTAGAAACAATGTAACATCTTAGCCAATGTGTTAATAAATATTTACAAAAATACACTTAAATCAACTCTATCGTTTAACCCTAGGTTTCCCTGGGCATTGGTTTTCAAAATCCAATGTGCTTCCAACTGCATCAGACGTTTACGTCTATTAGGTCCCGGTTTTGCTCGTTCAATACCACAAAAAGACAAAACATTTTGGTTGTTTCCATGGTCGTCCCTCACATGGTCTATTAGTCTTCGTGAACCCTCACCTGTTCTAAGAGAACGTATATGTTCACGGAACCTGGTGTGAACTGGGCGAATAGTATTACCTATATAGAACCTCCCACATTCACACCAGATTACGTAAACTACAAAATTGGTACGGCAGCAAATGAAGTCTTTTATTTTGACTTCTATCCCCCCTATATTTAGATATTTATTTGGCAAAAATTGGGGACACCAATTACAATTGCCACATTTGTAATTACCTACAGGGGTCATTTTTTCTAACCAATTAGTTTTTTGTTTTTTATATCTGCTGTTAACCAAAATGTCTTTTAGATTTTTACTTCTTTTAAACGTTATTATGGGTTTATACTTTCCTACGTCCTCTAGTGACGGGTCGCTCTCAATCAGATACCAGTATTTTTGAATAGTTTTTTTTATTTTTTCTGACATAATGCCGTACTGAAAAACAAAAGTGAAGCGTTCTATTTTATTTTTATCTTTTTTGGAGGTTGGGACTATTTTTTGAGTTTTTATTTTTTGTGCTTTTTTTAGAGCTTTATCCAATACTTTACTTGGGTACCCCCTGTTAATAAATCTATCATACAATTCCTTCGCTTGCTGGGAAAAACCCTCTTCTGTGCTATTTATTCTACGGAGGCGTAAAAATTGACTGTAAGGTATGGACTGTTTCATATGTAGTGGGTGATTACTATTATAATGTAGTAACGTGTTACATGCTGTGTTTTTTCTATATCCATATGTACTGATGTTGTCATTCTCTATTTTAACTAGTACGTCTAGGAACTCCAATTCCAATGGCCCTGTCTTACTAGTAAAACGCATATTCATTGCATTGTTATTGTTTAAGTGACTTACAAAATTATCAAATTCCTCTCTAGAACCTCTCCAAATGATGAATACATCGTCCACAAATCTGACATAATTTCTTATATGTCTAAGGAATGGATTTGAAGGTCCGAAGACATAACGCCTTTCAAACAGAGCTATAAAAAGATTAGCGAACGTGCACGCAGTGGGCGTGCCCATCGCTGTACCATGTTTTTGGCTATACCACGTATCATTAAATTGAAAGGCGTTATGTCTTAGGATAAAATCCAAAGAGTCACACACGAAGTTAACAAAGTTTTCACCTTTATTACTCTCCTGTAAAATTTCTCTAATTGCCTGCACTCCGAGGTCCTGGGGGATCCTCGTGTACAGGCTTTCGATGTCAATAGATGTTAAAATACAACCATCTTCCCATTCCATCTCCCCCAGTACTCTTAGGAACTCATTAGTGTCCTTTACGAGAGCTGGGACACTGTCGAGGAGTGGCCTTAGCAACCAGTCGACATATTTAGAAATATATTCTGTTACAGAACCCACCCCGGAGACAATAGGTCTACCGGGTGGTGAAACTAGACTTTTGTGTAATTTAGGTACAAAGTACCAGCATGGATTAGTAGGTGATATAGGAATTAATTTCTCGGCCATTTTCCTCGACAGTATACCCAGCTCAACATATTTTCGCAACAGAGTGCGTAACTGGGACATATATTTTTCAGTAGGGTTTTCATTTAATTTCTCATAAGTCGTGGCATCGTTTAATTGGCGATACGCTTCCTGTTCATAGTATTCTCTACTCATTAGCACTGTGTTACCCCCTTTATCCGCCCTTTTAATAATAATATGATCTTGTTTTTTCAGCCATTCTAATGCCTTTTTTTCCTCTGGGGTTAAATTAGGTGGCTCATGGGGGTAACACAGTGCTCTGAGTTCTTCTAACACTCTATTTTGAAATACATCAACACTGCTACCTGGTGGAATTTGGGGTGAAAAGTTGGATTTTACACCTCCCGCAAAATTGTTACATGTTTGTTCAGAAATACAAAAATCATCACCTCCCAATAATTCAGTCATTATCTCTAAGCAGTCCTTTTCCTCATTGGTAGCATTGTAAAAAGGACTGAATCCTAGAGGACTGATATGGACAGGTATCTCACCCTCTTTTTTATTTTCATTTAAGGCTGGTATATCTGAAAAAAACTTTTTCAAACTCAGTTTTCTTACTGCCTTGAAGAGATCTATCTCAAATTCAGCAAAATTAAAAGGTTTTGGAAGACAATATGTCAAACCCTTAGAGAGTACTGATGTCGCTGCCTCACTTAGAGGTATGTTCGTTAAATTTACTACTATTTGGTTGTTATTTTTTTCTTCTACTTTTTCCAAGCTACTTTCTTTGTTCTCTTTTGGTGATCCCTTGGTGACCTTTCTTGTGTGTCCCCTCCTCGTTTTCCTCCTTTTTCTAAAGGGTCAGCGGCTTGTGTTGTAGTGGCTATCTGTTGACCTTCTGCCGCAGATCTAGGTTCATCAGATTGACTAGAGTCTGATTCGGTAGTTAAATAGTCTGTAGTGCGTTTTTTAGTTGGTTTTCTTTTTTTATAATGTTGTTGTTTAAAAGGTTTTTTCTTTATTTGTTGTGTGAATATTTGTCCACTTTCGTAGTCGTTCTTGTCCCTTATGAATTTATCACGTTTTTGTTCCTTTATTATTGTTTGTAGAGGAATCAATTTTTTATCCAGTTTTTTTAAAAACGCACTGAAATCGCTTTCTTGTATTCTAGTTTTTAGTTCATTTTTGGCTTTTGATAGTTCATCAGTAATTTTTATATATTCTTCTTCATTTCGTTGTAGAATTAGTTTTAGCATGTTTAAAGAATAGTCCATATGTAATTCATTCCATTTTTTCATGAACTCCGGATCATTTGCAAATTGTGATGCTTCTTTATAATTCCTCAATCCTCGAGGTGTTCTGTTATTGTCATTGTATGATTTTAGAGATTTTATTGTCCAATATAAACGCATTTCTTTTTCTGCTAGTTGGAAGATTTTTGCCTCTAAGCTTTTCATGCTTAGGATGTTCAGTGTATTTTGTTGTTCACACATGGCAAAGAAGTCGTTGGCGTCTTTTCTTCCTGCATTTATTCCTTGGTCTGTTTCGTTATGTATGTCCATGCTTTCTTCCTCCATTGTGTTTATGGTTTAACTGCGTGCTCAGGTAACGTAAGATTCAGTCAAAATGCATAGTATTTAGGGTAGAGAAAGACCGGCACAGCAAGTTATAAACCACGCTTCTGGGGAGCACTATGTGCTTAGCTGGACTTCATGTGCAGACCAATTAATCATTCACGAGTGGGGTGCTCAGCTCTTAGGTAGTTTTGAATCAGTAGACACAGTTCATGCATAAAAGAGTAGAAATAAAGCGGCACTCACCACTGTATACGTGCAAAAAAACGGTGTTATTTATTCATTCGTCCATGAATAACAGACAGATTTTCTTAGCAGGTAAGACGCCAACACTTCGTGATGGTAACAGGTGACAGCTGTTTCGCTTTACTAAGCTTCTACAGACCTGCCTCTCTCGTTCACGTCACTTCAGATATACCTGGAAACTCCTCCTATCCTGGTCACGTGAGCGGGATCAGCTTACAAAATACTTAAATCGTGCATAATGTGGTTTAGAAACAATGTAACATCTTAGCCAATGTGTTAATAAATATTTACAAAAATACACTTAAATCAACTCTATCGTTTAACCCTAGGTTTCCCTGGGCATTGGTTTTCAAAATCCAATGTGCTTCCAACTGCATCAGACGTTTACGTCTATTAGGTCCCGGTTTTGCTCGTTCAATACCACAAAAAGACAAAACATTTTGGTTGTTTCCATGGTCGTCCCTCACATGGTCTATTAGTCTTCGTGAACCCTCACCTGTTCTAAGAGAACGTATATGTTCACGGAACCTGGTGTGAACTGGGCGAATACAGATAGCCACTACAACACAAGCCGCTGACCCTTTAGAAAAAGGAGGAAAACGAGGAGGGGACACACAAGAAAGGTCACCAAGGGATCACCAAAAGAGAACAAAGAAAGTAGCTTGGAAAAAGTAGAAGAAAAAAATAACAACCAAATAGTAGTAAATTTAACGAACATACCTCTAAGTGAGGCAGCGACATCAGTACTCTCTAAGGGTTTGACATATTGTCTTCCAAAACCTTTTAATTTTGCTGAATTTGAGATAGATCTCTTCAAGGCAGTAAGAAAACTGAGTTTGAAAAAGTTTTTTTCAGATATACCAGCCTTAAATGAAAATAAAAAAGAGGGTGAGATACCTGTCCATATCAGTCCTCTAGGATTCAGTCCTTTTTACAATGCTACCAATGAGGAAAAGGACTGCTTAGAGATAATGACTGAATTATTGGGAGGTGATGATTTTTGTATTTCTGAACAAACATGTAACAATTTTGCGGGAGGTGTAAAATCCAACTTTTCACCCCAAATTCCACCAGGTAGCAGTGTTGATGTATTTCAAAATAGAGTGTTAGAAGAACTCAGAGCACTGTGTTACCCCCATGAGCCACCTAATTTAACCCCAGAGGAAAAAAAGGCATTAGAATGGCTGAAAAAACAAGATCATATTATTATTAAAAGGGCGGATAAAGGGGGTAACACAGTGCTAATGAGTAGAGAATACTATGAACAGGAAGCGTATCGCCAATTAAACGATGCCACGACTTATGAGAAATTAAATGAAAACCCTACTGAAAAATATATGTCCCAGTTACGCACTCTGTTGCGAAAATATGTTGAGCTGGGTATACTGTCGAGGAAAATGGCCGAGAAATTAATTCCTATATCACCTACTAATCCATGCTGGTACTTTGTACCTAAATTACACAAAAGTCTAGTTTCACCACCCGGTAGACCTATTGTCTCCGGGGTGGGTTCTGTAACAGAATATATTTCTAAATATGTCGACTGGTTGCTAAGGCCACTCCTCGACAGTGTCCCAGCTCTCGTAAAGGACACTAATGAGTTCCTAAGAGTACTGGGGGAGATGGAATGGGAAGATGGTTGTATTTTAACATCTATTGACATCGAAAGCCTGTACACGAGGATCCCCCAGGACCTCGGAGTGCAGGCAATTAGAGAAATTTTACAGGAGAGTAATAAAGGTGAAAACTTTGTTAACTTCGTGTGTGACTCTTTGGATTTTATCCTAAGACATAACGCCTTTCAATTTAATGATACGTGGTATAGCCAAAAACATGGTACAGCGATGGGCACGCCCACTGCGTGCACGTTCGCTAATCTTTTTATAGCTCTGTTTGAAAGGCGTTATGTCTTCGGACCTTCAAATCCATTCCTTAGACATATAAGAAATTATGTCAGATTTGTGGACGATGTATTCATCATTTGGAGAGGTTCTAGAGAGGAATTTGATAATTTTGTAAGTCACTTAAACAATAACAATGCAATGAATATGCGTTTTACTAGTAAGACAGGGCCATTGGAATTGGAGTTCCTAGACGTACTAGTTAAAATAGAGAATGACAACATCAGTACATATGGATATAGAAAAAACACAGCATGTAACACGTTACTACATTATAATAGTAATCACCCACTACATATGAAACAGTCCATACCTTACAGTCAATTTTTACGCCTCCGTAGAATAAATAGCACAGAAGAGGGTTTTTCCCAGCAAGCGAAGGAATTGTATGATAGATTTATTAACAGGGGGTACCCAAGTAAAGTATTGGATAAAGCTCTAAAAAAAGCACAAAAAATAAAAACTCAAAAAATAGTCCCAACCTCCAAAAAAGATAAAAATAAAATAGAACGCTTCACTTTTGTTTTTCAGTACGGCATTATGTCAGAAAAAATCAAAAAAACTATTCAAAAATACTGGTATCTGATTGAGAGCGACCCGTCACTAGAGGACGTAGGAAAGTATAAACCCATAATAACGTTTAAAAGAAGTAAAAATCTAAAAGACATTTTGGTTAACAGCAGATATAAAAAACAAAAAACTAATTGGTTAGAAAAAATGACCCCTGTAGGTAATTACAAATGTGGCAATTGTAATTGGTGTCCCCAATTTTTGCCAAATAAATATCTAAATATAGGGGGGATAGAAGTCAAAATAAAAGACTTCATTTGCTGCCGTACCAATTTTGTAGTTTACGTAATCTGGTGTGAATGTGGGAGGTTCTATATAGGTAATACTATTCGCCCAGTTCACACCAGGTTCCGTGAACATATACGTTCTCTTAGAACAGGTGAGGGTTCACGAAGACTAATAGACCATGTGAGGGACGACCATGGAAACAACCAAAATGTTTTGTCTTTTTGTGGTATTGAACGAGCAAAACCGGGACCTAATAGACGTAAACATCTGATGCAGTTGGAAGCACATTGGATTTTGAAAACCAATGCCCAGGGAAACCTAGGGTTAAACGATAGAGTTGATTTAAGTGTATTTTTGTAAATATTTATTAACACATTGGCTAAGATGTTACATTGTTTCTAAACCACATTATGCACGATTTAAGTATTTTGTAAGCTGATCCCGCTCACGTGACCAGGATAGGAGGAGTTTCCAGGTATATCTGAAGTGACGTGAACGAGAGAGGCAGGTCTGTAGAAGCTTAGTAAAGCGAAACAGCTGTCACCTGTTACCATCACGAAGTGTTGGCGTCTTACCTGCTAAGAAAATCTGTCTGTTATTCATGGACGAATGAATAAATAACACCGTTTTTTTGCACGTATACAGTGGTGAGTGCCGCTTTATTTCTACTCTTTTATTACATTATATAGACTAAGGCTATAATATTCTTGGCAGTAAATATGTGCTTAGGAGGACAGGGTCGATATGTCCTCAGTGTTACCGAACACAAGCGCACATTCAGACTTGGGCAATAAACCAAATTATAGTTGATGACCGTGTAACAAAGCAGTGATTGTTATAATGACCGCCATGGTGAATGACCGCATTGTGTGTCCGTCCCTCCCCTAGCTGGTGTTGTTTGGCCTCAGCAATGAGATGGTGGTCAGCTTCAAGGAGGAGAACACCGTGGCCTTCAAGCATTTGTTTCTAAAGGACTACAAGGATGCCAGGGACGATACCTACGCCGTCTATCGCCAGGAGGACGTCTATGATCACATCACCTTTACCATTCAGCGGGTGAGTGGATATGGTTCCTTACTTGTTTCAGAGGCAATGGACAGAGTTTTAATGTGAGCCGAGATTAGCGCTTCTCTCCCCTCCCTCTCTCCTATAGTAAATCTATAGAGCCCATGTACTGGGTAGAGCAGTAATCCACAGAGAGAAGCACCAAGCCACGCTCTTCTCCCATCTCTTTCTGATCTTTAACAGATCAT
The DNA here is from genome assembly GCF_027789765.1 of Dendropsophus ebraccatus. Taxonomy (NCBI): domain Eukaryota; kingdom Metazoa; phylum Chordata; class Amphibia; order Anura; family Hylidae; genus Dendropsophus; species Dendropsophus ebraccatus. The sequence goes on along the minus strand of NC_091461.1, from coordinate 117,557,419 downwards.
TTGTTGTATTGTCGGTGCTGTCTATAATGAATCTTTCTTTTCTCATCTTACCGATCGCACGTTGTCTCGCACAGTACTTGGAGCTCAGAAACGTCTCAGTTGGGAACCATGCCTACGAGAGGATGGCAGGAGGGCAGCGCGGGATGACTGTCTGCAAGTACTTCTATAAACAGGGGAGCATCTTTCCTGGAAATGAGACCTTTGATATTGACCCCAAGATTGAGACAGGTAACGTCATCAGGGAACAGGGGGTGTGGCTAATTGCAAGGGGCGGGTCTCACTAGAAAGAGGGTGTGGCTTAAATGCTCAAAAAAAAAAAACTGTATACAGACATACCAAACTTACCATATCCTTCCCCAATCATGAGCAAAAACTAGATACTTGTGTCCCCTTCTAAGCTTTCCCCACACAGCAGGAGCCCTGGCCATCTGAATTACCACCAGTCCCATTACCCTGAATGGAGCCATGCTGGGAGACTGTGAGGTTGGACCCACTAATCCTGGGGATACGTCATCACTTTATTAACTGGGAATACCCCTTTATAATGTGATCATTTCTTAAAGGGGTACTCTGGAGAGAAAAAAAAGGTTTGTAAATAAACCGGTGTCAGAAAGTTATATAGATTTGTGTTTTACTTCTGTTTCAAAATCTCATGTCTTCTAGCGCTTATCAGCTGCTGTATGTCCTGCAGGAAGTGGTATATTCTTTTTAGTCTGACATAGTGCTCTCTGCTGCCACCTCTGTCCATGTCAGGAACTTCCAGAGCAGGAGAGGTTTTCTATGGGGATTTGCTACTGCTCTGGACAGTTCCTGACATTGCCAGAGATGGCAGCAGAGAGCACTGTGTCAGAGTGGAAAGAATATACCACTTCCTGCAGGACATACAGCGGCTGATAAGTACAGGAAGACTGTAGATTTTTAAATAGTAGTAAATTACAAATCTGTATAACTTTCTAATACAAGTTGATTTGAAAGAAGAAGAAAAAATTAGTACCCCTTTAAGGAGACTGTGGTCATTTGAGGAGGACATAAAAATGTGATACACAGGAACATTAATGGGTCATGGGAAATGGAAAGTTCATGTTCTAGTTATATAAAGCCGATAGGGGTCTCTCTTCTAGAATGCTTCAGTGTGGAACCAATGACACCGATCAGTGATCTCTCCCTGGATGAGAAGTTCTGGAACATGACACTGGATTTCTATCGGTGAGTCCCAGTTATGCAGGTAGTGCCCCGGTGTCTCCGCTTCACGCAGCTCTTACAGTGTGAATTATTGATTCCTCCAGGCTCGTCTCAGTGGAGATCATGTTCAAGCTGAAAGCCATCAATCTACAGACCATACGTCACCATGAGCTCCCTGACTGCTACGACTTTACAGTGACAGTGAGTACGTGTGAGGTGCCGTCCCCATAGATTCACCGGGAAACACGTTGGCCGTTCAGTCCATATGGATCCTGATAGGCAGAATTGTAAGATCTTCAGATTGTTGGAACCAAATGGGTCAGAGTATCTCCAGAATAGTAGGTTTGGTGGAGTGTTCCTGGTATGTAGTGGTTAGTGATTCATGGGAGGACAACCGGATCTGTTCACAGGATGACAGCGGTCGGAGGGGATAACATTCTGAGATGGGACTATCTCTTTAGGGTGTGTTCACAATTACAGGATCTGCAGCAGATTTGATGCTTCAGATATCAATGTAACTAAATGACTGAACACCGCATCAAACCCATGCCATCATACCTGCTGCAGATCCTGTATGTATGAACACACCCTTAAAGGGAACCTGTCATCACTCTCATGCTGCCTGAACTACAAGTCACAGCGGTCACTGCTCCAGATTTCACACTGCGGATTTGAGCTGAGAACCCTTCGGTCCCTGCCGATTCAGCAGATCATCGCTCCGTGTAATAAAGACAACAATCATCGGCTGATCGTGTTTTTAATCCTACCTAAAAATCAGCAGCAGCCATTTGAGCATCGCTATGTGTTATAGCTATGCACGGCTGATAAATATGTAAAAAAAAACAAAAAAAAAACGTTATACATACCTGTCCACACTCCCCGTTGTTCTTCTCGCTTCTGCCCGGTCCCACAGCCGCTTCTGGACCTTCTGAAACTGGTCTCTGAAGTGACAGGCCGCTCAGCCAATAACTGACCTCTCTCATGTCCCTGTCACTTCAGAGACTGGTTCAGAATGTCTAGCAGCGGCTGTGGGACCGGGCAGAAGTGAAAAGAACACAGGGAGCGTGAACAGGTATGTATAACGTTTATTTTTTTACACTTAAAGGGGAACTATCAGCAGGTTAGACAAATCTATGTCACTATTACGCAAGAGGCGCAGACGAGGAAGGTATGTCTGTTACCTTCCTCCTTGGCGCTGTTCCCGTGCTGTTAGTAGGGTAATCCTCAGTCCATTTAGCATTTTATTTTATTCCCATACATGTCAGTCAGTGAGATCTTACCGTGATGCCCTTTGTTCCGTACAGATCACATTTGACAATAAAGCACACAGCGGACGCATTAGAATAAGCTTAGACAATGACGTTGGCATCCAGGAGTGCAGAGACTGGCACGTGTCCGGATCCAGTAAGTATAAACCCTGTCTGATGGTGGGCGCACCTGGGTAAGGCATAAAGCTCAGCCACTATATTGTAACCCAAGCCTTGAATGTTAAAGGGTGTTGTCTCCTAAATACCCGCTGTAGGGCCACAATACATTCACTTTTTGTAATAGCCCATTATAAAGGGCCCCATACCTCTATCATATGGTGCATGTGCCTTCCTACAATGGATAATGAGTGTGTGTTTGTCTTCGTTTGTAGTACAGAAGAATACCCACTACATGATGATTTTTGATGCCGTTATAATCCTTACCTGTATATCTTCCATAAGTCTCTGTATAAGATCAGTCGTTCGGGGCGTTCACCTTCAGAGGGTAAGTCCTTGGGCACAACGGTCCATTATAAATATTTTTTATAGTTGTTATTGATTAAAGGGGTATTCCGCTCAAACATAACTTTTGATATGTTGCTGCCCATGGTGAGACTAACAATTCCTTCCATACTTGTTATTATTTATTCAGTCTCCTTCCCCTAGTTCTCAGCTGCTGCTTTCTGCTGAAAACACAAAAATCTGTGTGTGAGCTTTTCTCTCTGTCTCCCCCTCCTCCCCCCTCTCTTCTGAGACGGCTGATGTAAACAAGTCCCAGGCTGGCTTTATCTGCAACATTGTAGCTTCTTTGTAATGCTGGAAGGTTTATTCTGGGGTTAAGCTGCTAATGAACTCACTGTGATTAATCCTCCCAGCATTACAAAGCTGCAATGTTGCAGATACAGCTGGCCAGGGACTGGTTTACATCAACCATCTCAGAAGGGAGCAGAAGAAAGGGAAAGGCTAGTTTGGAAAGAATTGCTAGTTTTAACATGGGCAGTTTGAGTGGAATACCCCTTTAATTTTTTTTTTTTTTTGGGGGGGGGGGGCGGTGATTTATTTATATAGTGTTACACATATCATATACTGCTGATCATGTGATGGTGTTCTCAGTCAGCTGACCTGTGGCTGCATGATCTTCAGTATTTGCTGAACCGTAAAAACACGATACTGCTGTTGCTAAGGGGTTAAAAGAGTTTCCAGCCCTCCAAAATTGTTAGTTATGCTAGTTATATATACTCACCTGCCTGATTCCCTTCCAACTCCAACAATGCTTGGTCCTCTGAGCAGCGCTTCCTGCTTTCACATGGGAAACACCCACTCAGCCAATCAGTGATGGAGGCGGGTCACCACTCTGGCCAGGAAGTGCTGGTCAGCAGGGACCAGTCACTGTGGGGATAGCAGTGTCAGGGAATCAGGCAGGTGAGTATAGCTGATTATTTTATATTTAAGACCGTGTCAGCCTATAATTAAAAATTTTATGGGGCAGACAATCCCTTTAACTTTAATAGAGGAAGAATACATTTATTGGAGCAGTCAGTGGGGAGTTTTGTTATGCGGTCCTTTGATTTCTGTGTTTGTTCTTGTTACTTCTAAATCATTTCCTTTATTACAATGAATATCACATCAAACCCATGTGGACCAAAAAATCGGAATTACTAACGTGTTTCACAATTTTTCTTTGTGCTTTTTTTTTTCTATTTACACATAAATGCACAAATTAAAAGGGGTTATCCAGGGCTACAAAAACATGGCCACTTTCTTCCAGAGACAGCACCGCTCTTGTCTCCAGTTTAGGCGGGGTTTGTACCTTAGTTCCATTGAAGTGAATGGAGCTTAATTGCAAACCGCACCTGAACTGGAGACAAGAGTCGTGTTGTCTCTGGAAGCAAGTGGCCATGTTTTTGTAGCCCTGGATAACCCCTTTAACCCCTTTTCTATTTCTTACTATATGATAGATGGTATTATTTCTGGAGTTGCTCTTTGAATTTCACTTCATCTTTTTTACCCCAAGGAATATGTGAGCTTTGTCCAACAACGATTCTCCAGGACCGTGCCTTGGTCAGACCAGATGGAGTTTGTCAACGGCTGGTACATCCTTATCATTGTGAGCGATATACTCTCCATCGTAGGCTCCATCCTGAAGATGGAAATCCAGGCAAAGGTGAGTGTCAGTATGCACTAAACAACCATAGAGAATGATGTATAGAATAGAAGGTCTTGTAAGCATCCTGAATTAAAGGGGAACTTGGGCGAATTATTTATTTATTTTCCCGGTGAGAGGTGGATTTTCCACCAACATATCATTTCTGTGAAAACGCTAATAAGCGCCACTACGTGTTGCAACGTATATTGAACTGATAAACAGAACAGTGACAACTGACTTGGTTCAAATACAGTAGTAATAAATCACGGCGACTTGCAAGGGCCCTGCATTAGTCGCATGCGGTTTTAACCGCATCGCATGCAATAACCACATGCAGATTTAACCGCATTATATGAATTTTAATCGCATTATATGAATTTTAATCTATAAATAGTCATCAAGTCCATATCCTGCAATATACGATTTGCAACCTTATGAGTTATATATACAGAGATTTATGTGTAAGCGTCTAGTCATATGTTTATTTATATGTTTATTTGTCTATATGTTCTTATGAATTTTAAATTGATTTAGATAAAGTGCTATATATATATATTTACTTGTGATTTAATTATACCTTGAGATTTATATTCGGCTCAAAAATATTACATTAGGGGTATTGCTAGAGAGCCTACTAATTATACATTTTCAAATTAACTGGCGTCAGAAAGTTATATAGATTTATAATTTACTATTATTTAAAAGTCGCTAGTCTTCCAGTACTTATCAGCTGTTGTATGTCCTGCAGGAAGTGGTGTATTCTCTTCAGTGTGACACAGTGCTCTCTGCTGCCACCTCTGTCCATGCCAGGAACTGTCTAGAGCAGGAGATGTTTTCTATGGGGATTTGCTGCTGCGCTGGACAGTTCCTGACATGGACAGAGGTGGCAGAAGAGAGCACCGTGTCACACTGGAAAGAATACACCACTTTCTGCAGGACATACAGCAGCTGATAAGTACTTGAAGAGTGGAGATTTTTAAATACAAGTAATTTACAAATCTGTATAACTTTCTGGTACCAGTTGATTTGAAAAAAAAAAAAAAAAAATCTTTGCTGGAGTACCCCTTTGAAGATGTTATCCAGGCTTATAAAAAAAAAATGGCCGCTTTCTTCCAGAAACAACACCCCTCATGTCCTCAGTCTGGGTGTGGGTGTTTTGCTGCTCCATTACAATAAAGTGCATTGAGCTAAAATGTAATACCACACAAAACCTGAGGACGAGGGCTCTTTTTGCGAGAAAGCTCTGCTTTTTCTAATCCTGAATAACCCCTTTAAGATACCCCTTTAAGCACAGCATGGAGCAAGAAGCAGCTGATGCTGTATGTACTGTAGTGTTGCAATGTCTATTATTTTGAGGGTAAATCACCTGCAACCATTGTACACCCAGTCCAGTCCCTACAATGAAGTATCCTATACTTGTAACTGTCCCACTAAAATGGCAGAAGGTCCTTTGTGCTCTTTGTCTGCAGCCCCATGAGTGGCCGTGTCAGGTGGTTGGCCTGTTTTGTACATGTTGTCCTCATGTAATGGAGTGATTCCTCCTAATGACGGACATTACCGCCAGGGCTGACTGCATGAGCGGCTCGAGGAGATGTCATTATCCATTATTGTCCCCATCTATTACCCATACAGGGCGTCCATTACCGTTATCATCTCCTTCCACCACCTGCTCTATACTCCCAGCCTGTCTCTTACCATTACACTTAATTCCCTCCATTTTACCATCTCCCGCTATTAGAAGTGCTTCGTATTGTTTTAAGAGTTTTCCATTTCACTTTCTATTGAACAATGATGTCGTTCATCACTGGAGACCATCTGCTCAGGTCTTTCCATATTTATTACTGTATCCATCATGTATGTAGACGGTGGAGCTTCCGGTGATGGAGAAGTGCTGACTGTCCCGTCTGATGCTTACACTCTCACCCACATGCCCAGCTGGGACAATAATCTATACTATATACTCACTGTATATCCAGTATCACACATCATCCATGTCTTTTGTTGCTGTATAGGTTCCCAGAGAATATATATATTTATTTATTTATTTTATTATTATTTTTTTTTCCTTTAAATCAACTGGTATCAGAAAGTTATAGAGATTTGTAATTTACTTCTATTAAAAAATCTTAAGTTTTCCCATACTTATCAGCTGCTGTATGTCCTGCAGGAAATTTTGTTTTATTTTCAGTCTGACACAGTGCTCTCTGCTGCCTTGTCTGGCCGAGACAGGAACTTTGTCTGTTTTATATGAATCCCCATAGAAAACTTCTCCTACTCTGGATGGTTCCTGGCCAGAGATGTCAGCAGAGAGCACTGTGTCTGACTGAAAATAAAACATTTCCTGCAGGACATACAGCAGCTGATAAGTATGGGAAGACTTGAGATTTTTTAATAGAAGTAAATTACAAATCTATATAACTTTCTGACACCAACTGATTTGAAAGAAAAAGATTTTCGCTGGACAATCCCTTTAATAAATATCTTCTTATGGAAGAACCCCGGTACATTACATGCTTGATTCTCCTTATTCTGACCAGGGCCATCAGATGTGTAATATGTGGCAATCCTCTAACTTGCTGTATTGGGTGAAGTGTATATAAATTAGTAATGAGGACTTCTCTCTCCCACAGAGTCTGACCAGTTATGACGTGTGCAGCATTCTCCTGGGGACATCCACCATGTTGGTCTGGCTCGGCGTCATTCGCTATTTAGGATTTTTCCAGAAATATAATGTAAGAGCCGACTGTTCTTCCTGGTACCTCAGTGTCTGATTCCCAAATAAAATTTGCTGTCCCCTGTAGCGGCATTGTGTACAGTATTGTATGTATCATCGCTCAGTGCTCGTCTGTGAGGGTCCTGGCCCCACCCTACAGGTATTAGCAATCCAGACAATAAACATGGACGCCGTAATCGGGGACCGCTGACCCAAGTAGATATATAGCAACAACAATATATAGCAAATAGATGACACAAGTTATAGCTGCAATCACATTTTTTTTATTGTGCTTTTTCATATATAATCAGGTATTCCCAACCCTGCATCCAACTCTGTCCAATCAGGGGTGCGGATACAATACAGTGGCTCCGCCTTCACATCCTGCAGGGGCGCTCTAACATCCGTGTATCCATTCAGGTAGAGACCTCTGTTCCATCAGGGAGGCCGGGAGCTGGCGCGGTCATGCTACGTTTCGGAGGTCTATCCCTCCTTTCTCCTAAGATCATTGAAACCCACCACCAATAAGGCAAGGTTCACACTACATTTTTGCCAAAAAACGGATGAAAAAAACAAATGCATGTGTGCATCCGTTTTTCCATTGAATTCCATTATAAAAAAGGGATCAAAACGGATTTTTTTTTTCTTTTACTTACACAAAAGCGTAGTTGACCTCATTTTTGTGTCCATTAAAATAAAACGGATCCGTTTTAATCTTTTTTTTTTTTAAATGGAATTCAATGGAAAAACGGATCAAAACGGGTGTACACACATGCATCCGTTTTTTTTGCATCCGTTTTTCATCCGTTTTTTGCAAAAAAACTGATGAAAAACCGATTGCAAAAACGTGGTGTGAACCCAGCCTTAATAGTGCTTGTTCTGACGTCATCAGAGTCTAGACTACAATGACAAAAAGTGTAGATGATATTTCACATATTACTTATTAATAACAATGTCACTGGGGTAAGTGCAGCATAGAACACCTGTTACATATCATCCTTTCATTCTATCATAGATTCCAATACTCATGTATGGGGCGCACTGCCCTAAGTTAGCCACTAGATGGCCTCAGCACCCTAAGTGCTTCAACACTCAGAAGAAGCTCTCATTCACACCCTGCGGCTGCTGAGAATCCAGCAGAAATATCCAGGAAGTTTCCTTCTGTAATAAGATCTTCTTCAGTCCATTCTTATCCTCACCCCTCACTCCTCTAATACTAACCATCTGAAGTTGCCCACTCTCTGCTTTTTTTTTTTTTTTTTTATAAAAAGTCTCATTACGGTAGTTTCACCAAAACTTTTTAAATTTTCTCTCCTTGTTTTCATTTTTGTTCATAGAGTCTAATGGCGGAGCGACGCTCACTGAGCTTTACTTTTATTGCTCCACTCGTCTGCCCAGCGTACACGACCCCACACGGGAATTTTAACAAGTTTGGTAATTTGCTTAGGGGCAAGCCAAAATTTGCCTACAGAAATGGGAAATCTATTAGTGACACCTTGGTGCGAGCAGATATAGGAAAGTTGGTAAAAAGGTGACAGGTGCGGTTGGCAACTGAGAAGGTGGGAAGGTTCCCCTGCCTGCAGCACTATAACTGCTGGAGCATTATGAGAGGTGGGGGCATTTCCCATCCTGAGAAGGGACACACCATTGAGCTTAAAGCCATACATGCAATGCCACTAATGCGGTGTACCTCTTAAAATGCCAGTACGGAGACATGTACATTGGGCAGACGAGTAGAGAAATAAAAGTAAGGCTCAGCAAGCCTCAGATGGCTAGTATTAGAGGAGTGACGGGCGAGGATAAGAATGGACTGAAGAAGATCCTATTACAGAAGGAAACTTACTGGCTGGATTCTCAGCAGCCGCAGGGTGTGAATGAGAGCTGCAGCTTCCAATCCTTATTTTGAGTATTGAAGCATGTAGGGCGCCGGCGCCATCTAGTGGCTAACTTAGGGCAATGCATCCCATACATGAGAACTGGAATCTATGAAAGATGAAAATGATATGTAATAGGTGTTATATATGAAGAAGCACAATAGAATAATGTGATTGCAGCTATAACTTGTCGTGTCATCTATTTGCTATATATTGTGCACTTAGTAAGCAGCAATGCAGCCAGTACTGTATGCAGTATGCATAGCGGCTTATTACAGTGCACATTCACCATGCTGGGTGCAAGATGAAACAATCCTGTATGCATCACCGCTCACTACTGGACCAGAGCAGGGAGGCTGGGCATAGACAGGAGGTCCTGCTCCTGTTTGCAGAAACAAATAGGCACTGAAATTCACATGATTTGGTGCAGATTTGGTGGTGAAGAAATTATTTCAGGTTTTTCTCTGCAACATTTTCTCCACTTGTGGTGGTAGCCAGCGGCAGTATTTCCAACCATCTACTGTCCAGATTGGCAGATCTGACAAAACCATACATTGGATAGCTTTCATTTTCCCAGAAGGTCATATTTCTTAAAGCAGTAGTTCACCAAAAATAATCTTTCTAATCAACTAGTGCCAGAAAGTGCCAGAGCTTTGTAATTTACTTCTATTAAAAAATCTCAAGTCTTCCAGTACTTATCCGCTGCTGTATGTCCTGCAGCAAAGGTGTATTCTTTCCAGTCTGACACAGTGCTCTCTGCTGCCACTTCTGTCCATGTCAGGAACTTTCCAGAGCAGGAGAGGTTTTCTATGAGGATTTGCTCTTGCTCTGGACAGTTCCTGACATGGACAGAGGTGGCAGCAGAGAGCACTGTTTCAGACTGGAAAGAACACACCACTTCCTGCAGGACATACAGCAGCTGATAAGTACTGAAATGCTGGAGATATAATAGAAGTAAATTACAAATCTCTGGCACTTTTTGGCACCAGTTGATATAAGAATATTAAATTTGGTGAACAACCCCTTTAATGAATAATATGTATAGGCAGCAACATTACCATCTTACTTAGACATACAGAGGAGCCATTAGGCTGAGCACTTCTTACTTTGCAGATGTGTAAAGGGGAGCACTGCCTTACAGTCTAGCTGACCACTTTCCATATATGAAGGTAATGACGTCCGCATCGGACCTTTTATCAGCAGTATTTCATGTAAATGCGGCTGAGTTGCAATACCAAAGACAGCCTACAGACAAGAGGGGCGCTGTTTCTCTGAGTGCTTTATATTGTGCTTGTATGTTTATTAAGCCTTTGTATCTGCAGATCCTGATCCTGACTCTGAGGGCGGCTCTTCCTAATGTGATTCGGTTCTGTTGCTGTGCTGCCATGATCTATCTGGGCTACTGCTTCTGTGGCTGGATTGTGCTGGGACCGTATCACATCAAGGTAAGTAGCCAACATGCCGCACTCTGGCCACCCCTTCCTCGCCTCTGTGGTGACCTCTGACCTTCTTCTTCCTCCTCAGTTCAGGTCCCTGAATGTGGTGTCCGAGTGTCTGTTCTCCCTCATCAATGGAGACGATATGTTCACAACGTTTTCCATCATGCAGCAGAAAAGCTACCTGGTGTGGTTGTTCAGCCGGATTTACCTCTACTCCTTCATCAGTCTCTTCATCTACATGGTCCTCAGCCTGTTTATTGCCCTCATTACGGACACCTATGAAACCATTAAGGTGGGTGGCATTCTGTATACTTGCTATCCACAGTCACTGATCGGTGGGGTCCAGGGTGCTCAGCGCCCTTCGTACACAATGAACAGGGCTGGAATCACTGTATAGTGTCCGGATCTGGTAACTGCAGTTCAGATGGCGATCAATTGAGCAGGAGCTGAGCTGCACTTACAGGTCACCACCACTTCACAGTGAACATAGCCAACTGCTTCCTGTCCCATTTCTTGTGCAGTGCAGGTGATCAGTGAGCAAATATCATCACCAGATATAGCCGACAGATTCCCTATAAAGTGAATGTACCATCACCAGTAAATGCCGCCCAACTTCCATGCTGGGCGGCGGCGCCTTTTTCAGCTTGAGCACTGGGGGTAGGTCCAGCGCCCCCCCCAGTGTGAAGATAACCCCTCCCCTCTGTGATGCGTCACCACTGGATGACCATCACCAGAAACTGCACCCGCTGTCACATGCTCCCCTAACTCTTGTAGACTACAGGACAATGGCCTATGGTCTGTGAGCCATTGAGCAATGTGACATCATTATGTCTGCCTAATTTTATTGATTTTCTTTTTTTTTTGGGGGGGGGGGGCAACACATGTTGTGTTTTTAGTTATTGTGAAATCATGTGGCAGCATGTTACATGACTTTTTAGGTGCCTTAGACGGGCGTTGTTGCGTTCTTTTATTTTGTAAGTCCTGTTCAGGCGCATACTGTGCAGAAAGTGCTTTGTTCAGTGAGATCTCTGCTTACACGGCCCGGAGATTCCCACTGTCAGCAGTACCCTGTACACTGGAGCTAAGTGGTTTTGGTCAATCCCTCCCCTGGGTATATAGTATATCCCTTGCCAAGCATTAATCTACCGTGACCTCAGGCCTGTCATTGGAATGAAAGCTTTCAGAAGTAAACGGCACAATACATGATGTGTAGATGATCACTGCTCATGACCTGTCTGTGTTAGCAAATCCTTGTATTCCCCATGAAATAACTATTCTGAATCACCTATTCTTATAGCTGTGTGATGTGCCGCTCCTCCGTTATTCTTACTAACAATATATAACCAAGTGGGTGTTACCAGCTGGGGGCGTGTCCCTACACTGTCTGAAACTATCCAATCAGAGCTCACAGTGCCAGACAGGAACACGCCCCCAGCTGGACAGTGCAGGGACACGCCCCCAGCTGGTAACACCCACATGGTTATGGAGTCATAGATTTATAGCAAGAATAAGGGAGGAGGGGCACATCACACAGCTATAAGGATAGGTGATCCAGAATAGTTATGTCATAGGGAATACAAGGATTTACTAACGCAGACAGGTCAGGAGCGGTGACAGAATCCCTTTAAGCTGTAACCAATCAGGTCTCTGTCATTTCCCAGAGGACCTTTCAAAATGAGAGTCACAATCTGATTGTCATTTCTTTTTCTCTGCACTAGTTTTTATAAATAAAATGGCGCTAACTATTTGGCAAGTAAATGTCACCTGACATCTAAGCTACAGCGGTCATGCTCTGTGATCAGTGAGATTTTATTTTTATCTTCCATAGAATTACCAAAGAGACGGTTTTCCAGAGTCGGAGCTTCACACTTTTGTTTCGGAGTGTAAGGATTTACCGACTTCTGGGCGTTACAGAGAAGTCGAGGACATGTCCACATCGCTGCTGTGTTGCTGTGAACGGTGAGTGTTCCTTGTGGCACTAGGGGTAAAAGCTTGTCTCTTTCACTTTGGAAAGGTTTTGCACACTACGTGCACACTAAGGAATCAGCGCAGAATTTCAAGCGCAGTCCCTGTAGTGATTTCTGCCTGTCCCATTCATTCTAAATGGGATGTCTCACACGCACTCCGCCATCCGTCCAAAGAAATTTCATGTCAGTTCCTTGGGCGCACTTGAGACAGGCAAACTTCAAGCGGAACCCGCCGCGAGGACACCACTTAAAAGTTCCTCGCTTAATTCTGTAGTGTGCACATACCCTAAGAGCCGTAAAACTTTTATTTTACCACCTACAGGGCTGCTTGGGGCATCAAACTGTAAATCAAATTAAGCGCTGCAGAACATGTTGAGGTTCTGTATAAATAAAAATGATCATAAATAAATATAAAATGTGTGATTGCGGCCGTCTGTCATTACCTCTGGCTCCAGGGACACTAGTGTGTGCGGCACTGATCACAGTGAGGAAGCCTCGCACACATAAAACCCCTACGCAGCAGGAACGTATATACATGTACTCACTGCATGGGGCAGCAACAATAGGAATGTATATATACTAAAGATGAGCGAACCTGCCGAGGTTCGGGTTCGTATAAACGCTCAGCGTCTGATTCCCGCTGTCTGCCCGCTCCGTGAAGAGGGTGGATACAGCGGGAGGACCGCCTGGAAAACTGGGATACAGCCTATGGCTATCAGACGCCGAGAGTTCAGGTTCATACGAACCCCAACCTCGGCAGGTTCGCTCATCTCTAATATATACGCATTGCTAACGTGAAGGGGTTAATTCATATTGACTTATGGGAAAATAACACTATATATATATAAATAAATATAATCTATATTTAATATAGAGAAAATTATATATAATTTTTATACTTATTTATATAGTACCAACATATTCTGCAGCTCTTTACAATTTGATTTACAGTTTGTATTTATAATTGTATTTATTATTATTCCATATATTATTATGTATTTATATAGCTTTATTTATATATTATTGTATGTATTTATATAGATTAATATATAATGTTATGTATTTATATAGCTTTATTTATATATTATTGTATGCCTTTATATAGCTTTATATATATATTATATTATATATATATTATATTATGCATTATTTATATGTTATTGTATGTATTTATATAGCTTTATATATTATATTATATTATGTATTTATATAGCTTTATTTATATATTATTGTATGCCTTTATATAGCATTATTTATATATTATATTATGTATTTATATAGCTTTATTTATATATTATATTATGTATTTATATAGCTTTATTTATATATTATTGTATGCCTTTATATAGCATTATTTATATATTATTGTATGTATTTCTATATTTCTTACTTTATTTATACAGAAATCTTTTTTGCTTCCTCTGTGCAGGTAGAATAAGTTCAGCCGATGAAGACTGTGGTATCTCTGAATGTAAAATATCTCCAGATACAAGATCTGAAAAATCTATTAAAGAAGCTGAAACCTTATAATGCAGCCTAATAAGAGCTGCTGCTGCTTTCTGTGTAGATCCTTCCGGAAGCTCTCAGAACTGGGGATATGTGACATGAAGTATTTACCAGGGAGGCTGGGACTTTTCTGGACTACCTGACAGTCATCTCATTGAAGAACACTACAGCCGTTTTCTCAGAATCTGGAAATGGCTGATAACAGGGGACAAAATATTGTAACGAACATAGACATTAAGTTTCCTGTCCCTTTAAATAATGTAGATTTAGGACTGGTACTGGTTGCAGAACTCTGTTCCCTCATTGGGAGTTTCTCCATGGACTATATGCGATATTATGTCCTGGCTGCAGCATGTATGGCGGCATGACCTCTCCGGAGGGGGATTATTCATCCATACCTGTAACATCACTCCCAATCCCACTGGCCAATTATCATAAGGTTAACAGAAGTGGAGGAAAATGGCGCTAGATTTACAATGGCGCATGAGATAATATTTTTGCTGCACAACATGTTAGGCGTCCTTAAAGGGGTACTCCAGCGAAAATCTTTTTCTTTCAAATCAACTGGTTTTAAAAATTTATATATATTTGTTATTTACTTCTATTTAAAAATCTCCAGTCTTTAAGTACTTATCAGCTGATGTATGTCCTGCAGAAAGTGGTGTATTCTCTCCAGTCTGACACAGTGCTCTCTGCTGCCACCTCTGTCCATGTCAGGAACTGTCCAGAGCAGCAGCAAATCCCTATAGAAAACCTCTCCTGCTCTGGACAGTTCCTGACATGGACAGAGGTGGCAGCAGAGAGCACTGTGTCATATCGGGAATACACCACTTCCTGCAGGACATACAGCAGTTGAAAAGTACTGGAAGACTGGAGATTTTTAAATTACAAATCGATATAACTTTCTGACACTAGTTGATTTGAAAGAAGTACCCCTTTAAGATATATCCTGATACTGTCAAAAATATACGCCAATACATACTATGTGATATGTCTGCTTTCTTACACAAACAGCGCTGCACCTGTCTTCAGGTTTTGTGCCATATTACAACTTTGCTCAATTCACTTTAGTGGAACTGCAAAAACCACACTTAGGCTATGTTCATACTACGTAAAAGTACGACCGTTGTTGCCATCGGCAACAACGGGCGTTTTTTTTTTGCGGAGCGCAACATAACCTTATCTGGTATGGGATCCCGGCCAGAGCGTATACACATCGTAAAGGCTCCGGCCGGGATTCCATACGGGGCCGCAAATAACTGACATGTCAGTTTTCTGCGGCTGTAATTCAGTGAATTCCGGCCGCAGAAAGACCTGTCAGTTCACACAGTGAAGCGAGCGGCTCCGGCCACTTGCTTCACTGTGTGCCATGGGAAGCTCTGATGCGGGCCCTGCTTAAGTACCGGCCGCGATGATCTGGGCACAGACCGGCCGTTCCGTGTCCCGGCCAGGGTCACGGAACGGCCGATCTGATACGTAGTGTCAACATAGCCTTAAAGTGTTTCTGGAAGAAAGCAGCCATGTTTTTTTAAAGCCTCGATAACCCCTTTAATGGACCAATGTAGTCACTTATTAAAGTAAACAGTATACGTTGTCATCCCAATGTGTATTGGCAACCTGGAGCCCGATCATGGTGTAAACCCAACCTTAGACATACCTTTTTTTTGCTTATTTCACCTCATGGCTGCTCTACATCTGAACCAATAATTTGCCCCCCCCCCCCCCCCAAAAAAAAACCCCAAAAACAAACAGTACATGTCTTAAAGGGAATGTGTCATCAGAAAATCACCCATTGTTTAAATAAAGTTTTTATCTTTAATGTTTTAAAAATGTATTATAATTTTCCATTTTACCAACTATGTTATAGAATAATCTTAAATCTTGCAGTTTTCCTCCTTAAAGGGGTACTTCAGCAGCAGCAAAAAAAAAAAATTCTTTCAGATCAACTGGTGTCAGAAAGTTATATAGACTTACTACTATTTACTAGATTTACTTCTATTTAAAAATCTTCAGTCTTCCAGTATTTATCATCTGCTGTATGTCCTGCAGGAAGTGGTGTATTTTCCAGTCTGACACAGTCCTCTCTGCTGCCACCTCTGTCCATGTCAGGAACCGTCCAGAGGTTTTCTATGGGAATTTGCTACTGCTCTAGACAGTTCCTGACAGGTGGCAGCAGATGTCAGACTGGAAAGAATACACCACTTCCTGCAGGACATACATCAGCTGATAAGTACTGGAAGACTGGAGATTTTTATATAGAATTAAATTACAAATCTATATAACTTTTTGACACCAGTTGATTTAAAAACAAAAAAAAAAATCACCAGAATACCCCTTTAGGGTACAAACACACACAGCAGATACGCAGCAGATTTGATACTGTGTTCAGTTATTTAGATCTAATCTGCTGCGTATCGCAGCAGTAAATACGCAGCGTATAAGCCGTGTGTGTTTGTACCCTTAGTATCTAAATGCTGTGCAGAAAGTGCGGGCAATATGGCCGCCCCCAAACTAATGTACCCAAAAAAAAAAAAGGAAATTAAAAAAAAAAAACTTACAGCACACATCATAAAATAGAAACAGATTAGAAAAACAAGAATATGTTCACTATCTGGCTCTAATGATTTAAAAAAAAATGTAGGTAACACATTCCCTTCAAATTTTAAGTGATTTATGATATTTTTTAGCCACATTTTTTTTCAAAACCGTCAAAATAAGTGTAAAAAGGATCAAAAAGCACATAATAAATTTGGTGCATGATGTACAATTTTTGGAGTTTATTTTGTGGATCTCGCTTAGGGCCATTCACATGTACAGGATCTGCAGCAGATCTGATGTTGTGTTCAATCATCTAGTTATCTGTTCAGTTATTGATAGTCAAAGCTACTCATGAGATGATGATAATTCACATTTACCATCTGTCTATTCTGTCTCGGCATTATCTGGTAAAAGGTCCTTTCACTTTTCACTATGTCTTAGGGCTTAGAAGTTTAGCAGAAAATGTTTCAAATTTCGCATACAGTAAAAGCATTGACAATCAGGTACAGTAACAGGAGCAGCGATCATGTACACTACTCCATGTACTGAAAAAATTACATCACATTTTTGGTGGTGCATCCAGACATGTAAGGACAAAAGTTAATTCCTGCCCATCAGAAAGGGTTAACCTGCCATATTAGGTGGTAAGGGGAGAGTTAAAGGGGTATTTAACTCAAACATAACTTTTGATATGTTGCTGCCCATGGTGGGACTTACAATTCCTTCCATACTTGTTATTATTATCAAATGCCGAACGTTCGGGTTCGAAAGGACTCGAACCCGAACCCGGTTCGCTCATCTCTAGTTATTATCTATTCAGTCTCCTTCCCCCAGTTCTCAGCTGCTGCTTTCTGCTAAAAACACCAAAATCTGTATGTGAGGTTTTCTCTCTGTCTCCCCCTCCTCCACCCTCCCTTCTGAGACGGCTGATGTAAACAAGTCCCTGGCAGGCTTTATCTGTAACTTTGTAGCTTCTTTGTAATGCTGGGAGGGTTATTCTAAGGTCAAGTGGCTAATGAACTCATGGGGGACATTTATGAAGACAGATGTACTCATATGCTGATCTTAAATTAGGCCAGGCCCTCAACTGCCTCGCCAGATTGACTAAGAGGCACACGCCTCTTAGTGAATTCATCCTGACCTGCACCTGCCGTACAACGGGCGCAGAAATCTACACCTGCTCATCCGATTCGTCTGCACCAGCCCTCCTTCATGCCGGCCCCCCCTCTGCGGCGTCATCAGCTGCTCAGCCGCGATTGGCTGAGCACAGTTATGCTCAGCCGCGATTGGCTGAGCACAGTTATGCTCAACCAATCACGGCTGAGCAGCTGATGACGTGACAGAGGGGAAGCGGCATGAGGGACGGTCGGAGCGGTTCGGCCGGCCTCCCAAAGATGACATCATTGTCCCCAAGATGGCAGCCGGGGTTGACACGAATCGGGTGAGTATAAAGCACTACACTTCCGGGTCTAGCGTAGGTGGGGGGGGGGGAAACACGGGAAAGGGGGCCATTCACATACATAACACACATTACTAAGTTGTATAACTTTGTAATGTGTGTTATTTAGTGAATAATTGTTTAGTGCCGCACTACCCCTTTAAGCTCCATTTACTTAAATGGAACTGAGTTCCAAACGCCACCCAATCTGGAGACAAGAGAGGGGAAAAAGTGGCCATGTTTTTGTAGCGCTGGATAACTGCTTTAGTCTCACCATTGGCAGCAACCTGTCAAAGTTATGTTTGCGTGGAGTACCCCTTTAAATGGAGGCAGGCTGATAAGTGGATTGCAGAGATAGCGAAGAGCTTTAATTTGTTATTATTGTACATGTACTCATCTCTAATAGACCCCATCACCCTGCCTCAGATGTGCGCTGTGCTGTGGAGTGAAATGGAGTAATCACATGACCTACAGCCAATAACAGCAGAGCTTACACAGCGTTGAGACTGACTGACCCACCACTGCAGACCTCTAAGTCGTGACTGACTGACCAATCAGAGAACAGAAGATTTTCCTCTATAGAGGAACAGAACTGCAGGTATGTAATGTTAGTATAATACCAGCAGGGGGAGCCTGTATATAATAAAGCAGCTGTTGCTTCTCAGGCACATAATACACATATAGAGGATCTGCCTGCTCTATGACAGAGACCAGTGTATATAACAGCCAACACCCAGCACCAACCATTTAACCCTCTAGATGCTGTAGAGCAATGTTTCTCAACCTTTTCAAGCCAAGTACCCCCATTTGATGAGATGCCTCAGCCGAGCCGTTGCCTAAGGGTGGTTTTTACACGTAACGGAATCGAAGTGGATTTCACGATGCGCGTTTGCAGCAAAATCCGCTGCGATTCCCCTCCTGTCACTTTCAATAGGTTTACATACAAAAATGTCATCCCGCTGTGAGTATGTAAGCGGCAGCCCCCCTTAACCCGCTGCGGCCCAGTGCATACATTATCGGTCAGTGCTCCGGCTTGTTTTGTGGCTTCCGACGTCTGGATGTCCGGCTCAGGGGACAGCGCACTGATTGGCTGAGCGGGACATGAGGGAACTGGGACAGAAAAAGCCGGAGCACTGACGGGTAATGTATGTACTGGGCTGCAGGGGGTTAAGGGGGGGGGGGCTGCCACTTACATACTTGCAGCAGGATGACCATTGTACTCTAAGGGTGGGTTCACACTGAGGAATCCGGGCGGATTCCGCTGTCCACCCAAACCATTGACACGTCAGATATGCCCCCTCCAGCTGGATATCACACTAACCAGGTATGCCCACTGCAGCAGGATGGGCCCCTAGCCTGGTATGCCCCCCTTACAGCCAGATATGTCCCCATGCAGCCAAACATTTCCCCATGTAGCCAGATCCACCCCCCCGCAACCATAAACATGTCCCCTTGCCGCCATATAATAATTCTCTGCTAACAGCCCCATGTAGTATAACTACCCTCCCCATATATAGTATAGGTCCCATATGTGGAAGGCAAAAAAAAGTATACTCGCCTGTGACAACATTCCCCAGCAGCGTCCGTGATGTAGCAGAGCTGATAATGTAATAGAGCTGATACCCACATGATGTAGCAGAGCTGATGATGTAGCAGAGCTTATACCCACATGATGTAGCAGAGCTGATAATGTAACAGAACTGATGATGTAGCAGAGCTGATACCCACATGATGTAGCAGAACTGATGATGTAGCAGAGCTGATAATGTAATAGAACTGATGATGTAGCAGAGCTGATACCCACCTGATGTAGCAGAACTGATAATGTAGCAGAGTTGATACCCACATGATGTTTCGTGGTCTGCCTCCAAAGCACCTACGCCACTGGACTGCATGGCTAGGTTCACACACTGATTTTTTGGGCCATTTGACGGCCGCCTTTTTGGATGACTGTCATTTTGGTTTCAAAATAAGATTCGTCTTTTCGAAATCACGGACGTCATTTAAAAATAATGGACATTATTTGGCCAAATGGCACAAAAAAGGGCAACGTGTGAACCTAGCCTTTAAGTGCAGGTCCTACTTTTTCGTGGAACGAATCAGTGGTAAAAACAATGTATGGACGACAGCATTGAAATCAGTGGCTGCAGGATCCTGATTTACGGACAGTGTGGATGAGGCTTTAGGCCATGTTCACACACTGTAAAATAATACAAAAATACGACCGTCATTTTGAGTCAAAATAAAACAGTTTGAGACTATATAGGAGGAGATTTATCAACCATGGTGTAAAGTGAAACTGGCTCAGTTGCCCCTAACAACCAATCAGATTCCACCTTTCATTCCTCACAGACTTTTTGGAAAATGAAAGGTGGAATCTGATTGGTTGCTAGGGGCAACAGAGCCAGTTTCACTTTACACCATGTTTAAAAAAATCTTCCTCTATGCTTTTTTTTCGGTCAGTATTTTGCAACCAAACCCAGGAGTGGATGGCCGTCATTTAATGGCAAATAACGGCCAAAGATTTTGGAAGCCAAAGCCAGGAAGGGATTTGAAAAGAGGAAAAATCTCAGTCTTTCCTTTATGACATGTTCCCTGTTTATAGTCTGTTCCTGGCTTTGGCTTCAAAAATCTGTCAGATAAATCTGTCTGTGTAAACACACCATTAAACAGGTGGGAAAAAAGTCTTTTTTTTTTTTTTTATTTTTAAACAGGTCGTAAATAACATATTATTTTTACGTCTGGACTTCATTTTTCACTACTGTGTTTGCATTGATGGCTTTTATTTTACTGTCTGTGTGAACATAGCCTAAAACTTTTTTATTTATTTTGAAATGAGAATCTGTTCCGTTTGACCCTATGGAATCTTTATGTTGATATTTATTTTGCCTTTTCGTAATTGTTTTATAACTTTATTCCTTTCGTATATTTTTTGTAATTTTTGGAACTTTACTTACCCCCCATCCCCCTCCTGTCCTAAACTCCTGCCAGAACCTCCCACAAACTGAAGGGTTCTGTGCTTCAGAGCTGCAGTGGTTAAATGTGTTTCCTCCATAGGGCAGCAGCAGCAGGCGGCTGAGGGCTCGGACTATCACCGGCCAGCAGTCAGTTCCCCAGTTTCTTCCTCTTTCCTGCAGTCACATGGATTTCTCTCTGAAGTGTGTCGGATCAGTCCCTTGTAGGTAAGTAGACTCCATGCACCCTATTACCTGCATATTATTGTACACAGCATAGACATTGCTTATATAACAATTCCCTGTAATACAATGTGTGATCTATGTGCATATAGCCGGGGGACTCCGCACTGCTTCTGTGTGTTACCTATGGGTGCTAAAACACCAGGGGTGTAACTACCACTGTAGCAGCCATAGCAGCTGCTATGGGGCCCCCTGACCGGCTCCTGCAATACACTGGGCCCCCGAGCTGTCATCATTTGCAGCACCAGGTGGCCAAGCGAGTCTTTGGGGTTCTGGAAATGTTCCTTTAACCGCAAGCGCTCCCATTTATGACTAGACTTGACGGCTTAGTGGTCAGTAGCACCTGACGATACTAAGGACCGTGCAACCTGCAACCAAAATTCCACCAAGGACATGGAGCAGTTGCATGGCGACACATTAGGTGCGATGTTGCATGATCTTTGTGAAGTCGCTGTGTAGCCTAACCAGTGTTGCGTCCAGGTGCAGCCTCAAGTTATTGGTAAATTACAAACTCTAGTGGCTAATGGTGCGTTTACACGGAACGATAATCGTTCCAACGTTCACAATAACGATCGCATTTGAGCGATAATCGGCTCGTGTAAATACTGCGTACGATCAAGCGACGAGCGATAAATCGTTCACTGTGATCTTTCAACATGTTCTCAAATCGTCGTTGGTCGTCCGCTAAAAATTCGCAGATCGCTTCATGTAAACGGTTTTTCAAAGAGTCACCCTGTGTGTGAGATGGGCTTAAGGGATCTTAAAAACGATCGCAATAACGATTTTTCTAACGATTTATTCGCCTAAACAATGATCGTTATAAAAACCAAATCGCTGCTTTAAAATCGTTAAACCATCGATTGGGCGAATTATCGCTTCGTGTAAACTGACCATAACCACAACCAATAGTGCCTGCGACTCCTCAATAGCTTAGGGATGCATGTGGCCTTGCCATTTATTAGTGCTGCATGATTTTGCAACGACCGGTTCGTGGCTACGTGTGAGTCACAACACAACCTCATTCGCTTGTATGAGTGATAAAGTCATGTGACCTGGCAGCGTGACACAATGTGGTAGCTGCAGGCGGAACCACTACATGTGAGATGACATAGGGATGCACCATCCGTGCGGTGTCCATATTTACTGAGACATTTCCTGCTAGGCTCCTCCCAGTTGCCATTTATTTTTTTAAATGCATCCCCGATGTTACTGTATACTGATAGATTCTCCAGGACATCACCGATCCTGGAAAACAAATAAGGCCTCATTCATACATCCTGTAAAGGTGTCCGTGGTTGCAAATTCTTTCTGGCTATGTCCACACAACATTTTTATGAAATTGAGAAAAAAAAAAAAAACACAATTTTTTTTTTAATTTGGGGGGGTCTTGTTTTTATGTTGTTCACCCTAGAATAAAAATGACTTCTTATATATGTTCCTCGAGTCAGTACGATTACAACAATATGTAACATGTCCATTCCCAGGCTTATAACGCTTTTATCCTTTGGTCTATGGGGCTGTGTGAGGTGTCATTTTTTGCGCCATGATGTGTTTTTTATATCGGTACCTTATTTGCCCACATGCAACTTTTTGATCGCTTTTTATTACAATTTTTCGCGTTTTGATGCGACCAAAAATGCGCAATTTTGCACTTTATTAGTTCAGGCGATTACGCATGCAGCGATACCAAACACGTTTGTTTGTTTTTAATTTCTAAAATGGAAAAAGGGGGGGTGATTCAAACTTTTATTGGGGGAGGGTTTTTTTTTATTAATAAAAAAAAACAAATCTCTCATTGAGATCTATGCAGTATACATATAGTATAGATATACTGCATAGATCCATGAGATCAGTGTTCTATTGCCCTCATCTGCTGCAACCGAGAGCAATAGACCATGGCCCGGTACACGCTCCTCCGCGATCGCGTCACGGGGGGGGGCTATCCCCCTACCATACCACCAACGATGGGGGACAGCAAGCATTTAGATTCAACTGTCAACTTTGACAGCTGCATCTAAATGCCTAATTAGCTAATAGCCGCGGTCCCGGGCTGCGTATAGCACCTGGAATCGTGGCGGTTCAGAGTGAGATCGCCACGCGACCCCCTTTCTGAACTCCCCTAGCCAAGCTGTACAGTAACGTCCTGGTGCGTCTAGGGGTTAATTGAAAAGTCCATTGAATTCAATAGTAAAAAAGGCCAAAGTGTGAGTGAACAACTAAAAAATAATGTCCGCTGTTTGCAGAAGATGTCCAAAAATAGTTGTCATGATCATTGTTTAGACGTCTGTGCAGACAACGTCCGTTATTTAATACACTGTGTGCATTGGACGTCCGTCATTCCATAGACTTTTCTCTTTTTTTGTGAACATAGCCTCACTGACAACTTTAGGGCCTATTGAACTCTGTGCATCTATTCAGACGTTCCGTGCCGCAATCTAGATCAGCATGGTTTGCTCAGTGGAAGTTTATGGGATCACTGGATTCCGTGAAAAAGAGGGATTCCATGTCACTGGCTGCTCCTGGGGGTGTAGGGAGATTTGGCAGTGCATCCTCACTCAACCACACCCGCCACTGACAGCGCATCCTCACAGAACCACACCCGCCACAGACGGCGCATCCTCACAGAACCACTGACAGCGCATCCTCACAGAACCACACCCGCCACAGACGGCGCATCCTCACAGAACCACAGGCGGCGCATCCTCACAGAACCACAGACGGCGCATCCTCACAGAACCACACCCGCCACAGACGGCGCATCCTCACAGAACCACACCCGCCACAGACGGCGCATCCTCACAGAACCACACCCGCCACAGGCGGCGCATCCTCACAGAACCACACCCGCCACAGGCGGCGCATCCTCACAGAACCACACCCGCCACAGGCGGCGCATCCTCACAGAACCACATCTGCCACAGGCGGCGCATCCTCACAGAACCACACCCGCCACAGACAGCGCCATAAATCTCCCCTGATGTTGGTCAATGGGCAAATCTACAGATGCCGACATGCTGGGGAAATGAACTCTGCAGGTCACTTCCCACACAGACTGTGTATTGCAGAACCATGGACCACTACATGGGCCGATTATCGTGCAATAAATCTTTAATAATTTAAGCGATGATCTGGTGGTACTGCAGGGCACGGGGATAGGTAAGTATACATTTCCTGCACTAACCCCCCCCCCCCATTCAGTTTATTTTTTTTTTACTTTCACAGGACTTCCTCAGTGTAAACAATCGTATTATTGACTTTTTTCGTAGTGCTTTATCTCTTGTTTTTCGGCCATATTTTCATACTTTTTATGGTGGTCACCATGCTGTGTAAAACTTTATATTTTTAATTTTTATTAAGTTAAATATATCTTTGACATGTCACTTCTTTTGGCGGATAGCGAAATACGCCGGCCCATAGAATGCTGTCTATGGAGCCGGCGGAAAGGCGCGCGGCCAGCCAACGGAATCCCGTGGAGTTTATCCGCGAGAATTCCTCAGTATGAACCCACCCTAATAGTTTATCCTTTGGGGGAAGGTAAAGCGGGACAGTGAATGGGGCAGTGTGCTACAACAGGGCTGTGTCTTCTTCAGTCTCACAATTAGGAGGCGTTTATACGTTCTATGTTTACGATCCGTGCACAGGAGATCTGCTAGGGACCGAAATGCGGAGCTCCCAGCATCATGATTCATTACGATGCCGGGAGCTGCAAAAGAGCTGTCAATAAAGTAGTGCGAACATTTAAACTGTTTTGGAGCTCCCCCCATCATAATGAATCATAATGGCAAAAGTTCTGTATTGCCGTCCGTAGCATGGAACCGTAATCATGGAATGTAGGAATGCCCCCTTAGTGGGGTCCCAGTGGTTGGGCCTACACTATCATACAGTGATGAACGTTCGTAATTGGCTCCTCAATTTTTAATGCCATCCGTAGCTGCCACGGCCTAATAAGCTTAGAAAACAATGCAACTCCATTGATTAAGGAGCTGCCAATGCAGCCAGATCCCATCTTGACTATACGAACAGACTCATTGCATAAAGATTGTGGTTCCTACAGCCCATCAGGCAATTGCACATTATATAGTAGCAAACCGTGGGTTAGCAGTTGTGTAAAAGATCTGGTTGCACATGGGGACTTTGCACCTTTTATACAGTGCAGGCTTTGGGTTGGTGGCCGGAGGGGGTTAGGGTTTCCTATTTGATTTGCTTGTCATCATTGTTCACTTTATGGTTTCATTGCTGTGAGATGTAAAAATATCTGTATGGCTGGTACAACGCTGCTCTTTATACTCCTCGCTCGGAGCCTGACAGTTTTACGTTCTTCCAGCTTTGAGGTAAGCGGGTTGGAGAGAAGCCATTTTTAGGACAGAAGGGATAAAGCAGCCATTGAGCCCCTGAGTTTATGAAATTCAACCACACAAACCAGGGAGTCCAGGTATTCATGGGTCGTCTATAGCATCAAGTCTGAGAGAGTCTGAGATGGGTTGACGTTAGACTGTCGATGGTTCTTTTCCACACTGGCCAGCTGTAAAACTGGAGGCCACCGTGAAGAGCCTGATGTTCCCATTATGTTGGACCAAGCATAGTCTAATTGTGGGAATGTATACTATACACAATAGACCACGTTTCTGATTTCTGCACAGAAGGTGTATACGGTGGGATATTTTAACTCAGAATAAACATTTAAAGGGGAAATCCATCTATTCTATTTCAGGAAATCAGGATAGATTTGCTGACCCATAGAGTTCTATTGGGCATGGACCTCTTTCACAATTTTTCCTGAAGGGTGTCTGTGCAAGAAAATAAGCCTGGAAAATATAAAAGCTGTCCTATAATCGTCCCGAATTCCCTATAAAACCAGAATTCAGGATGCACTGCATAGCATACCGCCAGCACCCGGGAACATAGTTGAATGCAGCCACTGGTTCCCGGCCCTGCCAATCATTCTTTTGGCCGGAGGCCGCAATATCTAGCCACAAGAGGGCACTCTGACGCCCCCCACCCCCCACCTCTGTAATGCACAAGTGACATCATTCATGTGCTAATAGAGCCAGGAGAAGCCTGATGGGAGCATTGCTGCAGCCGTGCACATTCAATGCACGAACAACGTGCTATGGCAAAGAGTTCAGAGTTCCCAACATGCGGTGTCAGTACAGTAGCGCAAACATTTAAACAGTTTTGTAGCTCCCATATTTACGGACCATGCACAGAACATGGGAATGTCCCCTAACCCTTAGCAGACAGCATCTCATAAGGGGAATTTAAATGATATGTCCAGTCTTAGATAGGCGGTGAGGCAGCAGCTGTGGGGCCCGCTGTTGGCCAAGGTAGCTTTAGCGGTGTTGTGGCTAGGTGGGCGTAAGTCACTTGGGCACTTGTCACGGAAGCCTTGAGTGGTGTAGATACCCATCACCGGTTAAACAGGTGCTGCCTTCGTAGGTTTGGATAACCTAAGTGTAACCTGGTGTGTGGGTGCAAAAATGAGTGACAGAGTCCAGTAGCTTAACCAAAATAACGTCCGTTTATTAAAATACTTTTCCAGTGCAAAGACAGTATAAGGCTTTTCGTAACTGCAGGTGAGAGGTAGAAGTAGCGGTAACAACAGAAGTGAGAGTAGAGGAGCCTCTGCTGGGGTAGTGTAATTGAGAGAAGAAGAAAACTCGCACTCACGTACTAAAATGCCTAATGCCCTACAGTGTCGGGATATCCGTCCTATAAGGGTAGTACGAGACCCCAGGTCTCTGTGCTGGATGAAAGAGTCTTTAGACGGCACTTCTGTGTCTATGGGTGGTGCACGTAGTAGGAAAAAATTCCAGCAATACTGTGAATGTTCAATCTCGGCACTCACCATAAATGCTTCATAATTGTATTGTAGAAAATGCATATCCATCATAAATACAAAAGGAGAAAGGCTAACACCGAAACATCCTGTTGTATTTATGATGGATATGAATTTTCTACAATACAAATATGAAGCATTTATGGAGAGTGCAGAGATTGAACTTTCACAGTTTGCGTTGGGTGAAGCAGACTTCCCGAAACTTTTTAGAAGAGCCGTGCGTTACGCGATAGAATACGTAGGCTAGTTGCAGCTTTGTTCTGCTGGGGTCAATGCCTAACTTGATATGGGTCACTGCCCTGTACTGTGTTGAAAGTATCCCTGGTGTAGACAAGAGGATGTCCTTTCCCCCTGAGAAGTCTGCTTGCTTAAGAAATCTGTTTGATTCTCTTGGTCCCTGACAAGGTTCCTGCCCTAAGCCAGGCACTGGCCGCACTGCAATAGGAACTGTGTCTGTGTTGCCTCCTTTCTAGTGAATTGAAATAGAAGACCCCTCCCACCAGGAATTAACCTCCTTTCATGGGGGCAAACTAAATCTCCCTGTGATTGGTGGGGCTGTGTGTGCAGGAAGAGGGAAAACAGACCTGAACCTGTAACAGGACATAAGACATTAACAGTTCAAGGGTGCCTTCACACACAGCAGATCCGCAGCAGATTTGGTGGTGCAGATTTAATGCTGTGTTCAGTTATTTAGATCAAATCAGCTGGGGATCAAATCCGCTGCGATGCGGTGTGTGTGAAGCTACCCTAACCCAGTGTTTCCTTCAGCAGTACATAGAACAAAGCATACAGAAACACAGTAGTGACACCTAGTGGGGAAAACGCAGAACACCTCTGACCATATCCCACCGTGAGAACCTGAACCAAGTTACTTTACCCAGGTGCAATAAAAAGTTAGTGGCACACCTGTACTGGGACACTACAGATAAACAAGGCTGCTTTCTTCTAGAAACAGCAGAAACTCAGTTTGGGTGTAGGTTTTGCAGCTCAGTTCCATTGAAGTGAATGAAGCTAAGTTATAATGCCGCACACAACCTGAGGACAGGGGTGGCGCTGTTTTTGCAAGAAAGTAGCTGGGCTTTTTCATACCCTGGATAACCCCTTTAAGGAAAGAGAAGTAAGTTTAGAGCTCTGTTGCCTTATCCCTATCTAGGATTAATCATTACCACCGGAGATGTCAGGGTTTGTGCAACGCCAGGACAAAAAGACAGAAAGTATTGGCCTGACAAGAATTCCTGCAGTTTTATATTAAGTGCACAAGGCAAACAAGACGTAGCAAACAGCTGCGGAAGACAAACAGGAGTTGTCTTTGCTTCCTTGTAGACGCCTGTGCAGAATATTCGGGTGCGTGTACGGTGCACACCTGACTCACCGTCACCTTTGCACAGAATAGAACGGAGAGGATTCCAGCCCTGTAACCTCCGAGATTCACGTCCCTCTCCTTCTTCTGTCCAAAGATGATCCAGGATACAGGGCTCACCCACCATGTCTAGACCTCAGGACCCTTAACTTGTGAAAATTACATTAGAGTTAAAGGGATGTTTGATTTTCCCATAACAAACCTCTGGTCTGGTCCGGAACCGGAAGACGATGAAATATTAGACATGTAAGTATGAGTTGGTTTATGTGAGATGGTGTGCAGGGGTCTGGCAGGGCAGGGGTCCTCCACCCTGGCCAGGTTATATATGCTCAGATCTGATGCTGTGTTCAATCATTTAGTTGCATTGATATCTGCTGCAGATCCTGGACGTGTGAATACACCCTTGGGCTATATTGACATTTAGTAAAAACAGCGGCCGTTGTTTGACATGTTCCTGCGGCCGATACTGCCATTTCGGCTGCAGGAACATCATTTGATTTTATTTGGATTGCGGGCACATTTAGGTGTTCCGGCAGTCCAAATCACCATAGAACTCTATGCACTGTACGGACTTCAAAACGGCCATACATTGTGTGAATAACGGCCAGAAATTGATGTGTCAATTATGTCTGCAGTCGTACCAAACAGCAGCTGTTCCCTTGAGTTCCAATACAGTTCACTATTTTAAGACAAGAATGGCCGTTCTTTTCTTAAAGAGTACACTGTGTGAACATAGCCTCTAATGGGGACAAGAAAGCAGCAGATTTGCTGTGTAGCCTTAAATCCGCTGCAAACTCATTATGGTTATGCTGTTGGTTGTGGTACAGCTCAGCCAGTGATAGTTCTGTTGTGACGCCAGTGCTAGTTCAGCACGTCTGTGTGGTGGTATACCTGCTCTTTGTAGTGGCTGGCTGTACTGTTCCCCAATGGTCGGTGACCTGCCGGGTTGTGATGAGTCCCTTGGGCTCTTGTCACAGTGGTCCAGAGTGGGAAGATGACCCTGGTGTAGCTTAGTGTTGCACTGTGAAGAAGAAAGGAGAGGGGTTTGTCATCAGAGCTCCAACCAAGGGTAGTAGTGTGATCTGACGGAACTTGAGAGAGAAATACTTGAGAGAAGAGAAGAATACTTGTGCCTGTGTTTCATCTAACCACCTCCTGCCCTGCAGTGTCGGGATACCCGTCCTATCAGGGTGACACAAGCCCCAGTCTTGGTTACCTGAGATTAGCTAAGTGTCTGAAATTTTCTGGTGTCACCTGCGCTGTGAGATACTTAGACCTTTGTTACAGTTGATCCGAGTCAGTTCTTGTGACCTAGGATACCGCCCTGCACTGTTTCGAGAGGCTCACGACGTGGGCTTGGGCGATATCTGACTTTTGGGGTCTAACACCGCATGGTGTATATAGTGATACTCTTAGAAGTGAAGATCTCTAGGTTCCCAATACATGTGTCTTCACTCTACTAGCACAACTAAACTAGACTGTCCCCAAGGGGCGAACTAACTACTTTTCCAAGGGCTGTGTGTGTATGTGTGGAGAGCAGGGATAGGTAAGAGAAGATCCTATTGGTCCTAAGACCAATCTCCTATTGGTCAGCACAGACCAGGTGGTACATAAACAGTAACCCTTTAGTAGCTACAGCTGTGCAACATATAACAAAGTTTAAAAGGAACAATGACACCTAGTGGTGAAACCAAAGACTGCTACCTTCATCACCACTGGAGGGATAACTTTGCGACAGGTGCCATATAAGGAACACCCGTGGTGGGACACCACATCACACCTCCTACCTCCTGCCTGGCCATTGGGAGAGCTGGTGATACCACAGGCAAAAAGGGGTGAATCTGCGCTTTCTCCCTGGTGTATGCCTTGGGCGGGACTTTTGTAAATGTCCCCCTATATGTCTACATTATAGCTATATATGTATACCAGCATGACCACTGCTTTTAGAGCAGAGTGGTGGTCTGTAACCTTGTCAAGGAGCTGTCAACAATAGGAAGGAAAGAGCAGCATATCAGAAGAAGGAGACAAGTTAGGTAAATGGAAGTGATTTCCAGAAATATTTAACTAGATGAATCCCACAGGTATAATTATATTAGTTGAGATAGGAATGCCCCTTTTTGCAATTTGTATTGTTTTGGAGGCTTTACAGTGCCTTGGTATAGCAGGTTTCAGTGTTATATAAATTGCACCCATCACACTTCCCTTATGTGTTCTGATAATTCCCTCCCCCCCCCCTCGGCCCTGCACATCGCTGTGAATCACTCACTGAAGTCTGTTAATGTCCACAAGGTTATGAACTGTTATGCAAGAACGTTGCGGGGAACTTCCCAGCCGGTTATAATCCAACTAATACCAGGGCAGGGTCGGGCCAGGGAACCAGGAGAAAGAGACTTCTTAGGCTGGGTTCACAATGCGTTTTTGCAATCAGTTTTTTTCATCCTTTTTTTTTTTTTTTTCTTTTTTTAAATGGATGGAAAAAAAAAACTGATGCATTTGTGTGTTTTGATCCATTTTTTCAATCGACTGCCATTGTAAAAAAAAAAAATAAAAAGGCTCAAAATGGTTTTTTTTTTGACAGACACAAAAACGTAGCTGACACTACTTTTGTGTCCGTTAAAAAAAACATCCGTTTTGATCTGTTTTTTTTTTTACAATGGAAGGCAATGTAAAAATGGATGTACACAAATGCATCCGTTCTTTTCATCCGTTTTTTGCAAAAAAACGGATTGCAAAAACGCAGTGTGAACCTAGCCTTACCGGCCAGCCACATGCCGTCTGTCCATTCTCTTTACTATACGACATGGAGAGAAAGGAGCTGCTAGCACTCCTCTTTGTAAGACCCACATGACCCAAATTAGCTTGATACACCAGTGCTCACATGTCGAGTACCTCCTATCTTTCCCATTCTGTCTGCAGCAGTGATGGTGAGTACAAGACCATATTCACACTTGTGTTGTTTGGCGGCAGCTTTCTCCGCCGGTGGTACCTGCTGGGTTTGGGGGGGCACTTTGGGTTTGGTCCTGTGACATTCCATGGCCTCCCTTCCCTGTTTGTGCACACTTTGCGGGATTGGCAGTCGCTGACCGACACAGTGTGGAGTTAGTGTAGGGAACCATGTGAACCAGGAGACCGGCACGTGGTACATGGGGCAATATGGTTTGATCAAATTATATACCAACATCCTGGCGTTGGTTATTAAATATAGCCGAGTGGCATTAGTGTCAGCCATAGGTGTGATGTGCAGCAGATCCTTTCTCTCCATGTTGTGTTCCATTTTGTTTACTATTTACTTTATATTGCTGAAGTTTTTGTAAAAGTAAAATGGAAAAGTGATAATGGAAAGTGGTGCACGCTATCATTTATTTAGTGTCACTTTTGCATCAAAAAAAGCTTTAATTTAAAGTGTTCCTGTTGTTATAATGGTTGTGAAAACCTAAATCAGCAGATGATAAAGCAAGTTTGCAATTTACATACCTGGATACAGTAAGTATAGCTGTTATATAGCTGCCTTCAGGAGACTGGACCTGGATACAGTAAGTATAGCTGTTATATAGCTGTCTTCAGGAGACTGGACCTGGATACAGTAAGTATAGCTGTTATATAGCTGCCTTCAGGAGACTGGACCTGGATACAGTAAGTATAGCTGTTATATAGCTGCCTTCAGGAGACTGGACCTGGATACAGTAAGTATAGCTGTTATATAGCAGCCTTCTGGAGACTGGACCTGGATACAGTAGGTATAGCTGTTATATAGCTGTCTTCAGGAGACTGGACCTGGATACAGTAAGTATAGCTGTTATATAGCTGCCTTCAGGAGACTGGACCTGGATACAGTAAGTATAGCTGTTATATAGCTGTCTTCAGGAGACTGGACCTGGATACAGTAAGTATAGCTGTTATATAGCTGCCTTCAGGAGACTGGACCTGGATACAGTAAGTATAGCTGTTATATAGCTGTCTTCAGAAGACTGGACCTGGATACAGTAAGTATAGCTGCCTTCAGGAGACTGGACCTGGATACAGTAAGTATAACTGTTATATACCTGTCTTCAGGAGACTGGACCCGGATACAGTAAGTATAACTGTTATATACCTGTCTTCAGGAGACTGGACCTGGATACGGCAAGTATAGCTGATATATAGCAGCCCTCAGGAGACTGGACCTGGATACAGTAAGTATAGCTGTTATATAGCTGCCTTCAGGAGACTGGACCTGGATATAGTAAGTATAGCTGTTATATAGCAGCCTTCAGGAGACTGGACCTGGATACAGTAAGTATAGCTGTTATATAGCAGCCTTCAGGAGACTGGTCCTGGATACAGTAAGTAGGGATGAAAGTAGGGATGAATTTACAGTAACAATGAAGTGAAGCATTTCGTTAGGATAGGCTGGCAGCTTGTCAGGCTGTGGACTTTAAAGTCAGTGCTGCTCCTCGGGGGCCGGGAAAAGCTGGGTAATCTTTCCCAGTTCCCAGGACTGCATCCAGCTTTTCCCTTCACCCAAGGAGGAGCGTCACAGACTTCAAACTGGCTGGTTGATCCTAACAAAGCGCTTTGATTTGTTCCTACTGTAAATTCGCTCATGCCTACAGGTAAGTATAGGTTTGTTTTATAGCATGATAAAAAATAATAATAATAATAATAATGTGAATTGCAAACTTGCTTTATATCCCATCCCCTGCTGATGTAGAGCTTGAACGTTATAACGGTGGGGACACTTTAAAAACATCCTCATCCTCAGGTTATTTTTGTTGGGGTTTTCCAGGGAAATGGTTGGGTTTCTAATCTTTTGACATAAGGTGTTCTGCAAAATGTAATTTATCACGCTCACTACGCCCCCCCCCCCTTGTCCCCCTTTACAATACATCAAACTTATGGATCCAAAAAGGGAACTATGGCTGCACCTTCAGTCCATTTATAGTCCATATTTTGCATCATTTTATTTTTAAGCCAAAACTAGGAATGGAACATACCAATGAGAAACCATGTCACTAGAGATGAGCGCAACCGGAGCATGGTGGAGTCTGATCGTTCAAGCATTTGATTACCGGTGGCTGAAGAAGTTGGATGCAGAACTAAGGAGTCCTGGAAAACATGGTTAGCCGTAGGTCTTTGGTTGTATCCAGGTTTTCCAGGACTCCTTAGGGCTACATCCAATGTCTTCAGCCACTGGTGTTCAATTGCCGCTCGCTCTGGTTCGAGGTTCACTAAACTCTAGTTTCACTCTAAACCGAATGTATATATATAATATATATATATATATATATATATATATATATATATATATATATATATATATAGTTAAGTGAATGATATTTCAGGATGACTTTTTTCCACGTCCAGTCGATGTATTTAAATTTAATGGAAAACATTCTGAAGTTTATGGCAGCAATAAAGTGTGATTACAATACAGTGATGCTGGAGCTTGTGGCCTGTGCCGCACCGTGACCTACTGTCACCTGTTATACAGAAGGCTGTAAGGGAAAGCTGTCTGGTTGTCCTAGTCAAGGTACCAAAGGTCACACACAGTACAGTATAAAGCCAATCCTGTCTTCTTACTTTGTAAACTAGATATATGCTGTATGACAGCTCTGGTTCACCTTTAAGGTGGCCATACACCAAGAACTGTTGCCCAAACAATCATTCCCTCCTCGTACACATGAAGAATTGACATGGCTGACTGATCCTGTGTTCTCTTTAGGGAGGGAAGGAGTAAGGGCCCTATTACACAGGATGATTATCGTGCGAAAAATCGTTATATCGTTCGAATTTAAATGATCGTTCTGTGTAATTGCAGGCAATGATCGAAAAATCGTTTGATTTAGATCTGAACCTAAAATTATCGTTAATCGTTCGCTGTAATTCCACTTTCATTCGCTCAAGTTCTGCATTTTTTCACTAATCGTTCAGTTTAATAGCACATTGCCCATTGTTTTGCTGAGATCAGAAGGAATAAACGGTCGAAATAACGATCGTATCTAACGACTATCATTCTGTGTAATATGGTGAATGATTTCAGGTTAACGACTAACGATAAACGATCGCAAACGAGATTGTTTGTCGTTAAAAATCGCTTTGTGTAATACCACCCTAAGTCCCACTCGACTCTGACAACAAAGGGGTCAGGCAGTGATTTTCTATCATGTCCGACCCCGATCTTCACCTACAACATCTGTCAGTGGAGACACCCTTAAGATACTATTACTAGTAACGATTAACGATTGCAAACCAGATTGTTTATCGTTAACCTGAAATCGTTCACCGTATTACACAGAACGATAATCGTTAGTTGAGATCGTTACTATGATGGTTTATTCCTTCTGATCCCAGAAAAACAATGTGCAATTACACGATTAGTGAAAAAATACGGAGCTTGAGCAAACGAACATGGAATTACAGCGAACGATTAGCTAACGGTTAACGATAATTTTAGGTTCAGATCTAATTCAACGATCAACAAAATACGAACGATTTTTCGATCGTTGCCCGCAATTACACAGAACGATTATTGTTTAAATTTGCATAATAATCGCCCCTTAGGGCCCTATTACACTAAAAGATGTCTGACAGATTATCTGATTTTTTTCAGCCAAAGCCAGGAACCGACTATAAACAGAAAACAGGTCATAAAGATAAGACCGAGACATCTTTTGGTGTAATAGGGCCCTTACACTTTATGCAATGGGTGGGTTTGGCTGGTGACTACATTCGGGTAATTTCTCGTACTTATACAATACATTGGGGGTGGGCTGGGTGATTTGTTTGCTTGCCTATTTTGATATAAATTAAAGGTTTTGTCCATACTTTCTGCTGCTCATCGTCCTTCACAATACTCCTGATTGTCTAAAATGGTTCATAGGTCAACACTAAATATCACTGGTGGGCTGATCAGGGAGGCCTCCAATTTCCAAACCCGCATGTCTTCTCCATGATGTACCAGGCAGTGTTGTACTTGTAGTGGTCACTGTTCCTAATACTGTAGTTCAGTCTTAGTGAAGTGATTGGGGCTGATCTGTAATCCAGATACTACTAAAGATAAGCTCTTCAGTCAGCCGATTGGCAGGGTTGTGATCATCAGACCTCCAGTGATATCGATTGTTGTTGCTTCTGAGACCAGACATCTCAGCAGGTCCTTCCTATTTAGCCAATGGCTGGCTGTATCTGTGTCCCGCCTCAGTCAGTGGTTGGCTGAGCAGCAGTTGTTGGTTTGCCAAGTAAAGACCAGGAGGAGGAGCTTGGCAGCAAGGGAGTAGGAGCAGGTGAGTATGAGTGTGTGTGAATTTCTCTGGAGGGTTGGAATGGTGAAGGGTTTGATGGTGTCATCTAATATTACCTGCATTTTATACACCAGACCGTGTCTAGAGACAAGACCCTATACATCTCTGGATGGTCCAAGCCGTTTAACAATATTCCCTTCTCTTGTGTTGAGTAGAGGACCATCTGTGGAACAGTTAGATGTAGAGAGAGAAGGTGTAAAACTGCGGGAAGATGTGAAGTTCTACTTTATGAGTCCCTGTGACAAGTACAGAGCACGACGGCAGATTCCATGGAAACTTGTCCTCCAGGTCCTGAAGATTGTCATGGTGACCACACAGGTACAGGCCTCTATCCATCCTGTCCCATCTTACAGTCAGTGTGGTTGTATCCGAGCAACTTTTTGCTTCCTGAATTTCATTTTAAAGGGGTTATGCTACAAAAACATGGCCACTTTTCCCCCTACTGTTGTCTCCAGTTCAGGTGCAGTTTGCAATTAAGCTCCATTTACTTCAATGGAACTGAGTTTCAAAACCCCACCCAAACTGGAGACAACAGTAGGGGGAAAGTGGCCGTGTTTTTGTAGCGCTGGATAACCCCTTTAAAGGGCACCACTCTCTATCTATATACCCTGACAGGGAGTTTTGACACCATAGGTGAGAAGACCCCCCCCCCCCCCTATATACCAGTTAGATTTAAAGGGATACTCCAATTACGAAAGATTTAACCTTGTTCAATCCCCACCTATAAGCTATGCTTATTTGTAATAGGTTTCAATTATATGAATTGGTCTGTTTATCTGCAGCACACCCTGAAGCTGCAGAAAATTCTCACTTTCTGCTCCACTCTCTCCTGGCAAGCTTTAACACCTCATCTCTAACCTCACCCACCACGGAAACCACACCAATCAGTACAAAGTGAGAGCCTTCTGAGCAGTATAGGTGAAAGAAAACACAGTTGTTTCATATTTCTCT
This sequence comes from Dendropsophus ebraccatus, assembly GCF_027789765.1. NCBI lineage: Eukaryota > Metazoa > Chordata > Amphibia > Anura > Hylidae > Dendropsophus > Dendropsophus ebraccatus. Next base: position 117,520,748 of record NC_091461.1, on the reverse strand, counting down.
TTCTAGTCTATCTATGTAGATAGATATAGATAGATAGTTTACAATGTAAAGCAGCAGATTGAGCCAGTGATAGACAGATACTACAAGATGAAGTGGATACTTGGCAGTTGGCTCTAAGGTGCAATGCATGCTGGAAAATGTAGTTTCCTGGCTGGCGCCATCTTGAATATAGATCCGCTTTTAGAAAGATTTGTCAGGAATGGCGGCAGCTAGAAAGATGGGAGATGGCTGAAAATATTCAGGGGTACTTGTTGAGTAAGACCAGCTGTGGGAGCATTTTTCTTAGCTCTTGGGTGGAATACCCCTTTAAGGCCTGTAATATTCTGTGCATCCTTCTGAGCATAATACATTTCCATTCACTCTTTCAGCTGATCCTCTTCGGGTTGAGCAATCAACTCGTTGTGTCCTTCAAGGAAGAAAATACGATGGCTTTCAAGCACCTATTTCTTAAGGGTTATACTGGCATCGACGAGGACGACTACAGCCGCACTGTTTACACGCAGAAAGACCTTTACGATAGCGTTTTCTATGTGATTGACCAGGTAAACCTGTGTATTGTAAGGCTGATCTGCTATTCAATGTATCGGTGTATTACTTCCTTTTTTTTTTTTTTTTTTAAGAATTTATCGGTGTATTACTTCCATCATCCTGTTTGGCCGTTCTCCTAATATGCAGGAGAATAGGATTCTTGCCACACCCCTCCCCCACCCTCCAGCTGCTGATTGACAGCTGACTGCCTATACACAGCATGGGTAGAAAACTGCCAATCAGCAGCTGGTGGGCAGAGTTTTCTGCTTCTCATGAATATTCAGGACTACTGAGGTCATGCACATAATGGAGAGGACTACTTATTGTCCATGTTATTCAGGAGGAGATCCCGGGATCAGCTGCACAGGACAATGTAAGTGATACATACTACTGTATGCTACCCCGAGATAGGACGGCATAAACCTACTGACAGGGTCTCTTTAACATTTGTTCGCTACTTATATTAGTTATACTTATTATCCTCTCCGGCTGTTTCCGCAGTACCGCCACATCAGCAACCTCTCGCTGGGTACGGTCAGCTACGAGAATGATGAAAAAAGAAAAGGTCTGAAAGTCTGTAAACAGCATTACCATAGGGGGTCAATACATCCATCCAACGATACCTTCTATATAGACCCTACAGTGGAAACAGGTATTTTACATAGAATTAGTGCTAGCAATGAATAGAGATAAGTAGACGTCCCCGGTCGGCAACAATGGCACCTAACGTCAGGCCTGGAGACATCGCTGCTGATAACTACACTATAGTTATTGTATAAGAAAGATCGACAGGGGTTGTGATTGCAGGTTTGCAATATACTCACTTTATTTTTATTTTTTTTCTATGTTTTCTGTATGTTATACATACGGCCAAACTGTGCTCCATGCTCCCTCTGTGCTGATATTTGGTCTTTTCTCTGTAAAAAAAAAAAAAAGAGACCAATCTCAGGAAGTCCCCGTCCTCTGTGCGCTCACACAAGAAGAGACCCCTGTCCAAGCAGATTGTATATCAGCTGGGGGCAATTAACTGAGGCTAATTATATTATTAACTTCTGCTAATTCTATTATCATCAGCTCTGCAGCTTACCAGGAGACAATACTCTTTGTTATATAACAATTCAGTCAGTATAATGTCACTGTGTGGTTACAGAGGTTTAGGTGTTGTGTGACAGGAGAGCTGACCATACGCTGCAAGCACCCCCAGGATTTTCTGAATGAGGACCTGCAGCAGCTGTACACACACGCTGTAAAGACTGGTCCTGCTCCGTGTGCACCCAGGAATGGCTGTCAATCAATACCACGCCGTTTCTGGGAGTGTGCAAAGGACTTGGGACTTCCTGTGTTTGGTCTCCTTTTTTTTGATCAATAATAAGACCAAATATCGTCATGGAGGGAACATGGACTGTAGTTTTACAGGAAGGGAGACACCTAGTGGCCATATGTATAACAATAATTTGAATATAGAAAGCTAAAAAAAAAAAAAAAGTATTGCAAAACTGCTTAAAGGGGTAGTGTGGCGGTAAAGAATTATTCACAGACTAACACACATTACAAAGTGTCACGTGCCGACACCCGATCTTCAGCGAGTGACGTCTTCTTCGGGCGAACTGCGAAGAGATCCGACTGTTCCGAATGCCGGCCGTCCTCTGCAGCGTCATCCGATGCTCAGCCGCGATTGGCTGAGCATAACTGTGCTCAGCCAATCGCAGTTGACACGGGGAACGGGGCAATTCACAGACATAACATACATTACAAAGTTGTATAACTTTGTAATGTGTGTTATTCTGTGAATAATTTCTGAGCGCCGCACTACCCCTTAAGATCCCAATTCATGTTAATTTAAAAAAAAATATTTTTTTTGCATCATTGCGCCTTTCAGATGGGTTATCTGTGGGCCTATAATGTGTCTATCTTTGCAAACCCTTAAGCAACCTGTGGCTCTACAGCTGTGGCTGTCGGGGCATGCTGGGAGTTGTAGTTTTGCATCAGCTGTTGAGCCACAGATTGAGGATCAGTGATCTGGTTGATGGGGGACGCTTTCTTCCATATGGACCCCCTGTATTTGCAGTAGGGATGTCCTGTATGTGTGCACACGTATCTGCCCGTGGTTTGGCCGTTGAGCTCCTCGCACTGAAGATCTCTTGTCTTCTCCTTAGAGTGTTTACACATGGAGCAGGAGCTATTAGCCGGCGATCTACCTCGTGACTCCATCATAAATTCCTCTTTCTTCAATCTGGAGTTTTACAGGTAACCACACCGGTCTGTCGAGTTCCTTCTCTCTGTGATTATTGTGCTCGGTGCTGTACACTCTATTATATTTATTGCTTTTATGTTTTTTTATTATTATTTCAGGCTTATTAAAGTTGAAATCTCCTTTAGGCTGAAAGGAATTGATCTGCAAACCATCCGAGTCCGAGAGCTGCCCGACTGCTACATGTTCCACAATAAGGCAAATACTGACTCTGTTATACACAAAGGGTTAATATGATCTTGTCTTCTCCTGTTCAGACGCAGCAGAATGTTTAGTGCAGATTTCTAAATGATGTCCGCAGTTTGCCTCCTGTCATTAATATCATATCTATGCTGTACTGTGAGATTTGCTGCCCTCTACTGGCAGAGATGGGAACTGAAGCCTTTTTCATCTGAACTATACTGCCATAGATGTGTATCACCCTCTTCTGGATTTACTTACTGTTTGACTCAGTGTCGGACTGGCCCACCAGAGGACCGGAGGATCCTCCAGAGGGCCCCCAGCTTTAGTACCTGCACTAACACTGACTGACATGTTGTATACCGCTTTAGAACCAGTGCAACTTGGCGGTAGGGAATCGTATTGTAGTGTCCCACTACGGGTGTTTCTAGGTAAAATTGGTTTGTTCACGCCGTGATTTTAGCTGCATTCTTTGCTGCAGCCACTAGGTGTCTCACTTCCCCCTGTGCACAGCTGCCATCTATGTAAAAGGTTATGCTGTGTGTATTGTTTTATTGAGCAGACACTGTACACTTCTTCTCTCTCCTGTTACACAGTGACTACACGGGCCTGGTGTAGGTTGGTGCTCTGAACAGGGACTACACCTCTTTTCTTTGCTAGGAGCAGCTAAATAGCTAAGATGCAGTGCTAAACTCAAGACTTGGGTAACTGGGACCACAAGAGAGACACCCTATGCCGAGGATCTTTACAGTCAGGATAGTCACCCCCGAAGGAAAAGGGCAAGGGACTGATTTCCAGTAAAACAAAGCATCGACTAAGGCTGCATTCACATGTTCCGGGAAGTTGTCCGTGCTGACGGGAAAGGGGGGATATGATGGAAACCTTTATATATGTTACAGGAGGAAGAAGGGAAAGGGGGGATATGATGGAAACCTTTATATATGTTACAGGAGGAAGAAGGGAAAGGGGGGACATGATGGAAACCTTTATATATGTTACAGGAGGAAGAAGGGAAAGGGGGGACATGATGGAAACCTCTATATATGTTACAGGAGGAAGAAGGGAAAGGGGGGATATGATGGAAACCTTTATATATGTTACAGGAGGAAGAAGGGAAAGGGGGGACATGATGGAAACCTTTATATATGTTACAGGAGGAAGAAGGGAAAGGTAGGACATGATGGAAACCTTTATATATGTTACAGGAGGAAGAAGGGAAAGGGGGGGGGGACATGATGGAAACCTTTATATATGTTACAGGAGGAAGAAGGGAAAGGGGGGACATGATGGAAACCTCTATATATGTTACAGGAGGAAGAAGGGAAAGGGGGGATATGATGGAAACCTTTATATATGTTACAGGAGGAAGAAGGGAAAGGGGGGACATGATGGAAACCTTTATATATGTTACAGGAGGAAGAAGGGAAAGGTAGGACATGATGGAAACCTTTATATATGTTACAGGAAGAAGGGAAAGGGGGGACATGATGGAAACCTTTATATATGTTACAGGAAGAAGGGAAAGGGGGGACATGATGGAAACCTTTATATATGCTACAGGAGGAAGAAGGGAAAGGGGGGACATGATGGAAACCTCTATATATGTTACAGGAGGAAGAAGGGAAAGGGGGGACATGATGAAAACCTCTATATATGTTACAGGACTAAATAAGGGTCAAGAGGGAAGTGTTTTTAGAACTCAATCAGATCAGAAGCAATGTGAGAAAATATTACTTTACTGAAAGAGTAGTAGATGCTTGGAACAAACTTCCAGCAGATGTGGTAGGTAAATCTAGAATAACAGAATGTAACCTGCCTGGTGTATCAGATATCTGTCCTAAGATAATAAGGAGGAAAATAATAAAAGGGCCGACTAGATGGATTCAGGGGTCTTTTTGTGCCGACAATCTTCTATGTTTCTATGTTTAGATGGACCCAGTGGTCTTTTTCTGCTGACAGCCTACAATGTCTCTATGAGATAGATATATCTAAATGTTAATGACAAAGTATATACAGTTTTTAGATTTGGATTAATTGTCTGTTTCCTAATATTTTCAGATAACCTTTAATAACCAGGCCCATAGCGGCAAAATCAAGATTTTCTTTGATAGTGACGCTACTATTCAAGACTGTAAGGACTGGCACATATCTGGCTCCAGTAAGTCTGACTAATCCTCCAGGGTGTGAACTGCACCCTCACACACAGTTTTTTTTGTGTGCTATACATTATGTACCTTTATATGAATTAATAAAACCATAAAACAGACATAAACATAAACCAACTTATTTGCTTATTGAGAAAAAGTAGTAAAGTGTTGCTGTAATTTTATCGATCCATAGAATAAAGATCAGATTCTCCTTGCGTTGCACTAAAGATGGGTATTAAGCAGTTTTTGTTCTCTTTGCAGTCCAGAAGAACACTCATTACATCCTGGTATTTGATGGGTTTGTCATCCTGACGTGTCTGACCTCTCTCATTCTCTGTACTCGATCCATCATTCTGGCTGTAAGGCTGCAGAGGGTAAGTGTGTGCAGTGTGCTGGGCAGGGGCAGATGAGCTGACGTCAGTAGGTATCAAATACAGAGGAATAACCTAAAGGGGTATTCTGGCCAGGTAAAATACCTGTTAAATAATCCCCCCCCCCTTCCCGGAGACTAACAGTTTGTTCCGTACTTGTTATTATCTATTCAGTCTCCTTCCCCCAGTTCTGACCTGCTGCTTTCTGCTGAAGACACAGAAACCTGTGTCTGAGCTGTTTTCTCCGTCTCTCCCCCCCCCCCCCTTTTGAGACGTCTCATGTAAACAGCTTCCTGGCCGGCTGTCTCTACACTCTGTAATGCTGGGAGGGGTAATCACTGTAAGGTCATCAGCAACTTGGGACTAGTTTACAGAAGGGGCAAAGGGGGAGATGGAGAGAAAAGCTCACACAGTTTTCTATGTCTTCAGCAGAAAGCAGCAGCTCAAAACTGGGGGAAGGAGACTGAATAGATAATAACAAGAATAGAAGGAATTGTTAATCTCCATAAGGAGGGATGATTCCGCATGTATTTTACCTGAGGGGAATACCCCTTTAATCTCCCTGGGCCCCAATGCAAAGGGAACCCATGCCATGTATAATACTGGTTACGTCTTATGTATCAGTGAGGCCATTGATCCTCCCTATGGAGAGCCAAGGCGCCAGGTTTCGTTCACATTGGGGGAGATTTATCAAACATGGTGTAAAGTGAAACTGGCTCAGTTGCCCCTAGCAACCAATCACATTCCACCTTTCATTCCTCACAGACTCTTTGGAAAATGAAAGGTGGAATCTGATTGGTTGCTAGGGGCAACTGAGCCAGTATCACTGTACACCATGTTTGATAAATCTCCTCCATTGTGTTTATGTCGCAGGTATCCATCATACAATATACTGTACTGTACTTTTTAGCTTGCCTTGTATACATCTAAACTTGGTTCAAAAGAGAAATTTGGGTAAAATTTCCACCCAAATTTTTACTTTTTCATATGCAAAACATGAAATATGTTGGGCAATAGTAAAGTGTTACCCATCCCCAAAATCCCATGTGGGCATCATGTACCCTGCTCTAAAGTTTTCCTATCTTTTGCAGAGGTTTGTGCAGTTTTTCTTGAGTAAATACAATCGCCGCGTGTGCTCGTCCGATCGCTGGGAATTTATTAATGGCTGGTACATTATGGTCATCATCAGCGATTTAATGACCATCATCGGGTCTGTGATGAAGATGGAGATAAAAGCCAAGGTACGCTGTTATAACTAATATTAAAGGGGCACTCCAGCGAAAATATTTTTCTTTCAAATAAGCTGGTTTCAGAATGTTATATAGATTTGTAATTTACTTCTCCAGTACTTATCAGCTGCTGTATGTCCTGCAGGAAGTGGTGTATTCTTTCCAGTCTGATACAGTGATCTCTGCTGCCACTTCTGTCCATGTCAGGAACTGTCCAGAGCAGCAGCAAATCCCCATAGAAAACCTCTCCTGCTCTGGACAGTTCCTGACATGGACAGAGGTGGCAGCAGAGAGCACTGCTGATAGTTCCCCTTTAATAGCACATAGGGTGACTGCTTTAAATCTCAGCTCCAAATGGAGTCATCTTCTGCTAGACCTTAGGCACCTTATATTAGGTTTCTCTAATACTCTACTGGGGCCAGGCCGTCCATGGTTGTCATAATAAATTGAAGCCTAATGAAGACCTCCAGATCTGGCATCTTTGCATATCTATAAGGAAGCCAGTTATTCACTACGGCTGGGTTAACCCTGTATTTTTGTAGTCCGTTTAACATATCCATTTTTAAAGGGTTAATTTTAACCTACGCAAAAAAAATGGTCAACCACCATTTTGTACGAAAAAAAAAAGCATCCTTTATATTCATGCTGTGTTTTTTTTTTTTTTTTTTTTTAATAATGAAAGTCTAGGAAAAACGGATCCAAATGGATTGCACATGATTGTATCTGTATCTTCATCCTTTTTTTTTCCCCCATAAAACTTATACTGTACGTAAACGACGGCTAAAATGCTGTGTGAACACAGCGGAACGAAAACTAAAGAATTAATTTAAAAACTACTTTATTTCCTATTTAAGGGAATAAAGGAGAAGGTGTAATTTGAATTGGTGCATTAATAACAATTTTTGCAGAAATCTATAGTACAGGCGATTTTAAGAAACTTTGTAATTGGGTTTATTAGGCAAATATTCCATTATCTGCATGTAAAAAGACTCCCCCCCCCCCCCTCCCTCTTCTCTCTCCTTCACTGCTCATTATCAGGAAATTGTTGTTTACATCAGTCGGGCCCTGTCTGTTCTATGGAGAGGGCAGGGGGAGGGGGGAGATTAGTCACCAGCAGAGAGCAGAGAACAAAGGATTACACAGTGGGAGCTGTGTGAAAGACGCTAATTAGAGGCCAGAGAGGTCAGTACTGACCTCAGAGGAGATAACCTGGTGATGTAGTTGTAAAGTAACTCTTTGTTGTCCTGTTTTGGTGCCTCATCTCCCTCCACCCCTCCCCTCTCCATAGATAACCATGAAGATGGGGGGGGGGGGGGGGGAGAGCTTCAAACTGCTGCTTTATGATAAAAATGCATTTTTCGCCTAATAAACCCAATTACAAAGTTTCTTAAAATAACCTGCAAAAAAAAAAGATGGTGATGTACAAGGTTGGGTTCACACTGCGTCTTTGCAAGCAGTTTTTTTCAATCGAACGGATACAAGCAAATGCAAAAAAATGGATTGCAAAAATGCAGTGTGACCCCAGCCTTAGCCTAAAGAATCCCCAAATAGGTTGTGTCCTGAGGGAGTAATGACATTGCCTTATGTAACCCCCATTACCCCCACATTGCTGGGAATGTCAGTAGTTGCACTAATACTACATGTTATCCTCTTCTTATGACCGTAGAACCTGACCTCGTATGACGTGTGCAGTCTTCTCCTCGGCACATCCACCTTACTGGTTTGGGTCGGCGTTATTCGATACTTAGGCTACTTCCAAAAGTATAATGTGAGTGTAAAAGCTTTATATGTCTTTATCTAAATGTATGTGACTGATATAAACCTCTCTAAAAGCCTGGGCCCTAAAGGGGTATTACACTCAAACATAACTTTTAATATATAGTCTCCTTCCCCCAGTTCTCAGCTGCTGCTTTCTGCTGAAAACACAAAACTCTGTGTGTGAGCTTTTCTTTCTGTCTCCTCCCCCTCCCTTCTTAGACAGCTACTGTAAACAAGTCCCTGGCAGGCTTTATCTGCAACATTCTTTAGCTTCTTTTTAATGCTGCGAGGGTTAAACTGAAGTAAAGTTGAACTCACTGTGATTATTCCTCCCAGCATAACAAAGAAGCTACAATGTTGCAGATAAAGCCTGCCAGGGACTTGTTCACATCAGCCATCTCAGAAGGAAGGGGGGAGGAGGGGGAGACAGAGAGAAAAACTCACACACAGATTTTTGTGTCTTCTGCAGAAAGCAGCAGCTGAGAACTGGGGGAAGGAGACTGAATAGATAATAACAAGTATGGAAGGAATTGTTAGTCCCACCATGGGTATTAACATATCAAAAGTTGTGTTTGAGCAGAATACCCCTTTAAGCAAACTACTCATCTCCCACTACTCGTCTACTTGGACCTTTTTGGAATTAAACCTGGAGCCGATAGTATCCTATGTATATAAGGGGATGCTTCTTTCTTCTAGGTGCTGATATTGACCATGCAAGCATCACTCCCCAAAGTCTTAAGATTTTGCTGCTGTGCAGGAATGATTTACCTTGGCTATACCTTCTGTGGTTGGATAGTGCTTGGACCTTACCATGAAAAGGTACATGAGTATTGTCGGATATAGCTTTAAGAGCTCAATGTGCATCCATTTACTTATCCATTGGGGGCAGTAGTTGATGCTGGTGGAGCATAAGCATCCTCAGGCCAATAGTAAATGATAAAAGCTGATATATATATCTATATCCTGTTTCCCTGAAAATAAGACCTAGTAGAGGTTTTGCTGAATTGCTAAATATAAGGCCGCCTCTGAAAGCAATACCTTGCAACGTTGTTGTTTGGATGCATGCCCGCCAAACAGAACATTAGGTCATGCAGCTGGGATTCCATTAAGCCCACTGTCGTTGCCCCCTACCTTCTCCATCCATTGCAGAGCAGCTGCATGCAGACATTCCCTTCCGCAGCCATCCGTTTTGAATGTGCAGGCAATGCCGTCACCTGCCGCCATCCCCATTGTCCCTTACCGCCAGATGTACAGCTACACAGTCTGCCGTTATCCCGTCACCCGCCGCCATACCATACGCTGTCCCTGCTGTGCTGTATGAGTGTGCTGTGGTGAGCCCCCCCTGGTGGCCGGAAGCCGCTACACTGTATGCTGTCCCTACTGTGCTGTACAAGTGTGCTGTGGTGAGCCCCCCCTGGTGGCTTTGTCCCTGCTGTGCATATGACGTGAATTCTTCTTCATGGGAAAATAAGAAATCCCCTGAAAATAAGACCTAGGGCATCTTTGGGAGCAAACAATAATATAAGACACTGTGTTATTTTCAGGGGAAACAATAAAAAAAATAAATAAATAATATATTTATATATAAAAAATATGTCAGCAGATCATAATTGACCCATTCCTTATCTAACATTTGTCTTGAATTACCAACATCGCTACTGTCCACCATATTGGCTTCCATGGGGTTGTTGTCTCTGTCACAGGTCACCCAAAGGGTCGGCCTTCTCGCTAGGCCAGGCATCTCTCAGTAAGACAACCCTCCATCTCAGGACCCTATACATGGAGATTATTGCCCTGTGTAATAGGCCCAGTGAAGAAGAGAATGCTTGTTTGACAAGGGGTTAATCTGGCCACCAAGAGCAGAACCTCGAGAATTAACGTAACATCAATTCCCCGTACAGCGGTAAATAATGTAGAGAACGGCATCTCGTGTCCATTAGCCGTAATGAGATGTCTATCCGCACGCGGAGTGTCTAAATGTCAGGATACGGATCTGAGAGGTTTAGTGTCAGGATATAGATCTACATTTCCTCCAGCAATTTGGCGCATAGATTATCGCTAAGAGCCGACTCTTTAGGGACATTAGGCCGGATTATAATTGCTTATTATTTCTGTTAAGGAACCACCCAGGGAATGGCGTCTCCAACCTTTAGGTGTAGTAGTAAGAGGCAAGTCTGTAGCGGTCTCTGCGAACAGGAAAAATATATAAGGTGGGAGTGAGGCGGCTTTAGGTTGCCCTAATACCGTCCACGTCACCCTAGTAATAAACCTCTGAATTAAAAGATTATTGCCCAAAAGAGAACTATTAAGACATTGTGAACACAAGAGTGACATCAGGGGAGCTGGGGGAGAGAGCGGCCTCTTGTGGCTGGAGGCATAATACTGTCTGTGGCCACAATAGTGTTGGGCAGAACGGGGAGCGAATGGTTCCTCGCTCTGCCAATTAGAGCGCCACAGAGCGTTTAAATTTTTTTTTTTGCAGAAATCAATAATATAGGCGATTTTAAGAAATTTTGTATTCGGGTTTATTAGCCAAAAAATGCATTTTTATCATGAAAAAGCAGTTTGAAGCTCTCCCTCCTGTCTTCTCTTATGGAGAGGGGAGGGGTTGAGGGAGATGAGGCACCAAAACAGGACAATAAAGAGTTAATTTACAGCTACATCACTGGACTATCTCCTCTGAAGTCAGCACTGACCTCTCTGACCTCCGAATACTGGCTTTCACACAGCTCCCACTGAGTAATCCTTTATTCTCTGCTCTCTGCTGGCGACTAATCTCCCTCCTCCTCTCTATAGGTTACACAGGGCTCATGTAAAAGAGTCACGATTTCCTGATAGTGAGCAGTGAATGAGAAAGAAGAGGGAGGGGTGGACCTGGGGAAAGTCTTTTTGAATGCAGATAATGGATATCAATGCACGCCCGTTAAAGGGAACCAATCACTTCAAAAATATTACTAAGGGCCGTATTACCAGCCCGATATTGAGGAGAAAGCTGTCAGGTCAGCGCTCGCTTCCCCTCTCACTGTCGCTGCTATTACACCCCAAGACATTAAACAGGAAGTTGGGGGGAAAGGGCTCGGGGAGCAGCGGGAGGGGATGCCCACAGGATCCTTAGAGCATTCTGGTGGCCCATAGAAGATAGCGGTGGTCTGCTCCTGTCTATTACACAGGGCGACAGCCAGCAGACTGTCCCTGTCATTGCTGTATTGACGTCTGCTCAGCGATGTACCGGCACGTTTACCGAGTGCTTTATCGGTTGCTGAAGAAACTGAGCAGGAGACAGCGGGGCACCTAGACTAGTTGCACTTCCCCAACTGCTGAGGATAAGTTCTTGTTCAGATCTAAAAGACTTGAGACAGACCGAAGAGCGATATTCCCCCTTACGTGTACAAGTGGAATCCCCTCCCATGTGGTAGTTCCCCTTTAGGGTGCCTTCACACCTACCGGATCCACAGCGGATCTCACTTCTGCGAATTTGGAGCGAGATCCACTGCGGATCCGGTACCATTCACCCTAATGATAGCACATACCCGCAGCGGGATTGACATCCCGCTGTGAGTATGAGCTTTAACCCCCTAATGCCCGCAGCTCCGCCGCATCCCCGCCTCCTGCAGCTCCACCGCTGCCCCCATCAGCCCCGGCGCCTGCATCCCCAATCGCCGCCCGCACGCATCCTCGATCAACGCCCGCATCCCCCATCATCTCTGCAGCCCGTCCGCATTCCCGATCATCCCCGCAGCCGGCACGCATCCCCGATCGCCGCCCGCAGCCCCCCCGCATCATCCCCGCAGCCCGCCGGCGAGAGCATACATTACCTGCTCCTCGGCGCAGCTGCTGGGATGATGCGGGCGGGCTGCGGGGATGATCTGGGATGCGTGATGGCTGCAGGGATGATGGGGGATGGGGGCGGCGATCGGGAATGCGTGATGGCTGCAAGGATGATGGGGGATGCGGGCGGCGATCAGGGATGCAGGCGCCGGGGCTGATGGGGGCAGCGGTGGAGCTGCAGGAAGCGGGGATGCAGCGGGGCTGCGGCCATCAGGGGGTTAAAGCTCATACTCTCAGCGGGATGTCAATCCCGCTGCAGGTATGTTCTATCGTTAGGGTGAATGGTACCGGATCCGCAGTGGATCTCGCTCCGAATTCGCAGAAGTGAGATCCGCTGTGGATCCGGTAGGTGTGATGGCACCCTTAGAGTTATAGCTAGTTAGTTACTTCAGACTCTGGCCGCAGGGCCAGGCCCTGGAAAGGACACCCTCAGAATACTTTGCTTTGTGCTGGTCTACTCTGGAATTAATCAGGAACTAAACTGGACCTCATCTGGGCACATGGCTCTCTCCACCAGACTTATAAGTAAGGACTGGGACTTGTTTCCTATTGATGGAAAGCAGCCTGAGGTACCTTGGTACAAATCTGGAGGGAAAACTCTAGCAGACCTGTGATAGGCCCTGGAGGCGGCTGGCAAACTTCCTCTCACACACTTGTAAGTGTCACATAGACATTTAACCCATTTAGTATCCTTGAGTCTGTGCTCAGTGTGAAAGAAACAGTGCCATCTTGTGGCCATAATTCAGTAAGCACCCTGCAATACACCACATCAGTGCCGACCTACCTACATATACACACACAGCAGGGACACTGGAATAGGAAGATATTTTTATGACCTTCTTACCTGTTGGTGAATTATCTCCAGATTTTGTGGACTCCATTCTACCCATGAGCGCCGACTAACCATGACTTTCTTGTTACAGTTTGAGGATCTGAACACCGTGGCCGAATGTCTCTTCTCTCTGGTCAATGGAGATGACATGTTCGCCACCTTTGCACAAATCCAGCAGAAGAGCACCCTGGTGTGGCTGTTCAGCAGACTCTACCTATATTCCTTCATGAGTCTGTTCATCTACATGATTCTCAGCCTGTTTATTGCACTTATCACAGACTCCTATGAAACCATTAAGGTGAGTTCATGATGAGGTCAAACGTACACCGAGATCTTTTCCGGAGAAAAAGTTTTACATCTAAACTTGATTACAGCTGGGGGCGCTGTTGCATAAGTTTCCATTAGTGATGACAGTGGCAAAAACCGGTACTGCAAGTTATAAATATAAATACACTTATCAGCCATAATATTAAAACCATCCGCCTAATATCATGTATGTCTGCCTTATGCTGCCGAAGCAGCTGTGATCCATGAAGGCTTGGATGACGCAAGACCTCTGAAGGTGTCCTGGGTTATTATAGATAGATAGGTATCTCGTTTACCTCATTTCTCCCAGTCATTTTTAATTGAAGGAGGAAATTTTTTTTTTTAATGAACTGGTGTCAGAAAGTTATACAGATATGTAAATTACTTTTATTAAAAAAAAAAGAAAAAAAAAAAGAAAGCTGTTATATGTCCTGCAGGAAGTGGTGTATTCTCTCCAGTCTGACACAGCGCTCTCTGCTGCCACCTCTGTCCATGTCAGGAACTGTCCAGAGCAGCAGCAAATCCCCATAGAAAACCTCTCCTGCTCTGGACAGTTCCTGACATGGACAGAGGTGGCAGCAGAGAGCACTGTGTCAGACTGGAAAGAATACACCACTTGCTGTAGGACATTCAGCAGCTGATAAGTACTGGAGATTTTTTTAATAGAATCTGAATTGCTAATTTATATAGAAGTAATTTTCTGTTAACACTTGACCCCCCCCCTACTGTTTATAAGTGAAAAAAATTAATTTTATTTTACTATACTCGTGTTGTGCTTTGTACATAGAACTACCAGAAAAATGGTTTCCCAATAACAGATCTTCATGAATTTTTAAATGGGAGCGATGTCCAGTTTGAAATGCAGAACTGTGAAAAAAGACCGACAAAGAGATTTCCTGTGATCTGCTGCTGTCTAAGGTGAGATGTCAGAGATTTCCTGTGATCTGCTGCTGTCTAAGGTGAGATGTCAGAGATTTCCTGTGATCTGCTGCTGTCTAACGTGAGGGGTCAGTCATTTCTGAAGACCCATATAGCTACTTATTTTCTATGGAGTACACGTGTGAAAACTTGTCTGAAGCCGCCATGCTATTGCTTTAGCTTTGGCTGTCCAGGCATGATGGGAGTTGTAGTTTTGAAACAGCTGGAGGGCCGAAGGATCCCCATCCCTGACCTAATAGTTGTGCTAGGTCTTATTTTTAGGGGATATCTTATTTTTCTATGAAGAAGAATTCACTTTTATTGTTGAACAAGAAAAATAAACACATATATTGTATACTGTACAGTCTGGAGACTGTAACGATCTCCCAACGATCTTCCCGCCACCAGGAAGAGCTCATCACACTCACACACATACAGCACAGCGAGGACAGAGTGCGGTATAGCGGCTTTGGCCACCAGGGGGAACTCACCACAGAACACTCTTACAGCACAGCAGGGACAACGGGATTACGGCAAACTGTGTGCAGTTTTACATCTGGCGATTTACGTTGGGGACATCGGGTTTGCATCAGGTGATGGGAACATCAGGGTTCGCAGCAGGTGACTGCCTTGATATTCTGCATGCAGCTGCTCTGCAATGAACGTTAAAGGTAGGGGACAACATGGGCTGCATACCCTGGTGTTCTGTTTGGCCGCCATGCTTCCTAACAAAAACTTTGCTAGGTCTTACTTTTGGGGGAGGCCTTATATTTAGCAATTCAGCAAAACCTCTACTAGGTCTTATGTGTGTGTGTGTGTATATATATGTGTGTGTATAATATATATATATATATATATATATATATATATAAAATAATATATTTATTATTATTATTTATTATTATTTTATTATTATTTATTATTATTATTTTATTATTATTATTATTTTTATTTTTTTTATTATTATTATTATTATTTTTATTTTTATTTTTTTATTTTTTTCAGCAGACAACAAGAAGAAGACTCTGTCCTTATTAACTGACACAAGCTCGTGGGTGTTTCTTTATTATCACATATGGTGGACACTTCTCGAGCACGTCCTGTGCCTTGATAAGACTTCACAAACTCTTTCCCATGTGACGGATGGCGGACACTCCCCGGAATAAGCGTGGTGTTTTTCCTGCTCTTGGATTGCCGGCGGTCCCAGATGTTGGCGGTCACTGTTTTATATGCGGGTTGCATCTAAGCTGAAGGATTCTGCTGCGTCCCCGGTAATGCATTGATTGCGGTTTCCTTGCATCGTCGTCATCGCCTGCACCGGCTACTGGATGGCTCGCCATTTACAGAGAAAACCTTTTATTTTTATGCACTGAATAATTTATAAAAGTGGTTTATTTTCATAAATGTGTTTATGTAAGTGGGGTGCTAGGAGAATAAAAGTGCTTTATACTGAAGGCTTGTGGTGACTTGACGTAATTTATTTTTTACATAATGTTATGTTATACCGGAATATTCCAATAATTGGGTCTAAATTGCAAAAACAAAAAAAAAAACTTATTAGCACTGTTGTTGGGGAGGAGGGTATTAGAAGACAGAAAGATGAGTCTCTCCAGTGAATCTCCAGTCATCCAGTACTTATTAGCTGCTGAATGTCCTGCAAGAAGTGGTTTATTCTTTCCAGTGTGACACAGTACTCTCTGCTGCCACCTCTGTCCATGTCAGGAACTGTCTAGAGCAGGAGAGGTTTTACTGATGCTCTAGACAGTTCCTGACATGGACAGAGGTGGTAGCAGAGAGTACTGTGTCAGGCTAAAAATAAAATACTACTTCCTGCAGCACATACAGCAGCTTATAAGTATGGGAAGACTTAAGATTTTTAAATTAGAAACCTATATAACTTTCTGAAACCAGTTGGTTTGAAAAAAAAAAAGATTTTACCCGGAGTACCCCTTTACACTCCTAATAGCACAGAAACATGGCCAAGAGTGACTGCAAGAAACTTACCTTCATCCTCAGTGCCCCGTGCATAATAGGGAGAGATCGGCAGGTTACATTCTTAGTTTTCCTTTAATAGGATACTTGTACATATTTTATAGCCTGTAAGGCTGTGTTCACACTACGTATATTTCAGTCAGTATCGTGGTCCTCATATTGCAACCAAAACCAGGAGTGGATTAAAAACACAGAAAGGATCTGTTCACACAATGTTGAAATTGAGTGGATGGCCGCCATATAACAGTAAATAACGGCCATTATTTCAATATAACAGCCGTTGTTTTAAAATAACAGCAAATATTTGCCATTAAATGGCGGCCATCCACTCAGTTTCACCATTGTGTGAACAGATCCTTTCTGTGTTTTCAATCCACTCCTGGTTTTGGTTGCAATATGAGGACCGCAATACTGACAGAAATATACGTAGTGTGACACGGAAGAAAAAGAGCGCTGCACCTCACACCTATGGCTGATACTAGTGCCCCTAGGCTAAATAAAAAACACATCAGAATTTTGTGTATGAATTGATCAAGCCATACTGCCCCATGTACCTCGTGCCGGTATCTGATACACATGGGTCCCTACACTAAGGGTACTATTACACGGAACGATAATCGGCTGAATTGGCCCGATTCGGCCGATTATCGCTCCGTGTAATAAATGCAACGATCAGCCGATGACAACGATCATCGGCTGATCGTTGATATAGGTTAGACCCTATTTTCGTCTGGCACCGACCGCGCACCGCTGCGTGTAAAAGCAGTGCGTGGCCGGCGACTAACGATATACATGACCTATCCACGTTCCAGGGCTGCTCCCAGGGTCCCGCGCGCGCTCTAGCTTTACAGAGGCCTGTCAGCTGATAGGCCGCTCAGCCAATCACAGGCCGCAGCGGTCCCGGCCTGTGATTGGCTGAGCGGCCTACCAGCTGATAGGCCGCTGTGAAGCTAGAGCGTGCACAGGACCCCAGGAGAAGCGGACGGCAGGAGCAGCCCTGAAATGTGGATGGGTAATGTATGCCAGTTTAGCAAGGGCTGCAAGGACATCGGTACCGATGTCCTTGCAGCTCTTGTCAAACGATTATCGGGCCGTGTAATAGGCTGCTCGTTTACAGGTATTAACGGGCCCTGCTCGGCCCGTGTAATACCACCCTTAGTCCACACCGTGCCAGTCAGTGGCCACCAACCCCGCAGGCGCGCACAGTCAGGGAACGGGGGCCATGGGACGGCCCTGCAACCCCCATGCCACAGGACCAGACCCAAAAACACCACACCAGAACCCGGCCGCATTTTGTTTCTCTCTTTTCTCCGTGTATTGCACTCCTCCTGGTGAGACCCACATGACCGCAATTAGCAGGAGACACCTGAGTGCACATGGTTTTAATCCCTCCTGTCTTTTCCCATTCTGTCTGCAGCAGCTATGGTGAGCGCAATACCTCATCCAGACTTGTGCTGTTTGGGGGCGACCTTTCTCCGCCGGCGGTGCTGGCCGGGTTCTGGTGTGGTGTTTTTGGGTCTGGTCCTGTGGCATGGGGGTCGCAGGGCCGTCCCATGGCCCCCGTTCCCTGACTGTGCACGCCTGCGGGGTTGGTGGCCACTGACTGGCACGGTGTGGACTTAGTGTAGGGACCCATGTGTATCAGATACCTGCACGAGGTACATGGGGCAGTATGGCTTGATCAATTCATACACAAAATTCTGATGTGTTTTTTATTTAGCCTAGGGGCACTAGTATCAGCCATAGGTGTGAGGTGCAGTGCTCTTTTTCTTCCATGAACTGCATACGTAGTGTGAACCCAGCCTAAAGCTGCATCCAGAGTCTTTACCATAGAGTCCTCCATGTTAACCAGGATCAATAGAGCAAAACTGACACCACCATAGAATCCAACAGGCCCTATTAAAGTCAGTGGGATCCACTGGGTGTCTTTAATATCCTTTGATCGAATATGTCGCCATTTTTAGTGGTTCTGCTCCTCTGGCCAGTGGCGTAGCTACCATAGAGGCAGGGTAGGTGGTTGCTATGGGGCCCGTGCAGGAGAAGGCCTGGGTGAGAAGGTAAGAGCCTGTGTCCTTCTGCTTAACCCCTTATGTACTGTTGTCTTTAAGTGACCCAATGGTTACTTACTTGCTGCAACACAAAAAAGGGTTAACAAGCAGAAGACAGAGATCTCTTCTTCACTGCTCTGATAACCTCTGACCTCTGTTCTCCAGCTGGCAATCAAGTAGAAATGTGCAGAGCTCCGTGCAGAGGTCAGGGGTTATCAGTGCACCAGCATTAAACCATATATATACATATATTTATATATATATATATATATATATATATATATACTCACCGGCCACTTTATTAGGTACACCATGCTAGTAACGGGTTGGACCCCCTTTTGCCTTCAGAACTGCCTTAATTCTTGGCATAGATACAACAAGGTGCTGGAAGCTTCCTCAGAGATTTTAGTCCATATTGACATGATGGCATCACACAGTTGCCGCAGATTTGTCGGCTGCACATCCATGATGCGAATCTCCCGTTCCACCACATCCCAAAGATGCTCTATTGGATTGAGATCTGGTGACTGTGGAGGCCATTGGAGTACAGTGACCTCATTGTCATGTTCAAGAAACCAGTCTGAGATGATTCTAGCTTTATGACATGGCGCATTATCCTGCTGAAAGTCGCCATCAGATGTTGGGTCCATTGTGGTCATAAAGGGATGGACATGGTCAGCAACAATACTCAGGTAGGCTGTGGCGTTGCAACGATGCTCAATTGGTACCAAGGGGCCCAAAGAGTGCCAAGAAAATATTCCCCACACCATGACACCACCACCACCAGCCTGAACCGCTGATACAAGGCAGGATGGATCCATGCTTTCATGTTGTTGACGCCAAATTCTGACCCTACCATCCGAATGTCGCAGCAGAAATCGAGACTCATCAGACCAGGCAACGTTTTTCCAATCTTCTACTCTCCAATTTCGATGAGCTTGTGCAAATTGTAGCCTCAGTTTCCTGTTCTTAGCTGAAAGGAGTGGCACCCGGTGTGGTCTTCTGCTGCTGTAGCCCATCTGCCTCAAAGTTCGACGTACTGTGCGTTCAGAGATGCTCTTCTGCCTACCTTGGTTGTAACGGTTGGCTATTTGAGTCACTGTTGCCTTTCTATCAGCTGGAACCAGTCTGCCCATTCTCCTCTGACCTCAACAAGGCATTTCCGCCCACAGAACTGCCGCTCACTGGATGTTTTTTCTTTTTCGGACCATTCTCTGTAAACCCTAGAGATGGTTGTGCGTAAAATTCCCAGTAGATCAGCAGTTTCTGAAATACTCAGACCAGCCCTTCTGGCACCAACAACCATTCCACGTTCAAAGGCCCTCAAATCACCTTTCTTCCCCATACTGATGCTCGGTTTGAACTGCAGGAGATTGTCTTGACCATGTCTACATGCCTAAATGCACTAAGTTGCCGCCATGTGATTGGCTGATTAGAAATTAAGTGGTACTGTGCAGTTGGACAGGTGTACCTAATAAAGTGGCCGGTGAGTGTGTGTGTGTATATATATATATATATATATATATATATATTACACACACACACAGTGCTTTGTGTTGTGCTTAGGGGAGGGGGCCCCTTAAAACATTTTGCTATGGGGCCCCGTGAATCCTAGCTACGCCCCTGCCTCTGGCTGAATAGAAAACTTGAAATTACAACGCAAATGTGAACCGAGCCCAGGTCCCACTTTCTTTATAAAGCCTGAGGACGTCCTGGAGGGACGTTTTCCTCTCCGTACCTTGGATATCTAGCTCTGTGCCAAGCAGTTACACCTCATTGATTTTCCATTTACATATCCGTTTAACATATCGCTGAGACGCAGACGGTTCAGGACCTTGGTCAGACTGGGCTGCTGCCTTGTCCCATTAACTTATTGACCATGAATGAATGTAGGAAGTCAGAGCTCCAGATTGATGCAGATGGACAAAACCGCTTAGAACGGCCGCTGGGCCCCAGGCCAAGTATTGATGGACATATAATTGCCCCTTTTTATGTTCAGGGAGTTCAATATTGTTCATTTTTAAACCGCCAACATCTCCGAAGAGCCGTCTATGGACTAATCCATTACAAAGCTGCGGACGATAACAGAAGGTTACTGCCTCATCTTCCGTGTGTATTGCACATTAAGCAGGTCTGGTAATACCACGGCCTCATCTGACGGACGCCGTCACATCACAAAGCTTTTAGTTCCATGTTTATTTACTTCAGGTAGATATTGGCATTGGCTTTTGCCGACTCTGTGCTTACTCTTCCAGTAAATCTTGGGGGGGGGGGGGGGGGGAGGGGGGAATGATGACGCTGGATTAGTATGGATTTACTGTGAGGAAATTAGACAGGCGCGTCCGTGCAGAATCCTTAGAATAACGTTATAGACCGTAATGTAATATAGTATGGTACCTTTGGCCCTCCAGCTGTTGCAAAACTACAATTGCCATCATGCCCGGACAGCCAAAGCTAAAGCACAGAGCACTACATAGAACATGGCATTAGCAATCCGTAAAGTTGGGTCCGCACTAGGACCTGCGCTCTGTTTTAGCAGCACGGGTCGCGGCCCTGTCCAAACATACATGCGAATTGGCCCAGTGAAATTCATTGGCCTTGTGAGTAGGGCCTGAGGTAGTTTGCCAGATCTAGTGACTAAACCCCCTCTTACACAGGGCAATTTTTAACGACTAACAATAAACGATTGTAAACGAGATTGTTTATCATTAATCTGAAATCGTTCACAGTATTACACAGAACGTTGGTCGTTAGTAACGATCGTTACTATGATCGTTACTGCGGTGGTTACTCCATCTGATCCTAGCAGAACAATGTGCAATTACACGGAATGTGGAATGTGGAATTACAGCGAACGATTAGCGAATGGTTAACGTTAAATTTAGGTTCAGATCTAAATCTGAACAATTAGTGAACAAATGCGGAACTTGAGCGAACGATTGTAAACGATTAATGATTTTAGGGTCAGATCTAGATCAGTGAACAATTTTTCAGCCGTTGCCTGCAATTACACAGAACGATTATCGTTTAAAGGGGTAGTGCGGCGGTAAACAACTATTCACAGAATAACACACATTTCAAAGTTATGTTATATATGTTATATGTTATATGTATGTTATGTCTGTGAATCCCCCCCTTTCCCGTGTCCCACCACCCCCGCACGTGTACCTGGACGTGTGGTGCATTATACATACCTGATCCGTGTCGCGCCTGTCCGCCATCTAGTGCCAAGACGCCATCTTAGGACGGACGGCCAAACCGCTCTGACCGTCCCTAGTGGCGGCCGCCTTCTGCAGCGTCATCAGATGCTCAGCCGCGAATGGCTGAGCATAACTGTGCTCAGCCAATCGCGGCTGAGCACAGTTATGACGCGGCAGAGGGGGGCCGGCATCAGGGACGGCGGCAGCGATTCGGCCGGCCTCCCGAAGATGACTTGGCACAAGATGGCGGACGGGCGCGACACTGATCAGGTATGTATAATGCACCACACTTCCAGGTACACGTGGGGGGGTGGTGGGACACGGGAAGGGGGCGATTCACAGATATAACATACATTACAAAGTTGTATAACTTTGTAATGTGTGTTATTCTGTGAATAGTTGTTTACCGCCGCACTACCCCTTTAAATTCGTATGATATAGCGATTTTTCGCACGATAATCGTCCCGTGTAATAGGGTCCTAAGGGTAGAAACACACCGGATCTGCAGCGGATTTTACGATTTAAATCTGCAGCGAAATCCACTGAGGATCCATTGTCTGTCAGTTTCAATGAGGAGACATACTCAAAGGATTATCTATGTGACAGGTCCCCCTTAAAGGGAAACTCCAGGTAGAGGTTAAAAAAAATGAAACTTCTGCAGAAGCATATAGCATTACTTACCTTTCTATCCCAGTTTTAAAACTAACAAAAATTCATTTATTTGGGGGATTTTTGTATTGTGTTTCTGTCCTTCCTGGTTGAGCAGTTCCCAGAATGCAATGCTTTTCCTCAGCTGATCATCACAGTCCCCCACCCATCACAATCAGTAAAATTAGTGCTGCACCTGCTTCTGGCCATTCAGAGATGGTGAATCACTCAGGAGATTGGGTCATCCAGTCACGCCTCCTGTGACATCACGCCCTGCCCCCTGTCTGCATCATCAGCCTGTCCTCAGCAAACACACACAATGTGAGACAGAGTCATGGAAGATTTGTCTCCTAAGGGGGGAGAGCAGAAAAAGACAATGTGAATTGGCACAGGGGCCGCTTTTTTTCACTTACTGGATTTCTATCATCTACCAGTGTGGCAGAACCGCACTCATACAGTAATACATTGTATAGACACATCTATATAACTTTTGATGTACTTTTAATAGAAAACAAGTTTTTCTTATCCGGAGTTCCCCTTTAATGGAAATGAGCTGCAATAGCACCCAAAAAACTGACAAGAGGGGCACGGTTTCTGGAAGAAAGCGGCCATGTTTTTCTAAACCAGCATAACCCCTTTAAAATTGAGGCCTAAGACGCCACCACAGATTTGTAATCCACAGAAGGTCACTAGTGGGAGACCCACAATCATGGACTGGTTGACCAACAGGAGCCCAAGCTCTGAGGAAATGAATATAATGGGTCTGATACGGTCTGCAAATCCAGAAAGTGGAGGAGATTTATGGTGCTGCCGTATTCAAAGATTTTCTTTGTTGCCCATAACAACCAATCACAACTGAGGTAAAATGAAAGCTGGGCTGTGATTGGTTGTTATTGGTAACAAAGAAAATCTTGATAAACACACATTACTAATGCTAAGTTTACACGGAGCGATAATTGGTCCGATGGTACGATTAACGATGTCGGAGTAACAATTTTTTTTTCATAACGATCAGCGTTTAGACGGTACGATCGGCCGCCGCTCCGATCGCCACCCCCCGCCACCGCTCCGATCGCCGCCGCCGCCCCATTCACGAGCATACGTTACCTGCTCCGCGTAGCAGGTCTTCAAAATCCCCGACTCTCCTCTTCAGTGCATTGATTGGCTGGGTGGCGATCGGAGCGGCGGCGGGGGTGGCGATCGAGCCGGCGCAGGGGGCTGCGGATGAGCGGGGGGCCGGGCGGCGGGACTATTGCGCGATGACTGTTTACATGGAACGATCAGCGAATTTTTTGCGAATGATGAACGACGATTTAAGAACATGTTAAAAGATCAAAATGAACGATTTATCGATCGTTTGCTGCGTTTACAGGTACGATTATCATTCGAATTCGATCGTTATCGCGAAAATTCGCCGTGTAATCGCTAATCGATAATTGCTCCGTGTAAGCATAACGGTCCATTTACACAGAAAGATTATCTGTCAAAGATTTGAAGCCAAAACCAGGAACAGACTATAAACAGGGAACAGGTCATAAAGGAAAGCCTGAGATTTCTCCTCTTTTCATATCCATCTCTGGCTTTGGCTTCAAATCTTTAACAGATAATCTGTCAGATAATCTTTCTGTGTAAATGGACCCTCAGTTATATTACTTTGTAATGTGTGTGTTAATTGAGCAGCAAAAGAAAAACGCTGCACTACCCCTTTAAAGTAAATGGAGCTAACTTGTAATAACACTCACAACCTGAGGATAGGGGTGGTTCCTGTTTTTTTTTTTTTTTGTAATCCTGGAAGATTTCTTTAATATTTGGGACTGAACCTGCGACACCGCCATAGTCTGCACCGCCACAGTATGAGATCCATGGCTCACGATGCCTGATTGTGTCGTTTTATTGTTGGCTGCGAACCGTTATTGGTTTCGTGCATGAAGGGTTTCTCATACACGTCCTCTCTGGATACATTAGAGTAAACTATTCATATATTTTGTCTGCACCAGTGGGTGAGTGCCTGAGAATGTTACACTACCCTGCATTGTAAGGCGATCATTAACCGGATCCAAACCATATTATCTATATCCATTTCCTTTCACTCTGCAAATTCAGTCATTTTTGCACTTTATAGTGTAATCCCAAGATGATGGGAAGCTTCACAGGCCGGACACCAGGGATGCCATCATAGTAAATGGGGGTTCCGGCTTTTACAGTAATGATTCCAGACACTTAAGGCCTTTCCACAGGATATACCATACATCTATACAAGTTTTTATGGTGTATTCAAAATATTAATAGGCACTGTGCATAATCAATAACACAAGCGAATATAGGAAATTGTGGAGTATATCTTACCAGACAAAAATGCCACCTTTTATCAAGCCTCTTCCCCCCCCCTCTTTCAAAATCAGCTAAGCAACGGTTTAGCCTCAAATGACAGGGAGTAGGTGGAACTTAGTGGGAGGGGCATGACCCCCAAGGCACAAAGGATTTAGCATAATGTATGCCAAACCTTTGCTTAAATTATAGCAGCAATCTACTGGCAGAGATCTCTTAATATATGTGGGACATATTAGTCTGTATACTTTCACTTTAGAGCAGCATAAAAACAGACAGTCATAACTTTCCCCCACAACTTTATTTACCATTTACAAGATCTCTGCATACGATCAGTGAATGGAAACCATCTGGTTTACACCCAGTAACTAAAAATTGTACATACTTAAAGGGGTGCTCCAGAGAAAAAAATTCAAATTGACTGGTGTCAGAAAATTCTATCGATGTGTAAATAAATTTGATTTCAAAATCTTTAGTCTTCCATTACTTATCAGCTGCTGTATGTCCTGCAGGAAGTGGTGTATTCTTTCCAGGTTGACACAGTGCTCTCTGCTGCCACCACTGTCCATGTCAGGAACTGTCCAGAGCAGGAGAGGTTTTCTATGGGGATTTGCTGCTGCTCTGGACAGTTCCTGACATGGACAGAGGTGGCAGCAGAGAGCAGCTGAATGTCCTCCGGAGTACCCCTTTAATACTTCTCTTAAGATGACCTAGGCTGGATACAACTGTAGCAAACTCTCAGCTGTAATGAGTATTATTTTCTCTATTACAAAGCCTCTTTGAAACGCAAATTTTCCCTCGCTGCCAATCTTTCTGAAATGTAAAGGAAACTGGAGAATCGTGTTATACGGGCGGCGAGTACAGACCTGCCCCCTGACTAACCTGAATCCTGTCCTGGCTCATTTCAACCGTCATCTCATCCACATTGTTTTTTAGGTGTCACTCCATATCCGATGTGCGTGTGAGTGCGGCCGCTAATATCAATGAGTCTGGCTGCCCACTCAGAATCCGAGTCACTAAGGCGGAGAGCCCCCTCTCCCTGCCTCATTACATGTGGAGTGTGGATAACAGCACTGGGCCGAGGGAGGGAGAGGGGGCTCAATGGACGCTAAGCTCCGCCTTTATGACACTGTCAGTAACTGATGGTGCCATTAACAGCACACAGGAAAGCTGGCAGTATCACTTTAAGGGTGCACTCACACATACAAGTTCTGCAGCAGATTTGAAGTTTCCGATTGAAAGCAAATCAAATCTAAGGGTGCGTTCACACCTACAGGATCCGCAGCAGATCCGCAGCAGATTTGATGGTGCAGATTTAATGCTGTGTTCAGTTATTTAAATGAAATCTGCTGCGGATCCGCAGCGGATCTGCAGCAGAAAATACACTGCGGATCCGATAAGTGTGAACGTACCCTAAGGGTGCAAACTGGGCGAATCCGCTGCGGATTTCTCGCTGCGAATCCGCAGCGAGACCCACTGCAGATCCCTGACCTGTGCATGGCAGACAAACTCGCAGCAGGATGGACATCCCGCTGCGAGTTTGTCAGAAGCCCGCCCTGTTAACCACCCGCTGGAGCGTATATGTCACCTGGTCACAGTCAGTAAGCTCTGCCGATACAAAGTGGTCTGGTGGTGATTTTCCACCACATCATCTGTCAGCAGACGGTCGGTCAGGGAGCCCCATACACCTTAGATTGACTTTAGCCAACTAAAGTCTAAGGTGTATGGGGAACCTTTGGCACAAAAAGAGGACATAGACTATCTTGTACTATATCTCCAATGCACAGCACACACAATATACACAACCTTAGCCATAGCAGCATGGAGGACATTACAGAACATCAATGACAATGTAAGCTGCCTCATTCCAGATGCTCCCTCCTCCTCCTGCCCCTCCCATCTCCATAGACTAATATGGGCAGCTTGTAACTTGGCATAGCTATAAGCATGCCAATGCTTCTTGCAGCTAAATTATAATATATCTGTCTGCATTAATGCTGAAAAGTGACTCCCTTACCCTTTTCCCTCATCACTGAGGCTTCCATTTAAAGGGGTACTCTGGAGAGTAATTTATTATATATATATATTTTTGCAATACATTGCTTGAATAAAGTTATATTACTTTGTACCTTGGGGGGTTGGGGACTTGTATAGTAGGGATACCACAGGCATTGCTTGGGCCCTGTGGATTACTGCATTGTGATTCTCCAGCTATTATAAAACTACAACTCCCAGCATGCCCCGACCTCTAAACCCAATTGAGGAGAACAAGACATACAGTTTTATTCACCAAACCCTGAGTGTGGTTCACTGTATACAACATGATATAAGATGACTCGGTGTATTCCCTGTATTAGGGAGCGTTGCGAGGTCTTTGTGGCACGATGGGGGGGCAGCCATGTTTACCTTATACTATGGCAATAAATATCCGATTGTATATACTATAAGAGAAGAGGAGATACTACGGTGGACGCTCCGGGATATGAAGCTAAACCAGTGTTTACAATGGGGAAGGTAATGGGTGGTAATGTATATAATACGAGCGTAGAGGATAATGTTATATTTCATCTATACCGTCTAATGAAACGATAAATTCTGCAATGTATAAACCACAACACAATATAATGTAATAGATAGAAACTTTTTTCCATTATTTACTTAGGATACAGGATCCGGCTGCAATATTAATGCAATTTAATTATGGCTGCCATTGAAATGAATGGAAATGTTTGGAGAAGGAGTCTGAACTTTTCCATTTCATTGTCAAATGTCCCTTCATGGAGCAGAGAACCGATAATTGACAAGACGGTCAGGAGATGGATTACGAATCTGTACAAATTTTCCGACAGTTCGGGTTCGCACCATCCTGAACAATCAGCATTTGAATCTAGAAGATAGATGCAGCCCAAGGACTGCCGCCTGGAACACATGGATACAACCATAGGCTTTCGTCTGTTTTCTGAAACATTGGATCCAGAGTCCTCGCCATAGGAGGTCTGAGTTATAAGCACATGTACTGGCGGCTATTATAGCTATTATTACATATCCGAATCATTGAACGGCATCAAGCTAATTTTTTATTTCTTTTTTTATCATTATTAAACATTGCTCCGGACCATCGAAGATGATGGTAGCTCAAAAGGTTGGGGACCTCTACTGAGCTAAAGTTTGGACTATCTCTTAAAGAAGATGTACCATCCTCTTTAATATGACCCACTGATAGATCGGCACGGGGAAGCCGGTGCCGCGGTCTGTTTTTCGAACTGTGACCCGGTTCGCGTGTAGGGCGCCGTTCTATCCACGGGTCCTGGGTCGGTGCTGACACACAGGAGGCGGGCCGTCCCGCCCCCAGTGGTGGGGAATTCCCTCCCTTCTATGACATGGCTCCCTTAGAATCAATAGAGCCGCCTCATAGAGAGGAGGAAATTCCCTCCCACTGGGACCGTGGATAGAACAGCGCTGTACACGGGAACCGGGCCACGGCACCGGCTTCTCCGTGACAGCGCCGATCTATCAGTGGGTCAGATAAAAGAGGATGTACCTGATGGAACATCCTCTTTAAGCTTTTGAATGTTTATTATTGTTTTCATTACAATGTTGGCCTGTACATGGGATCATCCCCCGTCTACACCATTTTCTTCCCTGATGAACCTGGTTTTATATGTCAGGGGAAACTTGTCTTGCTCCCTGATGAACTGGGGGAAATACTTCGGAATCAAGTACACTTATTGGGTATTCCGACTGCTAAGTGTTATTACTTTGGCCGTTTTAGGCTGTTGATATCTGTGTTCTTACTCGTACCTGACCCCCTCCCACACACACACTTTAGGGAAGATTTAACAAACATGGTGTAAAGTGAAACTGGCTCAGTTGCCCCTAGCAACCAATCAGATTCCACCTTTCATTCCTCACAGACTCTTTGGAAAATGAAAGGTGGAATCTGATTGGTTGCCGGGGGCGACTCAGCCAGTCTCACTTTACACCATGTTTGATAAATCTCCCCCTTTGTGTTTTGTTACTTTTTCCTTCACTTTACTTCAAGGAGGGGCCGACACTGTGCTTGGTTCCGCCCTATTAAGAAGGTGGTTACTCCAAAAGGCAGAGAAAGATGGTGGGACCAAGAATAGTGTTGCACTTATTCCTTCCTTTACCGTTTTACATAGTCACATACATATGTTCCCCCTTTTTCTGGGACTTGTCTTGAGGAGAGTTTCTTTTAGTCTTTATACCTTGTTTTTTAAGTGTCTCATATGTTTTAGGATTGTGGTCTTTTGATTTTTTTGTGTTTTGTTTTTGCCATACTTGTGGTATTGTAGGTTTTCAGTGTGATTAGACCTGTTACACTGTATATACAGAGATTTAGGCTACAGTCACACGTCAGTGTATTTTCAAGGATGAAATTCTTGATCTGCACTTTTTTCTCTGCAATCCGAAAAATATCGTCCGTATGGTGCTCCGTATTATGCAGATTCGATATAAATGCTATAAAATGCTGTCATTAGCTGTCCCACCCACCCAGTAAAGGGGTTATCCAGCGCTACAAAAACATGGCCTCTCTTCCCCCTCTCGTCTCCAGGTCAGGTGTGGTTTTCAATTAACCTCCATTTACTTCAATGGAACTGAGTTTCAAACCCCACCCAATCTAGAGACAAGAGTGGTGCAAAAGTGGCCATGTTTTAATAGCACTGGATAACCCCTTTAAATGGTGATGTCACAGAATTGCAGGAAGCAATTACAGATGGTTTAGCGGAGCGCTCAGGTGTTTTCTGTAAAATGTGGAGGATCCCATAGACTTCTATTGGAGTGTCCGTACCCAATCGGGGACCGAATTTCAACCTGTCCTATTTTCTTTTGCGTTGCGGATCTGCAAATTTACAGTCTGTGTGAATAGCGCCATAGAAATGAACGGGCTGCATTGTTTTCTGATCAGCAAATACTGATGAAAAATACTGAGGTGTGAATGAGGCCTTAGTGTGGTGGATGTAAGGTGGAAGGATCCAGGATAACCGCGCTGGAATGCAGTGTATATGTGGGTATAGGGGATGCGTAGCGCAACGTACAGGTGCCCCATGTGATTTATAGGGTTGAGCATGTTTTACACAAAGCATATGATGAGTTAATCTGGGAGGGAGCGGAATGCTCTTCCTTGCGTGGGGTGGGACAAGTAGAAAGCATGCAGACTGCCCTGCAAGTTGTAACCAGCAGCTCTCCCCGCACCACTATAGTGTGATCACCCAGACGGGAGCTTCACTGTGTCCATCCAGCACCATGTCCTGGGCTCCATATCTACTAGACCAGATGCTGCCCATGCATCTACCTGCACTGGACACCTGCAGCAACCAAGAGGGCATCTGATCGGAGACCAGTCCAGCCGTGAGTAACCCAACTTTCTACAATATTCCAACCTAACCGTCCATAGGAAGTAATGAGCATGACTTATATATATCAGGCTTCCTTCTATACTTTATAACTGATGGACTCTCTAAGTCCACGACTCTTAAGACTTGTGCTCGGAGTCGGTAGACGTTGCCAATGGATGACACCATTTTAACACCAGCAGCGATTCAGCAGGTACTGCCCAATGATCTAAGTGTTTAACATGATGTCACTAGATATCTCTGCAGGAAAGTTTATTTTTAGGTAATTTTTTATTTTTGAAAAAATGTGGGGGGGGGGGTCAAATAAGCAAGAAGGACATGCCCTTACTGGACTCGTATAAGATGCTTCTGATGGATCAGTATAGATAAAAGGGTAGGGAGGGAGACTTGAGTTGACTCCTCGCCCAATGGATTTGAGAGTCAAGTTGTGATCTGTCATAAGGTTATTAATGTTTTAATTAAAGAGGTACTCCAGATACTTTTTTTCTCTTTCAAATCGCCTGGTGTCAGAAAGTTATATAGATTTGTAATTGACTTCTATTTAAAAATCTCCAGTCTTCCAGTACTTATCAGCTGCTGTATGTCCTGCAGGGAGTAGCGTATTCTCTCCAGTCTGGCACAGTGCTCTCTGCTGCCACCTCTTTCCATGTCAGGAACTGTCCAGAGCAGCAGCAAATCCCCATAGAAAACCTCTCCCGCTCTGGACAGTTCCTGACATGGACAGAGGTGGCAGCAAAGACCACTGTGTCAGTCTGGAGAGAATACACCACTTCCTGCAGGACATACAGCAGCTGATAAGTACTGGAAGACTGGAGATTTTTAAATAGAGGTAAATTATGAATCTATATAACTTTCTAACAGTTTTTGTTTTGTTTTTTGCCTGAGTACCCCTTTAAAATGTATTGATTCCTATGTTATGTCAGATCTAGAGAATCAGTCAAATAGTCGGGATTATGGAATATGGATATGGGTGGATGATAAAGTCAACAAGAATGGGTTGATAAATGGCATCTGACTTACAAAGTGACTTGTATATTAGTATCTGAATGATTTATAGATCACATGAATGTCACTATTACATGTACCTGCAGTGATGTCAGGATTCTCCTCCCAGGTAGAATGCGGCTCTGTTACTTCATTGACTCAGGGGGGCCCATGTGTGAGAGCAGGGGTCAGAGGTCACTAATACACACAAAATTGTGTAAAACCGGGAGGACTATGGATTTGGGGAACAAGCAGGCAGCAGACTGGATTGTAGCAGCTAGTGTCAGGCAGCTGCCGCTAAAGCAAAGAAGATCATGGGATGTATCTAAAGCAGGGATGGGGAACCTGTGGCCCTTCAGCTGTTGCAGAACTACAATTCCCATCATGCCCGGACAGCCAAAGCTAAACTTTTGGTCGTTCCTGGTTATCCAGGATAAGAACAGGCATAGCTACTTTCTTGTAAAAACAGCACCACCCCTGTCCTTAGGTTGTGTGTGGTATTACAATTCAGCTCCATTCGCTTTAGTGGAGTTGCAATACCTCACCCAAGTGGTTATGTTTTTTTCTAAGCCTGGACAACGTCTTTAAAGGGGTTGTCCACCAATTTTTTTTTTTTTTATTCAAAATCAACTGGTGTCAGAAAGTTATATAGATTTGTAATTTACTTCTATTAAAAAAATCTCCAGTCTTCCAGTACTTATCAGCTGCTGTATGTCCTGCAGGAAGTGGTGTATTCTCTCCAGTCTGACACAGTGCTCTCTGCTGCCACCTCTGTCCATGTCAGGAACTGTCCAGAGCAGCAGCAAATCCCCATAGAAAACCTCTCCTGCTCTGGACAGTTCCTGACACAGACAGAGGTGGCAGCAGAGAGCACTGTGTCAGACTGGAAAGTATACAGCAGCTGATAAGTACTGGAAGACTGGAGATTTTTTAAACAGAAGTAAACTATGTATCTGTATAACTTTCTGATACCAGTTGATTTGAGACCATTTTTCTATCTCTGGAGTGACCCTTTAATACAGTCATACCCATAATGCCCCAATAATTGCACCCATAGGATATTGTATATTGAGTTTCCAGCATGTTTGGTAACCACGATCCATGTTCGGGTCTTATCCATAGCTCCTGTAATTGTAACAGTCATGGCCGGCGTTAGGGGGGGGCAAGCAGGGCAAATGCCCAGGGCCCCCATCCCCCAGGGGCCCCCTAACGCAGTTCCAGTAGGAGAGGAGAGCACAGGCAGCGTCCTGCAGCGTCTGTCAGTGATCCCCGGCTGCTGCCATCAGGGGTCAGGCAGAGGCTGCAGGACGCTGGGCTGGTGTCTGCTCCGTGTGTGTAGCTCCCCCTCCCCCTCCCCGTCCCTCCAGCTCCTCTCTGCACGTGACTTCCTGCTCTGGTGTGGAGCTGTCGGGACGATGGAGGAGAGGGGTGCCGGGTGAGGATGACAGCTGCTGCTGCTGCTGCTGCAAGGTACATGAGGGGGATGTACCACTACACCCAGCATGCTAGAGGGGGTAAGTATACTGTACATGTAGTGTGTAATGTGTATGAATGTAAGTGTATAATGGATGAATGTAGTGTGTGTTACATGTCCTGTGTATAGTGTATGGGCTGGATGGTTTGTATCTGTATAATGTGTTTTCATGGATGTGTGTGTGTGTGTGTATATATATATATATAGCTGTGTGTGTGTATATATATATATAGCTGTGTGTGTGTATATATATATATAGCTGTTTGTGATTGGGTGAATAAATCCTCACTATACACTACTGGAGTGCCGTCCTCGTGTTCAATTTTTATATATATATATATATATATATATATATATATATATATATATATATATATATAATGGTGTGTGTGTGTGTGTATATATATATATATATATATATATATAATGGTGTGTGTGTATATATATATATATATATATATATATATATAAAATGGTGTGTGTATATATATATATATATATATATATAATGGTGTGTGTGTATATATATATATATATATATATATATATATATATATATATATATATATTAGTGTGTGTGTATTAGCACTGCTGACTCCAAGTGTTGAGGTGAATAGACTGTATATAGGAGCTGCAGCCATTCTCTGGCCTCATCAGTCCTATGTAATTGCTGCAGGTGACCACTGAGGCCGCTGATTGGCTGCAGCTCCTATGTATATAAGGCAATACGGTGAGAAAAAAAAATAAGGTGGTATTCAGTCCTTAGGTGGTGGTCACTGTATGGCGGTAATATTGGTCTGTATATAGAGTCATTATGTGGCGGTCACTCTTTGGCATTAATATTGCTCTGTATATAGTGTATATATAGTCATTACTGCCATAGATTGACTACCACATAATGACACTATATACAGACCAATATTACCGCCATACAGTGACCACCACATAATGACTATATACACTATATACAGACCAATAGTACAGCCATAGAGTGATCGCCACATAATATTGGTCTGGATACAGAGTCATTATGCAGTGGTCAATCTATGGCGGTAATATTGGTCTGTATATAGTGTGTATATAGAGTTATGTGGCGGTCACTCTATGGCGGTAATATTGGTCTGTATATAGTGTGTATATAGAGTTATGTGGCGGACACTCTATGGCGGTAATATTGGTCTGTATATAGTGTGTATATAGAGTTATGTGGTGGTCACTGTATGGCAGTAATATTGGTCTGTATATAGAGTTATTATGTGGTGGTCAGTCTATGGCGGTAATATTGGTCTGTATATAGAGCCATTATGCAGTGGTCACTCTTTGGCAATAATATTGGTCTGTATAAAGTGTCATTATGCGGTGGTCACTCTTTGGCATTAATATTGGTCGGTATATAGTGTATATATAGTCATTACTGCCATAGATTGACCACCACATAATGATATTGCCAAATTGCCGCCATACAGTGACCACCACATAATGACTCTATATATAAACTATATACAGACCAAAAGTACAGCCATAGAGTTACAGACACATAATATTGGTCTGTATACAGTGTATATAGAGTCATTCATTATACAGTGGTCAGTCTATAGCGGTAATATTGGTCTGTATATAGTGTATATAAAGAGTCATGCGGTGGTCACTCTATGGCGGTAATATTGGTCTGTATATAGTGTATATAAAGTCATTATGGGGCGGTCACTTTATGGTGGTAATATTGGCCTATATATAGTGTGTTTTCTTCAATAACGGTATGGAGGTAATATTTGGTCCTGATTATAGTGATTTTTTTATTTTATTTTTTTAATGCAATTCATATAAATAGTTCTTGTGTTTACACCACTAGCGGCAGTCCTGGCATGTAGTGGCAGTCCCATAATGTAGCGGCAGTCCCAGAATGTAGCGGCAGTCCTGCCATGTAGGGGCAGTCCCATAATGTAGGGGCAGTCCCATAATGTAGGGGCAGTCCCATAATGTAGGGGCAGTCCTGGCATGTAGCGGCAGTCCCGGCATGTAGCGGCAGTCCTGACATGTAGCGGCAGTCCCGACATGTAGCGGCAGTCCCGACATGTAGCGGCAGTCCCGACATGTAGCGGCAGTCCCGACATGTAGCGGCAGACCCATAATGTAGCGGCAGTCCTGGCATATAGCGGCAGTCCCGGCATGTAACCTTCTGAACTGAGTAAGGGCCCTAATACATGGAGCGAAAATTGTCCGAATCAGGACGCTATCGCTCTGAGAGGACACTGGGGAACATAATCAGGTAGTATATATCACAGACAAGGCCTGAGGACACCGGGGGACCTTAATCAGGTAGTATATATCTTTATTGTTTACTATATACAGCAAGGATTGCACACACATCACTAATGATATACTGTATATATACACATAGGGGGGGAAATTTATCAAACATGGTGTAAAATGAAACTGGCTCAGTTGCCCCTAGCAACCAATCAGATTCCACCTTTCATTACTCACATTCTAAGTAGGTGGAATCTGATTGGTTGCTAGGGGCAACTGAGCCAATTCTTCTTTACACCAGTTTGATAAATCTCCTCCATAGCTTTTGCTGCATCATAAAAGAGCCATGTAGTAGGCTCTCTAAGCGAGCTCCATTCTACCAGATTGGCGCTCGCTTCTGCGGAATATCAGGCCGTGTAATACGGCCTTAAAAGTGGCCGTACACTTCCAATAACTGCTGGCTGAACAATCCTTCAGCTGACAATTATCTGTCCCATCCGGTCCCGTCCTCCCCATACACAGAAATTTGGCACATCTGAGTGTTCCTGTGTTCTCTATGAGAGGGGAAAGCCATAGCCATACAGATCTGATGCCGGCTTATCTCTCTGAGAACAAAGAGGTTGGGCGTTGATTTTCCATCAAGCTCGACCCCCTATGTCCACTGATATCATCTGTCAGAGGACTGTCCAGAGAGCCCCATACACCTTACGCTGATGGCCGAACCCACCAGGAGCAACAGGTACCACCAACAAAAGAGTAACATGTATGGGGACCTTAAATTGTTGCTAAAATATTTCAGCATTTGGGGCCCCACCTTTAACTTTGCCCAGGGCCACATCTAGTCTAAAACCGGCCCTGGTAACAGTGTTGCTGTAATATCTTGCCCATGTGCCACCCTATGTGCCAGCCAATGCCAGTCAAGGGCACCAGAAGGAATGTCCATGTCTATTCCAGCTCTGCATTCTATCTCTTCCTTGTAACTTCTGACACATTTCAGCCGCTTGGTTCAGACTGTGGGAATTGTGTCACTACACACCCATCTGTGCACCGAGCTGAGAACATATAATTACCAGCATGGAGCCTCCTTGTATTTCCCTGATAGGATCGGAGAGTCTGATGGATTCAGGGTGTAGGATGACTCCAGGACACTATTCCTAGATTTCAGTACGGATAGACTGTAGCCATTACTATAGAGGCAGACCGCGCGGCTGCTACAGGGCCCCCAGAGATATGGGTTCCAGCCCCTGCTGTTCCTATCAGTTGTTATTATTATTATTATTATTATTTATTAGCAATCAGATTGGCCCCATCTGTCCTGGTCGGCCATTAAGGTGAACAAAAATGGGATAATTGATGAATTGAGAGCATAAATGTAAGTTGGATGACAGAGTGGAACATTAGGGCTGTGCAGAATAGTGCAGATTTATATTGACTTGTCCCAACTTGGCTCAGGATCTGGTGGTGTACATCCTTGTGCTCTCAGAGAACTTAGCTCAGCACCTAGATCTTGTGGTTTGCATCCTTGTGCTCTTAAAGACCTATGCTTAGCATCTATATCTGGTACTTTGCATCATTATGCTCTTAGCAAACCTAGATTAGCACCTGGATCCTGGGATCTGCATCCTTGTGCTCTTAAAAAACTTAGCTCATCACCTTTATCTGTGGTCTGCATCCTTGTGTTCTTAGAGAACTTAGCTCAGCATCTAGATCTGGTGCTTTACTTCCTTGTCCTCTTAGAGAACTTAGCTTAGCACTTAGAACTGGTGCTTTGCATCCTTGTACTCTTAGCAAGATCCAGCAC
Source organism: Dendropsophus ebraccatus (assembly GCF_027789765.1). Classification (NCBI taxonomy): domain Eukaryota; kingdom Metazoa; phylum Chordata; class Amphibia; order Anura; family Hylidae; genus Dendropsophus; species Dendropsophus ebraccatus. Next base: position 117,484,297 of record NC_091461.1, on the reverse strand, counting down.
CTGGATCTTGGGATCTGCATCCCTGTGCTGCTAAAGGGCTAAGCTCAGCACCTAGATCTGGTGGTCTGCATCCTTGCACTCTTAGAGAACTTAGCTCAGTCTGGTGGTCTGCATCCTTGTGCTCTTAGAGAACTTAGCTCAGCACCTAGATCTGGTGGTCTGCATCCTTGCACTCTTAGAGAACTTAGCTCAGTCTGGTTGTCTGCATCCTTGTGCTCTTAGAGAACTTAGCTCAGCACCTAGATCTGGTGGTTTGCATCCTTGTGTTCTTAGAAAACTTAGCTCAGCACCTAGATCTGGTGGTTTGCATCCTTGTGTTCTTAGAAAACTTAGCTCAGCACCTGGATCTGGTGGTCTGCATCCTTGCACTCTTAGAGAACTTAGCTCAGTCTGGTGGTCTGCATCCTTGTGCTCTTAGAAAACTTAGCTCAGCACCTGGATCTGGTGGTCTGCATCCTTGTGCTCTTAGAGAGCTTGCAGCAGTGTGATCAGAGCGGATCACTGGACCAAAAAATCCCCACAAAGAAGTATCAGCGCAGAGGTACTGTATTCCTGGCATATGTTTGCGCCCAAGGATCATCAGACAGTGTAAGCAGGATGGTTCATTTTATTGCAATGCATTTTGGCCTGATACATATAATACAGGCCTTTCTCAAGCATCTATCAAGCACCTATCCGGTATTATCGGGCCCCCATCGGCCCGTGTAATAGGACCCTTAGACATCTTAGCGCAGCACTAGTGATAAGCGATTACTGTTCGATTGAATAGATAGTACGCCGTATATTCAATAAATATTCGATAAGCGTTTAAATCCCCTTTCCCTGAGGTGTCATTGTTGACTTGGTGAACCTCCAAGTGGTCGAATAGATGTTTTTCAATAATCGAATACTTGTTCCCATAGACTTTAATGGGATCGAATAGTCGAATATCAGGGAGATATTCTTACGAATATTGAATATTTCCCTATTCGCTCATCACTACTCAGCACCTGGATCTGGTGGTCTGCTTCCTCGTGCTCTTAAAGAACTTAGCAACTGGGCCTAGAAGTTTTCATCCTTTTTTTTTTTTTTTTTAAACTCCATTTATTGAAAAGAGAACAGAATTATACACATGCAAAGTTGCAGGATATAAGCCAAATGACACGCACCAGAGTAGTAAGTGAGTACAGAAGCAGTCATGAGATAAAGCAGTAAGTATTCCAATATTGACAAAACATCAGTAGAATAAAGATTAGTATCACATGTAGGCGGAAAGTAGGTGAAAGCATCAGTCCTGCTGTGTGCCAATAGCAATAGGAATGTGACAGGAGAGCCCCTCCGATTACTGAGCTTCTCCTAAAGGTGGAGACTGGGTAAGAAGTCACAGGCAAATCACATGAAGCATCCCACCCAGAGAGTAGCTGAGCAGGACCTGCATCCTGAGAGGGGAGGGGGCCTGGGAGGATGATAGTTAGGGTCCTATTACACGGAGTGATCTAACGATAAACGATCGCAAACGAGATTGTTTATCGTTAACCTGAAATCGTTCACCATATTACACAGAACGATGGTCGTTAGATACGATCGTTATTGCGATCGTTTATTCCTTCTGATCTAAGGAAAACAATGGGCAATGTGCTATTACACTGGACGATTAGTGAAAAAATGCGGAATTACAGCTAACGATAATTTTAGGTTCAGATCTAAATTGACATACGAACGATTTTTCGATCGTTGCATGCAATTACACAGAACGATATAAATTCGAACGATATAACGATTTTTCGCACGATAATCGTCCCGTGTAATAGGGCCCTTAGGGTATTATGGGCCATAAAGAATGTTTTCAGTTTGCACCCCTGTGTTCTTAGAGAGCTAAAGGCCCTACTACACGGAACGATCATCGGATGTATACGGCTGATATCGGCCGTTACGGCCGATAATCGTCCTGTGTAATAGAAGGCAATGATCGGCCGACATGAACAATGTCAGCTGACTGTTGCAGTCGTCTGTCTTTTAAAATGTTGAAAGACAAACGACTCATAAAGCAGCGATCTGCTGCCATCGCTCCGTAGAATAGGAGCAGCGGGAGCAGACCGCCGCTATATGCTATGGGATGCCCAGACAATCTAGCGATCACCTGAGCGCCGCTCACCGCCGCCGCATGCAATAGCGGCGACAGCGAGCGGGGAACAGCGCTTGTTTGCTCCTTGTGTCGCCCCCGTGAAATACTGCCTTTAGTTCAACAGCTATACTTCATAGTTTGGTCCTTGTGTTTCAGAGAGCCTAGGACTTTGTGGTTCACATCTTGGTGTTTTTAGAAAACTCTGCACATAGACCTAGTCATTTGCATCCTTGTGTCCTCAGAAAACTTAGTTCATTACATAGACCTGGTGGTTTGCATCCTTGTATCCTAACTTAGTTCAGTACATAGACCTGCTGGTTTGCATCCATGTGTTCTCAGAAAACCTACAGTAGTTCAGTACATAGACCTGGTGGTTTGCATCCTTGTGCTCTTAGGAAAGCTAGCTCAGCACATAGACCTGGTGGTTTGCATCCACTTGTTCTCAGAAAACCATGCTCAGTACATAGACCTGGGGGATTTCCTCCTTGTGTTCTTAGGAAACATAGTTCAGCACATAGACCTGGTGGTTTGCATCCTTGTATCCTAACTTAGTTCAGTACGTAGACCTGCTGGTTTGCATCCATGTGTTCTCAGAAAACCTACAGTAGTTCAGTACATAGACCTGGTGGTTTGCATCCTTGTGCTCTTAGGAAAGCTAGCTCAGCACATAGACCTGGTGGTTTGCATCCACTTGTTCTCAGAAAACCATGCTCAGTACATAGACCTGGGGGATTGCATCCTTGTGTTCTCAAAGAAGTTAATATGCTAATTACATAAGTTACTATTTGGATTATTTTAAGTTGTGTTATCACATTTGCGTTCGGAATATGTCCATAAGAAAGTTCCCATTTCCGCCCTGATAGCTGCATGATGTTGCTAGGGTTGCTGGCAATGTAAATGGAGTGATGGGTCAGCACATGCTGCACTCCTTCCTCATGGAGCTGCTGGGGATAGCTTAGTACTGGATTTGGCTATCCCCGTGGCTCCATAGGTATTGCATGGAGCAGCCGAATTCAGGAGCTAATCTCTATGTTCCATTCAGCGGGGAGAGTCAGGTCCCCATTTTAGCAATTGCAGGGGGTCTGACCTTTGTGGATAGGGGATACGGTTCTATCACAATGGAATACCCCTACAAGCTAACTGTATTGGATTTCTATTCCTTTAAAGGGGTTGTCCAGCGAAAAACTTTTTCTTTCAAATCCACTTGTTTCAGAAAATGTTATAGATTCGTAAGTTAAAAATCTCCAGTCTTATCAGCTGCTGTATGTATTATGTATTATTTTCAGTCTGACACACTGCTCTCTGCTGCCACCTCTGTCCATGTCAGGAACTGTCCAGAGCAGAAGAGGTTTTCTATGGGGATTTGCTGCTGCTCTGGACAGTTCCTGACATGGACAGAGGTGGCAGCAGAGAGCACTGTGTCAGACTGGAGAGAATACACCACTTCCTGCAGGACATACAACAGCTGATAAGTACTGGAAGACTGGAGATTTTTAAATAGAAGTAAATTACAAATCTGTATAACCTTCTGAAACCAGCTGATTTGAAAGATAGAGATAAAATAGTTTTGCCAGAGTACCCCTTAAATGTAACACACTGTACTCCCCATCTGATTCTTGTTGACATCTTTTTAGTGTTCCTAGTTGAATTATAAAACATTACAAAATAATTCTACTGAAAATGTGTTTCATAGAGCGTTTTTCAGACGAGATGGCGCCGGGCAATGTCATCTGGCAAAACATTATTTTCCTGATTTAATCCCTTTAATAAAATGATGCAATGGCAGCTATTGTTAAATAATAAATAGTTGTGCGATACAGACCTCTCTTATTAAAGGGGGTGTCTGTCCCCAACTGGAAATCACTGGTCATCCACTTTTATCAGGAAGGGAAGTCCTTAATGTAGTATTACAAGTACGTTATTCCTATGAATGGATGGTTATGATATATGTGGATAGGCCAGGCCCACTAGGCCAAGACATTAATGCACAGGTCTTACATTGGGAACCCCTTTAAAATAAAGGTAACGTTTTTAATGTATATAAAACAGATGACAGCACTGACAGATATATATATATTATATATATGAGCCATGGACATCTACACACTATGGCCCAGGAACACAAGACGTCTCCCCTGTGTTCTGACAGCTCTCATTTCCCTATAGGACACCGAGGCTAATAGGAAGTGGTGTTCTAGGCTATCTCCCATATCACTCGCATAGACTTTAAATATATAACACACATGACCGCCACTCCATTCACACACTCTGCTATTGTGCAGGACACACAAAGGCGGGGAGGGGGCGGTTATTGGGGGCATGGGACCTATATTGTGAATAGGATATTAATATCAATTCTGAGAAAACCCTTTTAGGGTGTGTAAGATACCAGGTTCCTGGGGAAAACACACAAAAAAAGGACAGTTTAAAGGGGTTGTTCACTTTTTTTTTTTTCTTTTTTTTTTCAAATCAGCTGGTGCAAGAAAGTGCCAGAGACTAGTAATTTTACTTTTATTAAAAAACCTTAAGTATTATAGTACTTATCAGCTACTGTGTGTCCTGCAAGAAGTGACATAGTGCCACCTCTGTCCATGTCGGGAACTGTCCAGAGCAGCAGCAAATCCCCATAGAAAACCTCTCCTGCTCTGGACAGTTCCTGACATGGACAGAGGTGGCAGCAGAGAATACAGACTGGAGAGAATACACCACTTTCTGCAGGACATACAGTAGCTGGTAAGTACTGGAAGACTGGAGGTTTTTTTTAATAAAAATAAATTACAAATCTCTGGCACTTTCTGGCATCAGTTGAAAAAATTTTTTGGTGAGCAACCCCTTTAAGCGGGATAAGGTACAAGACTGACAAGACTACCGGTGATAGTGATGTTGTGACGCCAGTGCTAGTGCAGCGCACAGGTGTGATGTTGATACCTGCTTTAGTGTGGCTGGATGTAATCCTCAAATGGTCGGTGACCTGCCGGGCTGTGATGGGTCCCTTGGGCTCCTGTCACAGTAGTCCTGAGTGGCAATTGACCCACCCGGACTATCTGAACCGCCACCCACAGAAAGGGGGGAAAATAACCCAAGGTGTTTGGCTAGTGTATATAGGTGCTGGTGCGGAGGAAGAGATAACTGAGTCCCAGTGATATAAAAATAGAACAGCTTTACTGTACAGTCTCTTGGTCGTACAATACACTTTTGTAGAGAATAGATAAATCTTTACTCGGACTTTAGTACTTGAACTTTTTTATGCTGAGGAGATGCTTAAAGAGTTGAACGTAGAGTAGAGCAGCGTAGAGAATAGTTTGTCAAGAGAGTTCTAACCCATGAACTCTGTACAATGTACTCTGCCGGAACTAGAGAGAACACTTGTAGAGTGAGAAGTAACTTGTACCTGTATATAGACTGTAGTCTGACCACATTCTGCCCTACAGTGTCGAGTGACTCGTCCTCCTAGGGTGATACAAGCCCCAGTCGTGGTTACCTGGATGAAGCTAAGTTCCTGGGGGTGTCCCAGTTACATGTACTGCGAGATAGGATACGTAGACCTCCTGGTAGCTTTGTCCTATGCAGGCTAGTTCCTCTTTTGTATCAGGATACTGCCCTGCACTTTTACACTGGTTCTCGGCGTGAGCTAGGATGTTTCTAGACTCTTCTCCCTTGTTAGCACTGCATAGTAGATATAGTATAAGTACTGAAGGAAGTGGTTGTCTCTAGCTGCATCTGTATATACACGTCTTTGACTCAACCAACCGAACATGGGGGCTAACTAACTCCTCCTCCTGGGTTGTGTGTGTGTGTTTGTAGAGAGCAAGAATAGGGAGAAGAAGAAAGAGCATCTCCAATAGGTCAGCGTGGAACACATGGTACTACAACAACATTAACCCATTGATAACTTCAGCTGTGCAAACAAGAACAGAGGCGTATAACAGACACTGACATCTAGTGATGAAACTATAGAATACTACCTTCATCACTACTCAACCTGGAGTGAGAACTTTACGACAGATGCCTAAGGCACCTAACAATGGGACCCCACAGATATGCTCCAATAATATTCTTTCTCTCTCTGTAGGATGCGGGGGCCCGTTCAGGATGAACACCTGCCACTATGATAAACGCATGGACTTTTTCTACAATCAGAGCAATTCGCAGACGGAAGACGACTGGACAGGAACCAAGCTGATCTTGTTGTTCTGTTTCGGGGCCTGCTGCTGTCTGTTCATTTTCATCTCTAACATGCTGGTCATCGCGGCCGTGGTCAAGAACAAGAGATTCCACTATCCCTTCTATTACCTTCTGGCCAATTTAGCGGCGGCGGACTTCTTCTCGGGGATTGCCTACGTCTATCTAATGTTTCATACGGGGCCAGTGTCCAAAACACTAACTGTACACAAGTGGTTCCTGCGCCAGGGCCTCCTGGACACCAGCATGTCGGCCTCCCTGGCCAACCTCTTGGTCATTGCTGTTGAGAGACACATATCCATTGTCCGAATGAGAATTCACAGCAACCTGACAAAACGGAGAGTGACTTGTCTCATTCTGCTCATATGGGGGGTGGCCATTTTTATGGGTGCCGTCCCTACCCTGGGCTGGAATTGCATCTGTAACATAACCACCTGTTCCTCCCTTGCCCCTATCTATAGTCGGAGCTACCTGACTTTTTGGACGGTCTCTAACCTGGCTGTTTTTATAATCATGGTGGTAGCGTATCTAAGAATCTACATGTACGTACAATGGAAGACCAACGTGTTATCTCCGCACACCACCGGCTCTATAAGTCGACGGCGGACTCCGATAAAGTTGATGAAGACCGTCATGACTGTGTTGGGTAAGGCCGCTATATTCTTCATGTGGCTAATCATACATCTGGCTGTGTCTTCTATAGGGCTCATAGTTTATGCAGAGACATTCGCACAAGGTGACTTTATAGGAAAATGGTTAAAGGTATTTCCACCAGCTTCATACCTTGTACCGAGAAGATGATGGTTACTAGAGATGAGCGCAACTGGAGCATGCTTGAGTCGGGTCAAGTCGGCATTTGAATAAGTAGGATGCAGTCCTAAGGAGTCCTGGAAACTATGGATACAACCATGGGTTATAGGCAGTATCCATGTCTTCCCGGACTGCCTAGGGCTGCATCCTACTTCTTCAGCCAACGGTATTCAAATGCCGAAGGATCGGTCTCAAACATGCTTCAGTTGCGCTCATCTCTTTGTACTCTTTATGTAAATTGGGTCTGGCCAAAAGATGATCAGTAATAGTGCCAGAGGTTGGACTCTCACCAATTAGTTATTGATGGCTTATGTGTGTTATAGAGCATCTATGGAAAAAGTTAAAGGGGTTGTTCCACCAAATAAAGATATGCCCTATCCTCAGGGCCCTGTTCTTGAGATCACAGGGGTCCCAGCAGTCAGATTCCCCACAATCTTGAGTAGGGGGATCAGCAAATATTTTGTAGCAAGGTGCTTTTCATACCACATATAGCTTTTGTATCTATAAACCCCACAGATGGCAAAGTGTCATTTGCACCTCCATTTGGGTGTCTTACATAGGGGTTTCTGTTTACTTGCTGGATGGAACGGAGCAGCATCCAGGAACAGATCAAGCCTCCATATGGCAGTGGTCGGGGGAACTCCAGCATATACCCAACTGGACATTAGAAAGAACTGTCAGCGGGTTCATTTGCACTAATATGTTCTGTGTCCCTGTAGCTGCCTCCTCCTACCTTTATATGTTTCACCATTTTGAAGTTATTTAAGAATAATGAAATATGTAATTGAGCTTCTTGCGTGCACTGGGGCTGTTCCTCTGCTGTTTAGAGATTAAATATTGCCTCAAAACTACTCTGAACAAAACAGAAAGATATCACCAGTGATACCATTACATAATACCGCCACACCATAACCTCTATCACTACAACCCTATAACAGAGTGCAGTTACATCCAGTGACTCACAGGGGGCGTCTTCTCTGATCAGCATCTTTTACTTTTTTTTTTCTCTCCCCATCCAGCGTGGGCCACCTTTAAGTCTTCTCTCAGCTGTAAATCTGCTCTCCAGAATCTGCCAGAGAAACATTTTAGGGTCCAACATATACAGTAGTTAGGTCCCCTGTATCCCTATATAGTAGTTACACCCCTCTGTGTCCCCACAGTTTTAAGGTGTCCCTGTGCCCCCACTTAATTAGGTATGCTCTTCTCCTCACTCTTGTGGCCCCAGGCAGTGTCTTTCCGGAGGTCATAAGAGGCCGCTCTCCCTTTTCAGCGCCACAAAGAGAGAGCGGCCTCTTGTGACTGCAGGCAAGACACTGTGGCCACAAGAATGACTGACAGTGAAGGAACCATTGGCTCCTGCCCTGTCAGTGCTGTTGCTGCATGCAACTATGAATGCTCGTTACGAGCGCTCATAGTTATAGTTCAGAGCGGGCAGGCGGTGGCCCTGTCCGGTGGTCTTGGGAACAGAGCGGGACGTGGGGGCACCTTGGATGTCGGGGTGCTTGGTGCCCAAGACCGCTACTGCTGGTTAAGCTGGGTTCACACTACATTTTTGCATTCCGTTTTTTTCATCCGTTTAAAAAAAAAAAAAGAGGAAAAACTGATGCAAAAACTGATGCAATCGTTTGCATCTGTTTTGATCCGTTTTTCCATTGACTTCCAATATAAAAAAAATTAAAACATTGTTTTTTTTAACGTACACAAAAACGTATGTGTTCCCTTTTTTTTTCTTTTTTTTTTTTTTATCATGGAAGTCAATAGAAAAACTGATCAAAACAGATGGACACAAATGCATCCGTTTTTCCATCCGTTTTTCCAAAAAAGTAGTGTGAACCCAGCCTTAGGGTCCTATTACACGGGACGATTATTGTGCAAAAAATCGTTCTCGTTCAAATTTAAACGATAATCGTTCTGTGTAATTGCAGGCAACGATAGAAAAATCGTTTGTGTGTCGCTGATCGTTGATTTTAGATCTGAACCTAAAATTATCGTTAATCGTTTGCTGTAATTCCACGTTCTTTCGCTCAAGTTCCGCATATTTTTTCACTAATCGTTCGGTGTAATTGCACATTGTTCATTGTTTCGCTGGGATCAGAAGGAATAAACGATCATAATAACGATGGCAATAACGATCATCGTCCTGTGTAATATGGTGAACGATTTCAGGTTGAAGATAAACAATCTCGTTTGCAATCGTTTATCGTTAGTCGTTAATTGTTAAAAATCGCTCCGTGTAATAGGACCCTTAGATAACTATATAACGTTTCTTTTTATTATACAAACAATAGCTTTTATTTGCTTTTACGATCACTTGGCACCGACTTCCCGATCCTTCACACAAAGCCGCAAACACTTTACTTCCATGCAATTTACAGCTCCATTTCTTTTTATTGTTTTGCTACAGTGTTATCTCTCCATTGCATAATGTACTTATCTCCTTACAGGCAAAGGCCGAGCCCATTTCTTATAAGTCTATACCTGCTAATTATTAAGACAAGGCTTAATGGACCAAAATGAGTCAGTGACCGGAGCCTGGACTCGGCCTAGAGACTCATTTCTTACTCTGGTTATGTCGGTGATGTAATGTGGTCAGTGACTGTATCCCATGTTTATGGCTTATTTGCTGAACTGACATGAGAAGCAGGAGGAAGTTTAAAGGGGTACCCCGATGAAAATATTTTTCTTACAAACCAACTGGTTATACAGATTTGTAATTTACTACTATTTAAAAATCTCCAGTCTTCCAGTATGTACCAGCTGCTGTATGTCCTACAGGAAGTGGGGTATTTTTTCCAGTCTGACACAGTGCTCTCTGCTGCCACCTCTGTCCATGTCAGGAACTGTCCAGAGCAGTGGTAAATCCCCATAGAAAACCTCTCCTGCTCTGGACAGTTCCTGACATGGACAGAGGTGGCAGCAGAGAGCACTGTGTCAGACTGGAAAAAATACACCACTTCCTGCAGGAATAAGGTTTTCATGGTAATCATTTTTTTAAAGAATTTTTGGTGACATTTTTTCTAATTTCCCATTTTTCTATCTATATTCTAAAATAATCCTGAGATCTTGCAGTTTTCATTCTCACCACTGGGGCTAAAACTAAGCTGAGACTTCCTGTTGTGTCTGTGGTGATAAGGAGGAGGCTGCTATAAAGTGATCTGTACAGCATTGCAGCGTCATGTGACACCAGTAGATAGAGAAGACAATAACTGCTCCCTGTGGAATTTTTATTTATTTTTTCCTGTTCATTGTGCAGGATAAATAATATTATTTTATTAAAAAACTTATCAGTACTAGTTATGCTTATTCATTTATTTTCTTGATAAATTGTAAAGTGGGTAAAATGTTTTAATGAAAAAAATTTTGTTTGTTTGAAAAACTATATTTTTTTTAATGTTCATTATTTAAACTAAAGTACATGTACAATGCAGTGGTACTATATTGTAACATATAGTAATCCAGTTCCTCTTACACCCTCCTAAAGCCCTAGTTCAGATTCGCCTCCTACAATTATTTTGTAGGGGTCCAGTCAGAGGCCAGAGAGGACTAATTACTAGGGCAGCATGGTGGCTCAGTGGTTAGCACTGTAGCCTTGCTGCGCTGGAGTCCTGGGTTCAAATCCCACCAAGGGCAACATCTGCAAAGAGTTTGTATGTTCTCTTCCTGTTGGCATGGGTTTCCTCCCACATAAAAAAACCAAAACATACAGATAGGTGAAACGCTTAATAAAAACATTATTATTATTATTATTATTTACTATCATTATCTAACCACTTAGATGCCATGGTTGCTATTGACTGCTGCATCAAGGGGGTTAAATGGCTGGAATCAGAGTTATCTCCTTTAGCTGTTACTTGCAGTTAGAACCTAAGTGTGATTGGGGGTTGCTCATCTCCAGTCCTGATCCCACTCTATATGGACCTCCGAAAATTGGGACAAGCATGAAATGTCGGGAAGGGGTTAAAGCCAGGTGACACGGGTCTACTATCACTCCATTCATTTCCTTATTAAGATCAAACAAAGAACAAAACCTTTACAGTATGTTATCTTCTATTTCTGTGCTCAATGTCTGAGAAGATACGGCAGGCGTCTATGTAAAGTACGGGGGTCACGGCAGACGCTGCGCTCCGGATTGTTTTTGTCACGTCTGCACTCGCCTCCTTTTAAACGGAGATAAACTTCCTAATCTCCAGAAATCATAGACAACATGTTATCAGAACTCCATACCATGTCACAATACAGATAAATCCATGTACGCCGGAGACAGTAGGGGCAGGTCTGTTCTGTAGTCTCACTGCTCTTACAGTAAAGAATCCCCTTCTATATTATGGGAAAACGTTCTTATCTCTATAAGTAGTGGATGTCCAATTTGTCACAGTAAGAGACCCAGGTATAATAAGATGATGAGATATATATATCTCCGTACTGTCCATGTAAAAGCACATCCTTGCCATTTGCGTCTTTGATGTCTCTTTTGATACCATTTGTCATCTCACCTTGGTTTGGTAATTCTACTCTGTAGGCCGGACTGCTAAAACCCTTTAAAGGGGAACTATCAGCAGGTTAGACGAATCTGAGGAGGTTACTGAGAAGGAAGGTATGTGTCTTACCTTCCTCCTCGGTGATGGTCCGTGCTGTTAGTTAGGGGTAAACACTGCGACGACCCTTAGGAGCAGTGCCGCACTTTTTAATGATAATCAATGGAGCGGGTGGGCCGGATGACGCGGCAGTGCTCTTAAGGGTTCTCCGTAGTGGAGTTTACCCCGACTAACAGCGCGGGACCAGCAGCAAGGAGGAAGGTAACAAAATTCCCACAAGCCACCAGGATCCATTACTGCTACATTCATTCTCTATAAAGCTGCTCAAGATATGAGTACAGCCACCTTTGGCAGCTCCATACAGAATGAATGGAGCATTAGAGGACATGGACGGCTTCTTTCTTTCATTTACCGCTGGGCATCGTGATATCTTGCTCACCGACGTGTAGGTTGGGAGCCGACTCTCATGCGGTAGGCTGGGTGTTTGTGCTCTCGTTTCCTGCTCCTCTGCATTCGCTCGTGTTGGGACCTGTAGAGAGTTTTGCCACTTTCTTCATCGGAGTCATTATACAAAAGATCAGAAACTGGAAAAACTCCCTTTTCACTGGGAGCTTTGAAACTCCTCATCAGATGAAAGGATTCAGTGCAAGGCTGGACGTATCAATGAAGTCTGTACAAGCCGAGAACTGTGCATGTGTCCTGCAAACACGGAATCACATTTTACCCATCTTTACTGAGTAGATTAGTTATGGTAACCTGTTCCTTCCTGTACAGAAGTGTGGAGCATGACTGTGCATAAATCCTCCATCTTGTACAGTATAATTTTTTTTTAAAGGGGTTGTCTTAGGAAATCCTGTAGTTAAAGGGGTACTCCAGCCAGGACCCCAATTGCTGGGGAGGGGTTCTATGAAAACAATTACATCTACTTACCTCTCTGGCTCCAGCGCTGCCATCCAGATCCCCCTGCTCTGGTCCTTAGCCGCTTACTGGTCTGAGATGGGACTTGACATGGGCAAGCCTGCTCAGCCATTCTGTTGCTCTAGCTGGTCCTGCCTCTGCTGCTGAATGGCTGAGCAGGCATAAGACGTCACATCTCAGAAAGGAAGTGACTGGGTGGGATTCCGGTGGCAGGCAGGAAGGTAAGTATACATCCTCATACTGAAAGAATGGTTTGGCGATGTATAATGTTTACCCGGGAGGCCAAACTTTTCGAGTTTGACAACACTCTCTGTACAGCATATGGCTGTATTCATGTTTTCCAGGACTCTTTAGGGCGGCATCCAGCCTCTGCAGCTGCTGGGAGTCAGATGCTGAGCATTTGGGTTCGGAGAATATTTCCGACCCCCAACAGTTCAGCCTCTCCGTTCAACACTAACACAGTGTGGTGTAACCGTGCCAAGTCCATTGAGTTAATGCCTACTAGTGACTATGGTAGGTCCATTTCCGACCATATACTGTTCGTTTGCGGGACTGTGGCTGCTTGCCCTTTAGAACCCTATGCTTTGGCATCTAGGTTGAGGCCATATATAGATGATATGATTTCGGATGTAGAGTAGATTGTGGATCATTTATAGTAATTCTAAGATCTCCTCCTTGTATCACCAGGTGCGTTTGTTGTGTGCTGGACGCCAGGGATGGTTGTTCTTCTTCTCGATGGCCTCAACTGCACTTCCTGTGGCCTACAGCAAGTCAAACGATGGTTTCTTCTTCTTGCCCTGATGAATTCAGTCATGAATCCCATCATCTACTCCTACAAGGATGAGGAAATGTGGAGGACTTTCAAGAGCATGATGTGCTGCTTTACATACAGGGGGAAGCGACGGTCTTCCAGGTTTCCATCGACGGTACACAGCACGCGAAGCAACGATACCGCCAGTTATTACCTAGAAGATCTCGCCAATCAACTACCGCCTGAAAAAAGTGCCGTAACGATATAACAAGACATCCCAACAACCCGACATTACCTTATTAGTTTTTTTCCCTATTTATATCGAAATGAAAGACTGTCTTGTGGAAAATGGGGGGTTGTATAGTGTAACGTATGATAAAGGAAAGAGAAAAGGGATGTCCATGAAATTGCCCTCGGAGGACAGTACTGATGTAAATAAAACAATGTTTGGTTAGTGAATATTAGAATTTTTTTTTGTAAGATATTATTCATATTTGAATGTGTTTCATATGTTAGTATATTTTTCATCTCAGGTAGAATATTTGCATATAGATGACTTTAGATGGGATGACCCAACCGTCTGACGGCAAGCAGTAGGGTGGTCCATAGGAGTTAGGGGCCTATTCCATGGAGCGATAATTGGCGGAATTGCCCCGATTCGGCCGATTATCGCTCCGTGGAATAGAGAGAATGATCAGCTGATGATTGTGTCATCGGCTGATCGGTCATTTAGGTTCAAACCTAAAATCATCTAAACGATTGTCGGGCCGTGGAGTAGGCCCAGTAAACGAGTGCCGATCTAGCAGATCGGCGCTTGTTTACATCGTTGATTGGGCCCTGCTCGGCCTGTGGAATAGGACCCTTAGCCAGTTTAGGGGCCAGTATTGATGATCAGCTGATGACAGTACTAAGCGTTGACCATAGGCAGGGTTGAGCAGACCTGTCAAACTGTTTGGGCTCATCAACGTTCTCTGAACCCAAATGCTTGGTGTTTAATTCCTCGTGCCTGCAGAAGTTAGATGTCGTCCTACAGCTGTCAGGAAAACATGAAAACTGCCTATTGCCTATGGCTGTATCCATGTTTTCCAAGACTCACTAGGGCGTCCAAGACCTGTAGCCATGGGGAATCAAACACCAAGCATTCGGGTTCAGAAAGCGTTGATGAACCAAAACAATTTGGCAGTTCAAACGGTTTAATAATAACCATAAGGAAATACATATGGAAGAAGAAGCTCAAGTGGTTTTTACAAGGCAAAAGGAGGCCCAACTCAATGGTCAAAGTAACTATATGGGGTCAAGGTGGGGGTAAAACCACCAATGGCAGTATATAAGAGGGCCATTTTAACCTTTTTTTATATGGCATCCCTCTGTACTTTTTGGTGACTAGCATTGAACAAATATGTAAAGGGTTTGGGGCATTGACCCCAATCAATGGTATATGGAGCCCATGAAATTTTGGTGGAGGAATTGTGGTGTAAATCTTCACAGGGCCCTCCATCTCTATTGGCAACAAAAAAAAGACGATGGGGTAAACCGATGATTATGGTGGCCTAATTCTAATGTGCTGGACCCCTGTCATGGGAGGGGGGCTTGAGAGATTGGGCGCCAGAGGAGGTCACGGTTCTTGTATAGAACTCTTCCATTTTTCTTTCTTACTTAAAATTACACAATATTAATGTCCCGGCTTCCTGTTTATCCCCGACTATATAAACTATAGGCCAGTGTATATACAGTAACATCTATTAACGTGACCTAAGAAAGCCATGTTGTTTTAGATTGAGGGATGATGGGATCTAATCCTATTTAAAACGGCCATATGTGTATCCAGTCTGGACGTTCCTCTATGATTGATCACCATGCTGGTCCGCTAAGGTTACAAACTACTGAGGAGTGGCTGTATCATTCTTTTCCTTAATAAAAGTTTTAAAATTTGTCGTCTAGGACATCGAGAATATACTAGAATATATTTATTATACTTGAAGTGAGGGTTAGATAGGTACCTGTATAATGGTGACTTGATAATTCTTTTAAATGACACATTCAGCTTTACTTCATCAGCATAAGACTATTGTTCGATGCTATTACAGTAGAGCTGGGATGGGGAACATTCGGCCCTCCAACTGTTGCAAAACTACAATTCCCATCATGCCTAAAGCTTTGGCTGTTCAGGCATGATGGGAATTGTAGTTTTGTTGTGACCCGGGGCGCTTGATGCTGGTGTTGCTCTAGCCGGTGGGCTCTGGTGTTTTGGGGGGCAACTTGTCACGGTGGCCAGAAGTGGTAGTACCCAAAGGTAGTATAGGAGCCCCTATCTAATAAGTAACAGTACTCCGCTGGGATGTGTCTTTATAGTTTAGAATCTTGTAGAACTTCTTGTACTCACGTTTAGATATACTTTGGGTATCTGCCGCCTTCTGCCTACACAGTCTTGGTGACTGACCTGTGTGGTAGTACGAGTGCTAGGCCTCTGTCTCTAGGTTGAGCTAACTAGTGAGGGTTTCCCCACGTAGTCGAGTGTTGTCAGTAAAGTACTTTAGCTTAGCGCATTTTTGCTTTACTGGGGATCAGTCCCTCTTCCTTTCCTTTTGGGGTGCTTGTACAGCGTAGACAAGGGCGATCCTGTTTTCTGGTTACCCCACTGCTAAGGTAGCAGCACATAACTACTGTTGGTTTCTCTCTGGCACTAGAACTCTGTGTTGGACTGGCCCACGAGAGGACTTGAGGATCCTCCTGTGGGCCCCCAGCTTTAGAACCTGCACTAACACGACTGACATATAATTTCTCACTGGTTCTTCATTGGTGGGCCCCCAGGATCATTTTCTCTGGTGGGCCCCAGATACCCCAGTCCAACACTGCTAGAACTCACTCCTGACTAAAGCTAAGATGGCTCCCAACCACACTGAACAGGAAATCCCTATCCTTATATATGGTCATGTGACAGGAAGTGTGAGAGAGAGAAGGTAGAAGTGTACAGCGTGTAGACACAGTTAGCTAGGCTGTAGACAGGGAAAGTGAGACACCTAGTGGCTGGAGTGGAAATCCCAGCTGACATTACTTGCTTGTGATACCTGAGAGAGTTACTTTACCTGGGTGGTATAAAACTTAGGGAACCACCTGTGGTGGGACACTACAGTTTTGCAACAGCTGGAGGGTGGAAGGTTCCCCATCCCTGCGGTAGATGATCATGCCCAAGCCCCATCTGGGATATCATGTTTACAACCTGATTCCGTACATAGAGTCGAAGCAGATACCGACATATGTAATATTGTGGATGCGAGTTACCCTCCGATGACTACAGCCAGTATCTAATTTATTCTTAAAAAAACACAATATTCTTACGGTTTCTTGAAGAAAACTCTTAACATTTTGGCTTTGAACGTATAACTGTAAATTTTTTTTTAAAATTGTGTATCTTTACTGTATGTTAAAGAAATTATACTGGAAGGATGTTTGTGTTGTGACAATGTTATACTATTAGCCTGTTCAGTGGATGATGTTCCCTCTAACATGCATGGCTTCCATTATGTCATAGCCCTCACCCATACAGGGAACATGTCCTTCCTTGTCTACCATTATTGAACTGCCCGGGACTCGCCCCTATGGCAGAAGAATCCGATATGTCCGTGTTTCAGATGGTTGCGATGTTAGCGACATTGCCTAAGGGGTCACTGATGGCTTCTCCCCACCCGACAGCCTTTATTGATAGATCTCTCCATATACCCAAACAAGGTGAGATTTATCAAGGCTTGTAGTCATGAGGGCGGAGAGAAGATGTCAGGGACCGCCCTCATGACTAGTTCAGGCAGCATGAAAATGATGACAGATTTACCTTTTAAAGGGGTTTCACAGGATGTAAGGGTACTATTACACGGCCCAATAATCGTTTACCGATGTCCTAGCAGCCCTTGCTAAACTGGCATACATTACCTATCCCGGCTGCAGGGCTCCTCTTGCGCTCCATTTCTCCCCGGGTCCCGCACGCTGCAGCTTCAGAGCGGCCTGTCTTAACTGACAGGCCGCTCAGCCAATCACTGGCCGCGGCAGTCCCGGCCTGTGATTGGTTGAGCGGCCTGTCAGCTAAGACAGGCTGCTCTGAAGCTGCAGCATGCGGGACCCGGGGAGAAGAGGAGCAAGAGGAGCCCTGGACCATGGATATGTAATGTATTTATTTTCCAAATCGTCAGCCGCCGGCCGCGCAACGCTATTACGTGTAGCGGTGCACAGTTGGTGGCCGACAATTATAGATCAGAACCTATATCAACGATCAGCCTATGACAACGATCATCGGCTAATCGTTGTGTTTATTACACAGAACAATAATCAGCCGGATAGGGCCGATTATCGTTGCGTGTAATAGTACCCTAAGGGATAAATGTTTGACTTCTACTAAGATATATGTTAAAGGGATTGTAGTGATGTCGAGAATGGGGATTCAGAGTGACTGAGCGTGTGTGACCACAAGGGGTGAATAGGGTCCTCATTGTCCCCTCTGCTGGGGATACAGCATAACGTGATCTTGTGGACAACCCCTTTAAGAAATTAGTTATTCTGGAGCATGATGGGACAGACAATCAATTAAATGGCAAAACCCAATATATAAAATGTCTATACCATGTAATATGCAAACCTTCCCTGCACCACTGATGTGTACAGATATCGGGGCTGTCGTCACTGCCAAATCCTTTGCCCACCCAGTCTATTCTGCTTACACATTTCAGAGGGAACATTGGTATACTATCTGTAGAGGCTGCATTGTACATCCCCACTGCATATGGCCCCGCTGCACTGTAAGTCACTATGGTTTGCTGGTCAGATCAGGACATTTTGCTGTTAATAAAAAATCTTATTCATTTGTGTCTCTGTCTTATATGATTTCCCAGTACAATGGATGAGATAGGCCGCTGCCAGACTCTTCTGCCAGGGCACTAAAATCCAACAGATATAATCCACGAGTCTAACCTCAGAAAGCCATAAGAGAAACAGATGGCTGATATCAGGGAGACCAGCCAAAGATAACACTGATGGCTGCTGGTTAAAGCGCTCAATGCAGTAAAATCGTAGGTGCATTGCTCCCTGGGAAACATGAATATGCAAAAAAGAGCCTGTGAAGACTCAAAACACAGGACTAGCCAGATTTCCCTCCGGGAAGGACCTGGCCAGAGGTGTGGCTCCTGTAGAGAATCTACCATATTAAGTGGCCCTATAAGTCAATGTAATGACAAGGGAAAAACCAAGGCCAGGTATCCATCCACATACAGCTGTTACAGGGTGTTGCCTCTCATCAGTGTGGAGCAGGATTCTGGCTAGGTGGGAGCAATGCCTAGTAAAGCCATAAAAGAAACAGATCACTGATCTCAGGGAGACCAGCCAAAGATAACACTGCCACCTGCTGGCTAAATCACTTAATGTAGTAAAATCCTAGGTGCATTGCTCCCTGATGAGGGTCAACACCCCAAAACAGCTGTCTGTGGATGAATACCTAGCCTTGGTTTTCCTTTTTCAATATATTGACTTATAGGGCTGCTTAAGATGATGGTTTTGGTGGTTTCCCTTCAGGAGCCGCCCCTTGGCTGGGTCCTTCCTGGAGGGATGTCTGGCCAGTCCTGTGTTTTGAGACTCTTAATTGAGGCTCCATGGGCTCTTTTTTGCAACTTCAGAAAGCGGCTGTCAGTACAGTGCTGTGGGGATTCAAAGACTTTCCTCCTGCTGGCATGATATTGACACATCGTGCCGGTAAGGGAAAGAATCCATTACATGCATTCACCGTCTGTAAGGTCTACAAATCTATGGCGTGTGAATGCCGCCTAAGTACCTCCCCATTACATCAGGGGACGGGGGAAACCAATATTATAAGGGGTCCAAGTCTGAGCTGCAATACCACACCCAACCCATAGACAGGTATGGAGCTGTAGCCATGATTTTCTAATCCCACTAACCCCATCTCAGATTGTTTTCCCTGTCCATAGGAAGCTGAATGTTGGGGGTCTAACTGCTGGGACCCCAACTGATCCCGAGAAGAAGGAGGCAGTTGTCCCTGCAATGAGTTCAGTGCTTGGAAATGTTCTGAAGCCTCATAGAGAATTAAAGGAATACTCTGCGGAAAATCATTTTTTTTTCTTCAGATCAACTGGTTTCAGAAAGTTAAATAGATTTGTAAATTACTTTGATTCAAAAATCTCCAGCCTTCCAGTACTTATTAGCTGCTGAATGTCCTGCAGGAAGTGTTGTATTCTCTGCAGTCTGACACAGTGCTCTCTGCTGCCACCTCTGTGCATGTCAGGAACTGTCCAGAGCAGGAGAGGTTTTCTATGGGGATTTGCTACTGCTTCGGAAAGTTCCTAACATGGGCAGAGGTGGCAGCAGAGAGCACAGTGTCAGACTGAAAAGAATACACCACTTTCTGCAGGACAAACAGCAGTTGATAAGTACTGGAAGACTGGAGAATTTTTAAATAGAAGTAATTTACAAATCAATATAACTTTGTGAAACCAGTTCAATAAATTGAACCAACATGCACAATCCTTCTATCATGGGACATCAGGGAAGGGTCTGCCAGAAAAGGCTGGGGTCAGCCAACATAATGGTGCGTTTACACAGAGAGATTTATTTTACAGATTTTGGAAGCCAAAGCCAGGAATGGATTTGGAAAGAGGAGAAACCTCAATTTTTCCTTTATAACCTGTTCTCTGTTTATAGTCTGTTCCTGGCTTTGGCTTCAAAAATCTGTCAGATAAATCTCTCCATGTAAACGCACCACAAGTCTAATCTATATGGGGTCCTCATGAGCTCCTCTTTGCAGATGGTCTCCACTTTCCCTAATAGAGTGGGCGCTAAATTGGAAAGTTCCCCCCCACCCCTTACATAGAGGTAATGATTTGGATATATCGTAACCAACTAATTTTCGTTACGTGCATCTAACAATCCCAGAAGGACGGAGTGGAGAGCGAGCAGCTGCCGGATTAGCTGCGGTTTCCCCCCCAGTGAGATGTAAGTGTCTTTGTACTCTCTGTAGTATCATTACAGACAGTGATTTCCAGTAATCTTACTATCTCCTATGCAGCTTTCCTACTTATGGGAAATACAAGCAGCTTAAGGAGATGGTGGGTGATAAGGTGGCAAACCCCGAAATAAGGCAAAGTGCCTCAAAGTGACTCATTGTCGTAGACGTTACATAAAGGACGTGTAGGAATAAAGCACGAGAGCGGAGGAAGAGGAGGAGGGATGGGAGTCTATGTCAACTGGAAAAGGCCGCACATGTGTGCAATGGTGTGTTTACCCAGACGAGATGTGCATTTCCAGGAGAAAATACATAGTGCTTGAAAAGAGCGCCCCTTTAACTCCTTAAAGACAAAGCCAATTTCCGAGTGTCGAGCCGAAAGCATCCGAGTGTCGAGCCGGGATCAGCGCCATTTTGGAGCTGACACCCGGCCGGTAAAGATGTTTGGATTGCTCCTCCGGGACAACGTCCTGGAGGAGCGATCCACCCCACTAGACACCAGGGATGTGCTGCATTCGGTAATCGGATGCAGCTGTCATGTTTGACAGCTGCATCTGATTACTGTATTAGCGCCATGGCGATCGGACCGTGCCCGCTAATAGCCGCGGCCCTGGGCTACACGCGGTGGTTCAGAGCGGGGTCGCCGCGCGGCCCCGCTCTGAACACTTCTTGCGGACGCATGACGTATCGGTACGTCATGCATCCTTAAGAGGTTAAGAGCATCTTTGGTACTATCCCTTTAAGAGCGTCTTTGGTACTGTCTCCTAAAGAGCTACTTTGGTACCATCCCTTTAACAGAGACTTTGGTGTTGTCCCTTTAAGAGCGACTTTGGTGCCAGCCCTTTAAGAGCGAATTCTGTGCATGGCCTTACGTGGTACATGGAAAGTCTTACAATCTTGGATATTACCTGTACCTGAAGAGCAGTTTTACCTGTGCATAATACGAATACATTTTTACCCAGGGATTATGGAGTCTCCTAGCCCGACCACCTGTTTAAAGGAATATTCCTATCTCAGTTAATACAGTTATACTTGTAGGACTCATCAAGTTATATATTTGTACAAATACATTAATTTAGTAAACTTCTCTCCTTCTCCTGATATGCTGCTCTTTCCCTCTCATTCTTGACAGCTCGTTGTCTAGGTTACCGACCACCACTCTGTGTAGATGTATACACTCACCGGCCACTTTATTAGGTACACCTGTCCAACTGCATGTTACCACTTAATTTCTAATCAGCCAATCACATGGCGGCAACTCAGTGCATTTAGGCATGTAGACATAGTCAAGACAATCTCCTGCAGTTCAAACCGAGCATCAGTATGGGGAAGAAAGGTGATTTGAGGGCCTTTGAACGTGGCATGGTTGTTGGTGCCAGAAGGGCTGGTCTGAGTATTTCAGAAACTGCTGATCTACTGGGATTTTCACGCACAACCATCTCTAGGGTTTACAGAGAATGGTCCGAAAAAGAAAAAACATCCAGTGAGCGGCAGTTCTGTGGGCGGAAATGCCTTGTTGATGCCAGAGGTCAGAGGAGAATGGGCAGACTTGTTGGAGCTGATAGAAAGGCAACAGTGACTCAAATAGCCAACCGTTACAACCAAGGTAGGCAGAAGAGCATCTCTGAACGCACAGTACGGCCAACTTTGAGGCAGATGGGCTACAGCAGCAGAAGACCACACCGGGTGCCACTCCTTTCAGCTAAGAACAGGAAACTGAGCCTACAATTTGCACAAGCTCATCGAAATTGGACAGTAGAAGATTGGAAAAACGTTGCCTCGTCTGATGAGTCTCGATTTCTGCTGCGACATTCGGATGGTAGGGTCAGAATTTGGCGTCAACAACATGAAAGCATGGATCCATCCTGCCTTGTATCAACGGTTCAGGCTGGTGGTGGTGGTGTCATGGTGTGGGGAATATTTTCTTGGCACTCTTTGGGCCCCTTGGTACCAATTGAGCATTGTTGCAACGCCACAGCCTACCTGAGTATTGTTGCTGACCATGTCCATCCCTTTATGACCACAATGTACCCAACATCTGATGGCTACTTTCAGCAGGATAATGCGCCATGTCATAAAGCTAGAATCATCTCAGACTGGTTTCTTGAACATGACAATGAGGTCATTGTACTCCAATGGCCTCCACAGTCACCAGATCTCAATCCAATAGAGCATCTTTGGGATGTGGTGGAACGGGAGATTCGCATCATGGATGTGCAGCCGACAAATCTGCGACAACTGTGTGATGTCATCATGTCACTATGGACCAAAATCTCTGAGGAAGCTTCCAGCACCTTGTTGTATCTATGCCACGAAGAATTGAGGCAGTTCTGAAGGCAAAAGGGGGTCCAACCTGTTACTGGCATGCAGGGGCGGTCTTGGCATTTCTGGGGCCCCAAGCGAAGCTATGTCTGGGGCCCCCCTCGACACGCATTCCAAAACAATAGACCGCTGTGTGTTGCCCCAGTAGTATATACCCCTTGTGCGCTACCGCCAGTAATATATACTCCTTGTGTGCTGCCCCCAATAGTATATACCCCTTGTGTCCTGCCCCCAGTAGTATATACCACTTGTTTGCTTCCCCCAGTAGTATATAGACCCCTGTGTGTTCCCCCAGTTATATATAGCCCCCCCGTGTGCTCCCCCAGAAGTATATAGACCTCCTGTGTGCTGCCCCAGTTGTATATAGACCCCCTGTGTGCTGCCCCCAGTTGTATATACCCCCTGTGTGCTCCCCCACTGTATATAGGCCCCATGGGTGCTCACTCAGGGGTATTAAGCCCCACTGTGTGCTCCCCCACTTGGATATAGACCTCCTGTGTGCTCCCCCACTTGGATATAGACCCCTGTGTGCTCCTCCCGTAGTATATAAACCCCCTATGTGGTTCCCCCAGTAGTATATAGACCCCCTGTGTGCCGCACCAGTATTATATAGACCCCTTGTGTGCTGCTCCAGTTGTATACAGACCCCTGTGTGCTCCCCCAGCTATATATAGACCACCTGTGTGCCTCACAAGTAGTATATAGACCCCCTGTATGTTCCCCCAGTAGTATATAGACCCCAGTGTGCCCCACCGGTAGTATATAGACCCCTGTGTGCCCCACCGGTAGTATATAGACCCCTGTGTGCTCCCCCAGTAGTATATAGCCCCCCTGTGTGCTCTCCCACTTGGATATAGACCTCCTGTGTGCTCTCCAAGTTGTATATAGACCCCATTCTGCTGCCCCAAGTAGTATATAGACCCCCTGTGTGCTGCCCCAGTAGTATATAGACCCCTCTGTGAAGCCCCAGTAGTCTATAGCCCACCTGTGTGCTTCCCCTGTTATCTAGCCCCCCTGTGTGCCCTCCCATATAGTATATAACACAATAAAACAAACACTTATACTCACCTGGGTCCGGGCGTCTCCTCTTCTCTTCACTCTTGTGGCCGCAGGAAGGGTTTTCCCTGCGATCACAAGAGGCCGCACTCCCCTTGTCCTGGAGCCGATCCAGTGATGTCACTGGAGCGCCGGCACCACAAGGACAAAGCTGCCACTTGTGACCGCAGGGAAAACACTTCCTGCAGCCACAAGAGTGACTGACAGGAAGGGAGCCAATGTCTCCTGCCCTGTCAGTGCTGCTGCATGTAACTATGAGCGCTCATTACGAGTGCTCATAGTTACAGTTGAGATGGCAGCAGCGAGCGAGGCAGCGGCCCTGTCCAGCGGTCTTGAGCACAAGAGCGGGGCGTGGGGGCCCCCCTGGATGTTGGGGGCCCCAAGCGGTCGCTTGGGGTGCTTGGTGCCAAAGACCGCCACTGCTAGCATGGTGTACCTAATAAAGTGGCCGGTGAGTGTAGAGACATAGGGGGACATTTATGACTTGTACGCCGGTCTTAAATTAGGCCACGCCCCCAATTACCCAGATTCACTAAGCGGTGCATGCCATTCATAAATGTCCTCCTTTGTGTATATAGACTGAATAATATATATAAGCATGTATACTATGGGGGAGATTTATCAAACATGGTGTATAGTGAAACTGGCGCAGTTGCCCCTAGCAACCAATCAGATTCCACTTTTCATTCCTCACAGACTCTTTGGAAAATGAAAGGTGGAATCTGATTGGTTGCTAGGGGCAACTGAGCCAGTTTCACTTTACATCATGTTTGATAAATCTCCCCCATCATTAATATATACACCAACCAGACCACTGCTTTTAGAGCAGAGCAATGGTCAGAAACCTAGAGTCCTCATTCCGAGCTTATCTCCTATGAAGCGTCTGAGCTGTCAAATTCTAATTGTCAGATTTTCTATACTAAAATATACATGAGAAGTGATTTCCATAGCTTCACATGACCGAGCTCTTCCCTTTGTAAGGCCGTGTTTACACCGATCAGTTGCATCCTTTTCCACTGCCACCACTGATGCCATCAGGATTTTTCTATCCTTTTTCAGTAAAAAACATCAGTTGCCGAAAGTTTCTTTTATCGCTTTTTTTCCTCTAATTTAGGTTTATTTAAATAATCTTCTATACATAAAGCAATACAAAAATGGGCACTATTATAGGGGGACAACACACGGGGCAGAATTACAGGGGACCATCTATTATAGGGGGCAGCAGAATAGGGGCCAATCTACTATAAGGGTAAAACTTACAGGAGGCCAGCTACTATAGGGGGACAACTCACAGGGGGCAGCTACTATAGAGGGACAACACACAGAGGGTAGCTACTATAGAGGGACAACACACAGGGGGCCAGCTACTATAGCAGGGCAACACACAGAGGCAGTTTTACAGGGGACCATCTACTATAGGGGTAAAACTCACAGAGTTCAACTACAATAGGGATATAACACACAGGGGGGGGCAGCTACTACAGGGGGACAACACACAGGGGGCCAGCTACTATAGGGGGACAAAACACTGGGTAGCATTACAAGGGACCATCTACTATTGGGGGCAGCAGCACAGGGGCCAATCTACTATAAGGGTAAACTTACAGGGGGCCAGCTATTACAGCGGGACAACACACAGGGGGCCAGCTACTATAGAGGGATAACACACAGGGGGCCAGCTACTATAGAGGGACAACACACAGGGGGCCAGCCACTATATAGGTAAAACACACACAGGGGGCCAGCTACTATAGAAGGGCAACACACAGAGGCAGTTTTACAGGGGGTCATCTAATATAGGGGACAGTATTACAGGGGGTCAACTACTACAGGGTATAACACACACGGGGGCCAGCTACTACAGGGGGACAATGCATAGGGGGCCAGCTATTATAGAGGGACAACACAAAGGGGTCAGCTACTACAGGGACACAACACAAAGTGGGACAGCTACTATAGGGGAACAACACACAGGGGGGCAGCTACTATAGGGGAACAACACACAGGGGGGCAGCTACTATACGGGGGACAACACACAGGGAGCCAGCTACTATAGGGGGACAACACACAGGGGTAGCATTACAGGGGGGCATCTATTCTAGGGGGCAGCAGCACAGGGGGCCAGCTACTATAGGGGTACAATTCACAGGGGGCCAGCTAATATAGGTGACCTAATAAAAGGTGACAATGTGAAATAGAAAGGCGTATAAGTCCTGAGAGATCACCTATGATATTATTTGAAAAGTATATCTATAGGTCCCATTCACTTCAATGGTTCAAAGTTGCAAAAGTAAGCACAAGCCATGGACGGGTGTTTGAATCTTCCATAAGAAAGTATCCATGTTTTTTTAAACTTGGAAAACACCTTTCTAAATGTGACCTCCTGATCGCTCAAGGTCCCGCTCCTGGCACCTTTAGCAAGCAACAGATCTTTCTGGGAAGCTGCAGCCTGCCAGTCATATGCTGCAGGGGAGAAGGTGTATTATATGGCAGCCATTCAGATAAATGGCTGTCCATGTAATACAAAGCTAGCCCAGGTCCACCATAACATAAAGATGGGCGCATAGACAGGGTCCTTCCCCACCGTGATGCCTATACGCTCTTATAGACCAAGGGCTGACTTGATGGGACAACCCCTTTAAGCATGGCAGCATGGCAGATACCTCTTGATAATACTTTCTTGGATCTTGTGTCCACTGGGATTGCTGATCCTTCTCTAAGTCAGGTCATTATAGCAGGTTGCACACGGTGCTTGTGTTATTTGTGGATTATAACCCCAGAAGATGGATCTCACAGTGTTTACATCCATCCTAGCGTGAAGGCTACTTCTTCAGGACAACGATACTGCCTCGGCCATAGTTCTTCCTCTTCCATGTCCTGAGGACTGATACGTCCCATTAGGTTTATGGATTATGCTCTTCAGGTGTTCTTGGTATCTCGAAGACCTCTCTGGGTTTTAGGATAATCAGAGGCCAAACCTCGGAGCCAAATGTGGTTGTCTTTCGTCTTCGGTGTTCATCTTCTCCTCTTCTTTACGGTAAAAAGAGAAAGTAGGATGGTGCGGATTGGGGTTTGATTCCATTGAAAGTGATGGGGCTGAGCTGCAATACCACACACAGCCTGCAGGCAGGGATGGCGCTGTGTTTGGAAGGGAGCTATTTATTTAGGATTCTTGTTTCTATGATCCCTGTTAAAATAAGTAGGAGGATATGTACAAATGTATTTTTTATGTCACTGATACTTCCAAAAATCTCAAGGGGGCAGAAATGTATGCATGTCAGGGAGGTTTCCTTACGGCTTTAAAGGGGTACTCTAGAGAAAATAATTTGGTATGTGTCACGCTTTCTCTTACAGATCACTTCTGCCTGGCATGACCTCGATAACACAGAATTTGACTGTTGGCCAAATGATCTGCCCAATGAACAGAATATGATTGACTGTATGGGTATGTACAATTATAGGAATAGAAGAGAGGCCACTAGTGGATAAGTGTGGTATTACATAACGATTATTAAAGGAGAAGTCTGGCAAAATTTTTTATTAAAGTATTGTATTGCCCCCCAAAAGTTAAACAAATCATCAATATACACTTATTATGGGAAATGTACATAAAGTGCTTTCTTCCTGAACTTACTGCTGCATCAAGGCTTCACTTCCTGGATAACATAGTGATGTCACTTTCTGGATAATATTGTGATGTCACTCCCTGGATAACATGGTGATGTCACTTCCTGGATAACATGGTGATGTCACTTCCTGGATAACATGGTGATGTCATTTCCTGGATAACATGGTGATGTCACAACCCGACTCCCAGAGCTGTGCGGGCTGTAGCTGCTGGAGAGGATGATGGCAGGGGGATGGTCAGAGTCCCTCCGGTGTCCCATGTCCGTCAGTGTTCCAATACCCCCTCCAGCAGCCACTGCACAGCCAACTCTGGGAGTTCCAGCGGGTCCTGACATCACCATTTTATCCAGGAAGTGACATGACCCTGTTATCCAGGAAGTGACATGACCCTGTTATCCAGGAAGTGATATCACCATGTTATCCAGGAAGTGACATCACCATGTTATCCAGGAAGTGACATCACCATGTTATCCAGGAAGTGACATTACCCTGTTATCCAGGAAGTGACATCACCATGTTATCCAGGAAGTGACATCACCATGTTATCCAGGAAGTGACATCACCATGTTATCCAGGAAATGAAGCTTGATGCAGTAGTAAGTGCAGGGAAAAGGCATTTCCCATAATAAGTGTATATTGGTGATTTGTATAACATTTGGGGGGCAATACAATACTTTAATAAAAATTTTCGTCGGACTTCTCCTTTAAAGTATGTTAGTACGTGGCTGCGTTCACTGCTTCAGAGCGAGAGATGATTTTTGTACCAACCTGAAGTCGGCCACCATTACAGCTCTTTATTACCCATAGATGGTGGTGGGAGGTCATTGATTCCAGCTTCTTCTCCTGTAGGGTTGGAGATGGCCTGGATTGACAGACCTCCTGCAAAGGTAATAACCGGGCAGGACTTCAATGTTAGTTACACGGTGTCTGTACCCGACAGTTTTTATCAGAAAGCCGTGGAACAAAACATTCTCAAATTCAGGTGAGTTCTATACATTTACTGCTATACAATAATTTACATTCAAAGGGTTACTCCAAGGGAAGAATAAACTTCAAATAAACTGGTGTCAGAAAGTTATATAGATTTGTAAATCTATTTTAAAATCTCCAGGCTTCAAGTACTTATCAGCTTCTGTATGTCCTGTAGGAAGTGGTGTATTCTCTCAAGTCTGACACAGTGCTCTCTGCTGCCACCTCTGTCCATGTCAGGAACTGTCCAGAGAAGCAGCAAATCCCCATAGAAAACCTTTCCTGCTCTGGACAGTTCCTGACATGGACAGAGGTGGCAGCAGAGAGCACTAAGTGAGACTGGAAAGATTAAATATTCAATACTGCACCTATTACCATAACTCTGTACACAATGCGCTCCCCCAATGGCAGCTGCAGGTGAGAGCATTTTTTCATCTGACTATGAAGCTATGTTCACACAACATTTTTTGGCTGTATTTTCACCTCAAACATCAGCCATCCAAAAGTAATGGATGAATATACTAATACAGAATGTATATATATGTATATTATAGTAATGCCAGTGAAGCTAAAAAGTTCTGCGAGGAAGTTGAGTGCCCGGCAGACTGGAAATATGCGACTGCTGAAAACTGCTGCATATACCATGCAAATATCCACTCCTGCCCACTGGCTTTTATGGTTGGTATCTATCTATCTCCTATCTATCTATCTATCTATCTATCTATCTATCTATCTATCTATCTATCTCCTATCTATCTATTATCTATCTATCTATCTATCTATCTATCTATCTATCTATCTATCTATCTCCTATCTATCTATCTCCTATCTATCTATCTATCTATCTATCTATCTATCTATCTCCTATCTATCTATCTAAAGTGTAAAGTGAAAGATGCTAAGTGTCTCAATGTGAGTGAATGAGAGGGCGAGTGCTCCTCCGCTGCCGCCGATCTCCGCTCAAAGAAGTGATATGTCACTTCTTTGAGCAGAGAGCGGCGGCTGCGGAGGAGCACGCACTCTCCCATAGACGGGCTATGGCACACTGAGACAGGCGGGATTCCGCCTGTTTTACTCAGTGTGAACATACCCCAAAGTTTAGTGGGTGAGTATGTAACACATATCTTTGCTCATATGTATCTCAGGCTATGAGTTTTTCATAAAATGGAAAATCCTTTTAATAGGACACTGACTGACTCATTTGATTAGGTTGTGAAATAGGAAGGGGGGGGGGTATTCAGAGGAATCCCAGGATCCTAAGGATTAGTACTGACATGTATGGAGACTAATGAGGGGGATCCCGCCGACGCGTTTCTGTGCTTTGTGGTGACTTGTGATGATGTCTTTTTGGGTATTTCCTGAGTCTGATGTCACCAGAGAAGCAATAAACATCCCTGGGGGTCAGGGAATACACCGGCTGTGATCTGTGCAGCTGCTATGGACGCCCTCACTGTGCCGCTTGTGTTCCCATCACAGAAGCAGCGTGGGATCTGTGGGCCGTGGATCCCTGACGATGGTAAAATAGTGACGCATACTGTGTCCCAGGCCGGGAAGATGACACAGCTCAACTGGACATCTAAGGTAAAGGCCTCCACTTAGGGGCAGATATATTGTCCAGGTAACCCGCAGCTGTACAACGATCCTGCTGCCAAGTGGCCAATAGAAGCATTCATTTTACTTAAAGGGATATGCTGGAGAGGAAAAAAAATTAGATGGTATCAGAAAGTTATACAGATTGTGTTCTTCCAGTACATAACAGCTGCTGTATGTCCTGCAGGAAGTGGCGTATTCTCTCCAGTCTGACAAAGTGCTCTCTGCTGCCACCTCTGTCCATGTCAGGAACTGTCCAGAGCAGCAGCAAATCCCCATAGAAAACCTCTCCTGCTCTGGACAGTTCCTGACATGGACAGCAGTGGCAGCAGAGAGCACTGTGTCACACTGGAAAGAATACACCACTTTCTGCAGGACATGCAGAAGATGATAAGTACTGGAAGACTGGAGATTTTTTTAATAGAAGTAAATTACAAACCTGTATACCTTTCTGGAGTACTCCTTTAATTCCCCTAATAAAATTGACAAAAAATGTCAGTCCTTCAATGGTATTTCATACCAAGCCCCCTCCCCCTTTCTATAACATTATCTATCTATCTATCTAGAAACGGCAAGAGACTGCAGCACACCGGAGTAAAGGTGAATAGTGTTTATTCCATCATCAAGGTACATACAACGTTTCAATTCAATCCAGAATCATTATCAAGCATATGCTTGATAATGATTCTGGATTGAATTGAAACGTTGTATGTACCTTGATGATGGAATAAACACTATTCACCTTTACTCCGGTGTGCTGCAGTCTCTTGCCGTTTCTACATTGGGGATCCTACGCCATAGGACTTTCACTGCATATCTATCTATCTATCTATCTATCTATCTATCTATCTATCTATCTATCTCCTATCTATCTCCTATCTATCTCCTATCTATCTATCTATCTATCTATCTATCTATCTATCTATCTATCTATCTATCTATTATCTATCTATCTATCTATCTATCTATCTCCTATCTATCTATCTATCTATCTATCTATCTATCTCCTATCTATCTATCTATCTATCTATCTATCTATCTCCTATCTATCTATCTATCTATCTATCTATCT